>NC_138056.1:74486317-75119254 GCF_964194185.1 Rhinolophus hipposideros | reverse complement strand
TTTCCAAAAGTATACTAGACCTCAGGAAAGTGGTGACCCTGGAGATAAATCCGAGTGTCATCAACTGATGGATAGTAGTTGAATCCACAGTCTGGGTGAGATTAACCAAAGTGATATGAAATAAATCCTGGAAATGTAATGTACAGCATGACTATAGTTAACAGTACTGTAGTGCATATTTGAAAGTTGCTGAGATAGTAGGTCTTAAAAGTTCTCATCACAAAGAAAAAAAAACGTGTAACTATATGAGGTGATTGATGTTGTAATCATTTTGTAATCATTTTGCAGTATGTACATATATCAAACTATTATGTCGTGTAACTTAAACTTATACGATGTTATATGTCAGTTACATCTCAGTAAAACTGGGAAAAATCAATAAAAACATAAAGGCCAAGGACAAAGCCATGGAGAATACTAATATTAAAGGGGAGAATAAGGAGGATATTGTGAAAATGGGTTGCTACAAAAGTTTTAGAACAGCAGTATTCAATATTGCTGAAAGTATCTGAGAGCAAGTGAACGGTTGCAAAGCACTGTTAGATTTGACAGCAGTGGTCTTTGGCAGAGCATTTCAGTGGAGGGTCAGTTTTAGGTTGGGGAGAGGTGAAGAAGTCAAAATTGTGACTATTTCATTCTTCTAGAAGCTTGACCATGAAGGGAAAGATAAAGATTTATAATAGCGGATGAAATAGGCAGGTCATGTATTGTCTTTCACAGATGACAAAACCTCTGCGAGGTTGTAACTTGCCCAGTGTCAGTCACTAGTCAGTAGCAGAGACAAAATGAAATTCCTATTCTTCGGATTCTGCATTCTGATTTCCTTCTGCCTGGCCACCTGAGTCACTGAAGGGACATCCAGTGCAGTGGACATGACCATAATCAGTTAGTGTAAATATCATTATGGTGTATTCCATCCAAAGTTTAAAGTAGGATGGTGGAGGGGGTGGTAGGGAAAGGGAAGAATTATTTTCCCTATTGGTCTGAACTTGGGAAATATGGACAGGAAAACTTCATTTTAAGCCTCACTTGGCATGTTTCCTTGGCTGGGTTCCTGCAGACAAATCCTGTTTTCTATGCCCTGACAGCCTGGTGTTCCTACTGTGATTTCAATTCATGACCCGACCAAGGATGAGAAAAAGTAAATTGCATTCTCAAGTGTATCCATATTACAGGCCAATTACGTAGCTGCCTAATCTACTCTGTGACTTGGACAGCATGCATCAGATGAAACCTTCCTTGATTAAAGAAATGCATTTTATTTGGTGTTTTCTGTGGAAATTAAAGCCACTATTCTTGCAGTGATGCACAGGCTGTTGGAGTCAGAACAGCCATCTGCACTAACAAGGATTCTGTAATGCTCCTTGCTTTCAGGTAAAGATGAACCTCACGTGCAGACATGAGAACACCAGCTCACAGACATTGTGAACTTGGGTCAACAACTCTGATCCTCCCCCCCAAGGGCCTAGACTCCTAGGGTTAGAGTTAGATGCAGGGCTTTGCAATGCTTGGAAACAAAGTTCACCTGGAAGATGGTATCCATCTGAAGGAAGGGTTAAGCCAATAGAGTGCATTCACATGCCTGTGAGTGGGCCTGGCTTACAAATAGACTCTGGTCATAATTACTCAAACCCAAATATCTATTCCTCAAATAGCCATTTCCCTCTTCCTGTAACAGGTAGCAAGTTAAAGAATGATATTTCTTGAAATAGATGCTAAGCTTCTTAAGAGTTGGAATCCTTGTTTCATCATCATCATCATCGTCTGTATATAATTCTTATATCCCATAGATTAATAAATGTTATGAGCTTATACTTATTATTTATTCAACGTATAGCCATGCCCAATAAATAATTGCTGATTGACTTTATCCTATTCTAGTTTCCTTAGCAACTAAACTAGTTTTTCAGTTGAACTAATGCCCCCTCATTCAAAGAAAGAGTACTGTCAAGCTTCAAAGAAAGCTGCCTTTGGGGTTGCTGGCTGAAAAGCTGTGCTGAATGTGATGCATCTAGAAAAAAAAAGAAAACAATAAAAAGATCATTGTTTTCCTTCAATATTTTCTTTTTCTTTTTTTGCCTGTTGTATTTACTTATCTAGTTACATCTGATCACAAGTGCACATAAAGTAGATATTTATGACCTTTGTTTATTTTATACCCAGTTGTTAAATGTCTTTATGAAATAAGAACTTAGCAATGGTAAGATTTTCTTCTCTCTTTCTGCATCCTGAAGTTTAGTCCTAGCCTGTCTCAACTATCCGTTCTTCCCTTATCCATTTGCATATTAGGAGGAAGTGAATCTAATATTAAAAAGCGATAAATGGAATCCATGAGAATTTGTAATTTTTTATGAGTATAACTTTTCTGGAGCCAGAAGCCCTTCTTCCGTTCTCAGCTTTGTGAAAAATATTCCCATCCGCAGTGTCACCAGCCAACTTGTGGCCTGACCATGCTCTGGCTGCGCACACAGAGCTTGAGTTCGTTCAGAAGGCTGGTGAAGCAAGATCCCAATTGGAGAGGAGGTGCTCGGCTGCTCAGGAAGTAAAAACACCCCAAGTTCTAACTAACTTCACAGCTGTGTTAAAGCTATACTCAGAATCTTCATAAGCTGCACATCCAGACAAGGAATACTAATTGACCAACCATATTCACAGATCTTATTGGTTAACGTGGCTTGAATCCTGATGATGTAGGAAAGCTACATCTTTGAAATAGTGGCACACTTTGCCATCTGTAAAAGGGAAGGATATTGCTATTTTAATGAACAAATCTAAAGACAATATTCAAAGCTTAGTCTGGTCATTAGGACACAGAACCTAGCACTGTACCTGACATATAAGTGCTCAGTAAATACTTGTCAACTGAATAAAGAGTGGATGCTTTGCTCACAGTGTTTCCCATCCCACCCCCCCACCCCTCGCCCCTCCACCCCCCACTCCACCAGATTTTTAACTTGGGAAGAAATGAATGCACTTGAGCATTGTTCATAGCTTTTGTTATTCTTTATCCAAATTTGGTTTTCGGAAGCTCTACCTATCTAAAAAGTATCAAAGGAGAAAAGCAATGGGTTTACCTTTCCCTCAGTCTTTACTTTATAAACAAGCTCAAGTTGGTTACTCACACATAGCAAAGATAGAAAAGAATTTTTAGTACTAAGGCTCCATTTCTGGCTTCTTTTTCTTCCCCATTCTCTAAAGATAAGTGTGAATATCCCAAAGGACTTCTGGACAGCTGATAACTAAGATCAAATGAAACAGAAAATATCAGCCACTGGTCAGTAGCAGAGCCAAAATGAAATTCTTCACTCTTGGAATGAACTATCAAGTTTTTTAAACAAATCTAATAGGCTGTTAAATGGGGCATGTGCTATTGCCTCCTAATGTCTGCTAAAGCCTCAGCGCTAAGGATGAATGGGGAGATATACCCACTTTCTAAGGAGAGATGGCTAGACTCACACACACAAGACCTGCACAAAGATGATCGATGTGTATCCATCACTCACCTCCAGTCTTTGTAGGAGACTAGGGCTGTCAAACAGATTCACTTAAGGAGTTTGTAAGAGTGGAGAATGCTTTGTCTTGTGTCCTCTTTCTCCCCTTCCAGCCAAGTGATAGAAGATTTTAAGGAAAAGGCACAACTTGCAAGAGGGAAAACTTAGAAGTTGCAAGAAGAGAAAGTGGTGTTTCACTCACCAGCCACAGGCTTACTTAGCTGTAGAAATTCCTAGGTCCATCCTGGGATGTCTGCAGATCTGGAGCAGGGTGAGAGTTCTTGGGAGATGCTAAAATGGATCCCCATGCGTTTGAATGCACGCTTGAGCCAAAGACTAGTAATTGCCTCCTGTGTGGAGAATCTGGAAGACAAGCTGGCTGAACTGCCTGAGCTGTGACAGCAGGACACGGAAGCAGCCTGCACTGGCAGATGAAAGATACGTGAGTTCCCTCAGGCCATGTGGCTGGCAAAGACGATACATCCCTGCCTGTGTGGGCTGCCGCCCAAAGTGAGGGGTCCCAGCAGAGTGGATGTGGGTGTATTGCTGGGTGGTGGTGTCCCCCACCTGGGGGACAAGAGTCAGAGTTGAGCCAGAGAAACAATCCGTATTAGGGAAAGGGACGGCGCACAGTTGCCAAAGGGTGCTCTGTTTTTGGAGAACCTGCAAATATGCCCACAAGAGAGAGCCAACTTTTCAATGTCTGTCATAACAGAAGTTGCCAGTAACTAGAATATGACAGAATATAGCTGCTGGTATCTTGGCTCCTTTTTCTCCAGTCCCCTGTCCCTGCCACTGTCCTGAGAAGAGCCTGAGGTATCAGAACTTGGGGTGGCAGGGGAAAGAGGAGCAAGATGTCAGGAGCATAGTCAAAAGAGCAGACGGAACCATGTCCCCTTCCCTTGATGGGTCTCACCCTCACTGTCAGACCTGAGCTCACTAGAAAGGGAATTCTATGCCATTGGAAGAGAGATTTAAGTTTTGATGTGGGTGGACCGGCCATTTTTGTACCTAAAACTAAAATAGATTATAGAGCTGGGATGTCTGCCTGAACCGTAGTTGAGAGATGGAGGGGAGATCTAACTAAGCAGATTGATTGCAGCAGTGGAAGGAAGATCTTTTTCTTTATGTATACCTTCAAGTTCAGTTTGCTTAATAAAGCAGTCACAGAAAAAGGAAAAGATAGGAGTTTATAGAAAGTATTGGATGGAAGTGGATGTGCTTGTGCAGGTGCAAATGTGAGCAGCTAGAGGATGAGGTTTTTCTGTTCATTGGGCAAAACTATTCTTAGCAGCTTTGTTAATATGTCAGCAGCATTTATTTAACTGTGCCCGTCTTAATGGCAGAGTCTACCAGTTGCTAGTTACCAATATGGCATCTTTTCTTTCTTAATAAGAAACCCTCAACCCATTAGACCGGATGATACTTAACCTCATGCAACTAGTCTTGGCTATAGGATTAAGTTCTTGACAGTGAGAGTTAGTGGAACTCATTGGGTGGAAATTCTAGGAACACTTTTAAACATAGAGTATATTTTTGTCCTTTTTGTTTGTTGTGTTTTAAAGTTTATTGGGGTGACAATGGTTAGTAAAGTTACATAGATTTCAGGTGTACAATTCTGTATTTACATCATCTGTACCTCACTTTGTGTGTTCACCACCCAGAGTCAGTTCTCCTTCCATCACCATATATTTGATCCCGTTTACTATTTGATCCCATCTACCAGTCCCTCGCCCCTCTTACCATCTGGTAACCACTAAACTATTGTCTGTGTTTATGAGGTTTTGTTTCTTTCTTTGTTTGTTTTGTACCTTTGTTGTTTTCAGTTTTATATCAAACATATCAGTGGAATCGTATGGTTCTTGACTTTTTCTGTCTGACTTATTTCGCTTAGTATAATAATCTCAAGATCATCCATTTTGTCACAAATGGCACTATTTCATCTTTTCTTATGGCAGAATAGTATTCCACTGTGTACATAAACCATATCTTTATCCATTCATCTTTCGAAGGACACTTTGGTTGTTTCCATGTCTTGGCCACCGTAAATAAAGTTGCAATGAACATCAGAGCACATATATCCTTATGGATAAATGTTTTCAGATTTTTTTGGGTAGATACCCAGAAGAGAGATTGCTGGATTATCATATGGTAATTCTATTCTTAATTTTTTGAGGAACCTCCACACTGCCTTCCATAGCGGCTGCACCAGTCTGCATTCCCACCAACAGTGTATGAGGGTTCCTTTTTCTCCACAGCCTCTCCAACACTTGTCTTTTCTTTTTCCTTCTGTTTGGAATGTGGATATGATGGCTGGAGCTCTAGGAGCCATGTTGGTCCAGAAAGTGACACATTAAGGATGGCCAGAGAAAGATGGAAGAAACTACAGTGGTACCTCAGTTTTCGAACGTAATCCATTCCGGAAGACCATTTGAGTTATGAAATGTTTGAAAACTGAGGCACAGTTTCCCCATAGAAAGTAATGCAAAATGGATTAATCCATTCTGGACCTTTAAAGTCAACACCTAAAACTGCAAATTTAGCATGAATTTTATTATCTAATGATACCATAGATCCATAAAATTTACGACATTCGTAAACTGAAATGTTCATCAACGGAGATGTTCGAAAAACAAGGTACCACTGTAGTGTTCTTGATGACTCCATGGAGCTGTCGAACCGGTCCTGAAGCACCGGTTTTTGTGCAGCCACCTTTTTGTGTGTGAGGAGAAATGCACTTACACCTTTTTAAAAAGCCTTCGTTATATCCAGGGTCTTATGAGCATCCAAATGCACTTTCTAAGTGACACATTTACCAAAGCATATCATACCGTTAATTGCTAATGCTGGATTTTACTCCCTAAATATATCTTGAGTTTACGTCCTTCCTTGCATTCCTGCCCTCACTGCCTCACTTCAGAATCTCCTTGTTTCTCACTGATTACTGCCACAGCTTAAATGGGCTGGCTTATTCCAGTCACATTTCTCCTATTGGTTTGTTAGGGCTGCCACAACAAATACCACAGACTGGGTGATTTAAACAACAGAAATTTATTTTCTCATACTTCTAGAGATGGGAAGTCCAAGATCAAAGTGATAACAGGCTTGGTTTCTCCTGAGGCCTCTCTCCATGGCTTGCACGTGGCTGCCTTCTCACTGTGTCCTCACATGGTCTCTGTGCACACACATCTCTGATGTCTCTTTTCCTTCTGAGGACACCAGTCACAGTGGATTTAGCATTAATTACCTCTTTAAAGGCCCTATCTAAATATAGTCACATTGGGGGTTAGTTAAGGTTTTGACACAGGAAATGAATTTTGGGAGATGTAATTCAGTTCATAATGTCCTCTAATTCATTCTCTAGATGTTTATTAGATTCATTGATTTAGAAAGAAAATTTTGGTAAACAGGCATCCTCATTTACTCTTGGTGGGAGTATAAATTAGTACATTTCTGAAGGACACTCAAAATTTTAAATATTCATTGACCTGGTAATTCTGCTTGTAAATATTTATCCTAAGAAAATAGTTGCACAAATACTCAACTGTGACATTTAGTGCTTTAAATTGTGTGAAACTAGAATTTGTACATTTTACTTTCAGACAATTAAGTTTGCGAACTCTTCCTAGAAAAAGTGCTACACACCTCATTGCTGAATGTCACTATGGTCACCTTTGAAGTACTCACCTTGGGAAGCTATGCACCGAAGCCAGAACCTAGTCTACTCTTCAAAGCAATTTTGGAACTCTTTTTCTGGAATGGCTATCAAAGCATTGTCGTGATGCAAGAGCCATGAATTGTTGGCAAAAAGTTCAGGTCATCTAACCTTTTCACACAGCCTTTTCAGTACTTCCAAATAGTATACTTGGTTAACTGTTTTTCCAGTTGGTACAAATTCATAACGAATAATCCCTCAGATACCAAAAAAAGATTAGCAACATCATTGCAACAAGTTTGCAAACTTAATTTTGAGACCTCGCATATCATGAGAACCCTGTTGAAGCACTTCAATTTTTGTAACCAGAAGAAATGGTTGTGACTCTTTATAAGTGGGTCTTATATAATTACTTTCGCACCAACCTAATATATTCCCTACTGTTCCCAGTGTAACTGTGATATCGTTGGACATGCAACTTCAAATGTATGTTTGTATGTGAATATAACATGTGATCGAAAAATACAATGAATGTCTAAATATTAAAAAAAATTATTACAGTAAAAGACACATTGCTATTCATCCACCTTACAATATTCCCCCTCACTTTGAACACACTTATCTCATTCTTGCCACTTTCTGAAGCAGTTCTGGAAGTAGTCTTCCATGAGTGTCTTTAGTGGCGCTGTTGTGGCTGCCTCGATGTCCTGAATTGATTCCAAATGTTTGTTTTTTATGGTCATTTTTTACTTTGGGGAAGAGCCAAAGTTTGCACAGTGCCAGATCCGGTGAATAAGATGGATGTGGACACACAATGATGTTTTTATTTGAAAGAAATTGCCGTACCAGAAGCAATGTGTGACGTGGAGCATTGTCATGATGGAGGATGAAGTAAAGACAGTCACGAAGAGGACTTCCAGAAGTGCTTCAGAAAGTGGCAAGAACGATGGCATAAGTATGTTCGAAGCAAGGGGGAGTATTTTGAGGGGGAGTAATGGCGATGTGTCTTTTATTATAATAAATTTGTTTTTATTTATACATTCACCGTACTTTTTTTTTAAATTAGGGAATACTGGGGAACAGTGTGTTTCTCCAGGGCCCATCAGCTCCAAGTCGAGTCGTCCTTCAATCTAGTTGTGGAGGGTGCAGTTCAGCTCCTAGTCCAGTCGCCATTTTCAATCTAGTTGCAGGGGCGCAGCCCACCATCCCATGTAGGAATCAAACCAGCAAGCTTGTTAAGAGCTCACGCTCTACCCAACTGAGCCATCCAGCTGCCCCTCACCGTACTTTTTGATCACACCTCAGATGTATGTGTATGTATGTAACTTCTGTGTTTTTTGGACTTTATTTTCTACACACTGGAGCCTCACCAACCTCTTTCTCCTCCATCACCAAATTACTTGTCCAGGAAAAAGAGTATTAGAACATAATATCCTTAACATTTTCAGTTAAAATTATAGTTTTCAACAGTTCCAGAAAGACTGAAAATGTTAAGGATATTATGTTTTATTCACTTATTCCATGGTAACTATTGCATCAGGATGTCGTGTGAGAATTTTTCTGTTACCCCAGGATTTCAAAGTTAGGAATAAAAAAGTCTATATACACCGGTACTGTAAATCCAGAGAACTGCCAAAATGAGAAACAGCTATGTATACATATAGCTTACTAAAAAAATTCTGCTTCAGAGAAGTGGCTTAACATGGCTTCTCTGTTTCTCCAACCGCGTTTTCTCCCCTCCTACTCCTCATGCTTAATATAAACAGAGATCTGCAAGCAGGAGGCTCTGCCTTTGGAAGTGTGATGCAGTGCATCTGATGAGACTGTTTTTGTTCCCTCAAGACCTGCTGGTGGAGAGAGGCGATAAGGGGTGTCATCCTTCCCTGCAATGAAGGGGGAAGGGTCCCAGTGGAGCCACTTGTAAAGATGAGGGAGTGGGTGGGAAGAAAGACCGGCATGTTACCCGTTAGTTGGGTCTTTGCCTAAATAGCGAGCCTGCCAATTTGCATCTGTGTTACCGAAGCACAGGGGGAAAAGAATCAAGAAAGGCACCACCTTGGGGAGGAAACGGCCGAACAAAGATGGAGCCAAAGCTGCTTCTCCACCTGGAGGCAGAGAAGATGGTCCCCACATGCGCTGATGGTGCCCAAGATGACTGCTGAGGCCTAGAGTCGCTATTGGAGAGAGGACCCCTCATTAGCAGTGCAGGTTGGGATGACCACCAGCCCCCATGGAGCCCACAGTCTGTGTCCAAGGAAAGTGACCCTGGATACCCACAGAGAAGAGAACTGAGACTTCGCTCAGTCGAGAAATTAGAAGAGGGATGTAGGGAGATGTGTGAGAGGCAGGCACGCTCCATCCTCCATCACAAGCTGCTAGAACCTTAAGGCAAACCTGAATTACGACTGAGGAGGGAATGGGCCAAGGGAAGAGCTTTGAATGAACAGACTGATTCTTAGACATGTTTGGAATGTCTCAACTAAGAGTTTTTTGAAAATTAAAAGTGATTAACATGTTATAGCACCTAGTCAAAAGGAAAGATAGATATGACGTAGTATTAGTGGGTGGCGTGGCAGTTTTTGGGGAAAAAACGGTCTCTTTTTATCCTAGCAATTGAGACTCCTCAGTGAACTGGTTGCACCGTTTGACATCCATCTCCACGGGAAGCCACCCTGATTTTCAGGGAAAAGCCACTCTTTTCCCCTACCTGATCTTAAAAACAATTGCTAATGGGTGGCAAGCTCTGTTTTTCAGGGAACACTCTTAAAAAGGTGCTCATTAGCAGTTGATATTTAACGTGAGTGCTTTCTAATGCAACTTCATTTAGAGCCGTTTTTATTTAATGAACCCTGGAAAGCTGTGATGAAGCAACCCACCCCTTTTGTTTTCACATGTTTCCTGTAGCAGAGAAACAGTACAGAGCCGTGACACTTGAGCACGCTTAGCAAAGACATGGGGAAAACGTGGCTGCAGTTGGGTTACAGCCAGTAGAGGCTCTTTGTCCCATTTAAACCTCAGTCAAGGAAAGAACAGTTTCAAAAATGATGAAGTTTTGAGAACTAAAAGTGAGGCAGACGGAAGCTGGGGGTAGGTCCCACAATCAAAGATGTGTTTGATGCCTTTCTTTTTCCCTCTCTCCTGTCCTAGCGGGTCAAGATCCCATCTCTTTTCTTTATTAGGTATCTATTCTTATCTACCCAATCTGTTGTCTCTCAACTAGAAACAATATTCTTTTTCCTTGCTTAAACAATTCATAGGTATAACAGTCTATTAGGGCAGAAATATATGGGATGCCCATCGAGAAAGGTCTTCAAATGCCCGAGATGGAGAGAACAGATCACTTGAAACAGACATTGTTCCCGGGAGGTGTCACTTTGCTGTCTCTACTTACTTACGCAAATTGAAGTCAACTAGACCACGTTCAGGGGCTCCTTCAGCTATATATGTTTGGAAGGAGATGGTCACCTGTCTTATGAGGTGGATATAAGACGACCTTACTGAATTTTGAGTGGCTACAGAAGATGCTTTAGTCCTGAGGAGAAAAGACTGTCATGGACTGGATGCTGCAGTTAGGGTCACATGACCCTGTCACAGTGCATCCTGTTAGGTCCTGGCTTGTCCCTGGGCTGTGGCTGTAAGAGGAGGCTCTGAACCTGAGCATGAGTCCCAGCACAGCAGTGCAGGACCCGCACCTGGCATCACTGTGGGCCAGAAGCGTGTGCAACTGCACCTCATTTTGTTTGCACTGCACTGAGAAAGGCACAAGAAGAAAGCAGCTTTATTCTTTCCCATGATTGCCTTTAAGGAAGATTCAGTGCCGCTTTCTTCTCTACTTCCAGATGACACCATGGGTAAATCCCATAGCTTTATCAAGTCATTTTCATGTATTAATAAATAATTCCTTTGTCAAGTATTGGAAGTGTAGGCCAGTCCGATATATAACTTTCAGTCTCATCCAATTCAAAGTTTCTCCCTTTTCCCAACTAAGCCTCCCAGACGGGGAAAATTGCAGGAGAAAGGAGATCCTGGTGATACTTTAATTATGTCCTTCTCTCTGGTCCATTCTCTAAGTTGCCTCGGTTCCATCACAGCTGGAGCAGGAGAGAAAACAGGTCAGGTGCAAAGCAAAGCAAAGCAAAACAAAACAAAACAAAAAACTCTGTGGCTTGGTATCAGATCTGTCTGGGGGTATCAGATGTCCCAAAGCTGGTCTTTTCCTGCAATTCCTTGAAGATCGTTCTGGGGGACCTTCAGAGAATCCCCTTCCTAGGGGCTGTCTTTCCTGTAGTTCTCCAGTACAGGTACTGCCCCTCTGAATTTCTGTCATCTGTCTCATACAGACTCCTTGCGGGGGAGGGGGTCACTCAGCCCCTCAAGATGATCCTCTTGGCTGGGGTATTTTTTAAAATGACCAAAATCAACTATGTTTTAAAGGGTCTATACCTTGGGAGGTACTGATGAATTCTGGAAGCACAGGCCATTCCTGAAGCATTCCCTGCTGCTTTGTCACTAAGTGCTGCTCCAGCCAGCTCCTCACTTTTAGAACAGCTTATGTCCCTACCTCCTTCTAACTCCAAGAGAAACATGCCACCTTCTCAGTGATTCCCGGAAGTCCTCTACTCCTTCCCAAGGAAGGGATGTTATACCATAACACTCAGACAATTTCCTTTCTAAAGAAATCCTCAGCATATAATCTCTAGGTCTACTACGAAGGGTCCCTCTTGGGTGATGGGCAATGTCTGCTGGACTGGATATCCATCCTAGTGAGTTTTACAAACATTGGTACGTCTCTTTGGAATATGTGGGTATTTAATACCCTTTGTTCTTAGCTTTGTAATACCAGCCATAACTGAGAAAACAGGAAAAGTTCCATTTTAACGTCATTTTGCACTAAGATGCATTGATGAGAAGCAACAGCAATTCTTGCCTACCCTCCGCGCACTTCCCTCTGTCCCCCACCAGAGGACACAGCTATTTGTTTGTGGCACCAAACATTAGGGAGATACATTCAGTAACTGGGCACCTGGTCACACTGGGTCTTGCTGATGTATCTCCCAGGGCCCCTTGTGGTCCAACACTGTGCTCAGGTCTGGAAATCTGTGGAAATCTGTGAGAACGTGAGCCCAGGTTTCTGAGGTCCAGTGGTTTCCTCAGAGTTTCACTGCCGCCTTGGGTGCTGGCAGGCAGTGGGATGAGGGCTGTGCTCGTCTCCCGTTGTGGGGGATCATACCTCTCCTCATACCAGCTTCCCTGGTGCTCTGAGTGTCTTCTCTATATGATCTCAGTGGGTCAGGCTCTAAGGAAACAAAGCAAAACACAGTCCCGTTTTTCTTAAGGAGCACAGTAGGTGAATTTTTAGACAGAAACAAACAAATTAGCGTCTCAATAAATTGTTCTGCCTCAAATAGGTAAGAATATGTTTTAAGAAGTACTAGGAAGGAAAAGTACATGGAGCTGGCTTTAAGAGTATAATGAGGGGACCTCATTTAGCTTTAGGATGGGGGTGAGGGCACATCAGAGAACACTTCTCTGAGAACGTTGTGTTAAAGCCAAGATCTCAAGAGCTGGGGGAACAAAGAGTGTCACAGGCAAATGGACTGTGTTAGTTTCCTTGGCTGCTGTAACAAATTACCACAGACTCGGTGGCTTAAAACAACAGACATTTATTCTCTCACAGCTCTGGAGGCCGAAAGTATGGAATCAGGGTGTTGGCCGGCAGGGCCGTGCTCCCTCCAGAGGTGCTAGGGGAGGATTCTTCCTTTTTCTTTTCCAGCTTCTGGTGCTCCCAGGAATTTCTTGGCTTGTTGGCTACATCACTCCAATCTCTCCCTCTGTCTTCATATCGTCTTCTCACTTCTTTGTCTCTTCTAAGGACATTTGTCATTTTCTTTAGGGGTCACCCAGATAATCCAGGATGATCTCATCTCAAGATCCTTAATTCCATCAGGAAAGACACTTTTGCCAAATAAGGTCACCTTCACAGATTTCAGGAGTACAGCATGGACGTGCAGGCCACCGTCCGCCCCACCACAGGTCCTAACAGTGACAAATCCTTGAGGTTGTCTACCCTGAACTCTCAAAGTAGCTCATCTCTCTCTGTCATTCCTTTAACGTACTATATGGTATTTGTATTGTTGTCTTGTTTTTGGAGATGTTTTCTACTCCAGAATATACATGTATTGAAGGCAAGGACTTTGTCTCTGCTTTTCATGCATCCCACCCCCACCTCCCGTGTCCAGTATGTGCACTCAAGTCACTTGACCTCAGCCGCAGGTTCAGAATCATGTCCACTCCAACTATTTGGGAGCAAAGTAAGGATATGGCAATTTTTGAAACTAAAAGTAATAAAGCATCAGAAATGAATGAGATTAGATTGCCTATCTGTGGAAATCTTTTCAGGAAGAAAGGATTTTGATGAGTGTTTCTCCTAAAGTCGGGGAGTTTCTTCGTTCCCAGCCAAGGAACCAAGGTGTTTCCCCCTTAAGAAAAGTAGGGGTCAATTTACAATGTAACTAATGAAAGAAAAGCTGTTACCTTGGAAATAATGACATGTCTGTCCTGAGGGTATATCATGGCAGAAGTCTTTAGTGGCTGTTAAGGAACATGGAAAGAGCAAGTGTTTGGGAAGAATTTGTTGTTGCTAATTTGTCATTGTCAGAAGCACAGAGACATTGTCTGGCAGACATGAGTTTTCTAGTCACCTTAAAGCTATACTACCTAGTAGAGTTGGGATAAAACCCAAAACATCACTTGAATTTCTTTGTTTGGGATAGTATGCTTACCACATATCTTGTGACAAGTCAGTTTCCCAGTAATTTGACAGCTGGAGGTTAGGTGGCATGGGTGGAGGGAGGGCTGTGCCCTTCACAGTATTCACGAGGATGTCAGTTTCCAATAAAGTCTGCTTTCTATCTAAATGAAAGCAGCCCTCATGGCAGCGTCTTGTGAGTTTGGAAAGCAGGAAATCAGTTCCTAGAATGTGACTGATCCCTAGGCAAACAAATAAATTGATCAGAACTTGGCACACTTGAGACTAGTTCCTAATCTTTTGGTTGTCCCTCTGTGAGGAGGGTGCCCCACCTCTCTCTTATCTACCCCTAAGGTTTGCTGCTTGTCGGGTTGATTGGGTAGCAGGGTAAGGAGAGGAGGGAGTAGTAGCCCACAGATTGGGTGTAGCCTTGAGAATTTACTTGGCTGCTAAGGAAAGGATGAGCTGACTCGGGAGGAAGGCAAGAGAAGGGTATAATGGAAAGCAGACACAATATTTTACATGGAAGGATATTTGGAGCTAAAGTTTATGATACTGCTTTCTTCCTTTAAAGTACATTCTTCCTTTAAAGGCATAGAGATAATCTCCAAATAAATCAGACTAGAGACAATAATGCAAAACACATGCCAGACTCACAAATAAGCAATGATGATAGTATGATCCAGGGTTCTCTTAAATTTTCTTTAAGAAGCTTGGATGCCTGAGTTCTATTGGGCCCTGGTAGCAATAAATAAAATGCTCTTGGATTTATAGTTATATGTCATCTACTTAAAAAGCCTGGAGAGAAATGTAAAAGAAGGAAAGAAAACACACTTGGCTCTATCACAAACACTCTGCTTTAAAGCAGATACACATTTGATTGCAGACTTTGTTTTCTCTCCCAATTAGTCTCCAAATGAGTAACTCACAGTTTCCATTTGCATGGTTCATTTTGTTTCCTAATGCAGTAAATGATTAGTTCTTGGTTCAAAGAAACTCTTTCCAAGGACACCAGAGAATGATAGCATTCTAATCCTTTCAAAATGAAAAACTTTTCCATATAGTAGTAAAACCAGTATTGTGGACTGAGATTTCAAGGTATTTCTTTTTTCCCCCTACCAGCCCCAGTGTGTGGATAGGTGTCATGTGCCTTGCAGCCAAGGACCCTCCTCTCTCGTTACACATGACCCGAGGGCTGTCAACCCACAGGTCAGTGAGGTGGTCTGGTGTGATGAGCTCTGCTCACAGAGGAAGGAGCTGGACTAGTGGTAGTCCCAGGAATTCGAATGGGGAAATATGGATGTGTTCAGGTAGTCAGTAGTGGAATCTGAAGCTGCTATGAAATATGATAGAAAGAAGCCGATCTGAGAGCCATGATGGGCCAAAAAGTAAGTCAAAGTTGCAAATAAAAATACACACACACACACACACAAGGGGTGTTAAAAATGTATACACACTTTAAGAAAACTATTAAAATTGTAATATTCTATATATACTGACAACAAAAGATGAATGAATACAAGAAAGGTTTGACTTCTGCAATTACAAGAAGTGCTCAAAGTGGCTACTATCAGCGTCCAGACATTTCTGATTATGGTGAACTACTGCTTGAGCAACACTGACCAAAGTGTCCACTTCTATACATTTTTTGGCACCCCTGGTATATATATATATATATATATATATGTATGTATGTATGTATGTATGTATGTATGTATACACATACACACACATATATAGAGAGAGAGACCTATAGATATGTATACCTCTAGATAACTATAGATATTTATAGGTATATAAATATATCATATCTATGTATAGATATCATGTCATATATATAGATAGATACAGATATAGATATATAGATAGATATCCTATATGGGTGGAGGACAAGAAACCCAGTTGGAACTAGAAAAAGCGTTTGAAGAAGAGTTGGATTATGCTGGGCAGAACATTAGCAAGAAAATTCATGACAAGCTGAAGGAAACTTCATGGCCTTTGATACCAGATTCTTCCATTTTTGGTTTCAAGAGGCCTTGAGGTCCCACTATGGAACCTGCCTACCTCCTTTGCCTGAGATCTAATCACTTTTCTTAGTCACCTGTCTACATTCCCATTTCCCTAGTTCCATGTTAAAGAGCTCTGCAGTTAAGGTCACCATTTGGCCCTAATGTTCTTTTTATTTGTTTATTTTAAATCATGAGTGGAATTGATTGGCTCGGGTACCCAGTGAGTCCACAGATGGGGCAGGCTTCAGTGGGACGTTTCATTGTGCAGGACTGCTGCCCATCTCTGTGCTCATCTTCACCTGGGACCTCCTGCTTTCATCCTCACCAGGCTTCCCTCTGATGGCGAAGAGGCAGCCGTTCCTGGTGCTGCATACTTCTTTGGGCAAGAGAAGGGATTTCTTTCTCCTCTAATTGTGAAAATAAACTCCTGGAGTTCACTCCAGTTTGCCAGCTTGGGTCATGAACCAGTAACTGCCTGGCGATGGGCCAGTCTCACCTTTACTTGGGGGGCAATGGAATAACTGCTAAAGAGGGAACTGCAGTGTTCACTCACGTCTTTTTTCATTGAAGACATTTACAGGCTTAAAACCGTTAATGGCTTCCTATGGCAATGAAAATAAAATGAAAGTTCTGTGTAGAGTTAGCCTGTGGTCCTGAAGACGTTCAAGGCACTTAGGTAAATGGGATCTTTCCTCAAGAGCCCTGGTGGCTTTAGCCACACAGAGTGACGGAGCATTCCTAGCCTCCATGACATGATTTAACATTGTGCAAGCCAGATTTCAATTAAGATTTTCTTTTCGTGTTACTAGGTTTGTTAATTAAAAATTTCTTCATGTTAGCCTGGGAGATCATGCATGATCTGACGCATGCCTGTTTCTCTGATTGTGTCTTAAATTCCTTTCTCTCCTCCTCACTTTGTGCTCTATCTGCGCTAAATTTTTAATCCCTCAAAAGGTCCAAAATCTTTCCCACTTCAGCGTGCTGCTGCACCACCATGGTTTCCTTGGAACTTTCTTCACCTACTTTTCATTGAGCTATTAGTGAAATAAACTTACGATTTAAAATGAAGACAAGGGTCTTGAAGGAAATGTGTATAGATCTCTGAGAGAAAATAAGAAAGGAAGAGACCTAGTTTACACTGGGAAGGAAGTAGGAGGGAGCGGTCAGGAAAGGCCTTCTAAGCCAGTAAATGAAGGACGAATAGCTCTCATTTGTTTGATATCTGATACTCTTACTAGCAGAGCTCTAAAGAGCAAGGGCCTTCCTCAGTTGGTTCACTGCATTATCTGTGCTGCACAGAGCAGTGCTGGCCCATATATACGAATATTCAGAACCTCCCACAAGGTCACTGTTATTGTTCCCATATACCAATGAGAAAATCAAGTCTGAGAATGGTGATGTTATTTGCCCAATGTCATCATTTGCTGTCTGGGAAGTGACCTGGACCGGATAGAACCAAACTGCAACTCCAAGGCTCTTATCTACTATCTAGGGGGCCACCTAAAGAGAAGCTATGTTTCCAAAAGGCTAAGAAGAGCACCCTGACCTCCAGTCAAAGTGGATGTTCTCTCAAACACGTCCTGAACTTTTCCGCTCCTGACTCTTTGCTCCTTCTTTCTGTTCCACCTGGAAAGACTTTCCCCTCTTTCTATCTGTCCAAATCTTACTGTGCAGAAGTTACCTCATTTATATCTTTTAAACTCTGTACTTTTTATGCCATCATCTGCCTTGTGTTAGGATTATTTGTGTATACCTCTCTACTGTCAGTTAATTTCCTTTCTAAGAGATGGGAGCATATCCTATTTGTATTAGTAGCACTTAAAGAACTCAGCACAGTGCCTGGCACATTTAAAATTATAAAACTTGATTCTGAAGCCTTACGTCGCTCTATCTTCCACAGATATGTTTCTCACTTAAAAGAATGCTTTATAGTAATCTCTCTTACTAACTAATGAATGTGGACCAAAACAGCCTGCATGACTTCCAGACTAGCCTCTGCTGCTGACCAGGCAAATCATTTAATCTCTCAGCAGTTTTTTTCTTTTATTAAAAAAAAAAAAAACACTTGGAAAATGTAAGATAGTATATATAAATATAAATTTAGGTATTTCTGTCTGCAAATATATAAATGTAAGCTATTATGAAGTTTGACAATTGCCTCTTGAGGGTCTTGGAGGTGTTGGTTGGGCAGACGTGTTGATGAACCAGGTTCATGCTCTGATTAGCTTCTTCGTGTTGCTTTCCTTGTTCTACCATGTTTCCCTGAAAATAAGACCTAGCCAGACCATCAGTTTTAACATGTCTTTTGGAGCAAAGATTAATGTAAGACCCGGTCTTATATATTTATTCTAATATAAGACCCGGTCTTAAATAAGACCGGGTCTTATATTAGAATGAAGCCTGGTCTAGTATTAATTTTTGCTCCAAAAGACGCATTAGAGCTGATGGTCTGGCTAGATCTTATTTTCGGGGAAACATGGTAGCTCTTTAGTGTTTATTTAAGTGAATGCATGGCTAATGGTTTGTTAAATACATAAATACAAGAAAAAGAAACAGAAAATGTATTCCCTTCCAACACTACCTATAATAATCTTATACCAAACTCTTTCATAATCCAGTTATTCTCCTCTTGTTCACTAGGCTATAAACTAAGAAGCCGGACTACATGGGGTTGGTCACCCATTTCTCAAACTTGTCTCTCGGTGGAAAGGCCAATATACACAGACAACGCAGTAGCGGAATCACGAATGGCCTGACTGTCGTGTTAAATCCCGCTAACCTAAAGCTCAGGAAGCAGGCCTGGGGCTTTTTCATGATAGCCATTATTCTCTGTGGCTCGCTTTGCTCTGTGGAACTGCATGTCTCAGAGATGGCAGGTAGTGGTCCAGAAAGGGTTTCTCTTTGCCTCTCCGGAAAGCAGTCTCCCTTAACTGGCCATATGTGATGCTTGGCTGAAAATATCTTTACTATAGTCACATTAGAACTCCAGAGGCAAATATAAAGTGTCATTAACCCTGGAGAGGCAGTTTTTTATGACACGTATGCCTTAAGACCCAGGGGGACAAACTGAACAATTCTATTAGTCAAAAAGAAAAAAAGATTTACAGATTACTGTCACTTATTTTATAGGCCTTTGTTATACTTGTCATTCAGAGAAGAAAGAAATCCCTAGTGAAACTTCCATAATATTGAGTTTGAATGACTCATATTCCTGCCTAATTATTATAAAGCTTTTTGGTAGAATTCTGTCTGGTCCTAATTGAAGTTTATAGAACCTTCACCTTGAAATGCAATAAACCTGTCATCGCCAGGGAAGCAGTTTGCTCTTCTGAGGATACAGTGTGATGGTGTGACGTTACACTATAGGGCTAGTATTCTGATGAAGAGGCTGTGAATGGGGGTCGTGCTGAGGTCAGGTCCAGCAAGTACAAAGGCCACTGTTCAACAAGGTGAGCCCTGGCCTGTGGAGCAGTGAGAATGAGGTGTTAGGGCAGGAAGGATGGGAAAGGCAAGGCCCACCTCTCAGGACCTCCGAGCCCCACACCCAGACTCTCCAGTGAGCCATTAGGACTTCACTTATCCGATCTGCATTTTCCCCAGGTCCTCCCCCAAACTTTATCACAAGTGTGGTTGAATAGCCAAAGGAACATTTAATTAAGGGGAGTTTGGAAAATTGTACTTTTAAAAGCTAATAAATGATAACTGTACATCTCATTTCAAAAAAATGAATGGTCATTTTAGGACACTTACTTAATATTGATAAACCAAAAGAAAAAAATTGAAGTCATCAGACTGTTCCACCTCTCATAGAAAATATTGTTAACATATCCTTTAGGACTTTTCTCTGCACAAACATACAGTTTCTTTTTAAAACATTGGGTGATATTATCCATATGGTTTTGAAACCTGTTGTTTCACATGATGTAGTATGAACACCTTTCCTATTATTTTGAGTCCTAAAAAATTTTAATGAATACAAGAGTATTCCATTCTTAGGCATGCACAACTATATATCTTGAAAACATTTTATTATTAAACATTTATGTTGTTTTAAATTTCCATGTAAGTAATGGAAATAATTATTAAAAAGCCTTTCCCAATTTAGCAAGTACATACATAGTAATACATATATATATATATATATATATATATATATATATATATATATATATATATAAAAGATTTTATTGGGGAAGGGGAACAGGACTTTATTGGGGAACAGTGTATACTTCCAGTACTTTTTTCCAAGTCAAGTTGTTGTCCTTTCAATCTTAGTTGTGGAGGGTGCCATTCAGCTTTATGTTTTTGTCCTTTCAGTCTTAGTTGGGGCGGGCACAGCTCAGCTCCAGGTCCAGTTGCCGTTGCTAGTTGCAGGGAGCGCAGCCCACCATCCCTTGCGGGACTCGACAACCTTGTGGTTTGAGAGGACGTGCTCCGACCAACTGAGCCATCCTGGAGCTCAGCGGCAGCTCAGCTCAAGGTGCCATGTTCAATCTTAGTTGCAGGGAGCACCATCCCTTGCGGGACTCGAGGAATTGAACAATCGAACAGGCAGCCTTCGGAGTTAGGAGCATGGAGCTCTAACCACCTGAGCCACCAGGTCGGCCACATATATATATATTTTTTGGAATTTATTTGAAACCATAGGGTTGTATAGATTGTCATGTGTTTTCTTAGCCATGTAAACTTTTGTTTTTGTGATTTCCCCTTTATTTATGTTGATGTATTTATTTTTTCTAATAGATATCTAAAGAAATTTATGCTCTAATAAGTATATCAGTATTACATACCAACATGCACACATATATTATAGTTGCACGTCGTATCTATTACAAACATTTCAGTTTGCACTTTGGTTTTTATTTTATTTATGGGATATTTTCTAAAAGAAACTATTAAAAACTTAAAATTCCTTAAAGCTATCTTTCTTTTTTAAATTTATTGAGATATACCTGACAAATAAAACTAAGATATTTCTTATATTGTTTTTTCTTTTGTGAAATACTTAGAAAGCCTTCTTTAATGAAGATTATTTAAATATTCACCTATACTTATTTTTCTTAGTTGTGTTGAAGTTTGCTTTTTTACATGTAATTACATCTGGAATTATTTTGATACTGTGTGAGGTATGGCTCTTATGTCATTGCTTCATAGATGTTCCAACACTACTAATTGCATAATTCAGAAATTTCCACATTATTTGAAATTCCACCTTTATCACATGCTACATTTTACAGATATGTTTCTATTTTATTAAACTGTGTGGAATTGGTTGGTTGTTGCTGAGTACCATTATAAACTGAAGAGAGGAAACAATAAGCTCAGGTCAATTAATTATTGATTTAAGACAGTATGAAAGCTGGAGGCCTCCCTGACAGCCTTTAATGATCTCTCTCATCTCCTGCTGTACAGTCCGATTCTATGAAAGACCAGGCCCAAGACCTAATTGTAAAATTGGCAGAACTTCATAGACATCAGACTTTTCCGCCTCACAAAATCATCCACATCAAAGTCGGCTCTCGTAGGAAGGACACCCTGGTATTAGGGTTAAGGTCTTTGGGTAGTTGCCCCTGAGAGCTGTAAATCCCCAGGTTTCTCTGAAGCTTCTGGGCCTACAGAAGTGGTCAACTGCCCTTCATAGAAGACTACAGCTTTCCCTTGCTCCCAATGACCAAGTCTCACCTAAAGCAGATGTCATGCCAGAAACTTAATAGCTTAATAAACTTGTTGCTTAATAGAAAAAGCCCAGACTTTGAAATCAGAAGTGCCTGGGTTTGACTCCTTACTGTGCTTCTAATGTGATCTTGGGCAAGTTACTTATGCTCTATGAGCCTGAGTTTCATCATCTGTAAAACAAGAATACTAACTATTCCAGAATCTTTTTTTTTCTTTCTGGCACAGAATTATTTTATTTTTTCTTTCATTTTAGAGCACTTTATTATTTAAAATTTTTTTTTATTTTTCAATTACAGTTGGCATTCAATATTACATTAGTTTCTGATGTACAGCATAGTGGTTAGACATTTATATAGCTTATGAAGTGATTCTCTGATAAATCTAGTAGCCACCAGGCACCATACCCAGTTATTACAACATTATTAACTATTTTCCCTGTGCAGTACTTTACATCCCCATGACTATTTTATAACTGCTAATTTGTACTTCTTAATCTTTTCACATTTTTCATACCCTCCCCAACCACCCTCCCATGTGGCAACCATTAATTGGTTCTTCATATCTATGAGTCTGTTTCTGTTTTGTTTGCTTGTTTATTTTATTTTTTAAATTCCACATATAAGGCCGCTGTTTCCATGTTGATTTTCAGTCTGGATGATCTATCCATTGATATCAATGAAGTGCTAAAGTCCCCTACTATGATTGTATTACTATCAATCTCTCTTTTTATGTACATCAATATTTGCTTTATGTATTTAGGTGCTCCTACATTGGGTGCAGAAATGTTTTCAGGGGTTATATTTTCTTATTGGATTGATCCCTTTATTATTATGAAATGTCCTTCTTTGTCTCTTATTGTAGCCTTTATTTTAAAATATGTTTGGTCTCGTATAAGTATTGCTACGCCAGCTTTTTTTTTTCATGAAATAAGTTTTTCCATTCCTTTACTTTCAATCTGTGTGTCTTTTAATCTGAAGTGAGTGTCTTGTAGGTAGAAGTAAGGGTTTTGTTTTCTTATCCATTTAGCCACATTATATATTTGATTGGAGCATTTAATCCATTTACATTTAAAGTAATTGTTGATAGGTATGTAGTTATTGCCATTTATTATTCATATTTTTCTTCTTCTTCCTCCTTCTCCTTCTCCTCCTCCTCCTCCTCCTCCTCCTCATCCTTCTCCTTTTTTCCTTCTTTGTCCCTTTAATATTTCTTATAATACTGGTTTGGTGGTGATCAACTCTTTTAGTTTTTTTGTGTGTTTGGGAAGCTCTTTATCTGTCCTTCGATTCTCAGTGGTAGACTTGCTGGGTAAAGTAATCTTTGTTGTAGGTCCTTATTTCTCATCACGTTGACTATTTCCTGCCAGTCCCTCTGGCCTGTAAAGTTTCTGTTGAGAAATCAGCTGACAGTCTTATGGGAGCTCCCTTGTAGGTAACTAACTGCCTAACTGCCTTTCTCTTGCTGCTTTTAAGATTCTCTCTTTAACCTTTGCTATTTTAATTATGATGTGTCTTGGTGAGGGTCTTTTTGGGTTCATCTTGTTTGAAACTCTCTGAGCTTCCTGGGCTTATATCTTTACATACTTTACCAAGTTAGGGAAGTTTTCCATCATTGTTTCTTCAAATAGGTTTTCAATTCCTTGCTGTTTCTCTTCTCCTTCTGGTAACCTTGTAAAGTGAATGTTGGTATGCTTGATGTTGTCCCAGAAACCCCTTTAACTATGCTCTTTTTTTTATTTTATTCTTTTTTTCTTTTTGCTGTTCTAATTAGGTGTTTTCTACTACCTTGTCTTCCAAATTGCTGACTTGATCCTCTCCTTCATCTAGTCTGCTGGTGATTCCTTCTAGTGCATTTTTCATTTCATTTATTCTTTTCTTCACTTCTGACTGATTCATTTTTATGTTTCTTTTTTTAAAATTTATTTACTGGGGTGACAATTGTTAATGAAATTACATAATTTTATGTTTCTGGTCTCTTTGTATAAGTTCCCCTGAGTTCCTCTATTTTTCCCCTAAGTTAATTGAACATCCTATCACCAGTCTTTTCAACTCTGAATCTGCTAGATTGCTTGTCTCTATTTAATTTACTTCTTTTTCTGGAGTTTTGTCCTGTTCTTTCATTTAGGATATGTTTCTTTGTTTCCTCATTTTGTCTGCCTCCCAGTGTTTCTTTCTACGTGTTAAGTAGATCTGCTACATCTCCCAGTCTCGGCAGGATGGTCTTATGTAGCAAGTGCTCTGTGGGGCCCAGGGGCAGAGTCCCCCTGGTCACCTGAGCCACCCTGTGTTCCTTGTATCAGTTGTGTGCACCCTTCTGTTGTGGTTGAGTCTTGATTGTTGTTGGCATGTCAATGGCTGGGATTGATCTTCAGACTGACTGGCTATGATGACTGGCTGTGACTAGAGCAGACGAGCTGTTGTGTGGGGGCTGACCCCACGGAGTGGGATTCATTGTAGGACCTGGTACCTACTCAGTTCATCTTATGGATATGTCATTTGGGAGCTAATTGGGTGGTGCTCTGTCATGCAGGGTGTCATGTGGGGTCTCTGGTCCCGCTCCCCACATAAGAATGCAGGATATGGTGAGGCCAAAAAGGAACACCCACGGAGCCATAGATTGGGGAGTCATACCACTATACTCTCACTGGTGGCTAGATTGGAGACACAGGAAGTAGGAGCCACGCTGTTCGCAACCCTCACTGCTCCGCTTGCAGGCTCAGCCACCATCCTCTTGCTAGCCCCCCATTCTTCTTTGCTAGAGTAGCCAGCGGTTATATTAGTGGCCAATGGCTCACTGGTTACAGCTGACGGCCAACTAGCCACAGCTGATGGCCATCCAATCACAGTCGATGGTCATTTACTACCTGAGCCAGCACCTTTCTATGTGAGGCCGAGAGCCTGGAAACTGCTTTCTGGGGCTCTGTCCCCACACTCCACCCCTACAGGGTCTTGCCTCACAATCTATGCAACAAGCGTCTTCTGCAAGGGGTCCTCTGCGAGGAACCTGAGGTGAATGCACTATCCTGGACACAGCCAGGCTCTCTGGGCACAGCCAGGGTTTCTCATGGCACCACCAGTACTTCTGGGCACAGCCAGACTTCCTGTGCTTCTTAGGGTACCACCAGTCTCCCCGGGCACAGCCAGGGCCTCTCAGGGCACTGCCACTCTCTCTGGGCACAGCCAGACTTACTGGACTGAGCCAGGGGTCTCAGGGCACTACCACTCTTTCTGGGCACTGGCACTCTCTCTGGGCACAGCCAGACTTCTGGACACAGCCAGGGCCTCTCAGGGCACTGCCACTCTCTCTGGGCACTGCCACTCTCTCTGGGCACAGCCAGACTTCTGGACTCAGCCAGGGGTCTCAGGGCACTACCACTCTCTCTGGGCACTGCCACTCTCTCTGGGCTCAGCCAGACTTCCTGGGCACAGCCAGGGTTTTGCAGGTACCACTAGTCTTTCTGGGCACAGCCAGTCTTTCTCACATATTCTCCATGGCAGCTGGTCAAGACACAAAAGCAAACATCCGCCAGTTCCACTACATGGTGTTATGTTCCCAAGCAAACAGTCAAGCGGTCCATTAAATTAGGGATGATTCCCCATAGTCCCTAGTCATTCACTAGAGCTGTCCTGGGGGTGAGGGACGACCTTGACCTCACCCTCATCTCCCATGGAGAACTCAGCAAGTGCTTCCTCCTGGGACTACAAGTCCTGCATCCGGGCTGCCTCAGCAAGCACTTCCTAGCCCACAGGGTTGCAACAACCTTCACTTTCTCTGGCCTGTGCTGGTTGGGGAACCGTCCACGTCTTCCCACCCCTCCACAGGGGTCCAGCTCTCCAGCACCTGCTCCTCCTGGTTTTCCTCAGACTCACGCACAAACTGCTCCATTGCACTTCAGAGAGCTTTGGCCAGCACCGTATCCTGCTCACAGCGCCATTTGTCACTCAGGGTGTCATGCGGGGTCTCTGGTCCCGCTCCCCACATAAGAACACAGGATATGGTGAGGCCAGAAAGGAACACCCATGGAGCCATAGATTGGGGAGTCATACCACTATACTCTCACTGGTGGCTAGATTGGAGACACAGGAAGTAGGAGCCACACTGTTCACAACCCTCACTGCTCCGCTTGCAGGCTCAGCTACCATCCTCTTGCTAGCCCCCCATTTTTTTTGCTAGCATAGCCACAGCAGTTATATTAGTGGCCAGTGGCTCACTGGTTACAGCTGATGGCCAACTAGCCACAGCTGACGGCCATCCAATCACACTTGATGGCCATTTACTACCTGAGCCAGCACCTTTCTATGGGAGGCCAAGAGCCTGGAAACTGCTTTCTAGGGCTCTGTCCCCACATGCTCTGATGTGGCCTGAAGTCAGTCACAGGGTGTATTGATTCTGGGGCCTCTTTGAAGGGTGTCTAGCGCAGGCCTGGCCAGCTGTTGCCTATGTCTAACCCTGGGACCACCTAGTAGGAGTTACAAAGTGATATGAGGCTTATAGCTGCCTTTTTTGGGCTTGGAGAAAAGCCTTTTCTGGCTGGGAGAGGCTATGTTGCAAACCAAGGCTGGCTGCCACTAGTGCCAGGCTGGGGGGCCACTTAGCAAGAGGTACAGGGCATGTTAAGGCCATCCACTGCTTCCTTGGCATTTGTGGACCTTTCAGAGGTTTTTAGGGAGGTCCACAGTGCAGGCCATGGCTAGCCACTTGTGAGTCACAGCTGATGAAAGAGGTTCTGGCCTGTGCACCAATTGCAGGTTGGTTCTCAGGGAATCACCAAGGTGGGACAAGTTTGATGCAAACTCAGATTTGGTACCTGTGCCTGCAGGCTGAGTTGTAAAGGATTCAGCAAAGGAATAGTGGTGCCCACCTCCTGGCTCTGTGGAGTGGGTGTTGGGGGGAGCTCAACAAAGTAATAAAATGACCCTTGTAGTCACTTTAGTCCTGGAGAGAGCTGACCCTCCAGCCTTCACCCTGAAGCCAGATAATTTAGTTCCTCCTCATATGTCCATGGTGCTTTCCAAGCTGCTCGCCCATTGCTGGAGTGAGAGAGTCCATCAACAAATGAGTCTGTGCTTGGGCCCTTTAGCAGGATACCTGGGTGTCCAGCAGCCCTGTGTTTCAACTAGACTGAGTCCCTGATGATTTTCCCAGGCAGCTGTATTGAGGACTCCTCAGCACTGGTTATTCAGGATGGGCAACCAAATGTGAGACTGGGACCTGTCACTCCTCAGAGGGGCCTCTACAGATGAGATATCCCTTCTGATTCTTAACTGTTACACATAGGTGTGGGACCTGCCTGTTTCACATCTCAGCTTCTCCTACCAGTTTCAATGTGGCCTTTTCTTTATATCCTTAGTTGTAGGAGTTCTGTTCAGCTAATCTTCAGGTGGTTTTCAAGAGTGGTTGTATAATGTAGTTGTAATTTTGATGTGGTTGTGCGAGGAGTTGAGCACAACATTTACCTACTTCAACATCTTGACTGAAAGTCTCACAGAATCATAATGAAGCTAATTTATTGTTATCAAAGGAGGGTGGTGATAGGATAAGCTCCATCCTCAGGTATAAAAATAGCTAGCAGGGGTCTGTAGAGTCTTACAGAATCAATATTTTTAAGTGTGGGTTTTTTCCTCATCTATAGAACTAATAATTAGTTATTACAATACCTGAAAAGTATTGAAAAAATTACTCATAATCCCACTATGCTAAGCAACCAGCATAGTGATTGACCTTCTGGTTTGAGTAATTCACACAAAGTAGAAAACCTGAGTTGTCTATCTAGCTCTCTCTGGGTTACTTTTACAACCTTGGCCGAAGCACTCTACCTGTCCATGTTATAGGGAGTGCTGACTTCCACAGGAGGAAAGAGTAAGCTTCCTACCTAATCATGGACAGCAGGCCTCTAGCCACCTCATATGTCTAGAGACCTAAATAGATTTTCCAAGTGTTTTGTTACTCCAGTCCATGCAGAACAGACTTCCTTTCATACAATTAGAACCTATTCATAGGTGTCCAAGGGGAACATAATAGACAGGGGTTTATTGCATTAATTTTCAGGCAGTCAGATGCAATAATTTTTTTTGGGGGGGGGGGCTTATTGGTATGTATGCAAAATGTGAGCAATGCCTCCTATTTAATTCTGCTGGAACAATCTGATCCAGAAGGACACAAATTCTGACCCTGAATTGTCTCCCTCTGAATGGGAATCTTTCATGGTTTCAAAAGGCAAATCAATTTGATATTGTTCCATATTTTTACAGCATAGAAACCAACAAGTACAGATACATATGGAAGAGACATTCTGAAAATGAATTACTGTTTATGAAATAGCTGGAGAAAAGACCTGTTATCTGCTAAGGGGATCATAGTTCCAGTGAATGAATGGGGAACCTTTCCAGAGCAAAGATTTACCTAATCTCCTAAACTTATTGAATTGAGTACAGGACCAGCCTGAATAGCCTGAGTAGCTGTACATCAAAACATTCTCCAAATCAGATATTTCCTTGCCTACATATACAGCATTCTCTTGCACCATTCTTCCTTTCTTTTAACAATCTTACTCTACAGAATTTATTTTAACAACTCACACACACTCTCGCTTAAATTTTATTCTTTTTTCATTCTATTGTATTATTCTGCCCAGGAATGTTTTTCTTTCCTATCTTTGCCTCGCCAAATCTTGGCTAAACTTTGAGCTTCTGTTCAGTGTGAGAGTCACACAGGAGCTGTTTCAAGTCCTTTAGACAAGATTGGATTCTCTGTTTTATACTGCCAGAGATCTCTGAATTTCCTGTTTGGTAGCATAGTTGCACTTATAATTACTGCCTCCACAGGAAACTCTCTTTATAAATATGTACATACTCTAGGGAAAAGCTAATTTGCAATTATACATTATTGTGAATAAAGATTATGAGTTAAGTTCATTCAGGTTAATCAGAGATAGCCAGTAACATGGCAGCCCTGGGTGCCTTGATGAAAACAGCCACTGAAAAAATAGGAAAGAATGTGTCCAGATAGGACTCTTTTGTCTTACAAAAGAACACAAGAGCTACTTCACATAGCTGTCTGGGAATGCCCTTCTTGGGCTTTTACCCGTGTGTTTATCTTGTAACCTCTTGTTAACAACAGGGACACAAAGCTCACCATAGTAGATGTCTTGAGAATTTTCTCAAATTTGAAAGGGCACTCAAGTTGCCTCTACTGTCTTTAATCTGAAAAAGGAAGGTAGTGAGATTTGCAGGCCTGGACTAAGAAGATAGGAGTGATGTTTGGGGCCAGAAAAACTGCATTGCCCTATTTTCCATCTTGCTATTACCTTTGGCCTATGATTTAGTCCCATATTTCCCAAGATATATACTAGCGGGCACAAGATGGTGTGCTGGGGGTATGGGAAACATCTTCCTCAAGTACTAGTTTTACTTGGAAAGTAATGTTAAACATCATTTTTAACTAAAAAAATATAGTGTTGACTTGATTAGAAACTATGCATACATTGGAAAAATTTTATATCCCTAATGCCCCAGACTTACAAGTTCATTTTATTTTTGCTTATTTATTAGGAGCATCTTAAAGGAAAAGCTTGAGCAAAATTAATTTGATATTATTCACCCATTTCTAGTTACCTGTTTTGGAATCCTTGGTCACTTTCAAGGAATTGTTTTTTTCCCTACAGAAGTGTCTTGTCCAATGTTAGTCATTCGTTACATGTGGCTGTTTAAATTAAAATCAAATAAAATTGAAAATTCAATCCTCAGTGTCACTAGCCACATTGCAAGTGTGCAGTTGCCCTATGTGGCTAGTGGTTACTATATTGGACAGTGCAAATATTAAGCATTTCCATCATTACAGAAAGTTCTATTGTATAGAACTGATATAGAAATATTATATGCTCGTATAATGTATTTGAGAACTTTGTACACAAACACAAGGAGATATTTTATAGAGTTTTCAGAGAATCTACTTATGTCTGCAGTAAGGAGCAGACACATCTA
The DNA here is from genome assembly GCF_964194185.1 of Rhinolophus hipposideros. NCBI lineage: Eukaryota > Metazoa > Chordata > Mammalia > Chiroptera > Rhinolophidae > Rhinolophus > Rhinolophus hipposideros. The sequence continues at coordinate 75,089,693 of NC_138056.1, read as the reverse complement.
GTGATGTACGACAGGCTCTGGAATGGCAAGCCTGACATTGGCAGCAACAGAACTTTCTTTTTCTGAGGGTGGGTAATCATGGGTTCCTTCTGTTGTGTATGACCTATCTTTTGTACCTGAAACAGCTCCACATTTATGTTGGGACCTAGGAAAACTGAGGCTGTGAGGAAAAAGTTATTGTCACTAAGAATTGTGTAAAAAGAGAAGCAGCATTCTCTTTCACTTTACCACAGAACATACTTCATTAAAGGAGCTCCATGGCCAAAATGATAATAGTCAGTTTTCCTAAACAGTACAATTCAGCATGTTTAACTTTCATTTTATTTCTATCCCACTTTTGGAGAAACAAATGAAAGAAAACAAATGGAATCAATTAACATTAATGCACTTTCTGTATCATTAGCTAGTAAGGTATAAATGAGCACTTCATTCAACTAAAGAACCTTTCAAATTTCTTACTGGGCATAAACAAAGCATCATTTGGTTATGACCCAGAGAAGCTGGGCCCTCCAGCTGTGAGGCAAGAACAAGGATGAGCTCTCCACAGCCCAAGAAGGTGTGTGGCCTTATTCAGATTCCTCAGAGAGTTTTGATAGAGTCATTCTTTTAAGCTGGGGCACCCACTCAAAGAGCCATTAGGAACAGTGACCTTTCTGCTTGGCTAGGACTGAGCCAGAGGGTGACCTGTGAGGGAGAGGGAGAAAATGAGAGAGGCCATTTTCTGCCTGGCTAGACGTTTTCTTGAACACCAAAAGATACCTGCTGGGACTCCCAGAATTAATTGGAAAGAAGGCCCTGGGTATGGAGGTAGTAGTTTAGTAGAGTTCCCTACTGGTTGTTTAACAAGGAGATGTCCAAATCCACAGAGCCTGAGCAGCCATTCTCATAAGCACTAACAGAAAAATGGTAATGAGAGAGAAGGGGAAATGAGATAGGTGCTGCTTTTCTGAGGAAAGATTTGTCTTTAACTACAGTAAATTCTCATCAGAAAGTATATGTAAGTTTCTTGCCATTTACAAGACACACCAAACCTTTCTACAGGAGGGGATTCTAATGGGAGCCCCCTCCCTGCCACCTGCCCATGTTAGTCAGGACTTGGGTCTGTCCGTGGTCAGGTGCCCACCCCTCTGACCACGATAAGATACTGTGTCTGGCAGTTCCTATCAAAATCACCTGGTTGGAGAGGAGAAGGAACAGTTCCACAGAAGAAAGAGGGTGCTGTTATGAGTAGATAAAACAATAAATAGACACTAAACTGCCTTATATATTAAAGCATTTTCCCTCAAAAAACATTATGTTAAAAATATTATTTATTAAAAACATCACCAATAATTCTATAATGGCAATGTAATAATTTTCATTTCCAATTACATTTTCCCATTTCCTTCTGCTCTATTATTACATTGCAGACATTTTAAAATTATCACCAATTTAGGCTAGATACTTTTCCATTTTTTGCCTTTACCTTGACTCTTCCTTCTGTAACTATCTTCAATAACTTACTCAAAGTTGATATTAATGATTATGGCTGAGGAAACACTTAAATTCAATAAGCATTCACTGAGGACAGCTTTATGGATGAAAAAGAGGAATAAGATATTGTCTTGCCTTCAAGGAGCTTACCATCTAATGAGGGAGAGAGCTATTTGGAGGTAAACCTCACTTTTTCAGCTTTATGCTCCATGTGGAGGGAGGCCCACCAGAGTGAGACTCATGGCCTCTTGCCCCAAATCCTCCTCTCCCTCCTTTTGGGGGAGGAAGGATGGCTTCTCTTTGAGAAAGAACAGAGCTTGAGTGGGTCAGCCTTTCTCTCTCTTCTTTTCTTTAGGATATGCTTACCTGAAGAACGCATGCATTCTTCCTGATGCCTCTGTGTGGATTTTCAGGGGCAGGCAGCCCCTCATGTGGGGCAGGGTTGGGGGAGGCTTGTGGTTGCACAGAAGCACCAGAAAGTGTTCCAGGTAAGTCTAACTCAACCCACTTGACTCACAGACTCTGCCACATTCTCCAATGTTAGCTTTATCCATAATAAAGGTGATATTTTTGTTTCCATCTACCTGGTTCTTTTATTTTTCAGTTGTTATCTAACTTGGGTGGGAGAAAGAGTGTTGTTATTGACCAACTCTCCAAAAGCCCGAGAAATGTGCACAGATCATTTTAGTGCACTATTGTGTATTTCGTAAAAGAGAAAAATGCAGGTGTCATAGAAGTACAGGGTGGGAAGCGGCACTTGGCAAAAACTGGAGGTTTAGGAGAAGCTTCTAGAAAGAAATGACACTTTGGCTGAATCATAATAGATAAATACAATTAGGAGGAAAAAAAGGTGGAAATGATATTCTGGACAAAGGACTATTTATAAAGTCACAGATGTTTGGATGATCATGGAGTGTGGAGGAAGCAAGTGGTTTGATGACTAGAACATTAAAAATGTGAGGTAGAAAGATAAGGTTTAAGAGGTAGGTGGGCACTTGGTATTGGAAGGCTCATGTGCCATGCTAAGTAGCTTGTGTTTTACCCTGTAGGTAGTGGAGGATTGCCGAATGGTTTAGTGCATGGCAGGTCAGATGTGCACTTTAGATAGGTGACATTGTTGAGAATGAATTTAAGGGACAAAAGTTACGGCAGGGAGACTTGTCATTCAGATAAGAATTGAGGAGGACCCAAACCAGACTGTATGAGAAGTTAAGATTCAAGGACATGTAAAATGTTAAATCAGTAGAACCTGGCAATTGATGGAATGTGTAAGGGAGTGGGGTATCCTAGAGTCACTCTGAGTTTTCTGGATTGATGCCTAGGTAGATGGTAAAAGTGCCATTAACAATAATTGCAACATAGGAGGAGGAAAAGTTTGGAATGGGAATAGGGAGGGAAGTTACTAAGTTCTATGAGATTCTATTTGGGTTATACTGATTTTGAAATGTCCATGGGACTTCCAATGACGGTGTCTGCAGGCAGTTGGATGAATGAGTCTGAAGTTCATGGAGTGGTGAGGACGAGAGATATGAATTTGGGAGTCATCAGCTTAAACACAAGAGTATGGGTTGTTCTGTGGAGAATGTGGGACGAGAGAAAAGCAGGGTGCCAAGAACAGACCCTCAGTTTTGTTGGGGTAGAAGAGTGAGGGAATGGCAAACACTACCCTTTTTGTTTTCTGGGCCAAACTTTAATGAAGTTGTGCTTATATACAAGATTAAATATGAAGTAAATTTCTTATTCAGGTGACTACTGTACCAGATTCTTCTAAAATCTTCCTTATTTTTGGAGATGTGTTAAGGGGGAAATCTGCAGCTTTCCATTCTCATTATTCAATAGAGAGGGAAACTTTATTCTCCTTCATATCAGAGGATTGTATTGAACTGAACCTTTTCCACTCTAATCACTTATTTATACCTCATGAAGATAGGAAGAGTAGCTGACACAACTGGGCAGAGTTTGGGGGGTATTCACTGGACACCATTTTTATTGGGGAAAGGGGATAGAGGCACTGAAAACACAACATGAGCCCATCTCTTGATCTTTTTTCTCTTTATTCTGCTAGCAACTAGATTTGTGCAGCTGGATGTGGAGGTAGGTTAAATTTGCTTTGCAAACCAAGCTCTCTCCAGCGTGAGAAGGAAGACCTCTAATTAGTTCTCATATGCAAGCTGCATTTTCCAGGCCAGCCCATTCCTATCCTGTGAAGTTCCTGAGCATTTGGTAGACCAATTAATGTAGTCAAGTGCTGTGAATTCATTTGACTATCAATTTTTGCGTGGGCTCTCTAATGGCTAGAACTTTGATGAGGATATGAGAATTCTATTCCAATTACCAACACGAGGTCCCTAACTACCCTAGTAACATCCCTAACCTTTGCGTATTTTAGAAACTATAACTCACTGACTTCATATACTATTTGCTTTGATCTTCAAAGGAGCTTTAGTTACTCTCTTTTCAATGTAGCTACTATTTCAGATGTGGAATGGCCTGCTATGAGCAGAACTGAGTTAAGCATGTGTTAGTCTGAAACTGTAAATGGGTGATTTATCTGGTGATCACATGCTAAAGGGGGAAATCAATCTGGATTTTACCCCCAAAAAATTGTATTTTAAAATTCTAAAGAGATGCTTAAAACCAAGGCCATCTGAGCAGAGGCCTTGCCTCAGGCACCTCTCCCACCACCTCTCCCACGATGCCAGGAAGCTACAAAGCCCTTGGTCCCCACCCGTCATTTAGTCCCATCCCTGGGAAAGAGAATGTAAGATTAAGAAGGAGCTTGAGAATCTTAAGTTAACTAAATTTTTAACCCAGAAAGAGACATTTTGAGTTTTAAAACAGAAATCGTTGAATTTATATTGAATTGCAAGATTTGGTTTTCTGCTATTAGTCAAAGTAGAAACTTGGAAACTAAGGAAAGTTCAATTGTAAGGAAAAATTATATTCTTGCAAATCTGACTCCATGATTATGTTAAAATTTATACTCTGTAAAGTGTTTTCTTTAAAATACGCACATTTATACATATCTGATGTTGGGTATCCAGTAAATGGGTTTTGTTCTTGTCTGTTTTTCTGCAGGTGCTCAGAGGACTTTGTGACACTAAGTGAGAAAACTAGGTCAGGCTGCTTGTTCAAAGGAAATGCCAAGATTAAGGCAGAATTTGGCTTTTCTTTATCCTGAGGCTTTAGGAAGAGAGAGTGTGGGGACAGAGTTTCAGAGAGCAGTTTGCAGGCTCTCGGCCTCATGTGGAAAGGTGCTGGCTCAGTCATTAGATGGCCATCTGCTGTGGCTGGGTGGCCATCAGCTGTTACCGGTTAGCCATTAGCCAGTAATATAACTGCCCTGACTATGCTAGGGCGTTGGTTGGTTGGCAGAGAAGCAGACAGTGGATCACGGTTAGTGAGTATGGTTAGCAAGTGGATTGTGGATTGCGGATTGCGGATCGTGGATCATGTTGATCCTACTTCCTGTATCTCGCCTGGCCACCAGCAAGACGGGTGTGGGAAGGCCCCTTGTAGGGGTACTGGCGGATGTTTGATTTTGTGTCTTGACCAGCCGCCAGCGAGAAAATAGTGGTATGAACCCTCTATCCATGGTTCCCATTGGTGTTTCTTTTGGGCCTCCCCATACTATGCGTTCTAATGTGGGGAACGGGACCAGAGACCCTGCATGACAGAGAGAAAAAACACATTTGATGCATTTAGAACATGATGTAGGAAAAAATTTTCCCCAGATATCTTTGTTGTGTTTACTTGTCTTTAAAAGAGACCTATTACACACACACACACACACACACACACACACACACACACGAATGCGGTTGTGATAGGAACAAAGAAGGAATAGGGTTCATTATTCAAATTAGAAAATAATTATTCATAGTATAAAAGCAGTCTTTTCTTTCAAATTCTTGTTTATGGATCATTAGCCACTTGACAAGAGAGAGTGGGAGAAGACAAAATAAAAGCTAAAGCACTAAAGACAAATACTCAATTGAAGATCAGTCATAAATGAAAAAGAGCCTCTTGGTAATTGCCATTCGTTGAGAAAATATAATTCAATTCACAAAGTGAAAATTTAAATTTATCTGTTGGAGAGTGACAGGAAGGTGACCTTATAGTAATGGCACATATTTCTTGTTTGGAGATTTCATCCAAAAATGTAGGGAAATCTCTATGCTATAATAGCCCAGGAATCTGGCACCATTTCCCCAACTTGCCACGTAACTATCACTTGGTACCTGTACTTGTGGTAGTATCAACATGAAAAGTATGTAGTTATACAGAGGTCATATCTGTTATAGCAAAAGTTTTTGTTTGTTTGTTTGTTTTTCACTGAATTTCAGTAATATTTCTGCAGCCTGGAGCTTGTCAATGTCTTAGGTTTCACCTCCTGTGTCTTCACCTGTATGGTTCTCATCCCATGTCTTACATTATTTTCTCTGCCAGCACTGTTCTGAGCAGGACGCAACTTGCGCTAAACTAGAGTTCTAAGGAATCAGTAAAATATTGTTTTACCCCAAGCAAAAGACAACAGCTGCTGTGCTCGCTCACTCTTCTCCCTCTCCTCCACCCCACTCTCCCTCCATCCTAAATGTTGACTCTTCTAAGGAAAAGGCACTGGTCTCTGCCCAGGGAAACACAGCTTCTTCTTCAAAGGGAGCTGTGAGAGGCCTCGGTGTGTTTTGGAAGTGAGATGAAAGCCTGAAGAAGGGAGAGACTGAAGGGAGAAGAAAGGAGGATACTGGTGGGATAAGACCTGAAGGGGGTGAAGGAGCGGGGAAAGGAATGTTGAGGGAGTGGAAAGAGTGGTATCCAGAGTGCAGAGAAACATATAACCTTCAAGTAGGGAAAGGGGCAAGTTTTCCTTTGAGATGAGGAAACCAGTTAAGGGAGTAGATCTTGACCTGGACAATTAGACACAGTGCTTTTTACAAAGATGGACGACATTTTGAGAACTCCCCAGGTATGAGACTCATTCCTTGACAGGAGGTTAACTGCTCTTACTCCTGTGTGCCGGGCACTGGACCGCTGCACCTGCTCCTATTACCACATGACAGTCGTTACTGCCATTTACAGATGAGGGGAGGGAAATCGGAGTTTCTGCTTTGACACCGCTATTGTACAAGCGAACACCAAGCAAATAAAATGACTTTAGCTCTTTTGTTCTTGAGGTAAACATTGAGGTTTACATGGTCTTACCTCAGGTGGGAGGTTAAGAGTTGTAAGACATTTTAAAGAAAGTTTGAACTTTCGTTTGGCAAAATGTAGCCAGTGAAATGTAAATCTTTCCAGCCCTAATTCCTATCATTCAATGAAACTTCTCAGAAAAAAACTGAAGAAGAAAATTCAGAGGCTTCACTCTGTAGCTTATTAGGCATGCAATGCTTATAGGCGCTTAGATTCGCACTGGAAAACCTTTGGAGTTGTGCTCTGTATGCAGACTCGAAATGGAAGCATGTAGCAGCAGATCTGCAAATCCAGCCCCATAATGGATGTTGTGATTCCATCTGAGATATGGCAAAATTTGCCTAGATATTTTCCTGGATAAAAATGGAAGCTACTGAATGGAAAAAGCATGCAGGAGCAGATAGATCCAAAAATCTAAACCAAAGGCAAAACTGATGTCATTGAAGTTTATTTTGGGGAGTTTTTCACTTTGCCTTTTTTGATGATGGTCCTACCCCCTTCCATCCCACCCTTACTCCACCCCTGGCATTTTTATAATGACAACCGATGTTCCGTTACCTACTTTTTGCCTTCTTAGGTACCATGACTAAAATAATTTTATGTTCTAGACAAAAAAAAAAATTATGTCACCTGGTTTGACAAAAGATTTGCCAATGTATTTAAATAAAAAACCATACAAATTATAATTAATATTTGCAAATATATATAAATTCATTCAAAATGACCTCTTTCTTATCTCCTTCCTCTCAGTAACATCCCTTTTCCTTCAGTCCACTTGTCTCACCTACAATTGATTTGATAAAATAATATATTTTAAAATGTTATTGGCTGATAACATCTGCTGTGGGTATTTGTAATGTGTGTGTGTGTCCAGAACCTGTTTCTTCTTGTGAGACTCTCACTTTCTTCCTCTTAGTGAATCACTTTTTTACCTCACCTTCACAGTTATATATAGATGAGAGTTTTTAATCTTCTAATGATTCCTTCTCCCTAACCACAGTGATTGATTCAGGGATAAAAACATAATCTAAACTGGCCAATCAGAGTTCTGTTTACAATTTTTTTTAACCTGTCAGGAAGGTAATAGTCTCTTTCCTTTCTGATATTGAGGGTGAAAGAATAGAAGCCTATAATTGCTAGTGTCCACGTTTTTAATTGTAGAGACTTTGTTTAAGATAAAAAGCTGACACATTTGAGAGTTCGAGTCCTACAGATGTCAAGCGTCTGCTTCCAGTTTTCTCTTAGGCCTAGCTCTACCCTTGACTTTCCTGAAATTTACACATATTAATCAAGAAATATTTACTCCTCTCCTTCCCAGTTTTCCTCATTTTTTTCTTAATTTTATTCAGAGTTCTGAAAACTGTCATTTCATAATGAATTAACTCAATCTAGAACATTTTTATTTTTCAAGAGGACATAGCACTAAAATTAATACAGCACATTTGGTGGCATATCAGGCAGTATGGCAATTGGAAGGGAAGCAGTTTGGAACAGAGGGTCCACCCTGATGCCTCTCAACTTCCCCTATGCCAGTGCTAATCTGTGCCATTCACCAAAATGGCTGGCTCCACCAAGGATCTCTGAGCATTTAGAGGTAGATGAATTGGTGACTCTCTTTAGAAGAGGCCACAATGCCCAGCTGCTTCCTGAGAGTTCTGAAGGAATCTAGAAAGAAAGAAGTTAAGCCTGCATTAAGTGGAACTTCCATATTCTGCACTGTGGGTCTAATCTCCCCATCAGCTATGTTTAAACTTTGATGCCACAAATCTATGTGGCAGGAGCCTGGGAAAAATCTTTGCACTGGGATAAAGGATGTGACCATGGGCCAGTTATGCAGGGATTTCTTCAGAACTGTGCAGCTTTTCAGCTATGTGGAGCCTGGGGTGATTTTTTTTTCTTCTCCTTTTTTCAAAAGGAACCTCAGCTGGCTGGTTGTATAGAAAGTTGTCCAGCTTGGGGCCAAGGTTCCTGGGAACCACAAGGTCCCTGTTTGCCCTCCAGTCTTTGAAGCTGACCTCTAAAAGAACAGAAGTTTTCAGCTTGGTTCCAGGAGTGGATGGGAGGCAGTGTACTGCTAAATGGGTCCACTTGAACCCATGTTTAAAATTGTGAAGACAGCTGGTGAGTATGCTCCTTCATCTGCCTGGATGAGAGCCTGTTGAGTGTGGCTGGCTTTGAACTATCCTCCTCGAGATGCCATGTTGACAACAAGTGATAGAATTTCTGCATTTGTACATGGTGGGAATGAGCCTCATGAAGCATAACAAAGAGTTCCCAGGATGCCCTTGTGAAGCTCTCCGTCCAAGAATGATCATGATCCTGGTGATGGCCTCTAAAAGCAGTATAGTGTGCGAGTGAGGCACTCGGTCCCAGTGCCTCATGGTGCCTTAGGAACATGGTGTTCCTAAGATAGAATAATAACAGCAATATAATTTTCACTGAGTCCCTGTTATGTACCAGGTGCTCTTCTAACCATGTTGCATGTCTTACTTCATTGACTCCTCACAACAGTCCTACCGACTGTTGCGTGTTGGCTTATTATACAAAATAGATAACCAGAACCCTCACACAGCAGGTAAATGGCAGAGCTGGGATTGAAACCCAGGCAGCTTGGGTCTAGATGCCTTGCTCTCAACCAGTGTTCTTCTCTGACCCACCCTCCAATGCTTTCTGTTGTTATGGTCCTGATATTGGTGATTACAGATGTGTAGTCCCCAAGCAGGCAGGCATGGAAATCTGTAAAGTAAACAGAATGGATCTGTAGAGAAACCACAGACATAGTGGAGTAAATAATGCATGGGATTTTGAGTCCAGTGGACCCGAGTTTGAACCTTAGCTTCACCACCTTCTAGTTTTGTGACTTTGGATAAATTACTACCATGTGGGGGCTTAATGGTGATGAGGGTCAGGTTGTGAAGTCAGTGTGCATAGTCAGAGTGACCTCTGACAGTTCTTCACCTTCTTTCAGTACAAACTCAAGTGTTTCTGTGTGGTCATATACTCTTTAAGGTTCAATCTTTTTTCTTTGAGATACCATTTGATATCTGAAGCAAATGCTCTTTCAATGAAATGTCTGGAGCCATAGGCACTGTTAAAAATAAGTATTTTGTCTTATATTTTGACTGAATGTGTATATTTGAATTCACTTAAATTGATGTGTTGAGGAAGAGCCTCCGTCCAATTTTCTGTGCTTCAGTTTCATCATGTGTAATATGGGAATTAAATGAACTGCACAGGGTTCACGTGGTATTAAATGAAACATTGTAAGAAGAGGGTCTGACACTTGCTTAATTCGGAGTAGAGGATTCCTTGGATGTTCTCAAGGCCTGGCTGGCTGCCCTGCCCTTTATTAGGCTCCTGTGGGGAGAAAAATAGGTTAATGATACCAAAAAATAATAATAATGTTTTAAGAGATGGAAGAGATCAATTTACTTCATCAAATCTCAAATCAAACTTTTTATTTTTGTACTTCAGAGATTGAAATTTTTATATTTGTAGTATTTCCCACTGTATAGTGGATGAATCAAGAACATGGTATGACAACTGCATTGGTTAAGGTAACACTTGTACACTGATCATGTGGGAGTTGGTTTATTTCCTGAGAGTCTGGTTATACCAAATATAGCGGTGTTTTTCAACTTTAAACTCAGTACTTCCATAATTAACCTGAAGAAGACAGTGATGGGACTTCCTGCGTGTTCTCTTATGTGTGAACAAGAAGTAGAAATAGGAGATAGAGTATATGTTTTAAGATTGCCATATCTGTTTTTGAGAGGAGTTGATTGCTAAATCTATCTGTATTATCTATTGCTGCATAACAAATGACTCTATAACCTCATAACTTAAAATAGCAATCATTCATTACCTCTCATGGTATCTGTGGGTCGGGAATTCAGATAGGATAAGATGGGGATGACTTGCCTCTGCTTCACAGGGGTCCTAGCTAGAGCTGTCAGCTGTGTCAACAGGGACATTGTACATGAGGCTATTCTATAGGGCCCCTGCTTCCTTAAAACATGGTAGCTGGGTTCCACGGGCAAGCAAGTATGAGAGAGACAGATAGATAGACAGGTGGAAATCATATTGACTTTTATGACCTAACCTTAGAAGTCAAGCAATGTCACTTTTGCCATGTTTGATTGCTCAAGATAATTACAAAGATCAGCACAGATTCAAGATGGAGGAAGAGGGAAGAGGGTATGAATCCTGTGTCTCAATGGAGGGGTGTCAATGTCACAGTGTAAGGAGTACCTGAAATGAGATATGTGTGTATATGTGTATATAACATTATATATATATAGACTTAATGAGACTCCCAATCATAGAATTGCCCCCTGCTTTCTGACAGCACCTACTCTAGGTCAAACCCTGGCTTTTTTAGACCCCTCCACCAAATACTCAACCACAACCCAAATCCGGTAGAAGGTTCTGTCTCATGTCCCCTTACTGACACACCCCACAGTTCCCCACGTGAGCATTCTCCCTCGCTGCAACAAGTGATGCACCCAAATTATTCAATTGTAGGTGTGTTCTTGGTGGACTTTGGTTGAAGTGCATCGACAGGATTAAAGCAAAGAGTTGATTATGTGAAGTTTTAATATCATACAAAGAACATTGTCTAATGGGTCTTAAAAGATCCTTTGACTCTTCAGGAGAATAAACTTGGTATGATTGAGTAAACAATTCTATAAACAATATGATCATTTTAAATGATATTTTTCTGTAGAAAAGATAGTACATAATGTTCTGGTTTTTATTGCCCTGAAACATATTAATCAGTTTTGTATTTAATGCAGCCGTCTAATTTCAGCATTCCTTTTTTCCCATTCACAATAAAAATCTTAATTTTTCAAATTCTCTTTGAATCAACATTGTTATTCTTTTAGTACTTGCATTAATGCTCATGCTCTATTGGTATGCAAATTATGTTTTTAACATTTTGAGACTTGTACTCTGATAGTTTGGATGCTAAAATGGAATGTTCAAATATGGAATCTCTTGGAAAACACAATCCAAGATGATGATTGTACCTCACTGTGAACATAGGCTTGTGAGTAGAGGTGTGAATTGGAGCTGGAGTGGGGAAAGAAAGGGAAGCTGAGAGGTGATGGTGAAACAGAGGAGTTTCTTTTTGACTAGTTAAAATTCTCCCTGATCCAATTTACCTACCCCTCTCCCATTGTGCCCAGCCCTTAGGTCATATATCATCAGCACAATGATTGGATGTCTTCGAGGCTGTTATTAAATCATGCTTAGATTTTTCTTCTTTGCTCTAAATAATGTAGGCACTCATCAAATATAAATCCACATTTATACATCTGGGAAAATGTGCTTGGGTTTTAAAAATGATCATATAAATGATGGAACTCTCACAGTGATCTTTGACCAAAAGCAATAAAATCTCAGCTGGGTCAAGAATGAGACAACTGGAAGCTTCAGTCCCAAAGGGTAGGGTACAATCCTGGTTTCTTAGTAGTATGTAGGAGAGCAATGAATATAAAGGCACTGTGGTTTTCCAGCTGAAAGTAAATGAGTACACACAGAGAAGGCAAAGCTATGAAACACGTAACTGCATTCTGGAAAGCTTTATTTAAGAAATGTTTTATTACTTGACATCGTCATGAAACTAGTTCTATATCCAGATTAACTAAAAGATAAACAGCAGTAGGATATCGGGTTCATGGTGACTGATTGGTTCCTTTACTTTCCTGAGAATGACTGTGTTTAAAGTAGGTGTTCTTACCTGTGGGTTTATTATCATCTTAGAATTTCAGAAGTGTACCTCTCACCCGAGAGCCTGTATGGTACCTTGGACAAGGACCCAGAAGATTTAGTCCCTAGATGTATCAAAAACAAGTTGAAGATCTTTGTTTTGTGTGTGAGATATTTTTCTTTTTCCTTTCTTTCTTTCTTTTTTTTTTTTTTAGCTATCATCACTTTTTTTTGTTTTGTTTTGTTTCTTCTTATTATTATTTATTAGTTTCAGGTGTACAGTGAGATATTTTTTATTTCTTCTTTACTTTGTTGTTAAATAAGGGACTGGAATAAATGATCTCATTACAAATCAAGCTGTAGCCACTCCTTATCTTGTATAATTTGCCTGGGGCTGGAGATAATACAGGCCAGCTGCAGATTTCAGTGAGAGGCATTGCTATTTGCCTTTTCATTGATTTAACAATAGTTTTTGGACCTTACTAAGTGTCAGGCTTTGGGCTAGGTAATGGGAAAGCAATGGTAACTGAGATTGGCAATTTACTGCTCCCACAGAGATTAGTGGGGAAATATTACAAGGTACATTTAAGGAAGTGGCTCAGGGCAATCTGTCTCTAGAGACAGATTGCCTGGGTTCATATACCAATTAAACCCCCTATTGTTTTATGATCTGGGCAAATCACTTAGCCTGTGTTTCAGTCCATTCAGGCTGCTGTAACAGAAGACCGTAGACTGGATGACTAACAAACAGCAGAAGTGTATTTCTCACAGTTCTGGAGACCAGGAAATCCAAGATCAAGGCATCAGCAGAGTTAGTATCCGGTGAGGTTCATAGTCAGACTCCTTCGTAGGCAGCCGTCTTCTTGCTATGTTCTTAAGTGGCAGAGGGGAGAGAAAGTTCTCTGGGGTCTCTTTTATAAGGGCAGCACCCGCATGGCCTAAGCACCTTCCAGAGCCGCCACATCCTCATATGGTCACGTGGGGCATTAGGTTTTTAACATGTGACGTTGGGGAGGACACAGACATTCGGTCCCTAATAGGGTATGTGGAGGGGGTGGATAGTAGATTGACTGGGGATGGAGGGACGGGGACTGTGGGAACATAAAAGAAGGTCATTTAACCTAGACTTGAGCTAGGGGTTCAGGAAGGCTTTCTGTAAAAGGTGACAGTGAGGCTGAGAACTACAGTGTCCAAGAAGTAGCCAGGCTACATGGCAGAAAAGAGAGTGCAGGTTAGGTGACATCAGACTCTGCTAGTTGTCTCTCCATATCCATTTTCCTTTATTTCAATCATAGAATTGTAGAATTTTAGCTAGGAACACGGCTGCCCAAAACAGAAAACACATTTCTCAGCCTCCCTTGAAGTTAGGACTTGCATGCAACGATATTCTGGCCAATGAGATATAAGCACAAACAGTGGGAGCTCCTTCCAGGCTGTCTTCTTAAAGGAAAGAGACATGTATTTCTCATCTCCGTTTTTCGTTCCTTCTCAAGGCAATGCAGTTGTGATAACTGGAGCTAGGGTAACTGTGTTAAACGTTAGAGTCAGCCTAGGCCTGGGAGCCAGGCAGAGCAGAAGAACAAATTAGTCCTCATCCCTGACCCCTTGCATCAGTTTCCACAACAGCCCTTGGTGGTGACTTGAATATGTGAGCAAGAAATAAACTGTCTTGTGTAAGTCACTGTCACTTGCAGCACAACTTAATCGTAACTGAATCATAGGTAAGAAAGAGAAGCATTACAAAATCTGAAGGTGAGTGAGAGCATGGTACCTTCCTAGAACTGAAAATATTTGAGAATGGCTGGAGCATAAGGTGCAAGCAGTGCCCAATTGATTACAGATGTAGGTATAGGCAGGGTCCAGATTGAGAAGGGTTTGTCCCTCTTGATAAGGAATTAAGATGTTATTCTGAGAATAGAATATACTACGGAAGAGTTTGAAGCAGGGAAACAACCAGACCATGGTTACATTTGGAAGAATGACTTGACTGTAGGATGGTGAATGGATGCAATCCTGGCTGCCAAGAGAGCCGTTAGGAGGCCCAGTGATTCTGGGAATGATGCTGGTGGCCTGAGGTACAGAGTGACAGGAAGATGGAGAGAAAGGGAATGATTAGAGGACTGGAGTGGGGAAAGAATGGCTTTAATTCAGTTCTTTTCTCCTCTTCTTCAGTTCTCTCCACCTCAACCAAGACACAACTTGCCCTTACTTATGGACCTCTGTTTCTTTCCTTTTCCAATTAGAGGGAGGTATTTACCTACTTGCAGAGCATTTACGTCATTTCCCCCTCCGATCTGCTCTCTTCTTCTGCCATGTACCAGGTTGGTTTAATTTGTACACAATAGCTTATTCATTAATTTAACTGTCTGATTAGCTTCAGAGCACTCTTCAGTTTTTCAAGATGGATTTTTAAGAGCTAGAACTAAAGTTTGTCATAGTGTATTCCTTGATTGTTTGTTTGCTCATTTGTTAAAAATAGCTGTGATTGTAACTAGTTTTACTTAAAGCACTTTAAGCAAAGCCAAATAAGGAGCAAGTCGAGGTGGCAATTGGCTGGTCATCAATTTGTAAAGGATATACAATACCACTACAAGTGTAAGGAGATAAGGGACAGTATAAATGTTTATTCAAACCTTTTCTCAGGTGAGTATGGTGTGTAGTGGGCAATAATTATTTGATAAACTACTTGGGTGAGGTAGAATAAGACTTCTAAAAGTGCTTGCTTATGATTGTTAATTTCATGTGTCAACTTGACGGGGCCACAGAGTATCCAGATATTTGTTCAAACATTATTTTGGATGTATCCGTGAGGGAGTTTTAGGATGAAATTAACATTTAAGTCAGTAGACTGAATTTTGGTTCCCAAATTGGCCTCCAGTTACGTGAAAGACAAGGAAAGACTGAAAAAAGAGACAGGCTGCTCAAGATTGGTCAGTGGCAGGTTTAATGAGCAAGGGAACTTAACGTACAAGGCTTATCTGGGGTGACCACAAGATGCATAATAGATCTCTGCACCCAGCCTCCAGAATCTTAAAGTTTATAGAGGTCTTAACTGGGTTTATTCACATATTCAGCTCAGATGTTTTCAACAACACATTGCTCGCTCAAGGCTACGTCCTTGGAACAGCTCCTCATGTGGGAATGGTGGGTGGAATGTACATTCCAAGGACAGGGGAAGGGGTAAGGGACCTCTGGTTGCCCGAATCCAGCTCTCAAGTCAGCCAGAGGTCATGTCCTCTTGACCACCTCCTCCAACACTGACTAAAGCAGATTGCCCTCCCAATCAGTTGAAAGCCTGAACAGAACAAAAAACTATCCCTTTCCTGAGTAAGAAAGAATTATTTCCTAACTGTCTTCAAAGTGGAACAATGGCTTTTTTTCCTGCGTTTGGACTCAAATTGACTCTTCCTGGGTCTTGAGCTTGCCAACTCACTTGTACATTTTGGGACTTGCCTGCGTCCATATTCACGTGAGCCAATTTCTTACAATAAATGCGAATATATATATATATATATGTATATATGTATATATACATGTATATGTATATATACATGTATATATACACATATATATATATGTAGTGTATGTGTGTGTGTGTGCGCGCGCACGTGCGTGCATGTGTGTGTATATATTTCTATTTCCCTTGAAAAGCCTAAAACAATGCTCAGTTGGCCACAGGTGATTGATAAACTGTTTCCTAAGGATGGAAGGCAGGAATTTTGTTTTGCTGATAGGCCATGTAAGTTGAGGTCAGACCTATATTACTTGGTATAACAGAGGAGAGAGTGAGCTTTCTCCACTTGTATCGGTTAAAACATTTTAAACTGAAAGTTAGAGATAGCCTTTCTCAAACTATCTTAAACAATAATGTAACTATCTCACATAGCTAGAAGTCCAGAGGTAGGATGGGCTTTAAGGTTATAAATAATTGGTTGATTAAGCAGCACCACATGGCATCAAGAACCCAGGTTATATTTTTCAGAGTCATTCTTTTGCACCAATTTAGACCATGAGCCTCCCTCTGGACCATTAACTTATGTTAGAGAAATGCCATGAGTTGATTGCCTATGTCTAGATTCCTGAAATAATCATTGATAAGGTGTCATGTGGGAGACCCTGCCCGCTCTGCCATTTGTCGTGCGAGGTGACCTGCGGGGCCTCTAGTCCCACTCCCCACATAAGAACGCAGGACATGGTGAGGCCAAAAAGGAACACCCACGGAGCCATAGGTAGGGGAGTCAGACCACTACAGTCTCACTGGAGGCTGGAGTCACACGACCTGCAACCTGCTGTCCGGTGGCAGTTATATCAGTGGCTAATTGGCTCACTGGGTACAGCTGACGGCCAATTAGCCACAGCTGATGACCATCTACTACCCGAGCCAGCACCTTTCCATGTGAGGCCGAGAGCCTGGAAACTGCTCTCTGGGATTCTGTCCCCACACAAGGGGTTACAGTGTTTGTCAGAGACCAATAGTTCCCAGAGAAAGGACGTTGTTCACTTCCCGGAAATTTGGTATTTTGTAGTGATATCTTTTTTGTTGCTATAATGATTGGAATATATTGACATTTAGTGGGAAAATGGCAAAAATGATACATATTCTGTAAGTCCATTACAATTTATCACAGTAAAAATTGTTTCATATATCAAACATTACAAATGTCCTGCAATACTAAATTCACTTTAAATGTAACTGTTGGTAGAATTTTTAGTACATATGATGAACAATTGTTACTGAAATTACTTGAAATGTGAAATAATAGATTTTTATGGAAAGAGAAGATTAAATTAAGTAAACTGTTATGATAGCTTGTAGCAGACAAGTAGCTTGTAGCTTGTAGCAGACAAATACTTTTCCTGAGAGAAACTGAAAAAAATAAGATAAAGTAGAGGAAACAAATGTGTGTGAAGGCATTGGAGAATTGCTGAGGAAGTCAGTTTGAAGCCTTTCAGAGATAAAGTAAGCTGCATGTCACTTCTACCCTCAGACCATCTGATTTTTGGCTTGGGGACAAGATGCTGAGAATCTGGGCAGAAGCTAAAGGTCCCTTTCATCACTTTTAGAATGTATTTCTGGTTTTCTACTATCACCTTAGCTGATGTGACTTGAGCCTGTCATTTTCTTTCTTCAGTGATGAGTGGCACATAAGAGCAACCCACCAACTTCATATTGCTTCTAATTACCCTATATCCGCCATGCTGGAGAGATTGCACAAGCTAGTGTGTCCCCTTCCATCTGGATCCCATCTCCATTTACCCCAGATGACAGTCTTAGTGATTGTGATGCTTTGGCATGCTTAGGCATCATCAAAACCCCACTTGTCAACAGCAGTGTTCTGGTTGTCATTTGACCTTGAGTGATCCAATTCCTGAGGCTCTTCTTCTAGGAGCACTTATGCTACCAATTGTTTTGTATTTGGTTCTCCCATAAGTGGGTCCATCATTAAGTTGTCCACCATTGTGAGCAGCTGCAGCTTAATCCCAAAACTATGAGAAAGGAAGGGAGGAAGGGAGGAAGGGAGGGAGAGAGGGAGAAAGAAAGGAAGGAAGGAAGGAAGGAAGAAAAGAAAGAAAGAAAGAAAGAAAGAAAGAAAGAAAGAAAGAAAGAAAGAAAGAAAGAAAGAAAGAAAGAGAAGGAAAGAGAGACAAAGAAAGAAAAGAACACACACTTCATTATTTTATCACCACAGGGCTAAGGTACTTTGGGTATTTCTACATCAGTTCCCAAGTGTCATCCATGGGGAGATGCTTCGAGTGGGTGATAACTTCCCGTTCTTTCTGCACTGCCATGTATACACAGGTAGACAGCTTCTGCAGTTCCAGAAAGGTCCCTCAAGCTGAGAGAAGTAGATGAAAGCAGTTGGAATTTGACCAGACCACAGTGAAAGGGTACAGACAAGGTGGGCAACACCTGGGAAACCACAGTGGTCACTTACACTCTGACTTTTAGACTTGAGCAAAGGGAAAGAAAAACATGACCCAGAGTATCCTGTAAAAGATTTTAGAGGAAAATAATGGTTATAAAGGGGAATAAAGATATTTCCACTCTTTTGCTCTTAGTAAAAAAAACCAAAACAAACACTAAATTTAAGACAAACCAAGGGGAAGAACAAATAAGTGCATCTATAACTCTAAACCAGCATCTGAGGATGAAAGGCAGATGAAGGAAGGGTAAGAAAGTTGGTGGCAGGGAGGAAGTCAAACTTGGATGCATACAGAGAATATGAATGAGAAATAAGGCAGTTCATTCGCCGATGTCCAAAAAGTTTCAGTCATTGGATGTACCAGGTACCCAGAAAGTGTGAGGCTGGAGGTCAATGAATGAGTTAGAAGGCTGAAAAGCTGGGGTTCTTAGAAAGTTTATATAAAAAGCAAAAATCCTTACTCTGCATGGTGACTGCCTCTCTGGCCCCTGTTAGCCGAGCTCTTAGACCTAGAGAGGGGCAAGGGTGTGGCATCAGACATAAAACTGAGGGATTTTGTAAAAGGGCAAAAATGGAAAGATGAAGCCTGTTTCCCCAGATGGCTCTGGAACATGAAAGACAAAGTCCAAAATAAGCAATAATAAAAATGCAGAGAGTAGAAGAAATGATAGAGTGGCCTGGAGAGGTGAGACTTTTTTGTATTCATAAGACTTAGGATGCTATAAGATGATCAGAAAACAGTAAAGTACTCTTGGAAATTTTTTTTTTAAATAAAAAAATAGTAACATGTAAAGGTTAAACAAATCTCCCAGAAATTAGATTTTAAAAGAATCAAAGAATGAACAATAGAAAGTTAAGAAAATTAGAGGATAGATTCAATGTTGGACTAATAAGCGCTGCAGACAGGAAAAAAAGAGTAATAGTAAGGAGGATAGCAAACATGAGACATTTTCCAGAAAGTGGAATAAAAGAAGTAGAGAATAGGAGAGGTGATAACAAAGCTACAGAATCAGCCCTGGAACTCTAGCATCAAAATGAAGGTTCCAGAAGACAAGCAGAAGGGAAGAAAGGAGTCAACACAATAATACAAAAAATTTCCCTGGAACTGAAAGATATGAATTTGTTGATTGAAAATGCCTGTCGAGTACCCAGTATAATTAACGAAAGGCACAGCATCATGCAATTTCCCAACACTGGGGTTAAAAGAGATTCGAAAACTTCCAGAGAGAAGAAAACAAGATCACATACAAAGGACTGGGAATCAGAATGGCATTACAATGCTCAGTACCAACGCTGGATGTTAGAAGATACTAGAAAAGGTTTTCAAAATTTTGAAGGAAAATGATTTTCAACATAGAATTCTAAACCAAACAAGAGGATCATTCTAGTATGAGGTAAAATAAAAGTATTCCAGGCATGCACAATTTAAAAAATATGTCTGCCAAGTGCCCTATTTCAAGAAGATCCTAGAAGTCCTCTATTAAATTGAAGGCTAAAGCAAGAAAGAAGAAGACAATGCAGTGTGGAAACAGTATTCAATACAAGAGAGAGACAAGGAGTTCAAGTTCACACCAGGCTGGGGGCCAACCAGTCTAGACTGTATCAGGAAAAGGGAGGGCTCCGGAAAGGTCCATGTCTCCAGGAGAGAAATGGACTTAGTAGATTATCTGACAGGTTTGACCAACAGGAAAATTGTATTAAGCAGCATTTTGTAGAGCTTTCAGAGGATGTGGAAAGAAAATTCAGAAATTAAAATATTAAATTAATGACAAAATAAGATACTTATTAGCTCTAGGGGAAAACATTTGTACAAGGAAGGAACCATAATCATAGTTTGCTACTTGGCTCAGCATAAACAATTTTAACACAGTCAAATAATGACTAAAATTTGTGATTAAAAATATGGAGGATATAGTAAGAGAACTAATTCTCTTCTACTGTAAGAGCAAGTCAGTAGATAATGTTTAAAATTCAAGAGTTAATACTGTGCATAAATTATTTAGGAATGCAGAGGTAATTAGAGTGTATAAACAGCTAAGAGTTAAAGTATCTGTCTCTTTTCTATCATGACCTTTGGGACTGTGTGAGTTTATCTGCTTTACTACTTTGACAGAATAAGAATGCAGATGATGTGTTCAGAAAGTGAAAACTTCGTCAGCAAGGGCTTGGAGACCAGCGTGATCTCTGCTCATTTGGAAAATGTTTAGAGACCAACCTGATAGGAGGGAGGGGAACATCTGCAAGGGGTAGGAAAGTGTAAGTAGTACAATTAGATGGCTGGAGTGAAGGCAAAAGTAACCGTCAATCCTGGACTTTTAAAAATGGACAAGATGATAAAACATATTTGAAATGATGAAAAGTCTTCCCAAGCTTAATGCATGTCTAATTCTGTTATTCCTCACTGCTGGAAAATATTGATGCTACAGTATAATCAATTCAACACAGTAGCAATTTCAGGCATCTGCTTTAGACTGTACTTTTCAGGGGAGTTCAGTTCCCAGAAGTGCCAGCAGCAGGACACTGAAACAGCCTTCCTGAGATAGGCTCTGTAAAAAGGCTTCGAGACCGTCTGAGCTGATTTACCATCTTCTGAAGTAGCTCAAACAAGACAGGGTAGCTGACTTGGTTTGGAATAAACCTTACTTGCCATATTTATCTTAAAGTTTTTGAAGGCATATTTTTCTGGGCACATCCTTTTTACATCGTTAGGAGAAGACTCAGGAGGGTAGAGGGATGTAAGGACAGGAAATGAAAGGGAGTGACTTTTCACTTCCCAGCCTTGTGTCATTTATCTGTTCTTTAGTTGTGTGGTCACGTTCCATGTAGTCCTTCCCCACTTTACAAACAATAGAATCCTTGTTAAGGCTGCACCCCCTTAAATTAGCATGTATTATACAAGAATTATTTGGATTCTCTTGTTCACTAAGAGACGTGCAAATACTTAAAAGGGAAAGTGGTTCTCAAATATATCAGGACTTTAAATCCCTACTAGACAAAGGACCAATAACAGGAAATCCATATTTTTGACCATATCAAAAAAAAATGTTGTTGTTTTTTTCACAAATGGAGGCAAATTTTTTTGACAAATCTACCTGTATGCTTCTTCTTTTTTTTTTTTCTTTTTTAAAGATTCTAGTGGCAGAAAGAGTTGTCCCAGGTAGTACCACCTGGCACGTAGTAAACTCAGAACATGCTAGTTTTCTTATTACTGTTTTGTTAGATTCTGGCCCTAGCTGTGTCACTAGGCTAGCTCGGTGATCACAGAAAGCCTTTTAAGCTCTCTGGACTTTACACTGTTCATCTGTAATGAAGATGTTAGGTAAAATTTGATCCTTAAGATCTCTTCAACACTAAAATTTTGCAGTTTAATAATGTTAAGACAGCACATATACTAAAATAATGTTAAGATACAGGGACTATGATTTCTGCAGCATTAATTTTCCAAAGACTATGTACTAATGGCATTAACTTGAACTTCTTGGTGTGATGAATATAATATACTGCTTTTTCACATCTGCAATCAGGGAAACAGAGTCAGTTATGAATTGGAGTCAACTGGCCTTAGCCGCAAAATGATCTGTTCTGCATTGCTTTGTACATAATTCCTGCTGACCTTGAGTCCAGCTCTTTCTTCTAGTCATGGATAAGAAATATTGCCCATAAGTCCACAGATTGAACACAGGGGCCTCCTCTATCCTGAGAGCAATTTATTTTGACACTAGCAAATGATCAGAAGACCTGATATTTAAATTTTAGTTTTAAGTTTCAAAGTACGTATTTATTCCAGTGAATCCAAGAAACTGAGTTTAATGACATTTTTCCTTCATGTACGAATTTAATAAGCAGTAATTAAACATATACTGTGTTCTGGGTATTGCTGTGAATTTCCTGAAGACAGAGTCCTATTCATCGTCATTTCCATAGTTCCTAGAAATACAGAGGATGCATGATAGGCAAGACATAGATACATTAAACAACCTTTTGAAGAATGTCTAAAAATCTTTTATTAATATATATACATGGTATCCCACCAATTCAGAGGGTATCCGGTTTACAAAATCAAAGAGCCAATTGAAAAAGTAAGTTCTCATTTTAGAACTTTAAATATGGTAATTCCCCAAATAATGGCAACTTGCATTCGATAAGCCCTTTCTCCATCCCATTCTGGGCCCTTTTCTTTTTATTTTCCACATGGGTATCATTTCTATTTATAAATTAGGGAACCAAAATATATAAAGATTAAGTAGTTTCTCCAAGACCATACACTAGTTAGTGATGCAGCTAGAACTGAAAGCTGTATCTGTTATCCTGCTTGTCTCACCAGCTTGGCTCTGTCCCCAAATTCCTGCTGTCACAGTCCCACACAGCTCAGTAGGATCAAGGTAGAACTTTTGAGGTCTCTGGTTCTCTGGTTCCACTGCGACATCTGCATGTTCACCCTCACAGGACGGTGGCCTGCAATGAGTGACAGCTCTTAAAAGTGCCCACCGTCACCAGAAACAAAGGTCAGTCACTGGTACACAAACACATGTGTGTCCAATGATACATGTCATCATCAGCCATGTCATCAATTAATTAATAAATGTTGACTAGGTGCTCCTTTGCTACTCATTACTTAAAAAAAAAATTAAAAGAAATTTTTCAATTACAGTTGAAATTCAATGTTATATTAGACATTTATATAACTTATGAAGTGACCCCCTGATAAGTA
The DNA here is from genome assembly GCF_964194185.1 of Rhinolophus hipposideros. Lineage (NCBI taxonomy): Eukaryota > Metazoa > Chordata > Mammalia > Chiroptera > Rhinolophidae > Rhinolophus > Rhinolophus hipposideros. The sequence goes on along the minus strand of NC_138056.1, from coordinate 75,066,683 downwards.
TAGTACCTCCTTGACACCATACATATTTATTACAATCTTATTGACTGTGTTCCTTACACTGTACTTTACATCTCTGTGACTATTTCTTAATTGCCAATTTGTACTAGTTAATCCCTTACCTTTTTCACCCATCCCCCCCAAATCCCCACCTACCTGGCTGCTCACTACTTTTCACTGCTCTCTGTCCTGATAAGACAGAAACCCAGTTGTAATCAGCAGAAACCCAGCTCGTCCACAATGAATACTGCAACAGTTTGTTTCCCTTGGGCTTTGGGTACAGAGAAAAGGTAAAAGAATATATAAAACTACTTTGTCATTAGGGTTAATGTCCAGCTTACTCATACTCATATTTCTTTGCAAGTCACTGTCTACGTGATGCTCTCACAACATTACTATTAAAAGCAATTCACCCACATGGAAAAAAAAGTAAGTTCAAGCACTGTTCTTTTATTGTATCCAGATGGTGTCTTGTTTACAAATACAGAGAGCCAATAATAATTAATATCTCTGCTAAAATTTTTATAGGTTTTTATGGCTTATAAAATAAACCATAGAATTATTATAAGCCCTCTGTGAGGTAGGGACCATCCTCATTTTTTTAGAGATGAGGCAACAAAGGCTCAGAGGAGTTACATTATTAATTATTTATTCATTTAGCAATATGCAGAATAACACAGTGTCAGATCACATTTTGAATCAGACCAAAATTTTAATTCCATTTCTGGCTGTTTTAGTGGTTGTGTCTTGCTGGCCAAGTTTCCTAGGCCTACTAAACTTCAATTTCCTTATCTATGTTTCGGGGCTAATCAAAGTATCTACTCATAGGGCTGTAGTGAGAATTAAATGAGGTAATTCATATAAAACATTAAGCACACTATTTGGAATATAGCTGTTGCTCAATAAAAATGATGGCTGATAATGCTATCATATTAATATCACTGCTTTTTCGCCTAAGTGCTGGGTATTATGATAGATACTGGTGATCTAACAGTAAGAAACATAGTCTAATGTACTTGCATAAATATTCCCAACTAGTAGGTAGAATAGACACCACAAATTTTCCATTTCTTAATCCTTAAAGCAACTTAATTATAAATGCATTAATCTCTTTGCAGTGAAGAAAATTGAGAAATTCAAAGAAATGCAAATAAAATCTAGTTGGGAAAAATGCGGGTGTCTCATCAGTTATTTAAAGTAAAAATGCTATTCCTGTGTTCTGGGCAGAATCCCTTTTCCTTCAAGTAGAGGCCACTGTGATTTCCAGCATATGAACCTGAGTGCAAAGTTTATTCACACTGTGGCCAGCTGATCTTTTTCTCGTGAAGTCATCATAGATTTAGAGTTGTCTCAGGCAGATGTTGAAATCCAGATTGAAAAATTTATCAATGATGTATTGCAAAGACTATTCATCATGAATAAGATACCATGTTGCAAACTGTCTTTTTTTAACAGGATTATAGAGTAGTTATGGTTTCCATAGAAACAAGACTAAATCCTTCCTTTAATACAATCCTGAGGTCTCAGTAGACCTACAAAATATGCCATGGACTGTCAAAACATTGCTTCTGCTGACATATGGAGAGTAGCATTTATTGTTCCACCAAGCTTTCTTCATGTGGCATGATGCACTGGAAATTTCAGTTAAGATTCTGATTTTTACAAAGAAAATGCATCTTCCTCAATGTACTATTTCACTCTTTCACTGCAGCATTCAACAGGCCAATAATCCCAGGAGTTTAATCCAGAACTCTTTTATATACTGCACGAAAATTCAGAAGAGTGTTTCAGATGCAAATTCACCGATTACAGTTTTTTTCATAGTTGAATTGTCATTTTGTAGTAATTACACTTTGTCCTCAACCTACAAGCTCAGTTATGCAGTTCATTATTCATTTGCTGGAAAGAGGCAGCAAACCATTGGGAATTTTAAACATTGCACTTTCAGAACGCCCTCAGACTCAGTTAATTCATAAAGCTTTTATTGTAAATAAGGATAAAGATAGTGATTGATCCATGCTATAGGGAAGCTCTGAAATACATAGAGAAGTAACTTACAGGGATAAAAAACATTCAAGCTTAGCATTTTGTTCTTAAACCAAGATGGAATGGATAATCCATTGGAAATGGTCAATTACTATGGACTACCAATAATAAATTCTTAATAATGTGATTATAGTGGTAAGACCAGCTTTTATGGTAACCAAAGTGGATGCATAAGGCGGGTAGAGAGACAATTAGCTAAAAAAAGAAGTGTTATCAATGCATAATTTTAGTATAATTTTCAGAAGTTTATTTGTGTAATAGTCACTTCTGTACTAGGCCAATGACCTGTTTGTGGATAGTTTTTACCCTTTATTGCTATTTTTTTTTCTCTTTACCTTTGGCCACTTAGCTTCTCATTAGTGTCCCATTAAAAGAGTTTTATTTCCTTTTTTCTATTTATAAAAGAAATACATGCTAACCTGAAAATAATAAATAATAAAAATATACATGTGTATTGCAAAAAGGTATAGTGAAGTTCAGTAAATTACAAAGAGCAAGACAAAGGCCAATCATAATCTGATTACTAAGAGACTGTTACCACTTTGATGTGTATTTTCTTAGAATTTGTGCATATATAATGCATATAAAGAGATCACCATTTTTTATTTCAGGGACATCCATTATTTATTATGTTTTATTATTGGTTTCAGGTGTACAAAAACAACATAATTATTAAACATTTACACACCTGACAGTGATAGCCCAATGAGTCTACTACTCTTCTGACACTGTATGTAGCTATTACAGTACCATTTGCTCTATTCCCTATGCTGTACTTTACATCCCATGACTATATTATATATACAGAGGGTGCCAAAAAAATGTATACACATTTTAAGAAAGGAAAAAACTGTATTCAAATTATGCTGATGGTAATTTTGAGCACCTCTTGTAATTGCAAGTCAAACGTGACTTGCCTTCATCTTTTGTTATCGGTATATGTTGAGTATTACAATTTTAATACAGTTTTTTTTTTCCTTTCTTAAAATGTGTATACATTTTTTGGCACCCTCTCTCTATATTAATTATAGTTGACGTTCAATATTATTTTATATTCGTTTCAGGTACATGAATACAGCACAGTGGTTAAGCATTTATGTAATTTATGAAGTGATCCTCCCCTGATAAATCTAGTACCCATCTAACACCACACATAGTTTTACAACATAATTGATTATATTCCCCATACTGTATTTCACATCCCCATGACTATTTTGTGACTACCAGTCTGTACTTCCTAATCCCTTCACCTTTCTCACCTGTCCCCCAACCCCCTCCTATCTAGCAATCATCACTTTGTTCTCTATATCGATGAGTCTATTTCTGTTTTATTTGTTCATTTATTCTGTTCTCTAGGTTCCACATATAAATGAGATCAAATGGTATTTGTCGTTCTCAGTCTGGCTTATTTCACTTGGCATAATATCCTCTAGGCCCATCCATATTGTTGCAAGTGGTAAGGTTTTTTTTTTCTTTTTTATGGCAGAGTGATAGTCCGTTGTATAAATGTACCACAATTTCTTTATCCGATCGCCTATTCATGGGCGTTTTGGTTGCTTCCATATCTTGGCTATTGTAAATTGCACTGCAGTAAACATAGGGGTACATATATTTTTTCAAATTAGTGTTTTGGATTTCTTTGGATAGATACCCAAGAGTGGAATTACTGGGTCATAAAGTAGTTCTATTTTTAATTTTTTGAGGAACCTCCGTATTGTTTTCCATAGTGGCTACACCAGTTTGCAATCCCACCAACAGTGCACTAGTGTTGCCTTTTCTCCACATTCTCGCCAACACTTTGTTGATTTTTACTGATGACAGCCATTCTGACAGGAGTGAGGTGGTAGCTCATTGTGATTTTTGTTTGCATTAGTGACGTTTAGCATCTTTCATGTCTTTTGGCCATCTGTATGTCCGCATTAGAGAAATGTCTCTTCATGTCCTCTGCCCATTTTTTAATTGAGTTGTTTGTTTTTTTGATGTTGAGTTGTATGAATTTTTTATAAATTTTAAATATTAGCGCATTATCAGATGTATCATTGGCAAATATCTTCTCCCATTCAGTAGGATGTCTTTTAGTCTTGTGGATAGTTTCTTTTGCTGTGAAAAAACTTTTTAGTTTGATGTAGTCCCGCTTGTTTTTTTTTTTTTTTTTTATTTTGTTTCCCTTGTCCAAGGAGATATATCAGTAAAAATATTGCTAGGATAATGTCTGAAAGTTTACTTCCTGTATTTTCTTCTAGGAGTTTTGTGGTTTTGGGTCATTTAAGTCTTTAATCTCTTTTGAGTTTATTCTTGTATATGGAGTAAGAAAGTGGTCCAGTTTCTTTTTTTTTCTTTTTGCACGTATTTGTCCAGTTTTCTCAGCATTGTTTATTGAATAGACTGTTTTTACCCTAACGTAAATTATTGCTTCTTTGTCATAGATTAAATAACCATAAAGGCATGGGTTTATTTCTGGGCTTTCTATTCTGTTCCACTGATCTAAATAGATCCACTATTTAAAGACAAAAATGGAGATCATACTCTTTTGTTTTGTGACTATTTTGCATTTAATAAATAGATTTTTATATCAATAAATAAGGACATATATTTTTAAGGGCTACATAATATTTCATTGATCTAGTCATTCATTTAACGAATAATTACTGAGTTCCCATGCTGAGACACAGTGGTGAACAAGAATAAAATATCTCTAACTTATTTAGCTATTCCCTTATCAATGACTAATCAGATTATTTCAATATCTGTAAATAGATTGTTCTTGTCCAGAACACTTGGCAAAGGAATTGGGAGGAGGTTAGAATTATTTTGGAAAACTCTTTCAATATATAGGGTATTGAGCAAAATCTCCAGAAATGCCTTTGTTAACCTTCAGAATAGTAAAATAAAATCCTTTCAGTCTAAATTCATTATAACAGTAATAATAATAGGCACTTAATGTGTATAGCCTAAATATGTTCCATAGATATCTTTAACAATTTTTTTAATTAAATAATTTTTTCAATGATCCTGTGAAGTAGATAAAATTATTGGTTGTATTGTTATTCTCATTTTCCATCTGAGGAAAATGAGGCATAGTAAAATGCCTAAGATTATAAAGTAAGTAAATAGAAGAACCTTGTTTGGACGTGGCAGCCTAACTCCCTAAGCTACCTCTTGTTACTCTTCAGTGTATCATTGAAGCACTGTATGTGTTGTAATTATTTTTTCATGTCTGACTCCTGTATATGAGTCTGACCTTCTTGAGGGCCAAGGCCATGTCGTTAATTTTTATGTGACTGGAAGAGTGACTGATTTGTAAGAGGTATCCAGAAAATTGTAGGAAATGAATGAATGGGCAAATGAATGCATGGATGAAAGGTATCTTGGAAATGTAACATGCATCAACAGAGGGTAAGACTGTGGCGGGGGTAGGTATTCAGAAAGCGTAATGAAAATGCAAACTTCTACAAAAGCAATCTGTTTCCATGTGTAGGAGGCATCTCTATTCCTGGATCAAATGTGTACTGACCAGCACCAGACATACATTTTCATTCTGGTCTATAAAACTTGAAAAAAGTCTAGATGAAATACCACTCAGGTTATGTGGATGTCCATTATCTAGATATTTGATGAAAGGCCTATTTATATTTGGAAACACTCCGATGTTTGGTGTCCTAACAATCCAGTTTTTACTAGATAGTTTTACTTCTCATCCTGAGATTTTCAGTCACTATTAACACTACTTTAAAAACATTTATTCAGGGCTAACTTAGTGATAAAATCAATGTGGAAGTTGGAGCAAAAACCCCAGCTGTTGGATGATGTTGAGTGCCTTTCCTTGTGGAATGGCAGAGTTAATCTCTCAGTCTCAGCTATTTTTACAGGCAGTTTTTGATTGATCAGCGAGGTCAATGGTTCTCCACAGAGCTGGGAGGGGCCTTTAGGAAATTCATAGAAGGATTTTGTTGTCATATGATTGGGAGTGCTCTTGGCATTGCAGAAATCTGAGCCAGGACGCTAGGCAGCCCACACTGGGGGGAAGTTAGCACAACTGAGGTTTGTCCCATGGCCCATGTTGTTTTTAAATATTAAAAAAGTGTTGTTTTATTATAAATGACTTCTCTTTTATTTACCTTTGAATGATATATAGAGATAGATTATCTAAATTTTTATGTCTGGAGAGTTAAGGGGCTTTGGGGAATACTGGTTTTAAAAGAAGAGCACTGGGTCTCAAAGAACCAGACCATACATTTCCAGAATAAAAGTGTTCTGGACTTCATTTTTCTTAGAAACTGAATTCCAGGTGAAATTTAGTAGGTGAGACGTTTGGTAAAAATCCAGAGAGAATTCTTGAATCAATGCTTGAGATATTTAGAGTCTAACATATTTCAGGTCTCTGATTTCCCATGTCCATTGTTTCCTGCTCCTTTTTTCCCCAGTGAATAGGAAATGTGACAGCATTTGGGGAGGGTGAATTTTTCTAAATGCAACGAGAAGGATGCAGATTGTGTAGCCTTGAAGCTTTCTGCTTTATGTCTGACATGATCAGATCTTTTCTTGATGAAGATAAAGCTGGCAGCAGGATATTGGATAATTTCAGATAAGAAAAATTACATCTCCCAGACTGGGTCACTCATTTGAGAGACAAGTAAAAATAAATAACATTTGCCATATTTCTTCATACTTACAGATCTTTTTTTTTTCCCCTTTCTGATCATGCTTCCTGATTATTAGGCCTCTTTTCATCACCTTTCCTGAAATCTCAGAGGAGAGGAGGCAGTACCTGGGATTATGTGAGTATAAAAGTTGAACATGTGATGGATCTGGGACAGCTCACAATCTTGGCTTTATCACCTTACTTTCTCAGTTTGCCCTGGGGGCAGCAAATGTAAGCTTGTTTCTTTACTTTCTAGGCTAACTCTTCTTTAGAGCCTGATTCCTTGGTGCTGTGTGAATATAAAATTCTATAGCTAGTGATTTCAGGATCTTAACTATTATCCTGTTAGAGTATTTTAGAAATTGTTCTCATTCTGAAAAAGTCAGTCTAAATTTCAACGTATCGCACCTCTGCCTCTGCATTTCCCAGGAGGCACCTTGTACCTTTTGCATGGAGAAACATCTGGGTTGATAACTAGCTACATTCTAATTTACTCCTCATTTTATGTAATGGTTTCAGTAAGCTTCGTGTACATTAGAATTCTGTAATAAGGAGACTGGGTGTACCCCAGCTTGCATCAGTAATTACAATCCTAAACTACACTTCTACATGCACAAGAACAGATTCTGATTTCTTTTGTCCTCTCTTTGGTTGACTCTTTTGTCCTCTCATGTTTACAAGAAAGTAAACTTTGTAAAGCAAACATGCTCCTCTGAATTTTCCTGATGGTGTTTGTTTTGTTTTTGCAAACACAAAGGCAAAACAAACAAAATCACCACTGTGGAGATAACAGCATGATGGGGAATGAGACAAAAGTCACAGGGCAGAGGAGGGCAGAGGGTTCTCGAGGTGGGTTGGAATCTAGTTTAAGTGACGTTCACATTCCTAATGACCTTGTCTATCATGTTAAAAACAAAACAAAACAAAACTCAAGGCCTCCCAATACTTCAAGGTTTTAAACTGAGACAACTGGGACTGATTTGAACAGTCACACTTTTCTATCTCCTGATTTATCATTGGACCAAAAAATTCTCTCAAAAGTAAAGGCTTTGAAATCTCTGGCAGGCCAAAGCCTTGATTAGATTAGTGGTTCCCTAGCAAGACCTTGGGGAAAGGGCATTGGAAGAGGGAAGGGGGAGGAGATCAGGAAAGGTCCATAGGTAACTTTGCTGAGGAGGGCAGGTGGAACTCACCAGGAAATTACTTGAGGACCCAGACTGTTTGGGGGCAAGGGGACTTGGAAGGCTAACAAAGGGTTCGTGAAGGACTCAGCAGTGAATTTCTCCAGTGTGTACACTGCCTAGCACAGTGCACAGAGCATAGTAAAATGACATCACAGATTAGTTTCTTTCCTTTTCCCTCAGTTTCCTCTAAAATGGACCTGTCCTGTAGCCTCTGGAGCTTTCTAGGACTTGCATGGACTAAGATGTGCTTTGTGCTTCCAACCTTCTGCTTGATCAGCTGTAAGACTCAGTGTGATGTTGGCATCACTGCTTTTTTCCCTACTACACACCCACATACTGTGACCTCACCCCAGGCTTACTCTAGCAGCTCCCTGCCTGTGTGCCTCTGTGATGTCATCCTATCTCCCATCCTGCCCTCTTCTTCCGTGAGTTCTTGTGTCAGAAACAGAGACACGCACTCTCTGTGATTAATGTACAGAGCTCTGTACAGATAATATAGAGCCGGCTTTGTGTCAAACGGTCTCAAATATTTTGAGATTATTTCATCCCAAGTTATTCAATCTTGCAAAAAGTGTCAAGTTTGGAGCTAGGATAAAAACAAACAAACAAACAAACAAACAAAAGCTTTCTTCCTTAAGAAATGCAACTCAGAAATCTCCAAAGTTTGCTTTGGGAAGACAATTTTCTGGTGGATTGTCTAAGCCCCTGTCTTGATTTTACTTTCTCTAGCAGTTTCCTTGTTTGGATTATTGTTGCCAACACTCTTACCTCAAAGGGGGCAATGACTCTCTTTGACACCCTCTGCAGGGTGTGGACAAAGCCCTTTCTAAGAGCTCTGCTAGAGTGGCTGAGTGAGGTTGCATGTCCACTGTGGGGACAAAGCCCCCAAAAAGCAGTTTCCAGGCTCTTGGCCTCACATAGAAAGGTGCTGGCTCGGGTAGTAAATGGCCATCAACTGTGATCAGATGGCCATCAGCTGTGGCTAGTTGGCCGTCAGCTGTAACCAGTGAGCCATTGGCCACAAATATAACGGCTGTGGCTACGCTAGCAGGAATGGAATGGGGGCTAGCAAGGAGAAGGTGGCTGGCAAGCGCGGACTGCTGTTAGGCAGATTATGTAGATCCTGCTTCCTGTTCCTCCAGCCCAGCTGCCAGCGAGAATATATTGGTTTGACTTCCCTACCTATGGCTCTGTGGGTGTTCCTTTTTGGCCTTACCGTGTCCTGCGTTCTTAAGTGGGGAGTGGGAGCTGAGACCCCGCACAACATCCACCCTCACTTTATTAAATTGTAGCCCATGACAAAAGAGAAATAAAGAGCTTTGAAAAGCCATCGTTAATGGCATCCTCACAAGGTGTTGCTTTTCTTCTTTAATGAAGTCTGCAGAATGCTGGGTCTCTATGTAGCTTATAACCCTGGAAATGGCTTCTCTGAGAGAGTGGGTCCTGCAGCTCCAATCCACAACCTGTGTTCTGAGCTCTCTTTTCACAGGCTGGTTCTTCCTCTTTGTCCTAGATTACAATGGCACAGAAACGGTGATATGAAATCCCTCAGGAGACTTCAGCTCTGAGACTGAGCTGAAAATGAAGTCCTCCTTGAATTCAAGATGCAGAAGCCACAATGATTTCCAGGTACCTCTGCCTCTGTGTGTCTCACAGGCTTCCATGGATCAGTTTTTATTTAAACCCTTCATACCCAAATTGGTGAGAAGCATCCTTTCACATTTTGTCTCACAGTTTGTTTCCCTAGGAAAGTTTGTACCATAGAGAGTACATGTGCTGTACTTGAATAGAACCTTTGCCCTCTATAGACACTTTCCTAAAAGGTCCCTCAATCTTTTCTGTAGGCCACTAGCTCATCAGATGACTTTGGATCTCCCTGGCACAGAAGAAGCTTAAGATCCAGAGAATCTATTGACAGCTGATGAGCAGAAAAGGAAAAATCTGTTAAGCATTCCAGTTCCAGGTCTGGCCTAACCATTTTGATCGGCTATGTGGAAAATCACTAACAATTCTCTGAGTAACTAGAAACTGAGGCTCACAGTGTCAATTTCACGCTGTAAGATTGCTGAGAGACGCTGAGATTCATACTTAAGTGCTTTTTTAGGGGTGTGCTGCTCCAAGCCCAGGATGAGGCTGCCATTTTCATGCTCAGGTTGATAAAGACTCGGAAAACACATGTTATATTTGGATTAAAAAGTATGCTCTGTAAACCCATCTTTCGATATCCTCTTGCATCTTGTTTGCTTTCCACTTTCTTGTTAGCGTTCCTATTGAAAAATCTCAAGTTGTCTTGCTTCATTAGGCCAAGAGGAAAAGGAATTTTTCTACTCATGCCTCCCAGGCAGTTACAGCCCACATCCTTTGGGATTTAGAAACAAAACTCCTTTCCTCAGTGTTAGAGCAATTCTGTGTTTCATTCTTCCTCCACTTTATCGTCCCCCCAACCCCTTATGTCACTTGATAAAGGTTACAATCATAGTCTATGCACCTGAGATGACCTCTTATTTGTAAAAATGTAATGGTCCTTTTGTAATGGAAGGGCAAAACAGAAATATTCTGTGGAGAAGTGGGAGAGGCTGATTTCCTTAACAATTTCTACCATACTTAAAAAGAGTGTGCAAATAAATTAAGGACTCCTGGCTGGATGGGCTTCTTTTGGAGGTAGATAAGACACATTTAATTTTATTTTGTACAGGCATCCGAGTAGGACTAGAGGGTTCTAATTATTAGTTAGTGAAGCAGTTCAATAGGGCCCAATGGGGCCTGCTTTTAGGAAAGGAAATTACTTCTCTTCTGTTACCAGTTTTTAATAATGTAGCTACTGGTAGACCTGCATTTCTCAAGTGATCGATTTTGTTTTATATTACAGAAGTGCTAATCTTCTGTTCTTTTCATGTGGCGAATACTTCTACACAAAATGAGAGTCAACAAGAGAACTGAGGTCGGACATGCTTATCAAAAGAGAACAGAAAGTCACGTTTATCAATAAAAAACACACAGAAAAAACTGTGGTTGGCTTTGTTCCACATTCATTGAAGAAACCTGGCATTGTCCCAGCTCTTTCTGGGTGTCACTTATTTTGTTAACATGTAAGAAACGGTGTGGGAAAGTAACATGTCACACATAAAAAAAATAGAAATAGAAAAGGCAAGTAAAATACTACTCAACAAAATACAAACTGCATGGACTCATGTTAACTTTACTTAGCTTCAGGTTGGCAGCCCATCAGTTACCCTTCTGCCATCTGTTACTGCTGTTTGAGTTCAAACCCTGGCCAGTGGTAACATTACACAACCAACATTAGCCAGAGAGGCTGATCAGATATTATGATTTTTTGAAAAGAGAGAATTGGCACAGTCACTTGAGCTTAGAGAAGTGTTACTCATTCTTGAAAGCCTCCTGCTTGTTGATCTAGGCTCCATAGGGTTACGCGGGAGGCAATATCTTGCTTTTTAATATTTGCAGCTACAGCCGGAGCAGCTCTCTCTCTCTGTCTCTGTCTCTCTGTCTTTCTCTCTCTGGTTTATTTTATGTGTTGAGATGCTATCAATTATTTGGTTTAAAGGAAGGGTTTCTGCTTTTAAAACAGGCATGCATCTCACTGCTTTAGGAATGAACCTATATTTAAAAATAGCGTGTAAGTTAACTTGTTTTCTGAAAATCAAACACTTTTAAATTCTAGAAGGGAGCTCATTATTTCAAGGTAATCTCTTTAGTTTATTCTTCTGAGATGCAGAGTACTTTTGTAGTGTATATTTGAGATTGTGCCCAATTATATCCAATGAATATATTCTTCCATCTACCATGACAAATGTACATGGTATCTGGCCATCCTTTTTACAAAAGCTTGATTTTCTCTGGTCTGTATCTAGGCAGCTAGAAGAAGCTCAGAACCACTCCGCTGTAGATGAAACTGCATGCAAATGTCCTGAGCTGCTTGGAGCTCCAAATTGAATTAATTGGTCCCTCAGGTAACTCATTTTGAATTTCTAATGTGCCCTCTGGAATAGGAAGCCCCAGAGTTGAATTTAGTTATCAGACTTAGACCTGACAATATGACACACAATCAACAAACAGAGGTAGAAATCTAACTGGGGCTAATTTAACATACCTGCTGAAGCTCCCACTATCCGAGCTGCTGGATTTGGGGCAGGTGTGAGGGGTAATAATTACTGGACCTCAGAGTCACACTGGGCCTAGCTGGAAGGACTTAGTGGATATTTTAGAAAGTTTTTCAGGATGTGGCTAAAGCCACATACCAAAGGTATTCTCCTTTTCAAATCTTTAATATCTCCCTTATAAGTGCAGATGACTTGAGATAATTTTATACAATTAAATCTCCTTTGATGGATACAATGGAACCACATCTTCCCAATTAAAAAAAAAAAAACCTATTGCCATAGATATTGTGTTTGAAATTAAAAAAACCTTAAATTTACAAGTAATAATATTCATTAACATCTATCATGTAGAGATTCTGGTCCCACTCCCGGCACGAGAACGCAGGATATGGTGCGACCAAAAAGGAACACCCATGGTGCCACGGATAGGGGGTTCATACCACTATTTCTCGCTGGCAGCTGGGTTGGAGACACAGGGAGCAAGAGCCACACGATCCGTAATTCGCCATCCACTTCTCTACCAACCAACCAACCAACCCCCTGGCGTAGCCACAGCAGTTATATTAGTGGCTAATGGCTAACCGGTAACAGGTGATGGCCATCCAGCCAAAGCAGATGGCCATCTGATTACAGCAGATGGCCATCTAATAACCGAACTAGCAGTGAGGCTGAGAGCCTGGAAATTGCTCTCTGGGACTCCGTCCCCACAACATCATGTTTCAAAATAATTATCTTTAAAAACTCATCACGTGGGAGAAAAAAATTCAAAGCCAAACAGGGCTGCGTGACCACCACAAAGCAAAGTAAGGAATGTGTGAGTATAGTGAGCACTTGAGCAGAATTTCCAGGGGTTAGAGCCACTGTTGTGTCCTTTACAAGCCTCAGAATGCCTCAGAATTTTAAAAAGCCTTACAAGTTACACCTGTAGTTCCTCCCTATGCATTCTTACCTCTTCCCTCTTTTCATTCCTTTTCACTTAAGAAACAGCCTAGTCCTGCCCTGACAGGACCACAATCACCCTGCCTCCCTTACCATAATGGAAGGTACGTGACCCAGACTGTCCAGTCAAAGCACTCAGACCCCTGCAGATAGTGATTAGCCCAGGGGCAGGTTTGTGACCCAAGCACAGCCAATGATGATCCTTTATTAAACGTTGATAGGGAGCTGAGAGAAAATTTCTCTCCTTCAGGGATCTTAGCCTATGGACCACGTAAAGCACATAGCTGATAGAGGGCATCTTAGTTATTTCATGGAAAAAAAACAAATCAAAACCAGAAAAACCTTTCAAGATACCCAGGTTCTCTCTCTCTTTTTAAATTAAGAGACTGGGGTGAAATTTTCTGTTTCTTTCAATTAAAATAATTCTCATCCAAAAACCCTAGGATCATTTGATTTCTGCAACAAGTCATCTGCCTTTAAATAAAAGACTAACGTAGAATTGGAAAATACCATCATAATTCACTTATAAGTAGGAAGTAACATGGAAACTTGGTTCTGGTTTGATTTATGTGTTCCAGGATTACTTGTCTTGAGGAATATATTTGACCTCATATTCACATTTCTTTCTGGGGAGAACACTGACCAAATTCAGAATAATCAATACTTCCTTTATTATGCATTCATTCATTCAAAGTACTACCTGACAACTTTTACCATCATCTTTAAATTCATTTAACATACTTGCTTGATCACATCATATTTATTCAAATAGAAATTCCAAGTGTTGCTTGTCCTAAAACATTTTTAAAATAATTGTAATGAGGTGGAAATGCAGAGTTGTAGCTTAACGGATATAGTTTCTATTCTTTAAGATGAAAGGTTCTAAAGATCTGTTTCACAATGATGGGAATATACTCAATACTACTGGACTATATATACCCTGAAGAATGGTAAAGACGGTACATTTTGTTGTATGTTTTTTACCACAATAAAACATTATAATCGCATAAAACACTAAAATGTGTTTTAATACTTTGTAGTGCTACAGGTTTAATTCATCTGAGGAATAAAGTATAATGTTGGAAAAACTTTCTGAAAAGCACTTGGGAGGGAAACTGAACCCCAGGACCTTAGTGTTGGCACCAGCGCGTCCCAAAATAAGGAAAATTATTTTGTATAATAGAAGGCAAAGGAGTTGAAGCTCCTGGAAGAAATCCAGGACAGAAATAAAAAACAGTAAAATGGTTGAATGCTGATTAGGGTATGATTTGACTCTTCCCTAGGACCACATGAAAGGCTAGCACTGGAAAATTATTTGGGGAGGAATTCACAAAGACATTTCATCACATGTTATTACACATCTGGGCCAATGCTACAAGGTTGAAAAGGCCCCAACTGATGTCTGGATGAAAATGGCTTACAAGGCACTTACTTTCCTTTCATAATCTGATTAGTCTCCAATAATTTATAAAAATGGTATTAACACTAGTTCTATTTTACAGGCAGGGAAACTAAGGCCCAGAGAAGCTAGTCATGTTGTCCAACGTCACGCAGTCAATCGGGATGAGTACAATACCCTGCTTGAAGATCCACACTCTTCCCTCACACGTTTCCACATTGTCCTCCACCAATACTGTGCAAGTCCATAAACATACTCTCTTCAAAGCCCACACCTGCCTCCTAGTGGCAGCTCAAACCGTGCATGTACACGTAATCTCCAGTGTGCAAATTTTGGAGATAATACCTGTCTCAGGTATTACCTGAGACAGAACTCTTTTGAGTGCAAGGACCATGATTCTGTTCATTTTTAAATCCCTAGTGCTAGTCTCTTTGTAGATATTTTTTATATGCTTGTTGAATATATGCCATATCAGTTTTATGCATTTATGCGACCTCCCATTCCGACCTTGTAGGATATAAAATCATTCATTTCTTGATGACATTCAATATATCCCAATTTATTGAATTAAGTTTAAAACTGCTTCCCTAATCGTATTAGGGTTTTAGAACCTAGGGCTTTATTTCACACATTACATCTTCCTTTAAAAGTATGGTCTATCCTCAGTCTCTTACAAGAGTGACACCAGGGAGAACCAATTGATGTGAAGTATAATCATCAGAGTAAGCCCACTGAAAAACTGAGGTGCTTCAGTCACCTTCCTTATTATTTCCTACCAGTTTAAGCTTAAAAATCCTTGAAATGCATTATGTCATTTAAAAGGAAAAAATTCAAATATTCATTTTTTTTTCTTTTTATAGAATCATAGAAATAAAAGACTTTTAAAACTTGGTCTCTTTTGAAAACTTTTGCATTGGTAATTCACTGCCTCCGAATAATTCAAAGTACTCAGCTTCTGACACATGCCTGGTTGCATTTGTTTCTCTTACTTGAGATATGACACAGGTAACTTTTGTTCTCCAGTATGGCAATGGTGAGAAATAGTCGAATAGAAAGAATCTAGACAAGGAAAGGCAGATGAGGTGACCATGTATCTCAAGGCAGAAAGGTAGAGTAGAAAGAATCAGGTTCTTGAGTTTGAATTTATGATCTTGGACCAATAATTTCATTTCTCTCAGTCCCATTTACTTCACAATAAAAAAATAAAGGGTAAGATTGTGTCTTGAAGCCATCTAAGGTTCTGAGAAGGTGCCTCAAGAGATGAAGGGGGTGAGCTAAGCCAGAGACTTCTGGGAAAGATTTAATTTGACAAAAAAAAAAGGATTCCATGACTAAAAAATAATTTGAAAACCACTGATCTACCATCCCTTTATAAGTTAATATTCCTTGCCTCTAATGTCACTAAAAACTACTAAATTTTCCCACTATACTATTCCTAACCATAAGGAACATGCCTGCCACTGCAAGTTCATTACGCTTGTGTGGCTGTTCCCACCTAGGACATTTAATAGTATCCGATAGAATAAGTTTTAAGCACTTTGCCAGATGCTTTCACATTCATGATCTCATTTAATTGACATGTATGCTGCCTTTATCAGTTTGGCACCACTGAGCCAGCTGTTATAGGAAGTGCAAAACGAATGTAAGGAGGTCATACGGTATAGGTAATTCTACATAAATTTAAAGCAAAATAATGTAGTTAGTAGGAAGAGCTCAAGCTATGGTATAAGAGATATGTGTTTGCCAATGCTGATGCTACCTCTGATTAATGTAAATTTGGGCAATTTCCTTAACCTGTCAGCTTCAGGTTTTTCACCTGTAAAATAGAGGGAATGTCTACCTAATACGGTGGTTCTTTAGGTTAATTGTAGTGAACATATATCAAGTGCTTAAAATGTGTTACCTGTACTCAAGTCTTTTACATGTAATAAATATCATTAAATAATTTTTTTTTAATTTATAAAAAGAATATAAAATATAAATATAAAATACAGGTTTGATATTATATAAATATAAAATAAATCAATATAAAAACATGATTGAGTTATTGACCATTCAACTATTAATGTTACAGTTAATAAGGTGACATGTATAGTACAACTTCATTTTTATTAAAATAAGTGGGTTTATTTGTGTAAATTGTTAGAGGTAAGAGATAAGGTTTTGGGAATGTTTCACAGTATTATGGTCAGAGATGCAGGAATGCCAGGTTTCAGCCATGCTGATCATGTGTCTTTTTTAAGTGTTGCCAACAAAGCAAGTGATACTCAAGGAACAATTGGAGATGTTATAGTTTACTGGTAACTGGATAAGAACCCGGTTCACCCTGGGAGCTCTCTGATCAAGAGAACAAGGGGAAGATGCTTAAATCCAGAGATCTTTAAGTAAGGCCTCCTGAATCAAAGATGGCTGGGTCTGCAGAGCCTGTCCTAGCTTAACTTACTTGTTTAGTTATGAATACAGAGCAGATATTTCTCTCTTTCTATTTCACACACACACACACACACACACACACACACACAAGACCTGTGCAGTCTTTGATTTTCTTATCACAGAGTCACAGAAAAAAGTGAGATAAGGGGGAGAGCTGGAGGGTCTTTTTTGTTGCTTTGTGCAACGTCACATGCTCATTTTTATTTTCCCTCAATAAATGCACACATTCGCATTTCCTAACAGCTCCAGTCTTGGCTGAGTGCCCAACCAAAGGGTCCACTTCCAGCATGTTTGGCCGGAACGCATCGTGGACCGGAGTGGAGACCACTCTGCTGGTTGTTTGAGGCCCAAGATGTGGATCCTCAGGGATCTAAGATAATAGAGGCATAATGTGAATGAGACATTCGGGGTCATCTTACCCAGCTGCAAATTATACTCCTCCCCTTGCAAACCATCTTTTCGTTTGTTCATTTCTTCTACCTGAACTCTTTTACCGAGGTTTAGCCAAGGTCGACTACACAGCCTGTTTTTCAGACAAGTGGCTATCCAGTTCTCCCAGCAACATTTATTGAAGAGGCTGTCTTTCCTCCATTGTATGTTTTTAGCTTCTTTGTCAAAAATTATCTGTCCATATTTATGTGGTTTTATTTCTGGGTTCTCAATTCTATTCCATTGGTCTATGTGTCTGTTTTTCTGCCAATACCTTGCTGTTTTGATTATTGTGGCCCTGTAGTACAAGGAAAAATCAGGGAGTGTGATACCTCCAGTATTGTTCTTTTTTCTTAGATTGCTTTGGCTATTCGGGGTCTTTTGTGGTTCCAAACAAATCTGATAATTTTTTGTTCTATTTCTTTAATAAATGCCATTGGGATTTTGATGGGGATTATTTTCTGTTTGGATGATCTATACATAGCTGTCAATGATGTATTTAAGTCCCCTAGTATAATTGTGTTTTAGTCAATTTCTCCCTTTAGTTCTATTAGTAGTTGCTTGGTATATTTTGCTGCTCCCTGACTGGGGACATAAATATTGATGACTGTTATGTCTTCTTGTTGTATAGTTCCCTTTACCGTTATGCAATGTCTGTCTTTGTCTCCTGTTATCTTTTTCACCCTGAAGTTTGTTTCATCTGATATCATTATGACTACACCTGGTTTTCTCTGGGTACCATTTTCTTGGAGTGTCAATTTCCACCCTTTCACTTTTAGTCTATGCTTGTCCTTGTAGCTGAGATGTGTCTCTTGGAGACAACATATCGTCAGGTTTAGTTTTTTGATCTAATCTGCTACTCTGTGCCTTTTTATTGGTGAGTTCAGTCCATTTACATTTAGTGTGATTGATACATGAGGATTTCCTGTCATTCTATCTTTAGTTTTCTGGTAAGGCTGTGTCTCCATTGTTTCTTTGCCTTTTTGTTGTTGTCTATTATGTCTGTGTGGTGGTATTCTATGATGTTTCCCTCTGTTTCTTCTTTTATTACAGTATATATTTCAGTTCTAGATTTTTTTGAGTGGTTACCCTTAAGTTTATGTAAAAGAAAGTTTGATATTTAGACTATTCCATTTTCTTTAGCACACTTACTTTCTCCATTTCCATATTCTGGTGCAGGCCTTTATTCTCCCCCTTTTTATGTTTCGGTTGCCACAAATTGTCCCTGTTGATGGTGGTCGAATAGCCTCCTTTAGTATTTCTTGTAGTGCAGGTTGTGTATTAGAAAATTCCCTCAGCTTCTGTATGTCTGGAAAGGTCTTTATTCCTTCTTCATGTCTAAAGGATATCTTTGCTGGATATATTATTCTTGGCTCATAATTTCTCTCTTTTAATAGTTTGAATATTTGGTTCCACTCCCTCCTGGCTTGTAGAGTTTCTGCTGAGAAATCTGATGATAATCTAATGGGCTTTCCTTTGTAGGTTACCGTCTTCTTTTCCCTGGCTGCCTTGAGAATTCTTTCGTTGTCGTTGATTTTAGACAGTTTCAATACAATGTGCCTTAGAGAAGTCCTGTTGGGATTGAGGTAATTAGGTGTTCTATTTGCTTCTTGGATTTGAGAATCCAGTTCTGTCCAAAAGTTTGGGAAGTTCTCATCAACAATTTGTTTGAATATATTCTCTGTTCCCTTCTCTCTTCTCCTTCTGGTATGCCCATTATTCTTATATTGCTCTTTTTGATGGAGTCAGAAAGTTCTTGTAGAGTTCTTTCATTTCTTTTAAGTCTCAAGTCTCTTTCTTCTTACATCTGTGTAATTTCCAGATTTGTATCTTCGATGTCATTGATTCTTTCCTCTATCTGGTCAACTTTACTACCTAAGCTGGTTATTTCATTTTTAATTTCTTCTATTGAGTTATTTATCTCCAGAAATTCTATTTGGTTCTTTTTTAAAATTTCAATCCCTGTCGTAAAATTCTCATGTTGTTCTTTGATTGTGTTTCTGAGTTCATTAAACTGCCTTTCTGTGTTTTCTTGCATCTCGTTGAGTTTTTTCAGAAGTGCAATCTTGAATTCTCTGTCATTTAAGTCACATATTTCTATATCTTTAAGTTCCTTTTCTGGAGACTTTTCACTTTCTTTCTGAGCTGTCTTGTTGCCTTGGTTATTCATGGCAATTACTGATTCATTATTTCTCTTCCTAGACATCTACAGGAGTGGCTTCTGCAACAGGTTGATAGGAAGAGGTCTTTCTTTTGTTTTCCAGTACTTGTTGGTAGAATGTTTTATTTTCTCTTCGACTGCAGTTTTTATTTTTTTCTCACATGGTAGTGCTATGTTTTCTCTGCACTATTCCAACTTCTCACACAATGGGGGTATTCCCTGGGAGAAGGGCTTCTCTTCTGTTAATAGTTCGCCTGGGTCATAGGGCACAGTGTCCGTGTGGGTATGTGGAGAGCTACTGAAGTTCCAAAGCTCTTTCTGCACCAGATTCAGAGCCCGTGTGTTTCAGCAGTTCTGTTTACTCCTGCAGGGATCCTCCCAGATATGTGGGGCTGGGGGCGGGGTGAGTTGTGAGAGGTGGCCCAGAGCAATTGTGGTGACCACCACCACAGCTGGTCCTGCTTCTACAGCTCCCTCCTTTTTGCCGGAACTAGTTGGGCTGCGAATCTGTGTCTGCGGTCCACAGTTCTCAGAACAGCAAATCTTCTGTTCTTTTGATCTGACACTGCTACTGTTCCACTTCTAGCACTGGGCAGGTGGGGGTGGGGCGAGCTCTGGGAGGGTAGGGAGGGGGTGGCTAGTCTCAGTGTCTAAGGCTTCCATTCTCTGCTTGGCATTGAGGGCTTAAACCACCGTTTTCAGCCTTCTTCTCTCAGTCTTTTCTCTGAGTTCTCTGCTGTGAGCGTTGGATTCAGCCGTGTTATATGCTGTCCCCTCTTCCCTGTGTGCCATAAGCGGAACCCTAGCTGTCCGAGTTCTTCCCTCTCCCGCAGCTGCAGTAGTTCTGGTTCTGTGTCCTGTGCCCGCGCACCTCCGTCTCCGCACTTCTCCTTTCCCTTCTCCCCTGCTCGCCTACTCTCCCACCTCTAGGAGAATTCAGTAGTGGGACTCTTCTTCTTGCCTGTCTGCTGTGCAGGGAGTCCTTTGTGGAGTATTGTTGTTCGATTAATTGTAAATTCCAGGGGAGCTTTACAGAGGCTCACCTCACACCGCTATTTTAATGATGGCAAGTCCAGCTGGGGTCTTTCAGGTATAACAACTTGGTTCACTGGTTAAGTGTGGCACAGTGGCTATTCTGAACTTTGGCTAATCAAATGACAAACTATCCCTTCCAGCGGTGTTTAAGTTGAGATATAAATGGAATTAGTAGTTAGATGACCAGAATGGTAGATATATTTTTACCAGAACATGTGTGTATAGAAGAAAGGCTGGAAGCCTTTACACCGAAATGCCACAGTGCTTTTTTTTGGGGCAGTGGGATTACAACTGATAATGATTTTTATAAATTGGTGATTGTTTACACTTCTGGGGTTGCATGGATCTCTTGTAATAAAAAAGTCATACACAAACCTTCAGCTTTAATGTCAACTGAAACAAACATTCTCCCCAAAAAACACTCATGTTCTACCCATCAGGATAGTTTGCCTCTAATCATCCAGAGGCATTTTGAAGAAATAAGCTCCTTCCTTTTTCAACCTTAGGCTGCTCATTAGCTGGCCCATTTTTCAGATAAGCCGTAAGTGAATTCTCAAGAGCTCTGACCAGAATGAATGCGGGCAGCATGGTGCTGCCCTGAATGTACCTGAGATGTAAGCTCGTACAAAGAAGATTATTATTTGACTGGGAAGTTCAAGGAGGGACACCAAGGGAAAGAAAACCAATAATAATGATAGTAAAAGTTAACAATGGACTAGGGCTTGCTGTGTACCAGGGCCTGCTAAAAGCTTTACTTAATCCATTTGGTCCCCTGTAGCATCCAGCACATGAGGTTTGTGGGGAGGGAGAAAGGCGGCGCAGGTTTAAGAAAAGACAGTAGCCATGAATAGAATGCAAACCGCAGAGCCAAGGGGAACAGCCTCAGGGACTGAACCCCAAATCGGGTCAATGTATAGTTTTTATTGGTAAACTTCTAAAGGGGTAAAAAGATTGTTAATCTCAAGATCTGTGTGTTAGTAGCCTGCTGGCTGTTTTTCCAAAAGTACCCGTTGTGTTCCAGCCTGAACTTTGCCTTCACACACATGCACATCTCCAAGGAATCCATTGAAGGGGAGGGACCGATATAATTCCATTGGGTCTCAGTTTGCTGAGACTTCCCCTCAAAGGTGCTTTTCCGATATCTTTCCATCGGGCCTCAGTTTGCTGAGGCACTCCCTTGTGAAATCCTGGGAAGAGCGTGGGGGAACAAACGGTTTGGCTGCTGTAAGGCAACAGTCCCCACAACTCCATTAATTAGAAATTGTTATAATTCCAATTTTACAGGTAAAGCCCCAAGGAGTCAAATGATTTGGCAAAGCTCACTCAGCGAACACCTGGCAGAGCTGGGATCCAAACCAGACCAGGCAGTATGTCACCGAGTGTCCAGATGTCAGCCACTCTGCAGTGTGTTGGTGGTTGCAGGTGCGGTGCCCTATTTCTACTTACTCTTCAGGCTAAACATGACTCCATCAATTCAGCTAGGAGGTTCCCAATTTTATTCATAGTATCTGAAGCACTTGTCACATTAAATTATGATTTATTTTTCTTTTTACAGTCTGTTCCCTCTCCTAGACTGTAAGATCCCTGAAGATAGGGGCTACATCTTGTGGTTGTCTCCCTGGCAATTGCTATATTGCCTGACTCATAGAGAGTGCTCAATTAAAATTAGGTGAGTATTTAACTAGCTGGGCATGCTGGACACACCAGTTCCACAAGTTGCAAAGTTCCACTGACTCATAAGTAGAAGCTGAAAATACACCCACAGAACAGATGAATTTCTTCCAATGATATGACTGTATGGGTAAAGTCCCCCTCAGGACCTGGCTCTGCGAGTTGCCCTTATGTGTGGTCCTTGGCTTAGACATGTGGAGAAATGACTAGGGGTAGTCTCTTCTTTCTAAGAATTTATAGTCTGGGGAGACAGGTAGGAAATCATCATCATATGTGGTCTGTAATGGAAAAAAACAGTTTTGCTTTGGGTTAAAAATCATGCTTGGTAGTTTGTGTGCTAGAGAAAGAAAGAAAAGAACAGAGCCCCCATGTTAAAAAAAAAAGTGAGCCAATCAAAAAAACTATACATTCATTGTTTTGCTTTTTAAAAAATCACTTAATTATGCAAAAATAATTTTGTGATAACAATAATGATTACAGTGAGCATTTCTTGTCAATGATTTTATTTATTTTGTTTATTTTTAAGTGCATTACATACTTTGTTTTATTTAGTCCTCAAAATAACACTCTGAGGCAGATACTATTATTATCCCCATGTTGTCGGTGTGACTACAGAGTTTTCCAAAGTACAAAATCAATTTATTTTAATCATTTTAAGTGAAAAAATAATAAAATTATATTTTAGAATTTTGTAAAAAATGTAGGATAAAATGTCTTTGTATTCCAAATGCAGCATGATAACATTATCACCAAACACTTTACTCAGTTTTGTTTTTTAGAGCTAAACACTATCCTTGGTACTAAGTACATGAGTTCAGAAGGGGACATTTTGTAGAGAAGACAGATGACTTCAAGTTGGTCCTTGAAAGATTAAAAAAAGGCAAGTTCAATGTTTCTTAAAAGACATTTGATTTTCAACTTAAAAAAATCTATAATCATGTACTTCTTTGATCCTTGTTGCTGACAAGTCTGCAGATGAGCCGAGGATTCTGGGCAAAGGGCCTAATTTCTTCATGGGCTGTGACATTTATTATTTCCCGGAGGTTGTTCTCCATCAGTGAGAATCAGGATGTCAAGTCCACACATATGGTTCTCATGAATCTTCCCAAATTCCTGGCATTACATATCTAAACTTAAAGGCAAAACAGGTGGGAAATTTGTATTTACTGACTGTCACTAGGAGGAAGTAAATGACGTGAAAGTACATACCAATTCTATTACAAGTGATCCCTGGAAACTCTAAGGGAGGCAGTGCGGTGGGATGCTGTCTTTTCTAGATTTTCCTTTTAAAAAATCCTTGAATATACACAAATTTTTAACAGCATTGGAAATGAGTGATAAGAATGTAGTGTAAGTTAGCATTTGAGGTGAGTTTCTCCTAATTGAAAAATGGATCGGATTCAATTGAGAAACATTTACCCTACGTTGTACATGTGGACCCTTTGATGAGCAGTTTTGACTCGTTTTCTCTGTCTTCCTGTAGCTCAGGAACAAAAGGGGTGCACTAATCAGGCAGGTCACCCTCATACTGCACAGGAAATATTTTCTGAAGCATTCAACAGTCTTCTACGATTGTCCCAATATTCCACCTCTCACTTTAACCCAAGCAAGTCAATTATCTCTTTCTGTATCCGTTTTATTCTGGAGCTTCCAGAACACACCCCCAGGAGAGAAGAAGATGTGCATTGCTTCCTTGCCTCCCTGGGATTTGTATTTTATTATTTAGCATGGAGAATCTAACAGCAAAGGATAGTATTTCAGCAGAGCCTCAAGTGATAAGTGCTTGCTATATACCATAAATTGGGTTAGAGTTCCACTCATGTGTTAAGTTTAGATTGGAAATAAGCTATCTAATGCCACGAATGCCACTGGATATGCTTGAGGATGCACGATTTACCACATCTGTTAGTAACCCTAGACTTGAATGGGTCTCAACTCAGTCAACCATGAATATAAAAAAATAAGCAAAAATATAGAATAATTAGACCTATGAAATATTGTATGGCACCAAGAAGAAGTGATATTACCTGGAAGTTCAAAGGAAGAGTACACCTGTAAAAATTATTTGTGATAAGAAATAGAAGAATATCTAAATAATCTATTTAGTGTTCTCAGTGAAATGTTTGAAGGTATGAATTTTATGAAGCATGAGTAACTAATAATAAAGAGAAGATGGTCTGGGGTAAAGGGCAATATAAAATGGAAGGTAGTTGTTTTGAAGAAAAGAATGCAAGGAATTTAAATATATACGAGCAGAACCAAATTATCTGTAGGAAGCAGAATTGACACTCTAGAAAATGTAATCACAAAGATGAAGAAAAAGTTTCAAAGTTTCATAGACTGAAGTAGAAAAGGAAATATAAAGTGATAGAGTGAAAACAGAACAATAGTGAAAATTGATAAATGGAGAGTCTACAAATTTTAAGTGTTCCTAAATAAGATCAAGATATATAGATCGCAAGCATTAATATACACTAAAATAGATATAGAATTTCCATTTAAGTCTATAAATTATAAGGGATCACTGTTTTCTATTTAATATTAAGAGTTGTAATACATCTATAACTAGGCCTTATCGAAGACGTTCAAAATTTCAACAACAATGAAAAGAAACCCATGATCAAAGTAGAAAATAAAGTCCAGTTTTTGTTCAAAGAACATGAAGCAGGCTGATTTTATATTTTTAAAACACTATGTGCCATAAAAAATGAAGCAACATAAAGAGAAATTACCCAGTAGAGCTGCCATTCATGATCACATATTTGGGCAACAGACAGATTTTTAAGGCAGTCAAAGTTTTAAAATAGGCCATTTATGTAAAGCTGCATGAAAAATAATTACTCAAAGGTGTTCTTTGGTTGAGAGATTCTTTTGATAGATGAATTATTCAAGACCCAAAATTAAAAATATTGAAAAGCCATTAGGTAAGATTAGAAACAGTATAAATATACATGTCTGAATAAAAAATATTTAGATAGATAACAAAATAAAATCGAAATGTTTAAAAATTCTTAAAAAAGAATTTAGAAATAAACAATATTATAAATGAACACTATATATTGAAATTTTACAGCAAGTAAAAATGTCCCTTAAAAATGAAGAAATAAAAAATTTTCAGATAAACAAAAAAACTGGGACAATTTGTTATCAAAAATAAACCATAAGAAATAGAAAATGAAGTTCTTTAGACTAGAGAGAAATGATCCCAGATGAAAGCAGAGCACTAGAAGTAATCAATACATGTCTTAACAAAAAAGCCCATTAAAATATTTTTAAAAGATTGATTGTTTAAAATAGCCATAATGAAAATGTATGGTAGGATTTATACTGTGTTGGAGGTAAATAAATATGTGTGACAAAAGTAACACGAAGGGTAAGGGAAGATAAAATAAATTTTACTGTGGTAGGTTCTTATATTTTATATGAAGTGGAATGACATTAATTCAATGCAGACTGTGATTGTGATAGGCTAACAATTCACATTGTAATTTGTAGAGCAATTATCAAAAGGAACACAAAGTGATATAGATTAAAGGCCAATAAAAAAATCAAAGTAGAATATGAACATACTCAATTAAGTTACCTATATCACTAATTACATTACATGTAAATGAGCCAACACTCTAATTAAAAGACAGATATTGTCAGACTGTATGAAAAAAAACAAAATCTAACTATATTCTGTTTATAAGAGATATCATCTTAAATAAAAGGTGAACAAGAAAAAAATTGAAAAAATATATATCATACAATCTTAAGAAGTGTAATCTGGCTTTATTAATTTCAGATGAAATAGATTTTAACACAAAAAAAGTATTACCAGATTTAAAGAGGGATTCTTTATAATGTTAATATATCATTTCATCTAAAAAGTTTCAAACCTCTGACTTTAATATCAACTGTAACTGAAAAAAAATGTTAAAAAAAAAGAATTCATGCTGCAAATCACTAGAGGGGCTAAGCATTACAGTAAAAAAATATAGCTTCAAAATGAGTGAAGGGAAAAATGACACAACTGGAAGAAGAAATAAACAAAAATATTGGAAATTTTAAAATTCCTTTCTCAGTAATTATTTGAACAAGCAGACAAAAACATCAATTTGAACACGATGGACTAGCATGATGTAATTGACAGTTATAGAACTGTACATACTCAATACTCATTGATTATACATTCTTTTGCAGTCATGTGCAATATTCACCAAAATATGGTCCATATGCTGGGGTATAAATAAATCTTAACAAATGTCAAAGGATGGAAATTATACTGCATATTTTCACTGACAATGGAATTTTCTGGAAATTAATATTTTAAAAGGTAACTAGAAAATCTCCAAATATTTGGAAATTTAATAACATATGTACTTCTAAATAACTCCTGGAAATTAGAAAATATTTTGATTCTAAACAATAATGTGGGTACATTTCTACGTTTGTGGGATGTAGCTAAATCATTACTTAAAGGGAAATTTATAGCTTTAAATGCACATATTAAAAAGGAAAGAAAGGTTTAAAATCAGTGATGTAAGCTTTCACTTCAAGAAGCTAGGAAAAAATAGCAAATTAAATACCAATAAAGAAGAAGGAAGCAAAAGAAGGAGCAGAAATCAAACAATAGGGAAAATGTTTAAAGCCCAAATTTTCTTCTTTGAAAAGATTTATAAAATTAAAAGAGAGAGGCAATACAAATCAGTAATGGAAATGAGGACAGCCATTATAAAGATTATACACCCATTTATAATACCTACAGCCATTATAAAGATACAAATGGAATACTATAAATAGCTTTTAAGTCAATAATTTCAACACCTTGAGAATTGGACAAATTCTTTAAAAGACACAATTTTCCAAAACTGACAAAACAAATACAAAATATGAACACTTGTAGACCTGTTAAGGAAATTGGACTTGTAATTTAAAATCCTGTTCTAATCCCAGATTACTGGTGAATTCTACCAAACATTTAATAAAGATGTAACAACAATCTTAGGCAAAATCTTTCATAGAAAAGAAAGTGAATGCTTCCTGATTCTTTTTATGGGACCAACACAATATTGCTTCAATAATCTGACAAGACATAAAATTATAGAGCCAGTGTCCTTTATAGATGCAAAAACGCTTACAAAAATTTACATATTTGTATTTATATTTATATTATTGATTCTCATTATTGATGGTAATTATGCTCCATAAAGTTACCACAAACATTGAATTAGCCAAAAATCTGAGATTTAGTCATTGCGCGTACATGATAAGGTACCTGTGAGATTCTGGTCACAATATTTTCATCAACCAATATATAACCTTGTTTTATATGTGCTTCTCTTTAAAAACTATATCTATCTATCTATCTACACACACACACATATATATATATGTATATAAGCTATATACATATATATAGTTTTAAAAAAATATATATGTATATATATTTGATTTGCTACCATTGAACTCTAGGCACTGTACCTTGTGCCTCAATGAAGCTTATCTAACACATGGATTTCCTCCAAAAGGCACACCACAGGATTCTTGTGCTTAGTAACACTTGACAGTTCATCATTAAGCATGGAGGCCATTTAAATAGTGAAATCACCAAAAAAGTGCAAAAAAAAAAAGTGGCACTAAATAGATCACAATAAAGACACTTTTTCACAGTATGAGAACTAAAACGAGGATACAACATCTCTTTGTTCAACCTCAGCTGGGGATGTGCTTCTTAGGCAATTCAAATTTTTTGTTGCTCTGCACACAGCTGCAAATGACAGTGAAGACACTATGAGTATTGTTACAAATAAATTTTTGTGAGTACGTACATTTGCAAATTCAGAATCCATTAATAATGAGGATTAACTCTCTTTTTTTTCGTGGCAAATTTCATCAGACCCTTTTACACAGGTAAAACTGAAGTTTAAAAATAATATTAGAAACTCTAAAATGGTAAAATATCAAGTTGTGTAACTTTACAGTTATATTTTTCATAATATTGAAGAAATTGATCATTTTCTGCTAAAATATAAAAGGCTAAAATTGACTCAGAAGCAGAATAGCAGAATCACCATTGAATAAATTGAAAATGTTTTCAAAGGATTGCATCCCTGAAGTTTCCTAAACAAGATGACTTTATGTCAAAAAGTTTTCATTAAATTTAATAACCATTGCTGATTTTAAAATCTTAGAAATTGGGAATATATATCTCAGAAAGATAATATTTAGCTTAAAGCCAATAATATGTTTAGTCATGAAATATTATAGATACTGCTGTGTAAATCAGAAGCAAACTAAAAATGTTAAATGTTTCAATATATGATAAACATTTTCTGAATTTCTCGCCAATTTAAGATAACCTGAAACAGAATATCACAAACATGCATATGAAAAATTAAAACAAAATTATTATAATTTCCATATGATATTTTTGCATATTATTCAGAAATCCAAAAGAATGAACCAAGAAATTATTAAACTGAAAAGGTTTATTAAGGTAGTTGTATATAAAATAAATATTTAAAAAATCCCTCAACTTTCCTATATCAGAAAAAGTTAAGACAATATGCGAAAATGATGTAACAAAAATGGAATAATATAAGAAAAGTTTGTATGATGTAAATGAAGAAAAACAAAATTTTATTCTGACACACAAAAATCCGAATTAGATTTGCACACCGAATATTCATTCATCCAAAGTAATCTTAAGGGTTTAGTGCAATAGGATTTTTTTAACTTTCTAAATTTCCTAAAGTTCATCTTTTTTTAAGCTCATTTAAAAAAAATTTTTTTGTATGGAGGGATTATTGGAGAACAGTGCATTTCTCCAAGGCTTATCAGTTCCAAGTTGTCCTTCAATCTAGTTGTGGAGGGCACAGCTCAGCTCCAACCCAATTACCATTTTCAATCTTAGTTGCAGGGGGCGCAGCCCACCATCCCATGTGGGAACCGGCAACCTTGTCATTGAGAGCTTGTGCTCTAACCAACTGAGCCATCCGGCCGCCCCCAGTTTTCTAAAGTTCATTTTGAAGAATGAACAAAAATATCTAAAATAATATTAAAATAAAAATTATTGATAGGGTACACTGGAATGAAAATAGACTGATTAATAGCTGAGATTCAATTCCTGATGTTGAATAGATGAATAAAATCTATGACAAAGCAGTCTTCATAAATAAATGAGGAGATGAGAAATTATTCAAAAAGTGGTGCTGGGCAATAAATACTGATTTTTACCTCATACTGTATTTCATAGTTTGAGGTTTAGAAAAACCTAATTTAAAAAATCAAAAAATAGAAGACAAGAATATAGAAAGAATGCTTAGAATTTAATAATTCTGCAATAAGAAGACAACCTGATGTTTTCTTAATGGCAAAATAATTGAACAGACACTTCATCAAAGAAGATATATGAATGGAAAATAAGCAAAAGAAGAGGTGCTTGACAGCGTTATCAGACAAATGCAAATTAAAATGACAATGTGATACCACTACATAAACATTAATAGCTACTCAGTGGAAAGTTCAGAAGGCCAATCTGAGTACAGCATGTAAAATTTTGTATGGGGCTTTACAGGATACATTTGTGGATGTATTCAAGAAGAGAGCAGAAAATCAGCCGATGCTGAGTCAGATCCCACAAACCAGGGTTGGGCAAACTAGAGCCCACAGGACAAATCGAGCTCACAACATACTCATTTGGAAGAACAAGCAAGCAAGAATAATCAGGAAATTAATGAAAAAAGGAGCAATTCATGGACATAGCCCTACTAGTTATTAATGTGTTCATAAATGAAACCAGTGTGGTATAGGTATATTACCAGACACACACAGTAATAGAACAGAATAGAATATCCAGAAATAGACTCAATTACACATAAAAATTAACCATGTGATAAAGCTGGCACTTCAAATAATAGAAAAGATGGACATTGTAGTAAGTGGTGATACGATAACTGAATTATGACATAGATAAAGATAAAATTAGATCTATTCCTCAAATTATAACCAGAATAAACTCTCAGTGGATCGGGGATTTAAATGTAAAACATGAAACCATATAAGTACAAGAATCACACTTGAATTCCTCCATTCGCTAGAAGCAGGGAAAATATTCCTAAGTAAGACAAAATTCAGATACAGTATGTGAAAGAATTGATAAACTTCAAAACATAAAAGTAATTTTTAAAAATCATGCATAGAAAAAAACACCATAAGCAAAATTGAAAACAAACAATAAACTGGAGGATATATTTGAAAATACATAAAAAGTAAAGATTAATATTCATAATATATAAAGAACTTCAGCAGATAGAGAAGAAACTGGTGACCAGTCATAGGGAAAATTTAGCTAGAAAAAAGAACAGTTCATAGAAATGCAAATGGTTCTCACTCACGTGAAAATATGACCAATTTGCTCATAATAAAAATGCAACTTAAAGGTGCTCAGTTATTGTACATCTCAGCTATCAGATTGAAAAAAATTCAGAAGTTTGACAATTTATTCTGTTAGTGAGGCTTTGGGGCTGTAGGTAATTTCATATATTGTCATGGGAATGCAAAACAGTAGAACCACTTTGGAACAAAGTTGATAATATCTAGTAACGTGAATGAGGTCTGACAATTAAGTTCGCGAACTCATCCTAGAAAAAGTGCTACAATACCTCATTGCTGAATATCACTACCGTCACCTTTGAAGTATTCCCTTTGGGAAGCTATGCACGGACGCCAGTGCTTAGTCCACCCTTCACAGCAATTTTGGAACTCTTTTTCTGGCATGGCCATTAGAGCTGTCATCTTATTACCCTTGATATCCTGAATGTCATCAACCTGTCTTCCTTTCAGCATTTCCTTTATCTTTGGGTAAAGAAAGAAGTCATTGGGGGCCAGATCAGGTGAGTAGGGAGGGTGTTCCAATACAGTTATTTGTTTACTGGCTAAAAACTCCCTCACAGACAGTGCTGTGTGAACTGGTGCATTGTCGTGATGCAAGAGCCATGCATTGTTGGCAAAAAGTTCAGGTCATCGAACTTTTTCATGCAACCTTTTCAGCACCTCCAAATAGTAAACTTCGTTAACTGTTTGTCCAGTTAGTACAAATTCATAATGAATAATTCCTTTGATATCAAAAAAGTTTAGCAACATCATTGCAACAAGTTCACAAACTTAATTGTCAGACCTCCATATGACTTTATCTTTGATGCCGCAATTCTACTTTAGGATTCTCTTCCAAGGTCACACACAAAGTTATATAGTAGGAAGATATATAAACAAGGCTATTCATTGCAAACACTATTTGTAATAGCTGAAGTCTGGACATAACCAAAATGCTTGTTAATAGGGTATCATAAACTATGAAACATTCATACAATGAAATAATACTATGCAGCTAAAAAAAAAAAGAAAGGAATTTTTTTACTATTACAAAATAATATTTGGGACCTTATAATAAAACGAAGGTTGAAAATCGTCTGTTGTGAGATTTAAGAAATGTGGCAGATACACACACATTTGCTTAAACTAAAAAAAATGGAAAGACAAACAGTACAATTTTAATGAATGGTTAAAAATGGGAGAGGGAAGATATTGGGGTATGGCACCTAAATTTCTTTGATAAGGACAGTTTTTTAGATCTTATTTGAAACCATGTAAATGTTTTCTACAGCTATAGAGCAAAATTAAATTTAAGAAGCAAATTTTAATAAGTAAAAACAAAATGAAATAAGTGAACTTAACATTGCATTGCATTAGTGGCATAACCAAACAGAAAGAACTATTTTGAGTGTATTTAGAACTCAGTAATCTATACATTCTTATTGGGATGTACTTTGGTATAAAAAGAACTAAAAATATCTTAAATTGTTTTCAATAATTATATTGATAGCATTGGTTGTGGGTGGCTTGTGTGATAAAGCTAATGAACAATTATGTTGGCATTTTGGAGAAGCAAGATTTTTGGTATTGTTGAAAGGACATGCAAATTTAATGTTGATAGGATTAAGTAAAATTCTTGTCATTCTGTAATGAATTTGAAATGGAAATGTCACTTTTATATTATAATGTATTTTATCTTAAAAATATGTACTTTCTAGGTCTGTCCAGTAACAAAAAGCTCACCAGCACCTGAATTATGTTCTCTAAATATCATTTTCCCTAAGAAGAAACTGAACTTCTTGGAAAAATGACAGATTTCCGGTCTGGGGAAGGAAACATATATGGTGAGTCTAAAACATTATGTTATATCAGAAAGCAAGAAAGCTATTAAAGACTAATATTGTGTCTTGCAGGGTGTCATGCGGGGCCTCCGGTCCCGCATGACACCCTGAATGACAAATGGCGCAGTGAGCAGGGTATGGTGCTGGCCAAAGTTCTCCGAAGGGCGGTGGAGCAGTTTGTGTGTATGAACACTCAGTCTCAGGAAGACCAGGAGGGGTAGCTGCAGAAGAGCTGGACCCCCGTGGAGGGGTAGAAAGACGTGGATGGTTCCCCAACCAGCATAGGCTGGAGAAAGTGAAAGTTGTTGTGGCCCTGTGCCCTGGGCAGTGCTTGCTGAGGCCCTCACCCCCAGGTTGGGGAGGACTTGGAGCCCTCACCCTGCGCCCTGGGGAGAGGGCACACATTGTGAGACTAATACAAGCCCTGGAGAATGACTGTGGACTATGGGGAATGGGCTCCATCCCTAATTTAATGGACCGCTTGACTGCTTGGGAACGTACCACCATGTAGTAGAACTGGCGGATGTTTGCTTTTGTGTCTGGACCAGACACCATGGAGAATATGTGACAAAGACTGGCTGTGCCCAGAGACCCCGCCTGCCGCCCCATGTGACAAATGGCACAGCAAGCAGGGTCTCCCGCACGACATATGGTGTACCCAAAGGACGTGAAAATAAACGTGGACAGGATCAGACTGACTAAAAATGGGATAAATTTGAACATCAATAAGTGCAATAACTGCAGTGGGTCGAAACACATCAAATATATTTATTAACACTAAAATTTTAAAAAAAACCTCATTGAGTTTGTAGAGGATG
This sequence comes from Rhinolophus hipposideros, assembly GCF_964194185.1. Classification (NCBI taxonomy): domain Eukaryota; kingdom Metazoa; phylum Chordata; class Mammalia; order Chiroptera; family Rhinolophidae; genus Rhinolophus; species Rhinolophus hipposideros. The sequence goes on along the minus strand of NC_138056.1, from coordinate 75,033,609 downwards.
CTAGGAAATCAACTCTTTGTTTTGAAAATTGATAAATAAAAGGAAAGGCAAAACTTGTCTTTCCTATATAATTGTACCATTATATAATTAATTATTATATAGTTAATTCTTATGTGGGGAGCGGGACATAAGTACTTGGTTATGTCCAAATACTTGACAAAGGAAGGTATTACAACTAATAAATGAAGGAGAAATGATAGAATGAGAATATTTACCATTTTGTAACCTGGTTTTCTCTTCATGCTAAAGGGACCACTTCCCACTCCAAAGTTACCCAGCCTTCCTCCCCAAGGGTCTGTTCTCTTCTAATTTGGGGAATTAAGGTGAGTTAGTGGAAATGTTAGTTACTTTACATCAGAGAAGCTGATCTCATGGTCCAAACATTACGAATAGGAGCTATGTGGCCAGACACTCCCTGACACTGTTAATCAGACTCAGGAAGACCAGACATTTGACCCAAATTGGGCAATCAAATTCTTTCTGCTGAGAATTAGGATACAGGTTTTTCAGTTAGTGTCCAATGAACAGTTGAACTGGGAGGTCAAGTGAAACTAATGAAGACTGATGTAGAAAGCTGGTGCATACATTTGTTTTTATAGATTTATTTTTGAGAACAGTTTTAGATACACAGTAAAACTGCAAACATAGTACAGAATTCTCATATACCTCTCACCCAGTTTTCCTATAATTAATATCTTATGTTGGCCTGGTATATTTGTTACAATTAATGAATCAATATCATATTATTATTAACTAAAGTATATAGATTATTCAGATTTTCTTAGTTTTTACTTAATATTCCTTTTTTTTGGTTTTAGGATCTCATCCATCTTAAATTTAGTGGTCATGTTTCCTTATGTTCTTCCTTCTTGGCTGTGATAGTTTTTCAGACTTTTCTTGTTTTTGATGACTTTGACAGTTTTGAGTAGTATTGATCAGGCATATTATAGATTCACCTCTATTGGAATTTGTCTGATGTGTTGCTCATAATTAGAATCAAGTTATTGGTTTTGGGGGGGAAATATCACGGAGATAAAATGCCAATTTCATCACATCATAGCAAGGGTACATACTATCAGTATAACTTATTGCTGCTGATACTGCTCTTGATCATCACTTGCTTGAGGCAGTGTTTGTCAGGGTGCTCGACTGTAAAATTACTCTTTTCTCCATTTCTATACTGTATACTTTGGAAGGAAATCACCAGGCACAGTGTTGTGCAGGGCTGCCTGCGGGCCCTCTAGTCCCGCTCTGCACGTAAGAACGCAGGACATGGTGAGGCCAAAAAGGAACACCCACAGAGCCACAGATAGGGGAGTCATACCACTATTGTCTCACTGGAGGCAGGATCCACACGACGTGCAACCTGCTGTCTGCTTCTCTGCCTGCCAACCAACCGACTGACTCTCCAACCAACGCAGCCGTGGCAGTTATCAGCGGCTAATTGGCTCACTGGTTACAGCTGACGGCCAACTAGCCACAGCTGACGGCCATCTCCTACCCGAGCCAGCACCTTTCCACGTGAGGCCGAGAGCCTGGAAACTGCTTTCTGGGACTGTTCCCACACACAGCCCACACTGGAGTGGGGAGTTACACTTCATTTTCTTAAAAGCAGAATATCTACATAACGTATGTGGAATTCTTCTGCATGGGAGACTTGTTCACCCTATTTATTAGTTTATTCACTATTTATATCAATATAGACTAATGAATATTGATTTTATACTTTGGTTTATAATCTAATACTACTGTAATATTATTATTATTATTGCTCAGATTGTTCCAGCTTTGGCTATTGAGAGCTCTTTCAATTGTCTCCTGTGCCCCTTTGACATACTTACTACCATAAATGGTGGATTTTTTTTTAACATTTCTTTACATTTGACACTACAAGATATTCCAGGCTCATCCTGAATATTTTCTGTTCCAGTCCAGTCTTAGAATCAGCCATTTCTCAAGGAACCTGGCTCTTTTCATTGGAGAATGGTATTAATGCAGGATGTGGGCACTAATTCATTGTGACTTAGTGTTCATTGTGACTGAGACATTGTTCTTTTAGGCTTTCAGGTGACCTAACCAGGAAATACAAGGATGTATAACACATGTATGTACACATGTCTATAAATATTTCCATATGTGATTATTTGCATCTATATTAAAATAAACGTGTTTGTTCTGAGGTCTCCAGCTCTAATCCATTACTCTAGCCTCCTTTCACTGCTATCTATAAATTCCCAATCCAATGGTGAGAAAATTAACTCCCATCATCCACCATCCATTTACTTAATTGTTCAATTCTAGTATACTCGTACAACTATAATAGCATCAAAATTGTTAAACCATATTCCTGTGAAAAGTAACTTTATTAACTAGAATACAGTACTTTTGTATAATTACTTTTACCTTTCAGAATCTACTCATTTCCAAAGTTTACCTACTAGGTCAGCATCATTCCCCCCCACCCCTTCAGTGAGGTTGATTCATGCATTTGTTATACAGTTAGGTCCTCTTGACACAGTCTGCATTCCTTTCTATGATCCTCTGATCTCTTAAATGATTTTTTTAAATCTGCATACCCTAAGGTTCAAGCTCTTTATGCTCTAAAGTACTGTGGATTTAACAAGTGCATAATGTCATGTATCCACCATTTACAGATAAATGACAGCTAAGCAAGGGGAGGAGGATAAGTAGTCAATCATGTCACCTGTTAACAAAGACAGTTTAATTTTTTCTTCCTAATCTATACGTAGGAAACATTTAGAATAAAAAAGTATTTTGCTGAAGGGGCAGGAACATCTTTGCTCTCCTCATCAGGTGAAAAAAAATTTGGCTTTACTATACACTGTTCCCTTTCGTTTTATGTGTCTGACAAGCTTCAAATAGGAGAATTTTGTTTTTCAGTATAAAGTTGCTTTTGTTGCAAGAGAAGATCATTTGGAGCAATAAAATTTTTCTTTCAGATCCAATATTAAAGAAGGGAAAGCATGTTTTTTTTTTCTTTCACCTGTTTAAATCCCATCCTTTTACTTCAGTCTAATTTGGTTGAATAATAGGTATAATGCAGTCCTGTGACAAAATTTGGAATTTCCTGGTGAGAAATTGGTTAGTCTCCTTGAAGATTAATATGCCACAGGAGAAAGGCTCCATCGCCATTAGCAAGGTTTTTGTCTTCCGTGAATGTGAGGATCAGTGAGGACATGATTCTGAAGTGTTAAAAGGTGTTCTTTATTTTAGATTCTGTGCTCATGCAGAAAGCAAAGAAGACAACTCCCTGCCCAGGCAGGGCTTGGGTTTGTTAGGTATGATTTATGACTGTTTATTTTAGTTGCTATATGAGTAATCCATTTTTTTTCCTTGACAGTCTACACCACTGTTTAGTTTTGCCAAGTGTTTAGTAGTGAATAGAACTGAATTTGAAAATTGAAATGCCTCCAACAGTATTTGTGAATGTTCATGGAAAGATATAAAGGAGAGGAAGGGAGTTCTCCAAAGAAGGCAGCCAGGTCTTTCTTGAATTTCTATTTCCCAGCACTTGAGACATAATTGGTGCTAAAAAAAAAAAAAATGCCATTGAGTAAATGAAACAGTACATCATCATCTTCAAAGACTGGAACTAGGGATGGAAATGCACCAAAACCTGCCCATTGAAGTTATTTGATAATTCAGAAATGGGACCTATGAAGGTCTCTCTGGCAACTTCTCCACGCCTACAATAGCCCTTCTTTCTGTTAAGTCAGGATTATTTGGGTTGTAAGGGGCTCAAAAACATTCAATGTAGGCAAAAATGTAGATTTATTACTGCTTTGGGCTGAACGTTTGTGCTCCATACCCCCAATTCTTATGTTGAAACCCTAAGCTCAGTTTTTGGAGATAGAGCCTTTGTGGATGTAATGAAGCCATAAGGGTAGGGCCCTGATGTAATAGTATTTAATGTCCTTATAAAAAGAGAAGAAATAGTAGAGCTCTCTCTCTCTCTCCACATGCGTGAAGGAAAGGCCATGTAAAGACACAGAAAGCGGGTGGCCAACTGCAAGCCAGGTAGAGATATCCCACCAAAAACCAAATTGGCCAGAACCTTGATCTTAGACTTCCCACCCTCCAGAACTATGAGAAATACATTTCTGTTGTTGAAGCCACCCAGTCTGTGGTATTTTGTTATAGCAGCCTGAGCAGGCTCATACAGTCATTCATGTGGTAGAAAGGTAATGGCATAACTCACAATGTTAAAAGAAGAGCTGTTATAAGTCCAGCATTAGGGAAAGCCACCAAGAGTTGCTCTCTGTTTGTCTTTTGTATGTGCCTGTATCTGCTTCACTTTATCCTATAGAAAGACTTTCCACATGGCAGAAGAAAACTATTCAAATTCAGATTTATATTCTCCTACTCCAGCAATCCCAACAGAAAGGAAGTTATGTTCCCTGTGCCTGAAAATCAATCCCAGAGGAGGCCTCAGATTGTCTCTGCCTAGAACACAGGTTCACAACTTAGGATCAATCTCTCTTGTTGGGAGGGTACTTGTTACTGACAAGGCCTGACCACCTGCCCATTGTTGGCACTGTGGGGTAGAGAAGTGCCAGGTACAGCCCCATAAACTCATGCACGATGCGTTAGAGGTGGTTCTTTAAAGGAAAGGATGCATTAATATGAAAAGGCCATATGTCTGCTCCATATAGGTTGGGCTAGCCATGTTCATGATTTGGGGATATTGGAGCAACTCCAAACCAGTATTCAGGGATTCAGAATCAAGCCATATTTGGGCCAGTATAGCTCTGATGGTGCTTTAATTTTCATAAAATAGGATTCTGTCTAGTTCCTAAGGTGAAGTTGTTGCCCAGTACTTTGGCCCTGAGTATCTTAACACTGTTTTGTCTCCATTTCCATAGGGGACTAATGTGCCATCATCATATCTCCACTATTCCTAGTTCCCCTTGACTTGAAATTACCAGGAATTAGAATCCTATGGTTGGATCTAGTCCTTTGAGATCAATTTTTTCTGCCTTTTTGATTCCTGAACCTAATTTGCTTCTGGATTTCATATTGCTTTGCAAAGTCCACAGTAGATTTATTTTAAAAACCCATTTTTCTCATGTTAGATTCTCTGAGACTGGTTGTGTCCTGGACTAATACTTATTATTGATATTTGACCTGGCTGGAGGGGACGCGAGAAATTTGCAGTGCAGTTGAAGTACTCCTGATCCTCTTCCAGACATCCTGGAGGAGGTGGACTGACTCCAGGCTTCTCTCAGTCCTCTTCTGCCTGATCTGTCTTCCTGAACTTTATGGCTTTCCCTGAGACAGAAAAAAAAAAAAAAAACACCAAAAAACAAAACACCCTCGTTTCTAACTCAGATTTTACAGCATGCATGCCATGCCTTTTGATATTCACATTTTATGCAGTTTCTTCTGCTATTGACTCTGAGCTTTGGTCAATAGGACATCAGCAAACAAAATGTAAGCAGAGGCTTGAAAATCATTTGCATAATGTGGTATTATGCTCTCGGACTGTTCAATCTTGGAGTCTTGAGTCACTAAGAAGTCTGGCTACTCTATTGGACAGACCATGTGGAGCATGAGAGAGATGCTATAACAACTGGAGCAGGCCCTGTGGTTCCAGCCATCCTAACGAAGGTGACACATGTGAGAGAAGTCATTTTGGATAATCCAGCCCCAATAGTAGAAATGCTAGCTGACGCCTACCTAGATTGAAGAATTTTGAGAAATAATGAATCATTATTGTCTTAAGCCACTAAGTCTTGTGGTGATTTGTTATACACAATAAATACCTAAACACTGTTTTGTTTTGTTTTGTCTTTTTTGCCAAATATGGAGGTCTTTCATATTTGGCTTGCTCTAGTTCCACTCCAGAAGTCAGAATGAGTGCTCAGTTATCAATAGATACCTCTGCTCCATCTCTGATGCAATAAGAAGGTAGCATGTAAATGTATCAAGAACCTTCACTCTGCAGTGGGACTGCAAATATCCGAGTCCATTTTCTGTCCAATGGTGGTAATGTCTGTCTGATCTTTTGTAAACTGTGAGATGTCGGCTCTTAGAGCTTCAGTTGTTTCTTATGGTGGTTGAGAGGGTTTAATGCAATGATCTACATAAATCCTCAGGTCTAGAGTTGACAGTCTATTTGTAGTGGCTAGCATGCTTATCTTATGTCTTTCTCTCCAGAATTTTCCCTGTGACCCCCAGAATACAGACACCTCACAAGGGGTTTGCAGGTGGAATGAGGCTCCATCTCCATCTAACTGATTGAGCATTTCAGGGTTCTTTGTATTTAACTTTAAGGCACAAAATTGAGGGAAGGATTTGTTCAGGAAACTGATTTTTTCCCCCACCTGATCTCTCTCAACACTTCTGAAACTACACTCCCTCCATGTTCTCACGGATGCATCTCCCCTCAGGCTTCTACCCCCTACCGTAAAATCAAAGTGAATCCCTGATCTTCACATCTGGACTCGGTCTTTTAATGTCCAACAAATCCTTGCTGCATGGATTTGGCTATGTTTCCAGCTTTCTTTACATTTTCCTAAGCCTGTGACACGCCGCCATGTTACAAGCTACCCACAGATACTGATTATGTCATTCAGTGGCCTCAACCTCATCTGAAAAACTGATTTTTGACAGATTCACACATAGCTCTGAAATATGTTATGGAAGGATAATTGGCGAATGCTCATGTGGCAGCTCTCTTCTTTGGGGATTAGGCATTGAGAGTATGTGAGAGAAAATGATCTGGGGAATGCACAATGTGATTATCAAACTTTTTGCCAAAGGTTGTACTAGTTGAATATACAATCTCAAATAATATTTAATTAAAAGTTAGAATTCTAGTCCATTTTTTAGAGTATCAGAATTTTTAATTAAAGCTTTCATTGTACAGGTATATTTGCAAGGGTTATTAACCAAAAATTCAATTTGAAGAAACTTAATTTTCAGTCAAGCCGCTAACTAACTTTGTGCCCTTAAATAGGTCACTTAACTTCTGCTGCTTCAATCTGATCACCTATGGAAGGACAGGTAACATATGCCAATAAATTTGATTGAATAAATCCCTAAAAAAACTTGAGGAGAAATAGAAAGGCTGAATAACTGCTATAATAACTACTGATTAGTGGGCTCAGGCTGTTATAATAAAATATAGACTGGGTGGCTTAAACAATAGAAATTTTTTTTCTCAAAGTTCAAGAGCCTGGAAAGTGCAAGATCAAAAGTTTCCTGGTGAGAATTCTTTCTGGTTTGCAGATGACCACTTTCTCATTGTTTTCACATGGCTGCTCTTCTTATAAGGACATTAATCTTATAGGATCAGAGCTCCATCTTTATGACCTCATTTAACCTTAATTATATCCTTACTCCAAATACAGCCACACTAGAGGTTATGTCTTCAACATATGAATTTGGAGGAGAAATAATTCAGTCCATGGCAATCATTAAATAAATGAAATCAGAAGGCTTTTTTAAATAAGGAAAATATAGTTTCAATGAAACTTTCAGTGAAAAGGTCATTCCAAATTTATACAAACTTTCAGAGCCTACAAAAAAAGTGAATGTTTTCCAAAACATTTTGTGCAACTAGATTGAACATTGATAGCAAAACCAGAGAAGGACAGCATGAGCAAGAAAATTACTGGCAAATGTCTGTTGTGAATATAAATGCATTCAATTCTAAAAAAAATTATTAGCAAATCAAATCTAACAATATATAAAAGAACAATACATCATAAACAAGTTTGGTCTAATACAGAAATGCAAGAGTGGTTTGTTATTAGAAAATCTACAAAAGTCATTTATGTCATTAACAAATGTAATTAGAAAAATAATACATAATCATTTCAAAAGATGCAGAAAATTTATTTTTAAAATCATCACCCTTTCATGAGAAATACTCTTAGTGAAATATGAATATAATGAAACTTCCTTAACTTAATAAAGGGTATCTAACAAAAACTGAATGTAAACTTCCTTCTTAATGGAAAACTGAAGCATTTCTTTTAAAATTAGGAATAAGATAACAACACCCATTATCACTTTTTCTGGAAGGTCTAGCTAGGCTAGGATAGAAAGAAAAGATATTGGACAAAATATATAAGATTTGGATCTAACAAATCTATCAACATACAGAGGTGCTATGACTGAATACATAGAAAACACAAAAAGAATCTACAAATTATTAGAAATAAAACAAGTATTTAGGAAGGTGACTGTTTTTAGTTTTATCTGAAAGTGGAGTGAGAAAGGAGCTAGGATGTATGTCATTTATTTGGGAGGTAACTCAGAGAAGCAGCTAGAAGAATGCAATAGGGAATAAAACTCCAATACATGGTGTGTTGTTGAGTTAGCTACTGCTATGGGCAACTGGAGTTTAATCTCACTGGTGGCTTTCTGAAGATCTATAGAACGTGACTCAGCTGTCCCTCCAAATGATGGGAAGTTGGTGGACAGACATCACATTTTATACTTGAAGTAGGACACTGGCATATGTATCAAACTGCCCACCGCCATTGTGCTAAAATTGGAAGCAGGTTGAAAAAATGTGGTGCAGTCACAAAAGTGACTGCTGTAGTCTTGCTGTTGAGTTGTATAAGTTCCGTAGATATTTTGGATGTTAGCCCCTTATCAGAGGTGTTGTTTGCAAATGTTTTCTCCCATTTGGTTGGTTGCCTCTTTGTTTTGTCGATGGTTTCCTTTGCAGTGCAGAAATTTTTTAGTTTGATATAGTCCCATTCATTTACTTTAGCTTCTGCTTCCTTTGCCTTTGAGATCAAATTCATAAAATCCTCTTTGAATCCAAGGTCCACAAGTTTAGTACTTATGCTTTCTTCTATGCAGTTTATTGTTTCAGGTCTTATGTTTATTAGGTCTTTGATCCATTTTGAGCTAATTTTGGTACATGGTGACAGATAGTAGTCTAGTTTCTTTTTTTTTCTTTTTCTTTTTTTTTTGCATGTGGCTTTCCAATTCTCCCAGCACCATTCACTATATGTTTTTGGCTCCTTTGTCGAAAATTATCTGCCCATATGTATGTGGGTTTATTTCTGGGTTTTCAGTTATATTCCATTAGTTTGTGTGTCTGCTTTTTTTGCAAATACCATGCTATTTTGATTATTGTTGCTCTGTAGTATAAGCTGAAGTCAGGGAGTGTGATATCTCCAAACTTATATCCTTTTTTCTTAGGATTGCTTTGGCTATTTAGGGTCTTTTGTGATTCCATAGAAATATGATTTTATTTTTGTTTTTGTTTTATGTCTTTTAAAATGCCATTGGGATTTTGATGGGGATTGCATTAAATCTGTATATTGCTTTAGGTAATATGGACATTTTAACTATGTTAATTCTTCTAATCCATGAACATGAAAGTTCTTTCCATTTATTTGTGTTTTCTTCCATTTCTTTTAGAAATGTCTTATAGTTTTTAATGTATAGATTCTTCACATCCATTAAGTTTATTCCTGGGTATTTTATTCTTTTTGTTGCAATTGCAAAAGGAATTGTTTTTTACATTCTTTTTCTGAAATGTCATTGTTAGTATGTAGGAAAGCTATGGATTTTTGTACATTGTATATGTAGCCAGCAACTTTACTGTACTCGTTTATTGTTTCTAATAGCTTTTTGGTGGAGTATTTACGGTTTTCTATATAAAGAATCATGTCATCTGCAAAAAGTGACAATTTAACTTCTTCATTCCCAATTTGGATGCCTTTTATTACTTTGTCTTGCCTGATTGCTCTGGCTAGACTTCCAATACTATTTTGAATAACAGTGGTGATAGGAGGCAACCCTCTTTTGTTCCTGAATGTAGAACAAAAGGCTTTAGTTTTTCACCATTAATTCTGATATTAGCTGAGGGCTTGTCATAGATGGCCTTTATTATGTTAAGGTAGTTTCCTTCTGTACCCATTTTACTAAGTGTTTTAGTCATAAATGGAGGTTGTATATTGTGAAATGCTTTTTCTGCATTTATTGATGTAATCATTTGATTTTTATCTTTTATTTTGTTTATGTAGTGTATCACATTGAGTGATTTATGTATGTTGCACCACGCTTGTGCCTCTGCGTTGAACCTCACTTGACCGTGATGTATAATCTTTTTAATGCATTGTTGTATTCAGTTTGCTAGAATTTTGTTTAGAATCTTTGCATCTGTATTCATCAGAGATACTGTCTGTAATTTTCTTTTTTTGTGTGTGCTTTCCCCAGGTTTTGGTATCAGGGTGATGTTGGTCTCATAAAATGAATTAGGAAATGTTGCCTCTTCTTAAATTTTTGGGAAGAGTTGGAGGAGTACAGGTATTAGATCCTCTTTGAATGTTTGGTAGAATTCAGTAGTGAAGCCATCTGGTCCTGGTGTTTGTAACTTTCTTTATGGTATTCTCTTCATTATTCTTGATTTTAAAGCAATCGATTTTATCAATCTTTTATGCTTAGTGCCTGTTTGGGTCTTAACCTATAAATGACTTTAATTATTATAGCTTTATAATAAATCTTGATAGCTAGTAGAAAAAGTTTCCTATATTATTCTTTTCAACTATTCTTGGGGCTTGGCTTTTTAATGTTAATTTTAGAATCAATGTGACAAATTTCTCAACAAAGTACACTGAGATTTGATTGATATTGCATAATTCTATAGATTAATTTGAATAGAAATTACATCTTCAGAATATTGAGTTTTTCTATCCATAAACACAGAATATGTCTAATTTATTATTTAACCTTATTTGATGGTTTTTTAAACCAGGTTTAATATTTTTAAATTGGATGTTCAGTTTGTGGGTGTACTTTTTTTAGTTATGCTTCATAACTGAAATATATGGTTTATGTATCAAATATAATATAATCTTTGTTGAAATGTGGGAATATGCCTTAACTGAAATCAAGCCACTAAAAATAATGATAAAGTTACTGATACAGAAAGAGCCACAGCATATTAATTAATAAGTGAGAAATGCCTTTCCATAATAGCATGTTCTATGTAAGTGCCATTTATTTAAATATATGTAAAATTATGAGTGTAGAATAAAGAGATATTTGGATGGCTGTTAAAAATGCAGAGTAGGATATAAGAGTCAGATAGAGAAGCACTTCCAGAATGGTAGAGTAAGGACTTTCAAAAATATGCTCCTCTTTCCAGGAAAGCAGCAAGAAAACTGACAAAAATTGTCAAAATTAAACATTTCAGAACTCTGGAAATGAAAGGGTTGCAACATTTGAAAAGCATCTATTCAAGAAAATCAGCTGAATCATGGTCAGAACATTGAGATTTGTAGTGTTTAAGTTGCTGTCTTCCATCTCCCTCTCCTTAGATTGCACTGACCCTAAGGCTGTGCAAACAGGAACTAAAGGCTAAGGAAGAGTTGTAAACTGCCTTCCATAGCATTGAAGGCATGCCTCAACACATGCACAAAGCCCCTCGTAGAGACTAGGATGCTTATTGGTTCAAAGTGTTTAGGGAAATCTCTGTCCGATCATTAGCTGACCATTAAGTTAATCAAGTAGAGACTTTAGTAGCCACACACAACACATAATATAGACTTTACAGTATTCAGAAAAGTCACTAAACAAACAACAACAAACCTGGGAAAGGTGAGATGAGATTTTTATATAATTAAATAATAATTTAAAATGATTATATTAGTTAAAATATCTAGTTTCTAATGAAAATTAAGAGACGTGAAGAAATAACACAGTATGGCCCATACACAGGAAAACATGCAATCAGTAGACACCAGACATTGGACTTACTACACAAAGGTTTTAAATCAGCTATTTTAAATATGTTCAAAGAGTTAAAGTAAACCATGTCTGAAAAACTGAAGGAAAGTATGAGAATAGTGTTTTGCCAAGTAGTGTGAATATCAATATAGAGATATAAACTATCAAAAGGGAACAAATAGAAATTCTGGAGTTAAAAAGTACAATAACTTAAATGTTAAATTCACTAGAGGGAATCAACGGCATATTTTAGCAAGAAGAAGAATGTATCAGAGAACTTTAAGATAGGTTGATAGAGATTATACAGTTTGAGGAACAGAAAGTAAAAAAGAATGAAGAAAAATGAACAGAGCTTCAGAGGTCTGTGTGACATCACTGAGTATGTCAACATACATTTAGTGGGAACTCTAGAAAGAAAGAGAAAAGGGAGCAGAAAGAATGTTAAAGAATCAATTATTGAAAACTTCCCAAATTTGATGAAAACCTTAACCTACACATCAGAGAAATTTAACACACACCAAATAGGAAAAACCTAAGAGATCCATGCACACATTAGAGTCAAACTGTTGAAAGACAGGAACAAAGAGAGAATCTTGAAAGCGGTAAGAAAAGTGACTCATCATGTACAAGGGATTCTCAATAACATTAACATCTGACTTTTCTCATCAGAAACCAGAAAAGAGTGAAATGACATATTCAAAGTGCTGAAAGAAAAACTGCCAACCAAAATTTCAATATCTGAGAAAACTAGGATTCAAAAATGAAGAAAAAATTAAGACCTTTCCAGATAAACAAAAACTGAGAGAATTTGTTGCTAGCAAACCTGCTCTATAAGGAATAATAAAGGGAGTACATCAGGCCAAAAGGAAAGACAATAGGTGTTAATATGAATCGACAAAAAGATATAAAGAATACTAGTAAAGGTAACTACATAGATAAATATAAAATACAATATAAATGATTTCTTGTAATTATAAAATAACAAGTTTAATTATATCTAATTATATCTAATGTTTATAAAATTGTGTTGAGTTGATGGGCTTAAATACATAAAGAGTTGATTTGTACGACAATAATAGCACAAAGCTGGTGGGATCAAAGCTATATTGCAGCGAAATTTTTGTATACTATGGAAATTAAGTTGTTCTTATCTGAACTAGAAGGTTTTAAGTTAAGATTTTAATTTAATACTCCAGGGTAACTCCTCATATAATAACTTGAAAAAGTTATGCTTAGTGAAAAACATTATGCTTAGTGAAATAAGCCAGTCACAAAAGGCGTATCATACTGTATAATATTGTTTAATTCCATTTATATAAAATGTCCAGAACTGTAAATTCTTAGAAAGTACATTAGTAGTTGCCATGGACTGAAAAGAGAGGAGAATAGGGAATGACTGCTAATAGGTATAGGGTTTCCTTTGGGGTTGATGAACATTTTATTGAATTAGCCTGTGGTGATGACTGCACAACTTTGAATATACTAAACACAACTGACTTGTACATACGAAAAAAATTGCATTTTATGTAATGTACATTATGTCTCAGTAAAGCTGTTATTTTTAAAAAGATGAGTACCGAGGTCCTTTTCAGGTCTGATATTTTGTTTTAAGTCACATTACCCAAACATAACAGATATGTGGTGTGATCAAACAAAATGGTGGATGTTTAAATAAGAATGAAAATCCAGCGGCAGGGAGATTATGAGTATTGAGATATTCTTTCTTTAGTATGGGTCAGTATCAAATTGATTCTAACAACAAATGCTTGTCTTGTGGAGGTGTAGTGTGTGTGTGGATGTGTGCATGGGTGCTGCTATGTTTCTATTGCATTGGATTTAATGTTTACTCCCTAGAACACCAGGCAGAGCTCTCATTCAGCACCCACACTGACTTGGAGGGTCAAAGGCAACCCTAGGCCCTCTTGCTGCAGGTTTTCTGTGGAGTCAGCCTTAATAGCTTAGACTTCTGGAAGAATTAACTGCTGAAGATTGACTTCTAGAACAAGAGCAGCCCCCAAATGAGATTGTGGTTTTTGAAGACCCCATCACTGTGGTTTTTCTTCATGGGATTGAAAGTCATGCATTGGAGACCTGATGAAAGACTTATTCTCTCAAAGGAAGCCAGGACAGGAGAGCAAGCCTTGGATTAGGCTTGTGGCCCTGGAGTTCCAGATTGTGACCAGTCATGAAGTGGATGATTGAGGATGGGAGTAGGGGTAGAGGAATTTGGGACGCAGGGAGGAAACTTCTAGGGGGACAACCCAGAACTAGATGTTGGGGAAAGAATCTACTTGGGGGAGGCTGACCTTAGCAACTTCAACATGCTCGTGGCCCTTTTCACTAATAGCACCTCCACTTGTAGGTTGGCTATGGGAGGGAGGGGAGAATGTGAGACAAGACTCAGGAAAAAGTGAGTGGGTGACTTTCTAAAGGTTACATTTATCCAGTTCGGGGATTTACTCTTGCTCCTGCTCCAATACCTTTCAAATGCTACAGATTTAGTGTTTTTCCATTTTAAAGTTTTTAATGTCTCAGCAGAGAGCTCCTGCTTTGACTTTGCCGTGTGGTCTTCCAGGTACTTTAAATGAAAGGGGAGGAGGAGGAAGGGGGAAGACATTGGAAAAAAGAAGAGAATAGAGGGTGGGGAAAGAGGAAGAGAAGGAGGAGGAGGATCTAATGCCCTAAAGGAGTCTCTTACTTAAAGCTAACTAACTGCCATTTAATTATTTTTGGAATCCATTTTCCTGTCAGTTTAAGTCCTGTAGACGAGAATTATTCATTCTCAGTCACTGTTCATCCTTACCTGTCTCTAATTTTGAGGAGCAAAATTCTTTTTGCCTTGATCTTAAAAGTGGAATTGCTTCTTTGTTGTTTATGTAGATAAAACTGTTCCTGAATATCTAAAATTTATTCAGTCAGAATAAATAGAAACTAGCATTTTTCCAAGCCTCCTCTCTCCCTTAACAGAAGGGAACTGACCATGAAAACTGCCCTGCTTTCCAAGAGGCACCTCCCCCACCCCCCGCCAATCTTCCTGTACTATCCACTCACCTCGTAATCTCAGAAACCCCAAGGTAAACAGTCCCATCATCACCTTTACTCCACAAGGATCTTCGAAGAGGAAGGAATTCATAGCCCGCTAAATGGAACAAGGTAAAACTGGAAAGGAAATAAAGGGTATTTTCCTGATTCTAGGAGCAATTTACAAAAATAGAAGCTGAATGTTAAAAAAAAAAAAAAAAGAAGAATTCTCAGCTGTAATATGATGAATTGAAATTTCCCTTAAGCATTTTGGTTTCAGGAAAACCATTTTTGCAACTTTTGACAATATCCTGGGATACTAAAATCCTTAATAAACATTGTTAATCCAGGACAGCTGAGTCAACAACTGTGACTGTCACTCTTGGTTTCCTCCTCTGCCATCTTCTGATTAAGAGGAATTTTGAGCTAAGCCACCTGAACTCCTTTCAAGCTAACCTGCAATTGCCTTGGCCTCTAGGTCAGGTATTACGTAACTGTATAGTATATCATTTATAGTATTTTGTATACTGCAAATCATTTAAAAATAAAAGCAATCAAACCAACGAACCTATGACCCCTGCTATTGCTATTAGAAAACACAGCTGCTAAAGGAAGCACATGGATTTCCAGATATATCATTTGCGTGGTTGCACTAAACAGCTCATTTCCCTGCTGTAGCTGTAACAAGCCAGGCACACGGAAGCTTGCCTGTCAGTGATTCAGGGATAATAGGTTGGCTGAGAAGCAGGGACACGTTCCTCGTCCCAGGGGACTGTGTGCAGCTGGAATGAACACACATCAGATGAGATGTCACACTGTCAGAAGCACTGGAGAGGCATTTAACTCAGGGCAGATCTCTGCTGCTTGTGCCCCCTTTCCCTCATCTGTATGTCTGTGGTGAGAGCTGAATTTATAAAACACCACAGTGGGGCTGGCTGGCCGACAAGCTAGTGGAAATTGGGAAGCGAAGAGGTGAGATTGTCTGTGATATTGTGATCTGGCGGAAGTGGTGTTGGCCTCATCTTTCTATTTCATTAGGGTAATGTGTTGGGAGAGGGATGTACTCAGGACTTAGATTGCTCATTGTTACCTGCACGCAGAGAAGGTCCTGCAGCTGCTGCTCTGCAAAGTGTAGAATGCAAGATGCTAAAGGGCTAGACATCCCTTGATAGCATGCTTTAGCAGTGGACTTCCAGAGCTATTGTTTCTAGCTTTGGTGCCCAGCCTAGAAAGTGACGCAGTGGGGATTTCAGGCAATGAAGAACAGGGTGCTATGTTCATGTGGAGAGAGCTGTTGACCAGGCCTCCAGTTTTGTCATTCTTGTGGCATGCACTGCTCTCTGCAGGGTACTGCTTTATCACTTGCCTTGATTAGGACAATAATCACCACCTGCATCGTGCCTCAGGTTTTTCCTTGATCTGTGTCACCTGCCACCTGTGCCACACACTGTGCTCAGTGCTAGGGGTACATACAGAAGTGCAGTCTCTTCACTAAAGGATTCATGAGCACGAGACCAATTAACTGCAATTCTATGAGGTGCCAAAGATATAAACAATGTGCCCAGAGAGTCGCCAGTGTATTTTTCTCTAGTAAGCCCTTGAGATCGTTAATTATTGGTTTTAAATCAAGGGAGGTAATTTCTGTATCTTCAGATAGCCAGTTAGTTTTAGAGTCTTTTGGTGGGAGAAGTGGAGTTTATGGTCATCCACAGGCAGTGATAAATAAGAATAGTCATCTCCAATTTATCAATTGGAAGCAAGACATCCAAGTCCATACATTCCTCCCCAAAAAATCATTGATTACATTTAAACCCTTCTCAATATACAGCCAATTATACAAGCATGTATCACTCATCAGAAGCAACTATATCTCCAGAATTTAACAGAGGAACTCTAACTTAAAATTTATATCAAGCCTCTGTATTTCTATTAATAGTATAACTCAGGACAACTCTTCCCTTATATTCATGGTTCCCTTAAGTGTAACATACGAGGTGCAAATTTCCATGCCAGGCACCAGAAGCAAACTGAAGAGGAAGAGAAAACAGGCTGGGAGGATTTGTGGCCACACAGCTATGGCTGCAGTCAAGGAAAGGAATGGAAACCTTGAAGTGTTTGCAGGAAACCAGAACTTCCGTTCTTGGTATAGGCTGATTTCCTTTCTAGCCTTTCTATTAGGATTTGATGAATCTTTTAAATACGTTTTTCGTTAGACACCCAGATAACTAGAAGACATATTGTGCTAATGTTTCCCTGGCCTTTTATGAGCAGAAGCAGCTGGGAAGCAGAACAAATTGTTTAAAAAAGGAACAAGTAAGCCTCAGGGGATTGAAATTGTTATCAATCACTCCTGAAATCTTTAGGCTCCACTCATACTAGCCAGAGGGGATAGAGAGTACCGAGAACTGCTTCTGCTTTGAAGAGCATGGCTGGGACATGTGTCACCTGTGGCAAGAACAGATGTGATCCTCTGTTGTGACAATATGTATGAAGAAATTCTGTTTCTGGAGACAAGATGCTGAGTGAGAGGCTCCAAGTAAGGTGGAGAGATGCTGGTTGGTGTTGGCCAGGTGGGTTGGGGGTGGTAGAGGGTGGTAGAGGTTCTCAGAAGCAGCTCACATCTCATTTTGTAAGTTAAAACCACAATGACCAAACTTGGAAGAAATCCAACCGAACTGGAATGACTCACAATCTTATTGAAAGTTAGTTTTTTTCTCAAGCAACTCATTTCAGCTTATATTAGGCTCCATTTCTGTATCTTGTTCTGCCTCCCATATTAGACAAATTCCCAAACACTTCGGAGACCATCTCTATTTTATTTGAAGCCCTTTTTATGATAAACATATTGTTTTTTGAATGCTGAGCGTGTGCCAAGTGTTGTGTTAGGTGTTTTGTAGTCATCATCTAATTTGAGTCTTTAAAGAATTTATTACCCTTCTAGAGATCAGGAAACTAAGACTCAGAGAAGTTAAGCGACCTGCGTGAAGGTTTACCCAGCTAACAAGTGGCATCGCTGGGCTTTAACACAGCTTCTCTGACTCTTGTCATTTTTGGTATTGAAGGAGTCGTAACTGCTGAGGTCTTTTCATGACTCCAATGTGGTCTTAGACAAAGATTGTCAAAAACTGTGTACTCTAATGCTGAAAAGGATGAGGATACATTTTATAAAGGGTTATGTAAGCACCGAAAGATTCAAAGACTGGGCAAGGTCTGAATTTTGCATCTTTAGCAGTAGGGACTCAGGGTAGCATTGGTTCAGTGCCCCTGGATGTTTGCCATGTAATAAGGGGGCAGAGCCCATGTTCTACTTGTAGTAGTATATTTTTTGACTTGAGTTCTGAAGCTATATGGGGAAGCTTACTGCCAAAGCTCCAACTCCTATGTGCGCTGGAAAACATTTCATTCTGCTCCAAAGCTGTTTTTTCAATGTGAGGTGAGTGGTCCCAAAGAGGAAGGTGCAGCTGTCATTCTTCTGAGAGGAATGAAGATTCCAACATCCATTGACAAAATGTATTCTACTAAACAGCTGAAATAAATAAAAATTGTCAGTTGATTGCTTTATAAAATGTCAAAGGCAGACTGCTGGACTCTTTCTCTTCACCTACAGTCCAGACAAGCAGTTCTGTTTTATCTCCTTAGCTCCTAGTCCTTCCTAGGAGAGGAGATGATCAGACCTGATGCTTGAAGGAGACGAGAGAAAGAGTCCTGCCCTTCCCAGCTGTCTGTAAAAGTACGGGTTTAGCCCTATAGTCTCTGCCCTTTTTGCTACTTGACTTTGAGAACAAGTTATCTTGCTGATAACACCTGACATACTTTGTCCATTCATGTGCAAGTGGTCGCAGGGCTTTCTTTTTTATACTGCTGTGTATCGAAATGCTTCCAAACACACTGTCTCATTTAATCCTCACATTAATTCTATTGGGAAAGCAATATTATCCTCAGATAATGCGCCTCAGAACCTAAGGCTCAAGGCCATAGAACCTGTAAGATGCAGAGCTAGAATGCAAACTATCTGATCCCAAAGCCTTTGTTTCCTACCGATTACACCACACTGTCTTTTTTAAATTTATTTTAATTTATTATTTTCAGGTGTACAAGACAAGGTAATACTTAGACGTTCATCATTTATATCCCTCACACTGTGAACCCCCTCCCCCCATCCACTATCCCTCCGACCTCGCACCGAGCCATCACATTATATATATAAAATTATAGTTGGCATTCATTAATGTTTAGCTTCTGGTGTACAATGCCATGATCAGGCATCCACAGTATCCCTGAGGTGGTCTCCCAAATAGGACGCATGTCCATCGGATACCCAACAAAATCTTTACAGCATTATTGAATACGTTCCCCAAATTAATTTTCAAAAAACCCTAAGGCCATCTTGTGATTACCAGCTGCTTCCTAATCCCTTCACCTTTCCCCTTATCCCCACCACCACCCCCCCGCCCATCTAACAACTCTCGGTTTTTTCTTTTTGTCTCCAAAACTGTTTCTAATTAGTTCATTCACTTATTCTTTTCTTTAGATTCCGCATATAAGTGAGATCATATGGTACTTGTCTTTCTCTTTCTGACTTATCTCACTTAACATAATGTTCTCTAGATCCATCCACGTTGTTGCAAATGATAAGATTTCTTTCTTCTTTATGGCTGCATAATACTCCATTGTATAAATGTACCACAGCTTCTTAATCCAGTCATCTACCGATGGGCATTTCGGTTGTTTCCATTTCTTGGCTATTGTGTAAAGTGCTGCAACAAACATAGGAGTGCATATGGATTTTTGAATTGGAGTTTTGGATTTCTCTGGGTAGATGCCTAGGAGTGGAATTACTGGATCATAGGGTAGTTCCATTTTCAGATTCCTGAGATACCTCCATACAGTTTTCCATAGTGGCTGCACTAATCTGCAATCCCTCCAACAGTGCACTAGCGCCAGCATTTGTTGTTTGTTGATTTATTGATAATAGCCATTTTGACTGGGGTGAGGTGGTATCTCATTGTGGTTTTTATTTGCATTTCTCTGATGGTTAGTGAGGTTGAGCATTTCTTCATATGTCTTCTCACCTTCTGTATGTCCTTTTTAGAAAAATGTCTCCTCAAGTCCTCTGCCCATTTTTTGATTGGGTTGTTTGTTTTTTTGGAGTTGAGTTGAGTAAGTTTTTTATAGATTTGTGGTATTAACCCCTTATCAGATATATCATTGGCAAATATTTTTTCCCATTCAGTAGGATCCCTTTTTGTTTTATTGATGGTTTCCTTTGCTGTGAAAAAACTTTTTAGTTTGATGTAATCCCACATGTTTATTTTTTCTCTTACTTCCCCCGCGCGAGGGGATATATCCACACTGTCTTTTATAGACATGGAAATGAGGGTCCAGAAAGCTTAGGCAGCCTAGTTGACATAGAACTAGTAAGGGGATACATAACTGATCATTTTATTATTACAGTTCTCTGCCTTTGGCTCTTAAAAAAGAAAGTGGCATTTAAAAAAATTATTTATTCATTTATTAATTCCTATTTAAAATAAACTTTACTTTTTAGAACAGTTTTAGATATATAGAAAAATTTTAAAGATCATATAGAGAGTTCCCATATACCTCTTACCCATTTCTCCCCATTATTAACATTTTCTATTAGTATGATTAATGAACAAATATTGATGCATTATTATTAACTAATGTATATCTTCACATCTTTTTAGCCTTTACTTATTTTTTTTTGTCTATTTCAGGATCCCATCCAAGATACCATACTGCCTTCAGTTGTCATGTCTCTGAAGGCTCCTGTTGGCTATGTGGACTCCTGTTAACAGTGTCTCAGACTTTCCTTGTTTTTATGATTGACAGTTTTAGTTTTGCAGAGTACTGATCAGGTATACGAGGTCTAACAAATAAGTTTGAGAAGTCACCCTACAAAAAGTGCTACAGACCTCATTGCTGAATATCACTACGGTCACCTTTGAAGTACTCCCCATAGGAAGCTATGCACCAATGCCAGTGCCTAGTCCTCCCTTCAAAGCAATTTTGGAACTCTTTTTCTGGAATGTCCACCAGAGCTGTCGTTGTATTACCCTTGATGTCCTGAATGTCATCAAAATGTCTTCCTTTCAATGTTGCCTTTATCTTCAGGTAAAGAAAGAAGTCATTGGGGGCCAGATCAGGTGAGTAGGGAGGGTGTTCCAATACAGTTATTTGTTTACTGGCTACAGACTCCCTCACAGACAGTGCTGTGAGAACTGGTGCATTGTCGTGATGCAAGAGCATGAATTGGTGAAAAGTTCAGGTCGTCTAACTTTTTCATGCAGCCTTTTCAGCACTTCCAATCAGTAAATTTGGTTAACTATTTGCCCAGTTGGTACAAATTTATAATGAATAATCCCTCTGATAACAAAAAAGGTTAGCAACATCGTTTTGACTCTTGATTTGACAGAACTTTTTTGGTCATGGAGAATTGGCTGACTTCCATTGTGCACCTTAACACTTTGTTTCCTGGGGGTACACCCAGGTTTCGTCACCAGTGATGACACGGCCCAAAACATTGTTTTGCCTCTCCAAAAAGTCTTGGCAAACTCTGAATCTCCTTTGCTTTTGTTCATCAGTGAGCCCCTTCGGGACCAATTTTGCACATACCTTTCTCATGCCAAGATTTTTCTTTTTCTTTCTTTCTTTCTTTCTTTCTTTCTTTCTTTCTTTCTTTCTTTCTTTCTTTCTTTCTTTCTTTCTTTCTTTCTCTCTCTCTCTCTTTCTTTCTCTCTCTCTCTCTCTGTCTCTCTGTCTCTCTCTTTCTTTCTTTCTTTTTTCTTTCTTTCTTTCTTTCTTTCTTTCTTTCTTTCTTTCTTTCTTTCTTTCTTTCTTTCTTTCTTTCTTATTTTTTTAATTAATTTCAGGTGCACAAGACAAAGTAATACTTAGACGTTTATCATTTATATCCCTCACACTGTGGATGCCCTTCCCCCCATCCACTATCTCTCTGACGTCGCACCGAGCCATCACATTTCCACTGTCTCCACTCCCAATGCTGTACTCCGCCTCTTGTAAGTATATATATACATATATATAAAATTATAGTTGCATTCATTATTGTTCAGCTTCAGGTGTACATTGCAATGATCAAGCATCTATATCTTCCCTGAGGTGGTCTCCCAAATGGGACACGTGTCCATCGGATACCCTACAAAATCTTTACAACATTATTGATGGCCACGAGGTTTTGGGGAACGTAATCAATAATGTTGATGCCAAGATTTTCAGTTAAGATTTTCCTAACTGTTTCTCTATCAATGTTTAGTTGGTCTGCTACCATGTTTCCTTGAAAATAAGACCTAGTTGGACAATCAGCTCTAATGCGTCTTTCGGAGCAAAAATTAACATAGGACCCAGTCTTATTTTACTATAAGACCAGCTATAACATAACATAACATAACATAACATAACATAACATAACATAACATAACATTACATAACATAACATAACATAATATAACATAACATAACATAACACCAGGTCCTATATTAATTTTTGCTCCAAAAGACATTAGAGCTGATTGTCTGGGTAGGTCTTATTTTAGGGGAAACACGGTATGCTTCTTATAGTCAGCCGATGATTTTGACGCACAATTCGATGAATTTTTACAATGTTTTTGTCAGTTCTGGTCATTACTGGCCATCCTGACCTCTCTTCATCAATGACTCATTCTCTCCCCTCAGAAAAACATTTACTCCATTTATACACTGCCGTTTTCTTCATGGCATTATCCCTGTAAACTTGGACTAACATGTCTCTGATTTCACTTCCAATTTTGCCAAGTTTAACAAGAAATTTAATGTTTGTTCATTGCTCTAATTCAAGGTGAGACATTCTCGCGATGGCACACAAAAACAGCAACAACAATAATGAACGCCACTCAGCAAGATACCGCCACACGTTGACACAAACGCAGCTGTGAGACACTGAATTACCAAGGTTATGAAACCTCACTGAGCTGTTTGTACAGTGCTGCCAGTGTAAGCACATGGTGGCAAGTCAAGGACTTAATTGTCAGACCTTGTACATCTCAGGGCACACAGTCCCACCCAGGGTATTCTCATCTTTGCAGCATACTGAGGACCAGCAAACCACACTCTTTCCTTTTATGGAAAAGAGGGAAAGACTAGATAATCTTAATGCCCTGAAGCTATAAGAAGGATGTGGTATTTTTGTTTTCCCTTAAGTAGCTGTTGTATTGTGTGGCACCCATTTTGGCAAGAGGAGCCATATACACTGGGGCTGCAAATGTTACTGTGATTTGTGTAGATTTTCAAATTAAAATGGTAAATACACAAGAGTCACACAAGCCCACCATGGAAGAAATCACTTAGTAAGCCTTGGCAGCAAGAGTGAAATCTTACCCACCTACCCACGCTGCAATTAATTATATAAGTATATGCCACATACTGTGCTGAACAGAAGTCTCCTCAGCATACCCTGACACTTGCCAGCACAGGGTGGACGGGATCCCTTACCTTCCCTCCTTTCCATGATGTTGTTAGAAAAAAAAAATAGCTTGTATGAAGAAATAGAGATCTATTGAATGTTACTTAGACATTCCTCATACATATCTATCTACTTCTTATAAGAATGGTCTTGCCTGTTAAGTATCACCATTTGGGTAAGATTACCCTGCTGATCTGGAACCTCCCCAGGGTATCAGGAACTACCTGCCAGATTTGCTTTCTTCTCTGGTGCTGCTCTAAGACAGAAATAGTTTTGTATCTTTATTTCAATGACATAGTCTATTCTGGGACACACAAGTGTGGTCTGGTCCAGTGATGCAGATAGTCCTGCAGAGGCAGAAAGCTGCCAAATAATACTTGGTCTCTTGGGAGAAGGCTGTCCTTCAAAGAGTGATGTGAAGCTACCTCAGTCGATCTGCACATGGGAAGGGGAGGGTTTTATCTAACACCAATACCAGACAGTGTAGACTAGTGGGGAACCACTGACATATAAATAAGAGAGATCTGAATCATAATCCTGCCCTGTCCCTTATTAGCCAAGTTACCATGGGCACTTACTTTACCCCTGTGAATCTGTTTTGATGTGCCTACTTTAATTGATTTCTATATGTATTAAATGAGACAAGGTACATAGAGTCTGGAGAATAAAAGGGGGTCATAAATAATAGTGGTTGTCATTCTCATCATCAAAATTTTGGTGTTATGTTCTCTGTGATTATAATTCCACGATTTAGAAATCCATGTGGTATATCCCGACTTCTCTCATTTGGGGCTTTGCTTCGGTAAGAAGTACTGCCCTTCACAAAGGAAAATGTCTTTTCTGACCCATCATCACCACAGCATCACTTTGAATTATTTCCCACGATAGGTGAATTTGTTCAGACATGTATTCATTCTCTCTCTCTCTCTCTCTCCTGATTTTATTTATGTTCAGCAATGAACATTTATAAGATTATTGGCCTTGGATGTGATATAAACACAGCACAAATAAAGAAATTGTTATTATCACACAGGGAATGAAGCTTTGACCCTGGCCTCACAACCCTTTGAGCAGAACTAAATTATTATAGCAGGTGTTGGCACATCCTAGCAGAATGGCTCTGAGCCTGCAGGTGATTCACTTGCCTTCATCATCTTGGGATGGTCCCTTTTCCTCTGTCCCACCATCAGCAAAACAAGCTCACTTCCACTTACTGATGTATAATCTGTTGAACAGAGGTTAAAGCTAAGCTGCTTAAGGTTTTACCTGATACATAACCACAGGCACTGAAGGCTCAAGAATACCTCACTAGTCCTTCCATCCTAGCTACCCCTCTAGTAATTTGAGAACCACTTGTGGACAGCTTGGGTACATTTTTATGTTTCAGCTGGGTTGGACTAAAGAACTATAAGCATTCACTTGCCATAAAAATGTTTTTGACTTTTACCTAACACAACATTTCTTAGCAATCTCTCCATATTCCTAGATAGGCCCTCACATTTCGTGTTTTCCTGAAAATAAGACCTAGCTGGACCATCAGCTCTACTGCGTCTTTTGGAGCAAAAATTAATATAAGACCTGGTCTTATTTTACTGTAATATAAAATCATGTCTTTAATATATAATACAATATAATACAATACAATATAATATAATATATATAATATATAATATAAGACCGGTATAATATAATATAATGTAATATAATATAATATAATATAATATAATATAATATAATATAATATAATACTGGGTCATTTTAATTTTTGCTCCAAAAGATGCATTAGAGCTGATTGTCTGGCTAGGTCTTATTTTCAGGGAAACACATTTATTACACTATTGATACCTTTTCTCTGACCTCCAAACTTCTCAAGAGAATAGACATTCTGCCTATTCATTCCTTACCTCATTTCCACTCTGCCTCTTGTCTCCACCATAATTATGAAGTTGCTCCTAGGAGGGCCATATTCTTAGCCGTCTCACAGTGGTCTAACAAATTACCTTTCCTCAATCTTTCCTGGTGTATCCACACTTTGCATCATCCTTCTCTTTTGGCAACTGCGTCCTTAACTTCTAATACTTTAAACTATTCAGATTCTCCTGCCACTTGTCAGATTATTCATCTACCTATCAGGCTGATTTTTCCTACTTCACTCACCTTAGAAATGCAGGCATTCCCCAAAGTCCTATTCCTGCCTGTATTCTGTCATCTTCCTGCCCACTCATTTTCTCACTCATCTCACCCATTACCATGGCTTCAAATATCACCTTCTTACCCATAGCTCCAAAATCTTTATCCAGATCTTAACTCTCTCCCAATCTCCTGTTCTCTCTATTCAGTTGCTTGCTGAAACTTTTCACCTGTGGATCTGTTGTTACCTCAGAAACAGTATACCTAAAACTCAATTTATCATTCTTCTCCAGGGTTTTCAAATCATGGTTTCCAGATCCCTATGGTTCATGAAAATGGCTTAGATGCTTACTGGGAATGGGGCTAGAGATTGTGAGAATGAGCCTCCCAGGCCTCCAATTCAACTAACTGGACCACCTTTGTTTTGCTGTTTTATATTTGGGACTTCCAAGTAAGATTTCATTTTCTCAAGAATTGTGATGCTGGAAGAATATGTGGAATCTACTGAGTTACCCAATTTTGTCCTGAACTAGTTCCTTCTACGTTTGACTTTTTAATTTCAGTTATTGTTACTAGGAATCACTAACTCAAATGCCTACGGGGGCCAGGCAGGAAATGTAAATGAGTGAAATTCCCTGAGTCTAAGACAAAAACCAGTGGCAATTGTGCTGTAGTGAAGGCAACACACCACCTCTAAAGGCCTTCAAATAGAAAAGTTAACTCAGTGTACGAGCCATAAATCCATACCTATAAGCTTCATCTTCCCAAGAGCTATACATTTGCAATCTTTGGGTAACAACTGTATCCTAATTATCCAGGCTGGACACCTTGGAGTGATCTCTCTTCTTCCTTTTCTATTCTGTCATTAGTTTTCTTCCTTACCATTTCATTCATGACCAAAAGTGAGGTTTCTTTCCTCTCAGTGGTTCCCTCACCTGTCCTTTTCATCCTGTTCTTATTGATCCTGGTTTAGACTCCTTATTGGCTTGTTCGTGGACCTCTTTTTTGCTTCTCCCTCTGAGCTGTTCTGCACACTTTGTTCAAAATGTGTCCATAATATCTATGGTGAGAAGCCTCAGCTTGGCTTTCAAAGCCATTCACCTTTCTGCCTTATCTTTGCATTTCTACAAAACCTAACTATAATTATCTTCTGATGTTTACCATCTTCTGTATGCTCTGTCTTATAGTTATTTATAAACATATCTCATTTATCCTACTAAATTGTGAACTTCTGTTTCATTTAAAGTAGGTATGTATTTTTTATTACTTACCATGTCTAAGAGGTACTGTTTTAGGTGCTTTGGACATAATCTTTATCCTCAAAGAGGTCACAGATGAGCCATGAAGACAGTCATGCAAACAAATAATTACAATATAAGTAATGAAGGCTTATACTAAAGATATGTACAAACTGCTATGCAAATACAGAAAGGGAAGTAATTAATTGTGAACAGGTTTAAGGGAAGGGAGGTGAAGGGTCAGGGAAGGTGATACTTGAGCTGGACCTTGAAGGAGGTTCCCTGAACATAGGAATTCACAAGGATGTAGGAAAGACAAGGTAAAATAATTGTAGGCCTTCCAGGTGGCTGAAACAGGATCTTGGAAATGTTATATAAGGAAATGTGGAAGGTATTGGCTATTTGTCTGGAGAACAGGAAACATATTTGAAGAGGAATTGGATTCTTTCCTACGTGATAATAGGACTAATATGTGGAATTTACAAAGATAAATTTTGGATTTAATATGATAAAGATCTTGTCCCTGAGTAAAGACTCGGACCTTAGGCACTGGTTGGTCCAGTAGAAACTCTCTGAGGGATGGAGGCTGAATGAGCATCAGAAACTACAGAAGATGAGTATCAATATGGGAAGTTTAGCCATAAAATGATTTTTAATAGTGTTTCTGTATCAGCAGTGTGACTATTTTGGCCAAATTGATTAAACCATTATTAAACTAATTAAATGTGTTGGTTCTATCTATCTATTCTGCTTCGCACAGGAAAGATTCTCTATAATTGTAGAATTGAATCCAAGTGGATGAATAAACTGTGGTCAGTGGGCTGGTTTCTAAATAGGAGCTTTGTAAAACATTTTCAATTATTCTGCTTTCAAAAATTATCTGCAGGAAATTAGGAAATGGACGCTTTAACCCCCTGCTTGTGGGAGTAGAAATTAGCTCAACCTCTGCAGGGCAATTTATATATAGATTACATATAATTGCTTCAGCACATTCATAGTTTTGACCTAGCAATTCTATGTACAATAACTTCTCCTAAGGTAATTATTATATATTGTCGAAATTTTATCTAATAGGATGCTCATCATAGAAGTGCTAATAGGAAAAATTGGAAATAATCTAAATGTCCATCAATATGTAATTGATTAAATCAATTATGGTACATCTGTAAAATGAAATATTATTCAGCAACTAAAAATAATGTTATAAAAGAACAACACGGGCAACCATTCACAACCTATTGTTAACTTTGAAAAGCAAGTTTCCTAAGTACTATAATTCTATTTTTGTCCTACCTACGCATTGATTTCTGAGTCATATGATTATGGAAGATTTTAGTTTTTTTCCTCTTGCTAACTTGCAGTAAATGCTTTTCTACAGAACATATATAACACTTATAATAATTTAAAAGGGTATTTAAAAAGAAAACAAACCCAAACCTGTCTGCATTGCTGTATCTTCCCCCTTGAAGTTAAAGCTGCCATATCTAAAATATGGAAGCCACAGAGGTGCAAAACCCAGGCCAAGCTAGAAGAATAGAGAAATCCTGAAGGTGAGTTTGGCTCACCTTGGGGTCTTTGGCAAGTCTCCTTGCCCAGGAGGGCCTCCCCTCAGTCTCCTTGCCCAGGAGGACCTCCCCTCACTTTTGCAGAAGGGCTGTCTTCCTCCTCTGTACCATACTGGCCACAAATTCCCAGGAGGAATTTTCCTTTCTTTCTTTTTAACTTTTCCCCCAAATGACTCACCTCACTTAAACTTCCTAAAGCCTTTCTGTGATTTTCCTCTTCTACCTTCTTCCCTTTACCCAAGTCCTGATTGTCTCACTGTATCCAGCAAGCTCGTACTAGGTGATACCTGTGAATGCACAGATCATTAAAATAGGAACACTCAAGGAGTAAACATTGAGAGTAATTCAAGTCCTTCTTTGGGTGGGGACTTGGACTTCTGCTGCTTTTGCTTCTGGGGTGGGCCAACTGGCTCTCCTAGCTGTGCTACATACTCTCTCATGGCAGGAAGAAGAATAAAGATGCTCATACAGAAACAAGCCCCTGGTGTATGGAGCTGAGCTGCCTAAATTAGAGCTGTACCTCCATCTACCTGTATAACAAGGTGACAAGAACATAAAGAGAGGGCTGTCTGGGCAAGCTGAGATGGCTTCATTCTTTTTCTGGTGGCTGGGACTTAGACAAAATGACTTCCCTCCCCTGAGTTATGACTTCATGGTGATTTCATTTTTTTCTCCCTTACTAGAAACAGGGATTACACTCATTATACACCACTCTATTTTAACATTAACACTATATTTAAATAGAAGCATTTTTATTGTATTGGCCCTACTGGAAGCTCAGTTGTGGAATCACATCCATTGCATTTAATTGTTTTAAATTTGAACCACCTGATGGACAGTGGTACCATGGTGGGACAGCAGCACCAGGGAAGGTGCTGTTAGATTGGTGCAAAAGTAATTGCGGTTTAAAAGGTTAAAAATAATTGCAAAAACCGCAATTTTGCACCAACCTAGTATGTAGCAACTGTTCCTATGTTTATTTAACAAAAACTTGTGCAGGCATGAGCACACAACTTGGGCCATGAGCACACAAAGAAAATGGAGTCATAATTTCTGCTATTAAGTGAAATAGCCTTTTCCAGCTAATATGAGATCATCGCAGTCCTGGTTACGAGCAAGGGTTCACGGGTTGGAGGAGTGAGAGGAGGGACTCCTGGGGTGCTGGGGCTGGAGTGAGGGTAGGATTTGGGGATGAGGTGAAGCCTGGATTGAGTCTTAAAGGACGAAAGGAAGTAGGCAAAGAAGGGGACATGAGGGTGAGAAGAGTGTCCAGACAAAACGACAGTATGAACAAACGTATGAGGTGTGAAAGTCCATGATGTGTTCAGGGAATTCGAATGTGGTGAGATGCAGGAGATGGGAGGTAAGGATGCAGAATTAGGCATAATCAGGTCTTGGAGACCTTTATGTGCTTTATTAGCAAGTTTGGACTTATCCTGTAGACAGTGGGGAGCCATTAAGGAGTTTAAGCAGGAAAGCTACAAGACATTTGAGGTTAGGTCATTTGGTTAAAATGGTGCTGAACAGAAGGAAATTAGATTAAGGGGCTAGTTAGGAATGGTTGTCATTAGCTCAGGAAGGGATGGTAAATAAAAGCATTAATGAAGGCAAAGGTTGTTAGTAGTCTGGAGAAATCTTTAGGAGTTAAATTAACACGATGGGGATTAATTAGATGTGTATGTGAGAGCACACAGTTGGGAATCAAAGTAAAGATGTAGATTTGAGGAGACAAGAGCTGTGTGTAACGAGTTACATGCTTCTTGGGTTCCACTTTACCATAAGCAATTGTTCCACAGTCAAAGTTGTGGATAGAGTTCTGTTTGGCTCAGAATTAAGATAGATTGGTTGAAGGAATTTTCTTATTAAAAGAATATGAGAAAAATATTTTTCATCTAAATTCTTTTTTATCATTTTTTCTTTTTTTAAATTTATTGGGGTGAAAATTGTTAGTGAAATTACATAGATTTCAGGTGTACAATTCTGTATTACATCATTTATAAATCCCATTGTGTGTTCACCACCCAGAGTCAGTTCTTCCATCACCAAATATTTGATCCCCCTTTCCCTCATCTCCCACCCTCCACTCCCTTTACCCTCTGGTAACCACTAAACTATTGTCTGTGTCTATGAGTTTTTGTTTCTCATTTGTTTGTCTTGTTCTTTTGTTGTTTTTGGTTTATATACCACATATCAGTGAAATCATAGGGTTCTATGCTTTTTCTGTCTGACTTATTTCGCTTAGCATCATACGTTCAATATCCATCCATGTTGTCACAAATGTTCCTATATCATCTTTTCTTACCGCCGAATAGTATTCCATTGTGTATATATACCACAACTTCTTTATCCATTCATCTATCGAAGGACATTTTGGTTGTTTCCATGTCTTGGCCACCGTAAACAAAGCTGCAATGAACATTGGAGCACACGTGTCTTTATGTATAAATGTTTTCAGATTTTTTTGGTAGATACCCAGGAGAGGGATGACTGGGTCATATGGTAATTCTATTCGTAATATTTTGAGGAAACTCCACACTGCCTTCTCTAATGGCTGCACCAGTCTGCATTCCCACCAACAGTGTATGAGAGTTCCTTTTTCTCCACAGCCTCTCCAACACTTGTTACTATTTGTCTTGTTGTTGATAGCTATTCTGACTGGGGTGAGGTGACATCTCATTGTGGTTTTCATTTGCATTTCTCTGATGATTAGTGATGTTGAGAATTTTTTCAAAAGTCTATTTGCCATTTGTATGTCCTCTTTGGAGAAATGTCTCTTCAGGTCCTCCGCCCATTTTTCAATTGGGTTGTTTGTTTTTTTGTTGTTGAGTTGCATGAGTTCCTTGTATGTTTTGGATATCAGCCCCTCATTGGAAGCACTGTTTGCAAAAATCTCCTGCCATTCAGTTGGTTGCCTCTTTATTTTGTCAACGGTTTTTTTTGCTGTGCAGAAGCTTTTAAGTTTCATATAGACCCATTCGTTTATTTTAGCTTTTACTTCCATTGCCTTTGGACTCAAATTCATAAAATGCTCTTTGAACCCAAGGTCCATAAGTTTAGTACCTATGTTTTCTTCTATGCAGTTTATTGTGTCAGGTCTTATGCTTAAGTCTTTGATCCATTTTGAATTAATTTTGGTACAGAATGACAGCAGTCCAGTTTCATTCTTTTGCACATGGCTATCCAATTCTCCCAGCACCATTTATTGAAGAGGCTGTCTTTCCTCCATTGTATGTTTTTAGCTTCTTTGTCAAAAATTATCTGTCCATATTTATGTGGTTTTATTTCTGGGTTCTCAATTCTGTTCCATTGGTCTATGTGTCTGTTTTTCTGCCAATACCATGCTGGTTTGATTATTGTGGCCCTGTAGTACATGCTAAAGTCAGGGAGTGTGATACCTCCAGTATTGTTCTTTTTTCTTAAGATTGCTTTGGCTATTCGGGGTCTTTTGTGGTTCCAAACAGATCCGATGATTTTTTGTTCTATTTCTTTAAAAAATGCCATTGGGATTTTAATGGGGATTGCATTAAATCTGTATATTGCTTTGGGTAATATGGCCATTTTAACAATATTGATTCTTCCAATCCACGAGCATGGAATTTCTTTCCATTTCCTTGTGTCTTCTTCAATTTCTTTCAAAAATGTCTTATAGTTTTTAGCATATAGGTCCTTCACATCCTTGGTTAAGTTTATACCTAGATATTTTATTCTTTTTGTTGCAATTGCAAAAGGATTTTTTTGGTATTTTTTTTTTCTGAGAGTTCATTGTTAGTATATAGGAATGCAATGGACTTTTGAACGTTGATTTTGTAGCCAGCAACTTTACTGTATTCATTGATTGTTTCTAATAGCTTTTTGGTGGAGTCTTTAGGGTTTTCTATATAGAGCATCATGTCATCTGCAAAGAGTGACAATTTAACTTCTTCATTCCCAATTTGGATGCCTTTTATTTCTTTCTCTTGCCTGATTGCTCTGGCAAGGACTTCCAACACTATGTTGAAAAGCAGAGGTGATAGGGGACAACCTTGTCGTGTTCCTGAACGTAGAGCAAAGGGCTTCAGCTTTTCACCATTAATTATGAGATTAGCTGAGGGCTTGTCGTATATGGCCTTTATTATCTTGAGGTATTTTCCTTCTATACCAATTTTATTCAGTGGTTTAATCATAAATGGATGCTGTATCTTGTCAAATGCTTTTTCTGCATCAATTGATAGAATCATATGATTTTTGTCCTTTATTTTGTTTATGTGATGTATCACATTGATGGATTTGCGGATGTTGAACCATCCTTGTCGCCGGGGATGAACCCCACTTGGTCGTGATGAATAATCTTTTTAATGCATTGTTGCATTCGATTTGCTAAAATTTTGTTTAGGATTTTTGCATCTGTATTCATCAGAGATATTGGTCTGTAGTTTTCTTTTTTTGTGTTGTCCTTACCAGGTTTTGGTATCAGGGTAATATTGGTTTCATAAAATGAGTTAGGGAGTACTGTCTCTTCTTCAATTTTTTGGAAGAGTTTGAGCAGGATTGATATTAGATCCTCTTTGAAGGTTTGGTAGAATTCACTAGTGAAGCCATCTGGTCCCGGACTTTTGATTTTGGGAAGGTTTTGGATGACTGATTCAATTTCGTTACTGGTGATTGGCCTGTTTAGATTTTCCAGTTTTTCATGATTCAGCCTTGGAAGGCTATATGTTTCTAAGAACTTGTCCATTTCTTCTAAGTAATTGAATTTGGTGGCATATAGTCCTTCATAGTATTCTTGGTTGATCCTTTATATTTCTGTGGTGTCCGTGATAACTTCCCCTTTTTCATTTCTGATTTTGTTAATTAGTGTCTTGTCTCGTTTTATCTTAGTGAGTCTAGCCAAGGGTTTGTCAATTTTGTTAATCTTTTCAAAGAACCAGCTCTTTGTCACATTCATTTTTTTCTATTGTCTTTTTGTTCTCTATTTCATTTAGTTCTACTCTGATTTTTGTTATTTCCTTTCTTCTGCTGACCTTGGGTTTCGCTTGTTCTTCTTTTTCTAGTTTTTTAAGGTGTAACACGAGGTTATTTATTTGGGATTTTTCTTGTTTCTTGAGATAGGCCTGTAATGATATAAATTTCCCTCTTGAAACTGCTTTTGCTGCATCCCAAAAATTTTGGTAGGATGTATTTTCATTGTCATTTGTTTCTATGTATTTTGATTTCTCCTCTAATTTCTTCTTTGACCCAGTCGTTCTTTAAAAGCATGTTGTTTAATCTCCATGTATTTGTGTTTTTTCCTGCTTTCTTTTTGCAGTTGATATCCAATTTCAAAGCCTTGTGATCAGAGAATATGCTTGGTATGATTTCAATCTTCTTAAATTTGCTGAGGCTGATTTTGTGTCCCAATATACGGTCTATCCTTGAGAATGTCCATGTACACTCGAAAAGAATGTATAGTCTGATGTTTTAGGATGAAGTGCTCTATATATGTCAATTACGTCCATTTCATCTAATGTGTCATTTAGGGCTGCTATTTCATTATTTTTTTCTGTTTGGATGATCTGTCCATAGCTGTCAATGATGTATTTAAGTCCCCTAGTATAATTGTGTTTTGGTCAATTTCTCCCTTTAATTCTGTTAGTAGTTGCTTGGTATATTTCGCTGCTCCCTCATTGGGGGCATAAATATTGATGACTGTTATGTCTTCTTGTTGTATAGTCTCCTTTACCATTATAAAATGTCCATCTTTGTCTCTTGTTATCTTTTTCACCCTGAAGTCTGTTTCATCTGATATCATTATGGCTACACCCAATTTTCTCTGGGTACCATTTGATTGGAGTGTCAATTTCCACCCTTTCACTTTGAGTCTATGCTTGTCCTTGTAGCTGAGATGTGTCTCTTGGAGACAACATATCGTTGGGTTTAGTTTTTTGATCCAATCTGCTACTCTGTGCCTTTTTATTGGTGAGTTCAGTCCAGTTACATTTAGGGTGATTATTGATATGTGAGGATTTCCTGTCATTCTATCTTTAGTTTTCTGGTAAGGCTGTGTCTCCATTGTTTCTTTGCTTTTTGTTGTTGTCTATTATTTCTGTGTGGTGGTATTCTATGATGTTTCCCTCTGTTTCTTCTTTTAGCACAGTATATATTTCAGTCTGGATTTTTTGAGTGGTTACCGTTAAGTGCATGTAAAAGACAGTTTGATATTTAGAGTATTTCAGTTTCTTCAGTATGCTTACTCTCTCCATTCCCATATTCTGGTTCAGGCCTTTATTCTCCCCCTTTTTATGTTTCGGTTGCCACAAATTGTCCCTGTTGATGGTGGTCGAATAGCCTCCTTTAGTATTTCTTGTAGTGCAGGTCATGTATTAGAAAATTCCCTTAGCTTCTGTATGTCTGGAAGGTCTTTATTCCTCCTTCATATCTAAAGGATATCTTCGCTGGATATATTATTCTTGGCTCATAATTTCTGTCTTTCAATAGTTTGAATATTTGGTTCCATTCCCTCCTGTCTTGTAGAGTTTCTGCTGAAAAATCTGATGATAATCTAATGGGCTTTCCTTTGTAGGTTACCGTCTTCCCTGGCTGCCTTTAGGATTCTTTCTTTGTTGTTGATTTTAGACAGCTTCAATACGATGTGTCTTGGAGAAGGCCTGTTGGGATTGAGGTAATTAGGTGTTCTATGTGCTTCTTGGATTAGAGGATCCAGTTCTGTCCACAAGTTTGGGAAGTTCTCATTGAGAATTTGTTTGAATATATTCTCTGTTGCCTTCTCTCTTTCTTCTCCTTCTGGTATGCTCATTATTCTTATATTGCTCTTTCTGATGGAGTCAGAAAGTTCTTGTAGAGTTCTTTCATTTCTTTTAAGTCTCAAGTCTCTTTCTTTTCCATTTATGTAATTTCCAGGTTTCTATCTTTGATGTCACTGATTCTTTCCTCCATCTGGTCAACTCTACTTCGTAAGCTGGCTATTTCATTCTTAATTTCTTCTATTGAGTTCTTAATCTCCAGAAATTCTATTTGGTTCTTTTTAAAATTTCAATCCCTGTCGTAAAATTCTCATGTTGTTCTTTGATTGTGTTTCTGAGTTCATTAAACTGCCTTTCAGTGTTTTCTTGCATCTCGTTGAGTTTTTTCAGAACTGCAATCTTCAATTCTCTGTCATTTATATCACATCTTTAAGTTCCTTTTCTGGAGACTTTTCACTTTTTTTCTGAGCTGTCTTGTTGCCGTGGTTATTCATGGCAATTACTAATTTATTATTTCTCTTCCTACACATCTACAGGAGTGTCTTCTGCAACAGGTTGATAGGAACAGGTCTTTCTTTTGTTTTCCAGTACTTGTTGGTAGAATGTTTTATTTTTTCTCTGACTGCAGCCTTTTTTTTTTCTTTCACATGGTATTGCTATGTTTTCTCTGCACTATTCCAACTTCTGACACAATGGGGGGATTCCCTGGGAGATGGGCTTCTCCTTTGTTAATAGTTTGCCTGGGTTACAGGGCGCAGTATTTGTGAGTATGCGTAGAGTTTTTGAAGTTCCAAAGCTCTTCCTGCACCAGATTCAGAGCCTGTATGTTTCAGCAGTTCTGTTTACTCCTGCAGGGAGCTGCCCAGATAGGTGGGGCCAAGGGCGGGGTGAGTTGTGAGAGGTGGCCCAGAACAATGGCGGCAACCACCACCACAGCCGGTCCTGAGTAAGAGTCAGAAGCTTATGTTGTCGGGTAATAATCAGAAGCTTATGTTGTTTATACGTGGAAATGCTATATCGGGTGTGCCGACTATTAGGGGGACCAATCAGTTGCCAAAACCCCGAATTATAATTGGCATTACTATAAAGAAGATTATTACAAATGCATGGGCGGTGACGATTACGTTGTAGATTTGGTTGTCCCCCAGGAGGGTGCCTGGTTGGCCTAGTTCAGCTCGAATCAGCAGGCTTAGGGCGGTGCCTACTATCTCTGTTCAGGCACCAAACAGTAAATAGAGGGTGCCGATATCTTTGTGATTTGTTGAGGAGAATCAGCGGTTAATGAACGTAGGTAAAATGGCCGATGTTTTACAGCTCCCTCCCCTTTGCCGGAACTAGTTGGGCTGCGAATCTATGTCTGAGGTCCACAGTTCTCAGAACAGCAAATATTCTGTTCTTTTGATCTGACATTGCTACTTTTCCACTTCTAGCACCAGGCAGGTGGGGGCAGGGCGAGCTCTGGGAGGGTAGGGAGGGGGTGGCTAGTCTCAGTGCCTAAGGCTTCCGTTCTCTGCTCAGCAGTGAGGGCTTAAATCACCGTTTTCAGCCTTCTTCCCTCAGTCTTTTCTCCGAGGTCTCTGCCGTGAGCGTTGGGTTCAGCCGTGTTATATGCTGTCCCCTCTTCCCTGTGTGCCATAAGCGGAGCCCTAGCAGTCCAAGTTCTCCCCTCTCCCGCAGCTGCGGTATCTCCAGGATGCAGTGAGCTCGGAGCACTGAGCTAGGTCTGCGTTCTGTGCCCGCGTGGCTCTGTCTCCGCACTTCTCCCTTCCTTCCTCCCCTGCTCACATGATTTGCCCACCTTTAGGTGAATTCATTAGTGGGCCTCTTCGTGTTGTCTGTCTGCTGTGCAGGGAGTCCTTTGTGGAGTTATTGTTGTTCAATTACTTGTAAATTCCAGGGGAGCTTTACAGAGGCTCACCTCATGCTGCCATTTTGATGACATCTCTTTTTTTTCCATTTTTTGATGATGGTTGGAGGAACACAATAAAAAGGAAAAGAATCCCTATTCTTTTGTGAAAAGAGATACATTTAAAAATTTTTAGAATTGAATTATAGCCCTTTGGTATCAA
This sequence comes from Rhinolophus hipposideros, assembly GCF_964194185.1. NCBI lineage: Eukaryota > Metazoa > Chordata > Mammalia > Chiroptera > Rhinolophidae > Rhinolophus > Rhinolophus hipposideros. The sequence goes on along the minus strand of NC_138056.1, from coordinate 74,996,670 downwards.
CGCATTAGGGATTAATGGTCCAAGTCAGTTTTAATTTTAGATCTGAAGAATTAAATGTTGGCAAGCAAAGTATCTGTTACTAAAGGAGCATAGTATCCAAGAGAAGTATAAGCCAATGTCCAGGCAAAGACTAGTACACAAATGTTCATAGCTGTTTTACTTATAATAGCCAAATACTGGAAACAGCCCATCAACAAGTAAATGGATAAATAAACTGTGGTATAGTAGTGCCACCTTATCTGCAGGAGATTCATTCCAAGACCTGCAATGTGTTCCTGAAACCACAGACAGTACTAAAACCTATATATGCTATGTTTTTTTGTATACATACATACCTATAATAAATTTATAAATTAGGCACAGTAAGAGATTAACAACAATAACTAATAATAAAATAGAACAATTATAACAATGTACTATAATAAAAGTTGTGTGAATGTGGTCTCTCTGTCTCTCTCTCTCTCTCTCTCTGTTTCTCAGAACCAATCTAATAACCTAGACAGCTACTGAGTGACTAGCGGGCAGGGAGTGTGTATACAGCATGGATATGCTGGATGAAGTGATGAGTCACATCCCAGGCAAGACAGAATGAGATGGTGCAAGATTTCATCACACTATTCAGGATGGCATACAATTTAAAACTTATGAATTTTTTATTTTTGAAATTTTCCATTTAATATTTCAGAACACAGTTGACTGTTGGTAACTGAAACCATGGGAAGCAAAACCATGGATGAGCAGAACTACTGTGTTTTGAATGCTTAACTAGATAAAACCCAAGGTAGTTAATTAGTCTAAGTACAGCTGGGGAAGGCTCTCCTGTATTGCCAGGAGGAATGATTAAGGATTTAGAAAAATTAATTTTGCATCCAGAGAAAGGTGAAAGACACCTAATGATTCATTCAGTGACTGTTAAGGGTGTTTTGTCATCTGAGCTATAAAACAAAATGTTGTTTTTGTGTGAATTATGTTTCCCTAATGGTTCCCTGGTGCATGGGGCTAGGCCCAAGGCTTACCTTTCCTTCCCCATGTTCTTTCAGTGGGAGAGGAGAATATATTAGGGGGAAGATTATGGATAAATGAGAAAATATTGAGGAAGGTGTACTAATTTTAGGAACCCCTTTCAAGGGGGGCACCCCTTCATAATGGTGCTTTTACGTCATTGTGTAATCATGTTCCTAAAATCTATTCATCTTCTCTTTTCTCATCTCTCCTCAAACCTCTTTCCTCTTTCTTTTTATAAACTCAAATGCTCTCTAATAAACTCAACATGTCAAGCGGTACAAAATTCGTTTATATTACAATTATGCAAAGTAAAGAGGTACAGTCCGCAAGTTTTGGCTCAAGAGCCCATTCTTAGCTATGCATCTTTCAACAGGTATTTTTTTCTCTTAAATTTAGGAATACTGACAATAGTCTATAGCTACTAAACTTAAATGCCTGAGTGGTTATGCTTGCTATATATTAACTTTACAAAGATATTACAAAGTACACTAGGGAATGAGCTCACATTTACAACTTTTCTTTTTACTGTAAAAGTAGACATAACATTTGCCTATTCAAAATTCTCATGATTGCAGAGTAATTTCTCTAAGGAAATGCAATTAGAAAATGATACTAATATGTCAAGAGTACAATAGGGTTTTGGGTTCAAAAAAAATTGCAACAGCATGATGGTGTCCGTGTTTAGTTCAAGACATGTTTCCTGTGTCTCTAAGTGCCAATTAGTATGATGTAGGAACTGGTGACATAAATGAGGGATGTAAATGTCAACATCATTAATTATTACTAGCTGTTAATTAGACAGTATATCCATGACTAGAAAAATTCAGAATGTCCGAAATCTATTAAATGAATGTTAAATAAAATTTAATGTTACCTTTTTGATTCAGCAATGGAACTGCAAGTGAAAAGACATATAAACAGAAATTTTGTTATGTTCTCTTTGGATCCAATTGGTCATTTTGGAGGGATGGGTTGCTTAATATCCACGTCCCTTACCTAAAAGTATCCTAATTTACTTTTGGGAGATAACCTCATCCTCACTGGGTATAATTTGATTGAAATGTTGAATGTGTGCATTGACCTTCCTCTTCAAAGGCCAGGCATTTGACAGATGTTAGACAATTTGATGCTTCCTCTCTGAATTTTTTTTTTTTTAAGATTAAGACTTTATTATTTTAGAGCAGTTTTAGGTTCACAGCCAAATTTGGGAGAAGGCACAGAGATTTCGCATGTGCTCCATATTCCTACACATGCACAGCCTCCCTTGTTGTCAGCATTCCCCACAAGAGGAGTACATTTGTTACAATCAATGAACCCAGACTGACACATCATTGTCACCCACAGTCCATCGTTTACATTAGGGTTCACTCCTGGTGTACATTCTATCGGTTTGTATCTATCATTACATTAATAGTATCATACAGAGTATTTCATTGCACTAAAAATCCTCTGTGTTCCACCTAGTCATTTCCTCCTCCCATTCCTATCACTGGCAACCACTGATCTCCATAGTTTTGGTTTTTCCACAATGTCATATAGTTAGAATCATGCAGTATACAGCCTTTTCAGGTTGGCATCTTCCACTTAGTGATATGCATTTAAGATTCCTCCATGTCTTGTCATGACTTTATAGCTCATTTCTTTTTCCAATCAGCTAATTTCTTTTACTGAATAATATTCCACTGTCTGAATGTACCACAGTTTGTTTATCTATTCACATGCTGAAGGACTTCTTAGTTGCTTTCAAAGTCTTGGCGATCATGAATAACGTATCCATGTGAAGGTTTTTGTGAATATATTTTCAACTCCTTTGGGGAAATACCAAGGGGTGTGAATGCTGGATCATATGGAATGAGTATGTTTAGTTGTGTAAGAAACCAACAGACTGTCTTCCACAGTGGCTGCACCATTTTGCATTCCCATCAGCAATGAATGAGAGTTCTTGTTTTTCTACATTCTTGCCAGAATTTGTTGTTGTCAGTATTCTGGATTTAAGCCATTCTAGTAGGTGTGTGGAAACTCGTTGATATTTTTAATTTGCATTTCCCTGATGATATATGACATTGGGCATCTTTTCATATGCTTATTTGCCATCTCTATATCTTCTTTGGTGAGGTGTTTGTGAAGGTCTTTGGCCCATTTTTTAATCAGGTTTTTTTGTGCTCTTACTGTTGAGTTTTAAGAATTCTTTGTAACCACTAAACTATTGTCTGTGTCTGTGAGTTTTTGGTCACTCCAATAAACTTTAATTAAAAATAAATTTAAAAAATTTAAAAAGAATTATTTGTATATTTTGGATAATAATCCTTTATCAGATGTGTCTTTTGCAAATATTTTCTGTTTCTGGCTTCTCTTCTCATTCTTTTGACATTGACTTTTGTGGAGTACAAGTTTTTAATTTTAATGAAGTCCAGGTTATCAATTATTTCTTTCATGAATTGTACATTTGGTGTTGTATCTAAAAAAATCATTGCTATACCCAAGGTTTGCTCCTATGTTATTTTTAGGAGTTTCACAGTTTTTCATTTTACACTTAGATCTGTAATCCATTTTCAGTTAATTTTTGTGAAAGATGTAAGGTCTGTGTGTAGATTAATTTTTTTGCACATGTACATCTAGATGTTCCAGCAACATTTGTTGAAAAGACTATTTTTTCTTCATTGTATTGCCGTTGCTCCTTTTCAAGGATTGCTTGACTATATTTATGTGAATCTATTCCTGGGATCTCTATTCTGTTCCATTAATCAATTTTTCTATTATTTCACCAATACCATATTGTCTTCATTTCTATTGCTTTAAAGTAAGTCTTAAAGTTAGGTTCAATATTGTGTTGGCTATTTTTGGTCTCTTGCCTCTTCATATAAACTTTAGAATTAATATTTCAATATCTACAAAAAGCTTCCTGGAATTTTGGTTGAGATTGTATTGAATCTTTTGATAAAGGTGGAAAGAACCAGCATCTTGACAATACTGTGTCTTTCTATCCATGAACATGGAATATCTCTCCATTTATTAAGGTCTTCTTTGATTTTGCTTATCAGAGTTTTGTAGTTCCCCTCATATAGATCTTGTACATATTTTACTAAATTTATTTTAATATGAGCCAAACTTGTTCATATTTTGTGGTACTAAAGTAATTGCCATTGTGTTTTTAATCTCAAATTCCACTTGTTTGTTGCTGATATATAAGAAAGCAGTTGACTTTTGTATGTTAACCTTTTCTGCAAACTTGCTATAATTACTTATTAGTTTCAGGAGTTCTTTTGTCAATTCAGATTTCCTACATAGACTATCATGTCATCTGCAAACAAGGGCAGTTGTATTTCTCCCTTCCCAATATATACACCTTTTATTTCCTTTTCCTGTCTTATTGAATTAGCTAGGACTTCCAATACAATGTTGGAAGAATGGTGAGAGGGAATATCTTTGTTTTGTATCTGGTCTTAAAGGGAACTCTCCAAGGTTCTCACCGTTAAGTATGATGGCTCCTATAAAATTTTTGCAGATATTCTTTATCAAGTTGAAGTCCCCCTCTATTCCTAGCTTACTGAGAATTTTGATCATGAATGAGTATTGGATTTTGTCGAAGTTTTTTCTGCACCTTTTCATATGATCATGTCATTTTTCTTTTTTTAGCTTATTGATATGATGGATTAAATCAGTTGACTTTTGAATGTTGAAACAGCTTGGGATAAATCCCACTTTGTCATGGTACTTTCTTATCCTTTTAATAAATTTTCTGTTTTTTGTTTTTGTTTTCTTTTGCTCTGGCTACAGTTGATTTCTGTTTCTTGCAGTCTAAGAACTTTAACCAACACAGACTGCATATGACAATAATTATTTTTAACTTTCATAATTAAACTTCCTTGAATGACATCCTACTTGGACCTTATAAAACTAGTGAAATAGCAATGTTATCATATCTTCATAAATAAGTCTCATCCTTTGTAATCCTTGATTATACAACTAAAGTTTATTCCTGTCATTTGAGTTATATTATTTATGCTCAGCATATTGGGAAAATTCCTCTGATGATAGGTCAGTAAGTAGAACTCACAGGGACTCAGGTATATGTGGTGTGTGTGTGTGTGTGTATGTGTGTGTGTGTGTGTGTGTGTTTGTGTGTCTGTGAGACTTTGAAGACCCAAACGCTTTTGCCAGTTTCCACTTCTTATTCCACTTGAAACATCTAATTAACAATAATAGTAATGATGATGAAGATGGTAATATTATAAGAAGCATGATATGTTCCCTCACACCTGGGAAAACAGCTAGTATGATTTTTAAAATAGTTCAGCACAGTGTGTGGAAGACTGAAAACCCAACAATATATGACAGCAAGTCTTTTCTACCTGTTTATGTCTACATGTTGTACATGTTTGTCTGCAGTTGCAGCCATTATAAAAAGATTCTCCAAGCTTGCCTTCCTACCTCTGAACACAATACCTTTGCTCAAGAAAACCCACTTCTTCCTGGAGCTGCTTGCAGCTAGGACTTTGAGCCAACCTCGTTTTACAGAGACCTGCAGATGTGCTGCATTATGTAAAATGGAGGATCAAGTTCAAACTGTCACTAAGTTCTTCTCGAACTGTGTTTTGTCAGCAGCTTCTAAGGTATCCAACTGACATTTGTTTGCATCCTCTTACCAATCCATTCTCAATGCATGATGTGGCTCTTACTATATGGAGTGGCTGCAAAGTAAAGATGGTATCACACATCTTTGGGTAGGGAGAACATGTTGAGAAAATAACAACACTAAGTAAAAATCTCTTCAAGGATTCATTTTTCTTTCACCAAAATAGAATTTCAGGTGGAGCAAAAAGTGAGCCAAAGTACAATAATGAGTAGTGGCCGATTTCTCTGAGAACACTATTAATGTGAGAAAGGAGGGGAAATTTGAAGGAGTTAAATCCTTGTGAAGGCACGAGAGGCTTGGACCCCTAGCATAAGGGGAAGGCTTTAATAGTAGCATAGACCCCTTATGCACAAAAATAGGGAGAAAAGCAGAGAACCTGGATACAGGTACCCAAAGGTAAGATGAGAAGGGCATTCCTATCTATTTAAAAAATTTTTTCAATAAAATTTGAGGCAAGGTTATGAACTGAGTGTAGTGCATGAAGAGAACTGTCAGAGGATAGTTGTGAAAAGGTTATTTTGTAGAGTGGGGATTCCATGTGTTAAGGAAGTATAATAGGAATATCAGGCCATGGTATGTTCCCATTTAATATTAGTGGTCATGAATTCAAATGAAGATCCGTCAGAATAGTGTTTTATTATCCTCCATCCATGTTCAGCTATTCAAATGGTGGCTCAGAGAAAGTAAAATTTGAGTGTAAGCAGAATTAATTAATATCCTATATTTTTTGTCATATCCTAATTTTTTCACGTTAGGAAATATAGGAAGAAAAATAAGAGTGGTTACCTGGATCAATCATGTCAGGCAGAAGTAAAAAGGAGAAACGTGACAGATAATGAAAAACAAGTTGGGGTCAATGTATGAGATATCTTAATGAGAATAGGAGGTAATGATCAGAGAGTGTGAAGCTTAGAATCTACATTTCAGACCCGATATTGGGGAGTTATTGGGGAGAATATGGGTCAAGAATATAACAATGAAATTGGGTACCTGAGGAAAATTGTATAACCAGGGAAGTCTTGATGAACATGTATATTCATGTACAGCAAATCTGAAATAGTAGTACAAAGCAAGTTTCTTCCTATATTTAGTTCTGTGTTGACTCACCAACTATATTATTAGGTGCAATACATCAGAGATACGCCATCAATGTAGTAAACTCTTAAACATAGTAACCTTCCAGATGTAAGATTCTGTAGAGTTGAACTTGCTTTCAGATTTACAAATAAAGAATGTCTATACCAACAGGTGTCAGTTAATTCTTTTTCAAATCTGTGTACTTTGAGCTTTGTTAAGTAGAAAGACAAGGTCTATTAAAATATCCATCACTTCACATATCTACTTCTGTGTGTGTGAACATTTAAATTCTATTTCTTAAGAATTTTCAATTACACAATATTAGAGCTAGATAGGAACTTATGGGTAACCAAATCCATTGAGTTCCTGCATTGTCATCGCTGAGAATGCTGTTATGTTTTCACTGCCATGGTCAGGAAGATTTTGTCTACTATATAAATTGAAAAATAAGAGGCATGGTCTAAATCACCCTTCAGTATTAAATTAAGGGCATATAGTTTCAGTATACAAGTTTAGCATTCAATGTGGGCACTATCTGGAACCCATCTAATGTACCCTTTAGGTAGACTACTCTACCAATAACAACCTCATGGATGAAAGAGTGAATTCTCTTTACTTCAACCCTACTCACATTTATTAAACACCTATTATATATCACTGTTATATATCAATCACTATTACAAACACAGGACATACAAAAATAAAATAAAAATAGTTCCTTGTCTTTGTGATATGCATATGTATATGTGTATTTAATTCTTATATAAAATAAATAAGTTTTTGAAGACCTAATATATTGCTGACTATTGATTAGATGCTGTTGATTGAAAAAAATCATATTCTCTTCCATCAAGAGGAGGTGAGTTAGTGAGGAGAAATACATGCAAACCAATTATTATAATGTAATAATTGCTATAATCGAAATTGTAATCAAGAGAAGTGGAAACATGGAGGAAAGAGAGTCTGTTTCCCTGGGAGAGTCAGGGAACTTCTCATAGCAAGCAGTTCTGTTGCTGATTCTTGAAGGAGTTAAACATTGAGATATGTGTTTAGTTTAAGGGGTAATTGTATATTTAAATGGTGAATTTAATGTACTTAAAATATAAGGTGCTGTAGAGGCTCATCTGAACAGAAAACTGATTTTGTCTGAGTGAGGATCAGAGAAATGCTTAGGCAGGAAGTGCCACAGAAACTGGTCTTAGAAGGATGGACAGGTGGAAGCACGCCATATGGTAGTGTGGATGTTATCTATGGAATATAGGTCAGCAGTGAGGTCAGGCCCCGGATAGGGGTAAGATGTCTATGTCTGACCTCACTGCTGACCTATATTCCATGGATAACTACCATATTGATTGGGAGCAATCACGAATTATTATTCCTCCCCATGGCTGGGTCTTTAGATTATTCTTTGGCATCAGGGCATTCTGAGGAATTTTCTTAGGCTCACTTTTCAAGACTTCAAGTATTTAATGGAAACCATTATTGACAATGACATGATTTAAATTTAAACCACACAGACACACACACACACTTTTTTTATATATGAGAACCCATTCTAATATTCATTGGACATCACACTTTTGTAATGCTATCTAAAATGTTATTATTCATCCTTTATGGGAAGATAAATTCAAAGATGAAAATGGGTGGACACGTGAATGAACACAAGCAGGTGATGGAATGAAGAAATCTATGCATTTATGCATGAAAGTGTGACAACTATGAAGCACTGTCATGGATCCTGTAAACACACTTTAAAACAATAATGTAAGTAAGACTTGCCAAAACTAGGGAAGGTAAAATGTACTTTCTCTTTTGTATGCTTGAAAAAAATTCTCATCTACAGATGATATGCTCATATAAATTGTTAAGGGCACTGCATGTGGCATTGCACTGTTCACAGGATAAGAGCACTGCTGATTTAGAAGTTTTGAAGAGCCCCTCACAGCAGGTGTATGTTCCACAAAGGGCCATCCTTCACATACCTTGTGAGGATTACTTGGAAGGCATGAAATTGTGTTTTCAATGAACACAGACTAATTTTTAACCACTCTATCTTCAGGAGGGGCTATAAACATGGATGATGGCAGCTTTGTTTATTTCTTTAACTAGGCTATTTTTTTTAATTGGTTAGGACTTGAGCTCCAGAGATAAGAGGAACCAAAGGGACTTCATGTGAGGTAGAGGGCTCATGCCCACTGCTTGAAACCAGGCACTAGAGAGGGACTCTTTGCAGTCATCAACTCATAAGAAGAAGCCAAGAGACACTACTCCGAACTGATGCCCAGTGCTATCGTAGCTTCAAGCTGAAGAGCTGAAGGTCCCAGGAGGCAGGAGGATATGGACACACTTTCTCTGTAAGAATCTGAACAAAGGCATTTGCTCTATGACTTGGTCTACCATACCAAGTCTCAATATCATCATGGGGTAGTTACCCTGGAAGGTTCACTTATGCCCTTGTTCTGGCTCAGTGAAGCCCAGGTAGAGATAACCATAAAACTAGCTTAGTGGATGAAAGGGAGAGAGAGGGGGAGGAAAGAAATAATATGTGTTAAGCAAACAAACAATTATACTTCCCACTCAAAATTAAGGCTAAAAATGAAGGTCCCCAAATTCAAAAATACAATCAATAATCAGTAGTTGAAATTAATCCATTTGAAATTAATATAATAACACAGCCCAACAAAAATTCAGAATGTTTTGAAGATGTTCAAAGTCATGAAGGCATGACTTTATTAAAACAAACAAACAAACAAAAAAAAACAAGTTTTGACACAAGATACAAAGGAATTAAGAACAATGTGTATGAAAAATATAGCTATTGAACTAAAAAAAATTCAGACCGTGGAATACATTCTATTCAGGACATAGACTGAATTTGACCAGAATATAGTTTCCAGATACAAGGACCAGAGTAGCAATGTGAAGGTGATGCTAGATATATGTTGGAAGTACAGCCAACATGGTTTGTTGATACATTGGGTATGGAACTTGAGTTATTTGTATAATATAAAATAATAATATTAAATCTTTGTCAAATGTGTTGAATGTTCTTAGTCATATATATATATATATATATATATATATATATATATATATATATATATATATAGTCATACAGAGAGAGAGAGAGAGAGAGAGAGAGAGAGAGAGAGAAAGAGAGAGAGAAAGAGAGAGAGAAAGAGAGAAAGAGTGAGAGAGGAAAAAACTGTGTTAAAATTGTAATACTCAATATATACCAATAACAAAAGATGAATACAAGTCATATGTATACATTTTTTTTGGCACCCCCAGTACATATATTTTGGGTGTTTTGTTGTGTTTTTTTTTTTTTTTTTTGCTACTAATGTATTTTTAAGTTTCATGTTTATTTGATCCATTTCCTCCTTTGTGATTTCTGGGTTATATGTGCTTCCTATAAAATATACCCTCACTATTTCAAATCATACAAAATATTATCCTTTTTTCCATCTGGGATTTATTATGGTGTTGAGTGTGAAGTAGAGACTTAATTTTATCCGTCCTTAAATGGTCATCCCAACCATCCACTAAACAATTGTCTTTTGCCCAATTAAATGTGAGTACTTAATTAAAATTTTATTTCATTTTTTGGTGAGATTGCATTAAATCTATAGATAAATTTAGGAATGTTTTATATCCTTTGTGTTATCCAAGAAAAAATCATATCTATCCATCTAAGTCTCTTTAAAAAAATTTATTAATATTTTAGCCTAAGTGTCTGTAGATAGAAGAATGGATAAAGAAGAGGTGGTACATATATACAGTGGCATATTGCTTGCCCATGGTAAGGAATGGGTTAGTCCCATCTGCGGCGGCATGGATGGACCTGGAGGGTATTGTGCTGAGTGGAGTGTGTCAGACAGAGAAAGACAGATGCAATGTGATTTTGCTTATATGTGGAATCTAAAGAACAAAATAAACAAACAAATCAGAAACAAACTCATAGATATAAAGAGCAATTTGATGGTTTCCAGGTGGAATGGGGGTTGGAAGTGTGGTTGAAAAGGGGAAAGGATTAAGAAGCACAAATTGTTACAAAGTAACCATGGGGATGTATAGTACAACATAGAGAATATTGTTAATAATGCAGTAATAACTATGTATAGTGCCAGGTGAGTACTAAACTAGTCAGGGGGATCACTTCTTAAATTATATAAATGTCTAACCACCACTATGTTGTACCTGTGAAATTAATATAAAATAATAATGAATGTCTACTGTAACTTCAAAATTAAAAAGGGGAGGAGAAAGGTGAAGAGAATAGTGGTTCAAATTTCTGGATATAAAACAAATAACGTACAGCATGGGAAATAATAATATTGTGATAGTATAGTATGGTGTCGGATGGTTGCTGGACTTATCATAGTGATTACTTCTTTAGGTACATAAATGTTGAACAACTATGGTGTACCCCTGGATCTCATATAATATTGTATGTTAGCTATGTTTTCTGCTACCTTGTCTTCAAAATCACTGATTCAATCCTCTGCTTCATCTAGTCTGCTTGTGATTCCTTCTAGTTCATTCTTCATTTCAATTATTGTATTCTCTTCTGACTGTTTTTGTGTGTGTGTGGTTTCTATGTCCTTTTTTATGCTTGCTATCTCTTTGTTGAAGTTCTCATTAAGTTCTTTGAGCATCCTTATAACCATTATTTTGAACTCTGTCTCTGATAGTTTGTTGCCTCCATTTTGTTTAGTTCTTTTTATGGGGTTTTAGCCTCTTCTTTAGTTGGGGACACATTTATTTGTTTCCTCATTTTAGCTGCCTCTCTGTGTTTATTTCTATGTATTAGGTAGAGTTGCTATGTCTCCCAGTTTTGGCTGGGTGGCCTTATGTAGCAAGTGTCCTGTGAGGCCCAGTGGCACAGTCTCCCTAGTCACCTGCTCTGGGTACTCCAGGAATGTCCCTTGTGTGGATTGTGTGTGCTTTTCTATTATAGTTGAAACTTGAGTGCTATTATCACGTTTGTAGGTGGGATTGACACTCAAGCTGACTGGCTGTGGGATTTGCCACATCCACAGCTTAGTGGCTGCTGTGTGGGAGGCTTACCCCACTCAGTGGAATTCACTCCAGCAGGCTCTGGTTCCTGTTGAAACTGCCCTTTGTTTATGCCACTTGCGGGGCTAATTGGGCCATGCTCTGCTGTGGTCTGAAGCCAACCACTAAGTATGTTGGTTCTGGGGCCCTTGGGAGGGGCTCTGATGCAGGCCCAAGTCAGCTACTGCCTGTGGAGTACCTAGTAGGATCTACAAAGCAATCCACAGTTGGTTGCTGCCCGTGCTGTACCTGGAGGCATGTGAACTGAGTATGGCTGCCCCAAGTAGTGGGCCTGGGGTAGCTCCACAAAAAACCAGGAGACCCTATGTCCTGCTGCCACCTGCTAGCAACCTTTAAGTTCAGCTGCGTATCCTTATGGGATGTGCAAGTTGGATAAGGCAAGATCTCAGGGAGTCACTAGAGTGGGAAGCATTGTGGTCACCAGGCTAATGTAGACTCTGGTTTGGTGTCAGTGCTATGCCTGGAGCTACTCAGCAAAAGTCTCAGAAAACACCAAGGCCAGTCTTCACCCACCTGTGGACTCTGATAGTTTTCCAAGAAAGAGTGCAATGCTGGCAGCGCTGGCTGCTCTCACATAAAGTGCCTCCAGTGTTGAGGGAGCTGGGTGAGGCAGGGTACCAGTGAGTCGGTGGAGCCCCAGAGCTCACCACACCAATCAGATTCAGATTTGACCATAAGTGTATGGACAGGACTCAACACTTTAAAGATGTTGGCCACCTGCCGGCTGCACAGGAAAAGGACCTCTCACAGGAAAAATGGAACTGGCCTCCAGCCTTGGCCTCAAGTCTGCTTCCCCACCCCGTATGCCTCTGAAACTCCTCGAGTCACCATTCCTCTGCCAGAGCCCAAGGTGGTGCCTGAGAGCAAATGAGTCTGTGCGCTGGCCCTTTAAGAGGACATCTAGGTTTACAAACAGTCTTCTGTCCAACCTGTATGGTTGGAATTCCCACTGTTTTTCACATCCAGATGTTGTGGGGGCTCCTCTTCCTGGCATCAGTACTCCGGACTGGGGAATCTATGGTGGGGATAGGGTCCTTCGCTCCTCTGGGGTGAACCTCCACAGCTGAAGTAACCCTCCCAATTTTCATCCACCACACAGAGTTTTGGGACCAGCCCATTCAGCATCTCCGCCCTCCTACTAGTCTTGATGTGGCTTCTTTGTATCCTTAGTTATGAAACTTTTGTTCAGCCAGACTTCAGATGGTTCTCCAGGTTGACTGTTCTATAATTTAGGTGTAACTTTAATGTGTTCATGGAAGGAAGCAGGCATGGTGTTTATTTATTCCACTATCTTGGGTCTCCTCCTATCCATCTGAGTCTTAGCCAATGTTACTCATAAAATCCACCCTCATGTTTTTAAGTATTCCACCCTTTCTATTGCTACAGTAAGTGGGATATTTTATCAACATATTTTTAACAGTTTTATTGAAGTACAGCTATAATATAAAACATAAAATTTATCCATTGTAAGTATATAGTCTAATGATTTTTAGTAATTTACAGTTTGTGTAATCATTAACCCCAAAAGTTCCCTCATGCCCATTTGTAGTCAATCTGTGTCCCTACCTCCAGCCCCAGGGAGTGATTAATATGCTGTCTCTAGTTTTACCTTTCCTAAAAATTTTATATAAATAGAATCAGACAATATGTCATCTTTGCTTCTTGATTGTGTCAGATATTTATTGTGCCTTTTTATTTTTTTTTTAAAGCAACAGCTTTAGTGTTTATTTTATGTTAGATATAGTATGAATCATTTTCAGTCCACTAATCTTTTATCTTTACTAAGTTCTTTCTTTTCTTTTGCTTGGCTTTATTTTGTTGTTATACTCCTAATTTATTGAGGTGAACTATGACTTTATTTACTATTATCTTTCTTGCTTAGTAATTCAGTCTTTAGGTCAATAAATGTCTCTCAAACCCTGTTATATTCCATAGGTTCTGATGTATACATCTCTATCATTTTATTTTCTAAAATTTCTACAGTTTGATTTTGATTTTTCTCTTTGGTCCAAATTGTTTATGAGAGAGTTTTTCATTTTCAGCTGGCCAAGGTGCTTCCTTCTATTCTAAAAACATTAATTTATACCTTTTGTGTTTTTTTAACAATTGGAAAGAATGTGATCTCTATAATATTTTATTTTATTTTATTTTATTTATTTTATTTTATTTTATTATTTTATTTTACTTATTTTATTTTACTTATTTTATTTTACTTATTTTATTTTACTTTTTTTATTTTACATTTTTTATTTTACTTTTTATTTTACTTTTTATTTTATTTTTTATTTTATTTTATTTTATTTTATTATTTTATTTTATTTTATTTTATTTTATTTTATTTTATTATTTTATTTTATTTTATTTTATTTTATTTTATTTTATTTTATTTTATTTTATTTATTTTATTTTATTTTGACAGTTCCTAGTAAATTTTTGCAAACATTCTATGGTCATTTGATTATATATTTTGTTTAGTGTATATTTACATATAAATATATTAGTGCTGCCTTATTAAGTATATCATTTATACCCTCTATAATAGTGCATAAGAATCATATAAAGTGCTTCCTAAAATGCAGATTTCTCAGAACCACTCCCAGAATATCTGATGCTATAAGCTAGTGTAGGGTCTTGGAATATACTTTATTTTATAAGAGATCTAGTAAGGTTTGCTGTAATTGATCCTTGAAGCACACTTTGAGAAACTCTTTTTCATATTGTTACTTATTTTTTTATGTACTTAATTCTTTTATGAGCTGAAAGAGGTAAATTCAAAATACCTTAATATCATTCTACTTTCTGTTGTTGTTTTATTGGCATTTTGAATGATGATACTATAATGTATGATGCAGCAAAATTTATTTAAAAGTTACACTTTATTATTATTAAGTGACCTTTCCTTCCTTAGTTTTTCTTTTTAAACCCTGTCTCATATTAATATCTAACTTCCTGTTTTCTTGTGTGCATAGGTATATATGTGTGTGTGTAAGTGTATATGTGTGTGTGTATTTTTCTAGTATGATTCTGTACCCCCCTTTTCATTTTTTAACTTTCAGTCTTTCTAAGTGATTGCTGTAAATACATTTCCTATCGACAGAAAATATTGGTGTCTGTTTTTTCTCAGTCTAATAGTGTTTTCCTTTAAATAGTTCAGTTTTTCTCATGTTTATTATGATGTGTGATCTTGGGCTGTTGTACTTTGGAAAAATGAGACTTTGTGTTGGCTTTAGATTTAGAAATTGTCTGAAGCACTTCTATTTCAATCAAGCTTGTCATAAACAGCTGCAGCAGGGATCACTAATAATAAAACCTATTTCAACCACCAGAAGTAATCCAAAATTTTTATTTGTGTGTCAAATAAGGCTAATCCAAGGTGAAAAAGAAGAGAGGAAAGGAAAAAAAAATTGCAATACGTTCTCTTGCGTTTGAAATAATCAATAATAGACTGATATCAAATTATTGTAGATTAGCTAAGTTTTTAAAATTATCGAAAATATGTTTCACAAACTTTGAGAACCATATACTGAGAATACCATTTCTTTATCAGCTTTATAGCGGTAGATGATATATAATAAACTGCATCTATTTAAAGTATACAATTTGATAAATTTTGAGATATGACGCTAGCCTGAAACCATAACCACAGTTAAGTTAATGAATATATCCATTGTCCTTAAAAATTTCTCATACCACTTTGTAAGTTCTCCCCTCTGTGCCTCTGCCTCCAGCCTCTGAGGTCAATCACTTATCTGCTTCTTGACTTTATAGATTATTTCACATTTTCTATAATTTTAAATGAAATGCATTAGATTCTCTTATGTCCTTTTTCTTTCACTCAGCACATAATTATTTTGAGATTTATTTATGTTATTGCATGTATCAATACTTCATTTTTCTTGCTGAGTAGTATTCCTTTCTGTGGATATACAGTAATTCCCCCCCATCCCCTGCCCCATTCATGGTTTTGCTTTCCATGGTTTCAATTACCTGTGGTGAAGTGTTGTTTCAAAATATTAGATGGAAAATACCAAAAGTGAGCAATTCAGATATTTTGAGTTGTGTGTCATTCTGAATGGTATGATGAAATGTCACACCTCTGTCCTGCTCTGTCCTGCCTGGGACATAAATAATCCTTTTGTCCAGCATAACCACGCTGTATATGCAACCTGCTTATTGGTCACTTAGTAGCTCCCTAGATTATCAGACTGACTGTTGTGATAGCACAGTGCTTGTGTTCAAGTAACCCTTGTTTTACTTAGTAATGGCCCCAAAGCCATTCACATAACTTTTATTGCAGTATTATTGTTATCCTTGTTTTATTTTATTTGCTTTTGTTGTTAATCTTTTACTGTACCTAATTTATAAATTAAACTATCATAGGTATATGCGCATAGGAAAAAACAGAGTGCATATAGGGTTCAGTACTATCTGGGATTTCAGCCATTCACTGAGGGTCTTGGAACATATCCCCAAAGATAACGGGGACTACTATACCACAATCTATTTATCCTTTTACCTATTGATGGCCTGTTTCCAGTCTATGGCTACTACAAGTAAAACTGCTATGAACATTTGTGTACAAGTCTTTATGTGGACATTTGCTTATACTTCCCTTAGATGAACACCTAGGAGTATAATGTCTGGGGCATAAAGTAGGTGGTTGTATGTTTAAAAAACTGCAAAACTTTTTCAAAGAGGTTGTACAATTTTATATTCTAACAAGCAATAAATGAGCATTCTAGTTGTTCCCCATAGTGTCAACATTTGGTATAATCAGGTTTTTAAATTTTAGCCATTCTAATGAGTGGTATCTCATTGTGATTTTAATTTGCATATCCTAATGACTAATCATGCTGAGCCTTTTCTTGTGTGCTTATTTGCCATGTGTATGTTGTCTTTGTTGAAGCATTTATTTAAATCTTTTGCCCATATTTTTTATTAGGCCCTGTATCTTCTTTTTTTAAATCATGTTTTTCATTTGTTTATTTACTTATTTATTTATTTTTTTGTTTTGGGGCCTTTTGTCTTCTCACTGAGCTGAAAGAATTCTTTATACATTCTAGAGACAGATCTTTTGTCTGATACCTGTTGTACAAATATTTTCTCCCAGTCTATGGCTTTTCTTTTCATTTTCTTGAATGTCTTTTGAAATACAAATTTTTTTATTTTGCTGAAATCTAATTTATTGAATTTTTATTTTATAGTTTGTGGTTTTGTGTCATATTTAAGGAATCGTTATCAAAGTGAAAGTAACAAAGATTTTTTCTCCCATGTTCTAGAAACTTTAGCTTTAGCTCTTATACTTAGATTTATGATACATTTTGATTTCAATTTTGTGTGAAAGTGTGAGGGAAGAGTCCATACTGATTACAATTTTTGCACAGTCAAAACTTTATTTATTTACTTTTTATTTACCGTATTTGCCGGCGTATAAGACGATTTTTTGGCCCCGAAAAATATGCCTCCAAGTGGGGGGGTCGTCTTATACGCCAGGTACACTTCAGATAGACTGCCCATAGTGCTTGCCCCGTGCCATAGTGGCCTCCCGATGCCCGCCCACTTCATTCCACATACCGTTCAGGCATCAGCAGCGCTGCTGGGTGTATGCTCGGCTGTTATGCGATTTTGCTGTTATGCGATTTTACCACACTCGCAAAATCGCACACAGCCGAGCATACACCCAGTATGATAGCGCAAAATCGAGAATCGCGATACCATACTGGGTGTATGGTCGGCTGTGTGCGATTTTGCGAGTGTGGTAAATTCGGGTTACCGTATATTTCTTTACATATGCATTGAAGATTCGCGATTTTGCGCTATCATGGTGCCTGTTAGAATGTTGAAGAGCTAGCACTTGCACACTAGTGAGGTCCCAGGGAGATGCTGATGCAAGGGTGGACCAGACTGCTATAGTGACAGGGCGGGCAAACAGGGAGCAGGGACCAATCAAATCAGGCTTTGTATACAGCCAACAGCCAACCACAATACTGCACCATTGTACAGTACAGCATAGAAAATGTCGACCAGTCAAACCCCTATCATCCCTATCATGGCACCAGCCAAAAGAAAGAAGTATGATGCAAATTTTAAACTGAAAGTTATTTGGTGTGTGGAAGGTGTGCGGAAGAGGGGGTAGTCTTATACGGCGAGTATATAACAAACTCTGTATTTTGAGTAGAAATGTTAGGGGGTCGTCTTATACGCCCAGTCGTCTTATACGCCGGCAAATACGGTATTTAGCCATTAAAACACCTAGCCAACTTTGTCAAAAATCAATTGACTATATATGTGTGGGTCCATTTGTGGACTCTTCAATTTGTTCCATTGATCGATTTGTTTATCTTTACATTGATACCATAGAATTTTTACTAGTGTTGCTTTATGATAATCTTAAAAGTAAGGAGGGTAAATTCTTCAAATTTGTTGCCCCTTTTCAAAGTTCTTTTGGCTATTTCCTTTGCATTTTCATGTAAACTATAGAATCAGCTTTCAATTTCTACACAAGTGACTGTTGGGATCGTCATTCAGCATTTATAGATCAATTTCATAACCACATTGAGTCTCCCAACTCATGTTCATGTTTCAGACATCTCTGATCTTTAAACAGGGGCTGATTTTCTATGCTTGGTATTTAAGGGAAAATAATGTAAGAAAGGGAACAGACTGGAACAGTAAGCAATTTTAGTTATTGTCCATATAGTTCATGGGGTCTCTCAGGTACCTCTCTGCTCTGGGTGACCTGGTGATGAGACTGGCTAATAGCAAACTATGCCTCTCACTAGGCCTTGATACGACACTCTATTACAGTATTGACTTTTCTGTACATTGCAGAACTGACTCCCCTTCTATCCTGCCTCACTAACAGCTGACTTCTTTGAAAGATGGTTAGTCTGAGTCAATCCTCCTTATGCCTTGTTTCTTCTAACCCATAGCGCAGTGAATTTCCTTTTGCCCAGGCTCCTACATCTTGTAGTTCAAGCAGTGGGTCACTGGTTTCTTACATCAATTTTGCACCCACTTTAGGTGGGTTTAGGGCACTGCCAGAATTCTACAGAGACATACATCTATTCTCAACATCTTTCCTGGATTTGGTCCAAATTTTACTGTATTTGAACTGTCCTTCATAGACTGTGACTTGGAGGTATTTTCTAGTTTTATAAGAGATGGGGTACGTTCTTTTTATTGTTTTATTTGTTTGTTTTGCTTCTCATTCTTTTCATTAGTTTTGATTTTAGAAAGGACATTGTAAAAGGGCAAAAACCACTAACTAAACAAAACCTTTGTTATCTCACCTTGGTTAACTTTAAGATATTGAAACCATTTTTCTCTATTCATGCCTAGTCAGTGTTTGATGGAGGAGAGATAGGAGAGCAAAAACATGGGGGAAAGCACTTTACTATAAAGAACTCTGCAGGAATCTCTGTTTTACAGACCAGGCCCCCCAATTCTGTTTGTTAGTGACTTTCTCAATATGGATCATCCCATTTATGCCCTGCAAAGTTCACCACTCTGCCTTATCAAATAGATTTATCAAACTGCTTATTTCAAACTGCTTATTTCAAACTGCTTATTTCTAAGATAAAAAGGACTACAAGTTCCCAGAATCGATAAATTCACAAAGTTACAATTGATTTACCAGTTTCTAGGAACTTTTCTTATTGCAGCTGTATGCCATGGTCCACTGTCCATTTAGTCTGGGTCATTTCTGCCTCTGATCCCCTGGTGTGGATCTGGTGCATGTTTGCCTTCCAGTAGCCTGCCCGAGCACCAGCAATTTTTATGTACAGTGAGAAGAAATTGAAGTTCAGAGAGGTTAAGTGGCATATTCAAAGACATTAATTCAGACATTTCAGAGCCAAGACTTAAATCCATCTTCTTAGACTCCAGGTGCTTTTATTTTATTTTAAAAAATATCATCACCAATAACTGTCCTAGGAAGGTTATATTGTTTCTTCTGGAACTAAATCAGAGAATATAAGTCACTTGCCTCAGGTCATATAGATGATAACTATGGATCTGAGGTAGGATGCAGACCTGACTTAAATCCAAGTGCTTTCTAAAGGCTGCAATCTGACTAAACTGATTAACCAGTCCTTTCTGTCATGTTTCCCTGAAAATAAGACCTAGCTGAGCCATTAGCTCTAATGGCGTCTTTTGGAGCAAAAATTAATAATATAAGACCGGGTCTTATTTTACTGTAATATAAAACCTGGTCTTTAATATAATATAATGTAATGTAATGTAATATAATATAGTACCGGGTCTTATATTAATTTTTGCTCCAGAAACGCATGAGAGCTGGTTGTCAGGCTAGGTCTTATTTTTGGGGAAACATGGTTCCTCTCTCAACCCAGCATCTCCAGTCACAATTCCTTGGCTATATTACTGTATTTTTAAGTCTTGCATATCCTATATGTATTCCTCAGACAATTTCTTGAATTAGTCAAAATAGAATAGTTCAGTTTTTGTTTATTATGTTCCCAGGCTCTGGAATAGCATGCCCGCTGTTTGTGAATATGTGAAACTTTTCAGTCTTTTTTACTCATACCAAGGCAGTTTCAGACTTTGAATGAAGCTAACGAAGAAAAATCTGTGGTTATTTATAAATGTCATATTGATACTGTTCTAAAAAGTCATCAGCCAATAGAGATTTGGAAAGTTCCCACTATAACCAGGATATGTTCATTATCCAGCTGTGAGATACTGAGTTAGAGGCTCTCGAAGTTAATAGTCTGTGTTGTAAATATTGCAGTGTTGAGTTTAATTGATCTTGCTTCAATTTTCACTCTACTTTGAAAAAGATTGGGCTGCTTTACTATCTGGAATGTCAGAACTTCCATGAATTATCAGAAGCACTGTGTTGTGTCTGGTAGGGAAGAAAATTATTTTCTTGAAGTTTTTCAACATTATCTGAAAGATGTCTACCTGCATTTGGAGATACTAATAAGGGATCTTAACATTTCATGAAAGTCAGCTAATTTGAGGTCAGTACATGGGGCAGGCCTCAAATTGCGGGGTTACTAGAGAACATAGGGCTGAGAAGTTTAAGCAAATATCTTAAACCAAATTCTAACATATTTAGTTAAATAAAACTTGAATCATTTCTATGTAAAATTCTTGGCTTTTTTGTTGTGTATGCTCAAATGAATTTCAACCTTAAAAGAAGTGTTGGGTTTCTTTTCTTCATTTTGTTATGAGATTGCAATGTCATTTAAAAAGAATATCATCTTTTTGCTTTTAAAAAAGGAGTATAGATAGGAATAGTAACTAATGACTTTAAAACCTGTAAAACCTGAATGGTGGATGTAGTTTGGCTAGATGTGTTCTTTCTAGTCTTATCTAAAGAAGACAAGTTTCCAAGAGCAACTGCACTAGTTGCCAAAGCCAAAACACTAACACTCATATCAGGTATTGTGTTTCTGCTTTGTTAAAACATCCTTGCCTCATTTAAGATGTATTTCTGCCCTTTCTAGTATTCTGAACACTCGTATTCTAAATATTGTTCAGCCTTTCTAGTAATTTCTAGTCTAGTAATGTTAAACAGCTTAAGCTATGGCTCTAAAACTTATTACATATAAATAATAATCAATTGCCTGTGAGTGATAGATATTTGACTGCCACAATGAATGTGCCAGATTTTCTTTTCATTTTGGTTTTCATACTAAACAACCAACCCATGGAATTGCAGTTGTTTCAAAACAATCATGCCAGGTAGTTCCTTCTTCAGAAATTGTCAGGCTTTGGGGCAAATGGCCTTATTAAATTGGCATTAACACGTTCATTAGAGGATCTGTGCCCTAATCAAAGTAAACATCTATAAGACGAATTCCTAGCCTGAGGTCTGCAAATGGATTTCAAAAACATTTGTGCAAATTTTTATTAAAAAGTCTATAGTTTTGTTGAATTTTCTAAGGCAGCATTTGTTAAAATGTAGCTAATGTACCACTCAGAATCCCTGTAAGGCTATAGAGTACTCAGTAGGCTCTTGGCAATTTTAGATGGAATAACTTCACACAAGTACATTATACATTTTAAATATAAGATTGATTATATTTTCAAAGAAATAAACTATTCCATATTTTTAAAAGATTTTTATTAAAAATACGGTTAACATACAATATTACATTAGTTTCAGGTGTATACCATACTTATTCAACATTTACATTCCTAAAGAAGTGACCCCCATGATAAGTCCAGCAACCATCTGACACAAAACTATGCTATCACAATATATTGACTATATTCCCTGTGCTGTACATTGCAGCCCCATAACTTATTTGTTTTATACCTGGCAGTTTGGACCATTTATTGCCCTTCACCTTTTCCCCCCTTTTTAATTTTTCAGTTACAGTTGACATTCAATATTATTTTATATTAATTTCAGGTGTACAACATATGGTTAGGCATTTATATAGTTTAAGAAGTGATCCCCTTAACTAGTCTAGGACACACATGGGACTACACACTGTATTATTGACTATATTCCCTATGCTTTACTTTACATCCTGTGACTACTTTGTAACAATCAATTTGTACTTCTTAATCCCTTCCCTTTTTTCACCCACCTCTTCTACCTTCCCCTCCCATCTGGCAACCAACAAAATGTTTTCTTTATCTCTGAGTCTGTTTCTGTTCTGTTTGTTTATTTTGTTCTTTAGATTCCACATATAAGCGAAATCTCATTGCATCTGTCTTTCTCCATCTGACATTGTCCACTCAGCACAAGACCCTCCAGGTCCATCCATGCATGACAGTCTTGCTGGGTAGAGTGGTCTTGGTTGTATGTCCTTGATTTTCATCACTTTGCATACTGTGTGCCAATCCCTTCTGGCCTGCAAAGTTTCTGTTGAGAAATCAACTGACAGTTTTATGGGAGCTCCCTTTTAGGTAACTAACCATTTTTCTCTTGCTGCTTTTAGGATTCTCTCTTTGTCTTTACCCTTTGGCATTTTAATTATGATGTATCTTGGGGTGGGCCTGTTTGGGTTCATGTGTTTGGGGACTCTGCACTTCCTGGGCTTTTATGTCTATTTTCTTCCCCAGGTTAGGAAAGTTTTCAGTCATTATTTCTTCAAATATATTCTCAATCCCTTGCTTTCTCTCTTCTTCTGGTACCCCTATGATACAAATGTTGTTATGCTTGATGTCGTCCCAGAAGTCTCTTAAACTATCCTCATTTTCTTGGGTTCTTTTTTCTTTTTGCTCTTCCAATTGGGTGTTTTCTGCTACCTTGTTTTGCAAATCACTGATTCAATCCTCTGCTTCATCTAGTCTGCTTGTGATTCCTTCTAGTGTGTTCTTCATTTCAGTTATTGTATTCTTCGCCTCTGACTGGTCCTTTTTTATGGTTTCTATGTCCTTTTTCATGCTTGATATCTCATTGTTGAAGTTCTCATTAAGTTCCTTGAGCATCCTTATAACCATTGTTTTGAACGCTGTCTCTGGTAGGTTGCTTGCCTCCATTTTGTTTAGTTCTTTTTATGGGTTTTTCTCCTCTTTCATTGGGGACATATTTCTTTCTTTCCTCATTTTAGCTGCTTCTCTGTTTGTTTCTATGTATTAGATAGGGCTGCTATATCTCCCAGTCTTGCCGGGTGCTGTTATGCAGTAGATGTCCTGTGGGGTACAATGGCAGTCACCTGTTCTTCGTGCTCCAAGAGTGACCTTTTGTGTGGGTTGTTTGTGCCCTCCTGTTTGTGTTGAGACTTGATTGCTGTTGGCACATTAGTGAGTGGGATTGAATCTCAGGCTGACTGGCTGTGGGATTTGGCCATGTCTACAGCTTGTGTGCTGCTATATGGTGGCCTTACCCTACAGAGCAGGATTTGCCCCAGCAGGTTCTGGTGCCTGCTGAGACTGCCCTTTGTGTGTGTCACTTGTGTGGCTAATTGAGTGGTGCTCTACTGTGGTCTAAAACCAACCTTAAGTGTTTTGGTTCTGGGGCCTTTTGGGAGGGGCTCTGGAGCAGGCCCAGGTCAGCTACTGCCTGTGACCTGCTGAGATGTGCCTGGTAGGATCTACAAAGTGATCCAAATTTGGTTGCTGCCTGTGCTGTGCCTGGAAGGTGGTGGGAAAGGCCACAATGCAAACCAAGAACAGCTGCTACCAATACCGGGTCTAAAGTAGCTCTGCAAAAGGCCAGGACACTCCCAGCCCTGCTGCCCCTGCTGACTCCTATAAGGTTCAGCCACTGATAAAACCTGTTGCAGTATGCAGGACCTCAGTGAGTCAGCAGGGTGGAGCAGTGGAGCTCACCAGGCCAATAAGTTCAGATTTAACCTATGTGGGTGGGCTCAACACAGGAAGGATGGCGCCTGCCTGCCGGCTGCATAGGAGGAGGGAAAATGGGGACTGTGCCAAAGTTATACAACTCAGTGTCTCTTCCTATGTCTTTGACGCTCTCAGAGTCACTATCCCTCTGCTGGAGCCAGCACCCAGCAGGTTTAAAACATAATGTCTGCTTACTTAATTCATGGAATTTAAACACATAAAAGAAGAAAATTATTAAATTTCTATTTAATATTTTTGGACCTTGGTTGACCACAGATAACTGAAATCATGGAAAGTGAAACCGCAGGTGAGAGGGGACTACTGTAGTTTAGCTAAATTCTCGACATTCACCCTTTTCCATTCCCATTACTTAAGGGTGACTGGTCTTTGAAATTAAACAGTCTATTTAATACAGAATAACTCTGATAATTAAAATAGTTTTCTTAAAATCATCATTTTGTGATGAAGCATGCCATATTTGCAATCTTTATTTTCTTTCCAACTTTTTCTTTCCTCATTCAGTTCAGAATTTTGCTTTTATCCAGTAGACCACTAAGTAAATCAATTGTCATTCTAGTGAGTTAAGAAGTACTAAATTTATTTAAAGATTAGAGTTTAAATTGAGGCTAATGAACCTGAATCCAAAGGAGTTTTTGTGTATAACAAGTGCTATGAATTTGACAGTGTAAAATTAACTGCACTCATGTATAAAATGGCCAAAGGCAGAAGGTCAACCTTAAAACATCATGAGATAATAAAACATCATCATTTATAAGAATAAATGAACGTATTATGTTCAGTTAGATATGGAAGGACTTTTAGAGCAAGGTGCAATTATTGAAACTGGTCTTTCTTTGATCAGGCAGGACGTGAAAGGTAAAAGCAATTATTAAAAACTACACATTGCCATCTTTTCCCTTTGTGAACTGAGATTAGAGATAACCTACAGGCACAGTACAGTGTAAACAGTACATGAAAGATCCTATTCCAGGGTAATTTGAGTTTCAGAGGAGAAATGTTTTCTTTTTCCCAAACGAGATTGCCAGAAATACTTGAAGCACAACAAAGCGACCCACTAACCTTTGATGCTCTCCACAGATTGGGTTGTTTTGGAAAGAAGTCAAATGCTGTCTTCCCACGGAAGCCAGAAGTCACCATTTCTTACACATTTTCACACAGTCACCTCCTGGACTTTTCAAAAGAGAAAAAGCTCTTAGGGAAATCCCCAGCCTAGACAAGAAGAGCAGAGACAGAAGGATCAGTGCACAGAAACATCTATGGATAACATGGAGCGTTTGCCAGAAAGGTCTTATTTCAGATGAAATATAAAAAGAGTGAAATCATCAAGCAAAGCTACATGGGAAAGCTTGCGGTAGGTTCATGAGAATTTAAGACACATCTCTAGGTAGGGGAAAAGGTAGCTCACATTTATCAGCTACGTTTCAGCTACATGCTACTAGTATCAGGCACTTTATATATCCTATCACATTTAACATATAGATTGCCTGTTTTCCATGTGAAGAGAGGTGACAACTTTGGCTTAGTTGCCCTAATGAAACTTGTCTTCACAAAGCTTTAAAGACCTGCTGCTAACCACCAGTAATTGTCCTTCTTGTTGCTTGCGTCTCCTCTGCAGTGATAGTTCTTTTAACGTCAGGACTGTGACCTATTTTCACTGTGGTATTCAAGAGTTTTGTAGGCTGACATCGAGTATTAACTTAGTAAATGTATGCTGAATGATTGAACACACAGCAAAGCAGACAGCTGCTTGGGTACTGGGCTGCCCCATGTAGTTATGGTATATTATCCATAACCTATGGAGTTATACATACAGTGATTCCTCCTCCAGCAGGTATATATAGGTCTACTGTTAGAGTAAGCTGGATACTCTAGTAAATAAACCTCAGTACTACAACATCCTATGAGATGGTCATTGTAATCCCTCTTTTGTAGACAATGAAAGTGAAGCACAGAAGGGTAAAGAAATTTTCCCAATGTATCTCAATCAGTTTACTAGTATTGAGCTGGGGATTCCATACCCAGATCCGTCTGAGGCCAACGTTTTCTCACTCTTCTTCTATACTAAATTCCCAGGAAGGCTTCCATTTTATTCTTTGGCCTCTTGAGAAGTCAGCTCACAGAACCTCCCAAGGAACTGTTTTCCAAATTGGAGGTGAGGTGTGGGGGACTAGGCAGGGTTTTTTCTGTTCTTTGAGGGATAAGCTCCACCAAGAGTTTTGGGAACTTGACTGCCCTTAGGAAATCCAACTCCTCTCTCAGCTACTTAGTTAATATCAGCTTTTGATCCAGATACAAGTTCTTTATGGCATTTCCTGCAGAGTTCTCATTTATAAAATAGGTTACTTTAGAAATCACATTTTGGATTTAGAAAATCCTACCTTCACTTTGAGTGAGGCATTTCCAAATTGAACTCTCCTTTTCCACAGCTGACTTCAAATATGGGCAGGCGTTCCTTAAGCAATCTCCTACCCACCTCTGCCATCTCAGGATGTAAGAAACACATAGAATTGTGTTCTAAATTCTAACAATTTCAGACTTGTTTTTATTTCCCCAATTTTATAGGAGTTATTTCCTAAATTTGCTACCTCCGTGATATCTTTGTGTCTTCTTTTTGCCAGTTCTTCAGTGCCTACTTAATTCTGCTTATAAAATTCTCTCTGTTAAAATTACTAGTGTGGATTTTTCCTCACGACTAATTACTGATTGATACAGGGATTCAGCAGCAAGAGATGATAAACTTTTCTCTGTTTATTCAGAGCAGAGCCTTCACAGTTACTCAGAGCCATGAAACTTTCACTCTGGCCCTGTTTTATCTTTTCAAATGTTCAGGACAGGTTGATTGGTACGTGTCAGCGGTCTATTCTTGGATCAATCAGTTTGGTAGATAGGAAAGGGCCAGGTAGTTAAGACATATTTCCCTGGGAGCTGGCCCCAGTGAAGGAGGAATTAGAAAAATGCCATCTGCAATTACATATTTTGCCGTGTATAATGTGCTGCTGTGTATAATGCATACCCATGTTTTTGGCTCAAACTTTCAGGGAAACAAATCTTTTGTTTTAATTTTTTAATTCAAACTCTTATTTGTTTACATTTAGGTACTTGTTTTTTGTATTATAAAGGAATTTTAGCATTTATTTTTTAACATATTATGGTACAAGAAATTTTATGTACTGGTAACAAATTTATGATATTTATGCATCATAGAAGGCCAAGACCTCATTGTTGACAAGTTCGTCGTAAGGTCAACAAAACTGATTGTCGTATCCCAGGGGATTATTTTGCATATGGATATTGTTGTTGCTTTTTAGAGTTACACTTTTAACTCATAAGCATAAATAAAAGAATTAAAAACATTTATATAGATACGGAATTAGTACTACCCATGTATAATGTGCATCCTTATTTTACGCAAACAAATTGGGCAAAAAAGTGTGCATGATACAGGGCAAAATATGTACTTAGGACTTTGGGTAATGAAACAATCCTAAATGACTCTGAATCCTTCTGAATCACAAAAGAAGGATAACAGTATTCCCATGCAGAATTTGTATTAATTTTATTATACCATGTTCTATTTTTGGGGGGGGTATTGGGGAACAGTGCATTTTTCCAGGGCCCGTCAGTGGCATGTCAAGTCATTGTTTTTCAATCTAGTTGTGGAGGGTGCAGCTCACTGGTCCACGTGGGACTTGAACCCGCGACCGTGGTGTTGTGAGCACCGCACTCTAACCACGAGGCAAACCAGCCGCCCACCAGCGGCTCAGCTCCAAGCTCAAGCCGCTGCTTCTCACTGGTCCAGGTGGAAATCGAACCAGTGACCTTGGTGTTATGAGCACCGCGCTCTAACCACCGAGCAAACCAGTGGCCCCATGTTCTATTTTCTTAATTTATCATATATGTAAGAACATAATTTGACTCACCATATTATGGGGGATTTGGTAAATAAGAATTTTCCCCTTTTGCCAGAAATCACAGCATTTAAAATACCTAGTTTCTGAAGAAGTGTTTATTCTGGGGCATTTAAATATACACTTCTCATTCTTCACCCTAAATGTGTATTTTATGCTAGATCCAGAACACTATTTGATCGTCTCCTTGTTTTAGCACTTACCTTGGGCATGGTAGTTTTCTGTATGTGTGTGCACCCTACTTCCTGATTAGAACCTGATCTCCTACAAGCAAAGATGATCTCTTTATTATCTTTATATTCCTGGGGCTTCACATATGTCTAATAAATCTAGGTGCTTAATAATTATTAAATGAATCAAGGAATTTTTTTCTCTTTCAAGAACAGAATTCTTTATAGGTTAAGATAGTCAATATGAAAAGACAGGCTAGTCACTAAAAATTTTTGACACTGATCTTTTTTTTATGGTAGATAAATGTCCTTCATGGTACTAAATAACTAATAGTAATTTATAATAGTGGGTAGTTCCACATATACAATTTATTATTTTGCTCAAATTTGAAAAATGGACCTAAATCCCCAAACACCCAGAATGATGTATATATCTTGCCTCTCTAATATTATAAATTTCCTATATGCAGGCATATATATGCCAAAGCATATAGTGGTGTTACACACATGCTGTTGGGCGAATGAATAAATGAGGTATATTATATTTTCATTCTCCTTGATGATGGTAACAACATTCAATCAAAATACTGAAACATTAGTATCTTTTCTCTATTTATCTCTGCTCCATCAGAAAAAACTTGGGTAACTGCTGCAGTGGAGTTCAGTAGAATAGAATTTAAAGCTAACTTCATGAAGATATGTTATTAGCTATGTCTACACTAAGCTTGTTACTATAAAATAGGAACTCTCAGGGAGCTGAGGCCTGGGAAAATAAGACTGCTTGAGGGCTCTCTTAGATCTGGTCTTTAAGAAAGTGATTAACAGAAATTCATTTTCACATTCATTGTGTAGAGAAAAAAAAAAGTCAAATTTTAATAAGCCTGCTGTTCTGATGGTAGATATCACTGCAAAGTAGCAATTCAAATAGTTAAAATAACTGCTGTGAGGGAAAAATGAAGCAAAAATAAAAAAGGATGATACAATCTCAATTTGGTATTTTGTATATTTCAAGGGAATTGTCCATTTCATCTTTTAATATTCTTTGACTAAATCCTCTCTCATTCCTGAGGGAATTCTTCAGTGGAAAACATTGTATTCAGTATGTCTAGCTTTCAGAAGTTTTTCTGACATTTGTAATTAAAATGGAGTGGTGTAGCCCATTGTGAAGTCAAAATATTGCAAAAAGAGGCTGAGGGGAGGACAGGGGACCCTTGCTGCTTTGGAATGCAAAGGAATTATGTTTCTATTTTTGTGGCTGCCCTTTAGTTTTGGATGTTCTTTAAGTTTTGAGCAGAATTCAGAAGTCAAATGGAGAAAATGACATAGGGAAATTAAGAATGCTACTGCTGCATTATGAAATACTAATAGACTTACAATAATACTTTCTGCCAGTGTTTACATTCTGCTATTATTTATTTCCGTTTTTTAAGCTGTTTTCGCTCTAACATTCTGATTGATGATTACATGTCTAAATATGCAAAATACTTATGAGGACAGAATAAAATATAAAGCTTTTCATTTCCAGATTAAACATTTTTTGCTACATGAGTTTGTGTGTGTATTTGACTCAACTAAATATAAATATATATTATTTGATGTTCTTCTTGTAACTTTAGTATGATATATCATTCCCTAAAAAATGATTTCTTATATACTTGAAATGATCATTTATATTATTTCTTTTTCTTTTTATTTTAATTAAAGTTTATTGGGGTGACAATTGTTAGTAAAGTTACATAGATTTCAGATGTACAATTCTGTATTACATCATCTATAAATCCCATTGTGTGTTCACCACCCAGAGTCAGTTCTCCTTCCATCACCATATATTTGACCCCTTTTACCCCCGTCACCTCTTACCCTCTGGTAACCATAAACTATTGTCTGTGTTTATGAGTTTTTGTTTATCATTTGTTTGTCTTGTTCTTTTGTTGTTTTTAGTTTATATACGACATATCAGTGAAATCATGTGGTTCTCTGCTTTTTCTGTCTGACTTATTTTCCTTAACATTATAATCTCAAGATCCATCCAGGTTGTCACAAATGGTCCTATTTCATCTTTTCTTACTGCTGAATAGTATTCCATTGTGTATAGATACCACAACTTCTTTATCCATTCATCTATCGAAGGACATTTTGGTTGTTTCCATGTCTTGGCCACCCTAAATAAAGTTGCAAAGAACATTGGAGCACACATGTCTTTACAGATAAATGTTTTCAGATTTTTTTGGTAGATACCCAGGAGAGGGATTGCTAGGTTATATGGTAAGTCTATTTGTAAATTTTTGAGGAAGCCTCCACACTGCCTTCCATAGCGACTGCACCAGTCTGCATTCCCACCAACAGTGTATGAGGGTTTCTTTTTCTCCACAGCCTCTCAAGAATACTATGAAGGACTATATGCCACCAAATTCAATAACCTAGCAGAAAGGGACACGTTCTTAGAAACATATAGACTTCCTAGGCTGAACCATGAAGAACTGGAAAAATTTAAACAGACCGATCACCAGTAACGAAATTGAATCAGTCATCCAAAACCTTCCCAAAAGCAAAAGTCCGGGACCAGATGGCTTCACTAGTGAATTCTACCAAACCTTCAAAGAGGATCTAATACCAAACCCGCTCAAACTCTTCCAAAAAATTGAAGAAGAGACAGTACTCCCTAACTCATTTTATGAAACCAACATTACCCTGATACCAAAACCTGGTAAGGACAACACAAAAAAAGAAAACTACAGACCAATATCTCTGATGAATACAGATGCAAAAATCCTACACAAAATTTTAGCAAATCGAATGCAACAATGCATTAAAAAGATTATTCAGCACGACCAAGTGGGGTTCATCCCTGTGGACAAGGATGGTTCAACATCCACAAATCCATCATGTGATACATCACATAAACAAAATAAAGGACAAAAATCATATGATTATATCAATTGATGCAGAAAAAGCATTTGACAAGATACAACATCCATTTATGATTAAAACACTTAATAAAATATATATAGAAGGAAAATACCTTAACATAATAAAGGCCACATATGACAAGCCCTCAGCTAATCTCATAATTATCGGTGAAAAACTAATTTCTTGTATTAAAAGAACATTGCAAAGTAGTTTACCCACTAGCTCTAAATACTTTTAAAAATAGGTACACCATATACACTTTGTAATAAACTACATATTTAAGTCCATTTGAAAACTCAATGCCTTTTTATAAAAAGTCCAATTATGTCTTTTTGTTGATCTTGGGGTTATTGGTTCACCAGTCAATCATCTATAGAGAAAATCTGTGGAGAAAGCTTCCTCCACATAGATAGAGTGGAGAGGATTAAATTAAGGGGGAATTGAGAGATAGAAGGAAGAAATAGAAAAGAGACAGTGAGGGAGAGGGGAAAAGAGGGCGTTGTGGGGGGAGAATATGAAGATGTGAAGAACAAATTAGTAGGTGTAATTTGGGTTTTATGTTTTATGTTCTGGTTTGTATATTTTCAGAAAGTAAGGAAGCCCTTACTACCCTGTTTCCCTGAAAATAAGATCTAGCCAGACCATCAGCTCTAATGTGTCTTTTGAAGCAAAAATTAATGTAAGACCTGGGTCATTATATTATATTGTATTGTATTGTATATTAATTATATATATATTATATTATATTATATTATATTATATTATATTATATTATATTATATTATATTATATTATATCATGTTAGTCGATCTTATGTTAAAGTAAAATAAGACCGGGTCTTATGTTAATTTTTGCTCCAAAAAATGCTTTAGAACTGATTGTCCATCTAGGTCTTATTTTTTGGGAAACAGGGTAAGTCGTGGATTCTTACTCCTACCCATCACACAATCATTTCTACAATGTTCACAGCCAGAAATGTTGTCACCCTATAACCTAGTGAGTTCAGTGAAAGAAAATTTATGGGAAGTCTTAGAATTCATTAGTCCAAAATCCAAGAACTTGAGAGCTAGAAGGAATCTTATAATTTAGGCCAATTCCTTTATTTGGCAAATAGAGAAAATGATATTTAAAGTTAACTAGCATGCCTAAGGCCATACAAATCGCTGGTAGAAAATTAGAGATTACATAGAATCTCATCAGTCAAAGTAAACTAAATGTTTGACATTCATTTTTCTCTGTGTTGTATATATTTATTTAAAAAAACATTAATTAATGATATTTTAAAACCTACATAAAAGTAGACAGAATAACATAATGAACCCTCATGAACTCATCACATATGCTCATTATAATCCATAAATAAAACCTTTATCTATTTCTTTTTGAGTGAGCTTTGGTAGCTTGTATATTTCAAGGGATTTGTCCATTTCATCTTTTACTATTCTTTGAATAAATCTAAGGTCTGTAATGATGTACTGCTCTCATCCCTGATATTGGTAATGTGACCACTATCTTTCCTTTATTGCTTCAATGTCCCACACATGTCCGAAGCACTGTTAATTTTTCATTATTTTTTCTGTTCTTCAGACTGAATAATCTCTATTGACTTATCTTCAAGTTTGCAGATTATTTTTTTTTTACAGTTCAGATCTTTTGTTGATTCCCTGTAGTGAATTTTTCAATTATTGTAGTTTCAACTCTAGAATTTCTGTTTTTATAAGATAGATAATTCCTATCTCTTTCACATATAATTTCCATTTTTCTATTTGGCAAAACATTTTCATACTTTCCTTTAATTCTTATGCATCATTTTCTTGAGTTCTTTGATCATATTTAAATTAACTATGTTTAAAGTATATGTCAACTAATTCCAAAACCTGGGCCCCTTTAAGGACACTTTGTGTTGGATTTGTTTCCTCCACTAGCAGTGTAGGTAACATTTCTATTTATTTTCATGTCTCATACTTTTTGTTTAAAACTGGACATTTTAGATCATACATTGTAAAAATACTGGTATCAGACATCTCTATTCCCCTTGAGTTCCCCTTTTGCTGTTTCTCTTGTTGTTGCTTATTTGTTTAACAACTTTCCTGGACTAATTCTGTGAATTCTACAGTCTCTATAGTATGCAGTTACTGAATTCTTTGCTAGATTTAAATTTTTTTAAATTATAATTTTTTTATTTTTAAACATGGCTTTCTTGGGTCACTCTTGGGTTAGTGAAATTCAGTGATTAGCCAATGATCAGTCAGAAGATTACCTTAAATGCTTTGACAATATTCTTTCACTTTTACAAAAGGGTAAAAGGAAGCACATCTTCAAACTTCGGGCAGTTTATAAAACAGCCTTAGCTTTCACCTTCTACTTTTTCATGTCCTCAAGGTCAGTCAGAGTGATCGCAACCTACTCTTTCTTTCTTTCTTTCTTTCTTTCTTTCTTTCTTTCTTTCTTTCTTTCTTTCTTTCTTTCTTTCTTTCTTTCTTTCTTTCTTTCTTTCTTTCTTTCTTTCTTTCTTTCTTCCTTCCTTCCTTCCTTCCTTCCTTCCTTCCTTCCTTCCTTCCTTCCTTCCTTCCTTCCTTCCTTCCTTCCTTCCTTCCTTCCTTCTCTCTCTCTCTCTCTCTCTCTCTCTCTCTCTCTCTCTCTCTCTCTCTCTGTCTCTCTCTCCCTCCCTCCCTCCCTCCTTCCCTCCCTCCCTCCCTCCTTCCCTCCCTGCTTTCTTTCTTTTTTTTTTTTTTTCTGGTCATGCACATATCCTTGTACAGCCTTTAAGATACTCAAGAAATGTCATAGATTTTCAAAATTTCCTATGGCCATTGATTTTTTCCAGGATTTCCTTCTAAATTCACAATCAGGCTCTTGTTTACCCCGCCTGAAATCACAGCCTTAGAGAGTTTGTCAAATTTTGCTACTGTTTCCTCCCCCACACCCCTACTCCTGTGGTGAATTATTAGTTAAATAAAATAATCACAACATCCATAGAGATTTTTCAGGGCGCAGCATTTGTCAAAAACATCAGTTGTACTGTGAGGATAGTGCTTTTAACAGCTTCTGCATTGGTGGCAAGGCTGTGAGGGGTGGGGAAGCAGGGATGGAGGATGGTAATAGTCCCAAATTGAAATATCACAGACCCCCATTATTTTAATCAAGTTTCAGTAGTTTCTCTTGGATAGACTTTTATTTATTTGTTTGTTTTTTTCAATTTATCTGTGGTTTATCAGAGGTCTGAAATGATTGGTTTAAGTTGTTCTGCCATTACTTTTATTCTTTGATGGGAGAACTAATGCAGCCATGTTTTCAATCCATCATTCTGGAAACCAATTCACCTGCCTTTCTTTTTGGAAGATATTTTGGCTGAATGTAGAATTACAAGAAAAGATCTTAGTCCATTTTCTTCTGCATTGTATAGTTTCTGATGATATATCTGATGTAATTTTTATTTTTCTTCATTTGTGCATAATGTTTTTATTATCTCTGCTTTTAAGATTTTCTCTTTATCACCGATTTTAGTCATATTACTATGATTTGCATTGATGTGTGTTTGTGTGTGTGTGCGTGTACGTGCATATATTGTGTGTTCCCCTTTTATTCAATTCAGAGTTCTTTGGCTTTGACTTTGGATCTACAGTTTTATGTTTTTAAAAATAAGTTTTATTAAATTTATTTGGATGAAATTTGTTAGCAAAATTATATAGGTTTCAAGTGTACAATTTTACAATACATCATCTCTATATTTCATTGTGTGTTCACCACCCAGAGTCAGTTCTCCTTCCGTAACCATATATTTGACACACTCTTCTACCACTCTCCCTTCCCCATTATCCTCTATTAACCACTAAACTGTCGTCTGTGTCTATGAGTTTTTGTTTCTTTGTATTGTTCATTTGTTGCTTTCAGTTTATATACTAAATATGAGTGAAATCATATGGTTCTCGACTGTTTCTGTCTGACTTATTTTCTTAGTACAGCAATCTCGAGATCCATCTATGTTGTTGCAAATGGCAGTATTTCATCTTGTGGCATATATGTACCACATTTTCTTTATCCAATAATCTATTGAGGGACACTTTGGTTGTTTCCATGTCTTGCCCAACATGAATAATGCTGCAGTGAACATAGGGGTACATATATCTTTATGGATAAATGTTTTCAGATTTTTTTTGAGTAGATACGCAGGGGAGTAATTGCTGGGTCATATGGTAATTCTATTCTTAATTTTTTTGAGGAAACTCCATAGTGTTTTCCATAGTAGTTGTACCAATTTACACTCCCACTAGCAATGCATAAGTGTTGCTTTTTCTCTGCAAATTCTCCAATACTTATTATTATTTGTCTTATTGATAATAGCCATTCTAATAGGTGTGAGGTGGTATCTCCTTGTGGTTTTGATTTGAATTTCCCTAATAGCTAGTGAAGTTAAGCATTTTTTCATGTATTTGTTGGCCATTTGTATGTCTTCTTGGGAGAAGTGTCTGTTCAGGTCCTCTGCACATTTTTAAATTGGATTGTTTATTTTTTTGTTGTTGAGTTGTTTTTTTGTTGTTTGTTTTTTTGTTGTTGGGTTGCTTGCAAATATCTTCTCCCATTTGGTTGGTTTCCTCTTTGTTTTGTTGATGGTTTCTTTAGCAGTGCAGAAGCTTTTTAGTTTGATATAGTCCCATTCATATATTTTTGCTTTTACTTCAAATTCATAAAATCTTCTCTGAACCCAAAATTCATAAAACCCAAATTCATAAAATCCTCTCTGAACCCAAAGTCTATAAGTTTAGTAGCTATGCTTTCTTCTATGCAATTTATTGTTTCATGCCTTATGTTAAGGCCTTTGATCCATTATGAGTTAGTTTTGGTACATGCTGATAGATAGCAGTCTAGTTGTGTGTGGTCTTTCCAATTTTCCCAGCACCATTTATTGAAAAGGATTTTTTTTGGTCTCCTTTGTCGAAAATTATCTGTTTATATATAGGTTTATTTCTGGGTTCTCAATTCTATTCCATTGGTCTGTGTGTCTGTTTTTTTGTTTTTTGTTTTTGCCAATACCATGCTGTTTTGATTACTGTCACTTTCTAGTATAATTTGAAGTCAGGGAGTATGATACCTCCTGTCTTGGTCTTTTTTCTTAGGATTGCTTTGGCTATTCAGTGTCTTTGGGGATTCCATACACATGTGATAATTTTTTGTTCTATTTCTTTTAAAAATGCCATTGAGATTTTGATAGGGATTGCATTAAACTTGTATATTGCTTTGGGTATCATGGCCGTTTTAACTGTGTTGATCCTTCCAATCCATGTCTTTCCATTTCTTTGTGTTTTCTTCAATTTCTTTTTAAAAATGTCGTATAGTTTTCAGTGTATAGGTTCTTTACATACTTTGTTAAGTTTATTCTTAGGTATTTTATTCTTTTTGTTGCAATTGCTAAACAAAATTGTTTTTCTAATTTTTCATTTTTCCCCTTGAAATTTCATTGTTGGTATATAGGAATTCAATGGATTTTTGTACATTGATTTTGTATCCTGCAACTTTACTGTATTTGTTTATTGTTTTTAATCATTCCTTTGGTGGAATCTTTAGGGTTTTCTATATAAAGAATCATGTCATCTGCAAAAAGAGACAATTTGACTACTTCATTCCCAATTTGGATGCTTTTTATTTCTTTCTCTTGCCTGATTGTTCTGCTAGGACTTCTAATACTATGTTGAATAACAGTGGTGAGAAGGAGCATTGCTGTTGTTTCTAATCTTAGAGGGAAAGCGTTCAGTTTTTCACCCTTAAGTATGATATTAGCTGAGGGTTTGTTGCCTTTATTATGTGGAGGTACTTTCTATATCAATTTATTAAGTGTTTTAATTACAAATGAATGTTGTATCTTGTCATATGCTCTTTTTGTATTTATTGATATGATCATGTAATTTTTATGCTTTATTTTGTTTACGTGGTGTATCACTTTGATCGATTTGCATTTGTTGAACCACTGGAACAAACTCCACTTGATCATGACATATTATCTTTTTAATGTATTGTTGTATTCAATTTGCTAGTATTTTGTTTAGAATTTTTATATTCGTCAGAGATTTTGGTCTGTAATTTTCTTTTTTTCTGTTATCCTTACCAGATTTTAGTATCAGGGTAATGTTGGTCTCATAATACAAGTTAGGAAGTATTGCCTCTCCTTCAATTTTTTGGAAGAGTTTGAGGAAGACAGGTATTAAATCATCTTCAATGTTTGTTAGAATTCACTAGTGAAGCCATCTGGTCCTGGACTTTTGCTTTTGGGGAGGTTCTGGATGATTGTTTCAATTTCCTTACTGTTGATTGGTCTATTTCAATTTTCTAGTTCATGCTTCAGTCTAGGGAGGATACATATTTCTAAGAACTTTTCCATTTCTTCTAGGTTTTTGAATTTGGTGACATAATCCTTCGTAGTATTCTTATATGATCCTTTATACTTCTGTGGTAGCCATGGTAACTTCTCCTTTTTCATTTCTGATTTTCTTTGTGTCTTTTCTCTTTTTTCCTTAGTTGAGCTATGGTATGGGTTTGTCAATTTTATTAATCTTTTCAAAGAACCAGCTCTTTGTTGCACTAATTTTTTCTATTGTCTTTTTGTTTTCTGTTTCATTTGATTCGGCTCTAATTTTTATTATTTCCTTCCTTCCGTTGACTTTGGATTGCATTTGTCCTTTTTCTAGTTCTTTAAGACATAATATTAGGTTGATTATTTAGCATTTTTCTTGCTTCTTGAAATAACCTTGTAATGACATAAATTTCCTTCTTATTACTGCTTTTGCAGCATCCCAATTATTTTGATATGTTGCATTTTCATTCTCAGTTATTTGTATGTATCTTTTGATCTCTCCTCTTATTTCTTCTTTGACCCAGTCATTTTTTAGTAACATGTTGTTTAATCTCCATATATTTGTGGGTTTTCCTGCTTTATTTTTGCAGTTGATCTCCAGTTTCAAAGTATTGTGGTCGGAG
Organism: Rhinolophus hipposideros; assembly: GCF_964194185.1. Lineage (NCBI taxonomy): Eukaryota > Metazoa > Chordata > Mammalia > Chiroptera > Rhinolophidae > Rhinolophus > Rhinolophus hipposideros. The sequence goes on along the minus strand of NC_138056.1, from coordinate 74,958,619 downwards.
AATAAGTTCGGTATGATATCAATCTTGAATTTGCTGGGGCTAGTTTTGTGTCCAACATATGGTCTGTTCTTGAGAATGCTACATGTGCATGAGAAAATAAAATGTATAGTCTGGTGTTCTGGGATGAAAGTCTCTGTAAATGTCTATTATGTCCATTTGGCTTAATGTTTTTTAAATTGATTTTCTGATATTTCTTTATTGATTTTCTGTTTGGAGGATCTATCCAGAGCTGTCAATGGAGTATTTAGTTTCCGTACTATAAGTGTGTTTTTGTCAGTTTCTCCCTTCAGTTCTATTAGTAGTTGTTCTATATATTTTGGTGTTGATTGGGAGCATGTATATTGATGTGTCATGTCTTCTTGTTGTATTGTCCCCTTTATCACTATGAAATGTCCATCTTTGTCACTTGTTACCTTTTTTAGCTTGAAGTCTATTTCACCAGATATAAGCATGAATACACCTGATTTTCTCTGTATGCCATTTGCTTGGAGTATTGTTTCCCATCTTTTGAGTTTATATTTTTCCTTGTAGCTGAGATGCATCTTTTTGAGGAAGTATATAGTTGGGTTTTGGGTTTTTTTTTTGGGGGGGGGGGTTGATCCAATCTGCTACTCTGTGATTTTTTATTGGTGAGTTCAGTCCATTTACATTTAGAGAGATTATTGATATATAAGGATTTCCTACAGCCATTTTACCTTTTGTTTTCTGGTAACTTGGTCTCTCCATTCTTTATTTGTCTTTGTGTTTCTGTCTGTTATTTTAGTTTGGTAGTATTCTATGATTTTTTTTCCCTGTTCCCTCTTTTTTTATGTTATGTGCCTCAGTCTAGACATTTTTTTGAGTAGTTACCATTATGTAAAATAAAGTTCCATATATAAAGTAGTCCTTTTTCTTCAGCATGCATCTTATCTTCATTCCCCTTTACAAACTCAGACCTTTACTCCCTCCCAGTTTACGTTTTTGCTGTCATAAATTATCCCTATTTATGCAGTGAGTTCATTTCTGAGTTGCTATAGGAAATTGTCTTCTTCTCTTTTTCTTTTTTATGTTTTTATCTCCTTTACCATTCATGTCATATTTAAGTATATAGTGCCCTATTCTGAGTGGGGGTTGCCACATCCTTCTTCTGTCTGTTAGTCATCTTACTCATGGTTCTGTATCTTTTTGTCTTTTTGTTTCAGGTAGAATAATAACCCACTTCAATATTACCTGTAATGCAGGCCTTGTGGTGGAAAATTCCCTCAACTTCTGTATATCTGGAAAGGTCTTTATTTCTCCTTCATAGCTAAAGGATAACTTTGCTGGATATATTATTCTTAGCTGGTAATTTCACTCTTTCAATAGTTTAAATATTTGATTCCACATCCTCTGGCTTGTAGAGTTTCTGCTGAAAAATCCGATGATGATCTAATGAGCTTTCCTTTGTAGATTACGGTTTTAATTTCTCTGGTTGCCTTGAGGATTCTTTCTTTGTTATTAATTTTTGACAGTTTCAATATAATGTGCCTTAAGAAAGCCTTTTTGGATTGAGATAATTAGGTGTTCTGTGTGCTTCTTTGATTTGAGGATCCAGTTCTTCCCACAAGTTTGGGGCGTTCTTGTGAACTATTTGTTTGAATAGGCTCTATGTTCCTTTCTACCTCTCTTCTTCTTCTGGTATACCCATTATTCTTATACTGTGCTTTCTGATGGAGTCAGAAAGTTCTTGTAGAGTTCTTTCATTCTTTTTACTCTCGTCTCTCTCTTCTTCTATCTGCATCATTTCCAGACTTCTATCTTCCATATAACTAACTCTTTCCTCCATCTAGTCAGCTCTGTTTCCTAAGCTTGCTCTTTCATTTCTCATTTCTTTTACTGAGTTCTTCATCTCCAGAATTTCTATTTGGTTCTTTTTAAAAATTTCAATTACTTAGGTAAAGTATTCAGTTTTTTCATTGATTTTATTTCTGAGTTCATTAAACTGCCTTTCTGAGTTTTCTTGCATCTTATTGAGTTTTTCAGAACTTCAATCTTGAATTCTTTGTCATTTAAGTCACATATTTCCATGTCTTTAAATTTATTCTCTGGAGATTTTTTTTCTTTTTGATTTGCCTTGTTACCTTGGTTGTTCAGAGTAATTGATGGATTACTTCTCTTCCTAAGTATCTATGGCAATGAATTTTGCTGCAGGTTGATACAAGGAGGGCTTTTTTTTTTTTCCTAGTAGGTAGCACCGGGACACTTTATCTTCTCTTACCCTGTTCTAGCTTCTCATGGTGGAAGAGTCCCTGGGAAAGTGGGTGTCTCCTCCCTGGTCACTGGGATTAGCTGCCATGAGCTCCGCTGTTCAGGAACTGTCTCTCCAGTTCTTAAGGCTGTAGATATTCAGCTCTTTAAACTGACACTGCTACAATTTCTTCCACTTCTAGTCCTGGGAGGGTGCAGAGGAGGTGAGTTCTGGGAGGGTGGGTGAAGGTGACCAGGCTCTGTGGCTTTGTTTTCTGCCTGGCCGTGAGGGCTGCTAACCTCAGCTGTCACACTTCTGTACTGGGTCTCTGCCCCAATCACTGGATTCAGCTGCATTGTATGCTGATCACTCAGACAAGAATGCTTGGGGCCACAGAAAGTGCATCTGCAGCCTGTATCCCCCCTCCTGGGACTGCGGTGAGCTTGAGCTGTGCTCATGACAGTGAGCTCCAGGTTGTGTCCTCACACCTGTCCCTGTTCTTTCCCTTCCCTCCTCCCCTGTTCGCCCTGATTTGCCCACCTTCAGATGTTTCATTGTATGGATCTCTCAGATGTGTTTGTGTGTTGCACAGGGAATTCTTTGCTGAATTATAGCTGTTCAACTTGTAACTTCAAGGAGAGTGATAAAGGGGAACCAGCCTCCCAACCCACAGTTTTATAGTTTTTATCTGGAAATTTTCCTGTGAATCACTCATATTTATTAATATTTTTCAGTCCCCACTTTTCTCTCATCTTTAGACCCCAATAAAATAAATTCAGTTGACCTGTTAGTACTTTCCACAGGTCACAGATTCTGTGTTCTTTTATTTTTCAGTCTTTTCTTCTCTGCATTTCATTTGGGAGAGTGATTATTGCTATGTCTTTGAGGTGAAGCATATTTTCTTTTACAGTGCTTACTATGCTGATAATCCCATTCAATGTATAATCTATTTCAGATATTGTCATTTTTACCTCCAGAAGTTCTGTTGAGTCTTTTTCTTTCTCACACTTCTCATTATGATTTTTTTCTTACATCCTGTGTACTTGGGATATATTCAAAATAGCTGTTTTAATGTCTCTTGTATTTTATTTCCATCATCTTTGCTGTTTCTACATCTGGTTATATTAAGTGATTTTTTTTTTCTGGTTGTGGGTAATATTTTCTAGTGTCTTCATAGGTCTAGTAATTTTTATTAGATTATAATCACTATGAATTTTACAATATACAGTACTATATTGCTTTTCTTTAAAAAAATTAGAATTTTCAGCCATAAAAAGAATTAAACCTTGGCACTGTGACAACATAGATGGATCTTGAGGGCATTATGCTAAGTGAAATAAGTCAGACAGAAAAAGACAAATACATGTGATCTCATTTATATGTGGAATCTTAAAAAAAGAAAAAGAAAAGAAAACCCAAGTGTATAGATCTGTTCATAGAAAACATATTGGTGGTGACGAGAGGAAGAGAATGAGGGATCAGTGAAATGGGTGAAGGGAGTCAAAGGGTACAAATTTCCAGTTGTAAAATAAATAAGTCATGGGGATGTAATGTACAGCACGGTGACTATAGTTAATAATACTGTGTTGCATATTTGAAAGTTGCTAAAAAGAGTGGATTTTAAAAGTTCTCCCCATAAGAAAAAACAAATATTTGTAACTGTGTATTGTGATGGATGTTAAATAGACTTATTGTGGTGATCATTTCACAATATATAGAAATATCTGATCAGGGTATTGTACACCTGAAACTAATATAATGTTATATGTCAATTATACCTTAATAGAAAAAAATTGAGTTCTTTGGGAAAAAAAAGAAGTTAGAATTTTATGGTATACAGTTAAACTATTTATACTCATATGTTTGATCTCTTTGAAGTTTGTTTTTTAATCTCTTTATGGAAGATCTAGAGGGGTCTTTATTCCTGGGGTAATTTAGCCCCATAGCTAATCCATGGTTCTTCTGAGATCTCATATAACTGCCCAATACATTCAAAACAGTCTGCACTCCGACATGAAGAAAATTGAACAATTCCAAGATCTTAGTTAGCTCTGCAAATTGCACATTTGACACACTCCTAGTAATTGTTCTTTACTAAAAAGTAGTACTTATGCGGCCTCAGTGGGCTTATATTGAGAATATATAAAAATCTCCCAAAACTCAATAAGAAAATAAACCATCTCCAAAATGGGCAAACTATTCAAACAGACATTTCACTGAATAAGATACACAGATGGCAAACAAGATCATTTAAAAGTGCTCAACATTATTACTTATTAGGAAATGAAAATTAAAAACACAATGAGGAGGGCTGGTTGATTCAGTTGGTTAGAACACAGTGCTCATAACACCCAGGTTGTCGGTTCGATTCCCACATGGGCCAGTGAACTGCGCCCTCCACAACTAGATTGAAAAAAAAAAATGACTTGACTTGGAGCTGATGGTTCCTGGAAAAACACACTGCTCCCCAATATTCCCCAATAAAAATTTATAAAACAAAAAACAAAATGAAAATCCCCCACAATGACATACTGCCGTACACCTATTTAAATGTCTGACAAAAAACTCTGACAATACCAAGTGTCAGGGAGAATTTGGAGCAGCTAAAACTATCATATATTGCTTATATGAATATAAAACAGTACAACCACTTTGGAAAACGTTTTGGCAATTTCTTAAAAAGTTAAACATACACTTATCATATTACCCGGACGTCCCCACTGATTTATTTACCCAGGTGAAATGAGAGCATATGTTCCTACAAGTGTGTTCATTAATGTTTATAGAAACTTTATTTGTAATAGTCAAAACCTGGAAATGACTCAAACGTCCAACAGCAGGTGAATGGATAAACAAATTGAGATATATCCATACAATTGGATATATCTCAGCAATAAAATGGATAAATGATTCATATGTGCAATAACAGATGAATCTCAAAATAATTGTGCTAAGTGAAAGAAGGCAGACCAAAAACAAACAAAATAGTCTATACTTTGCCATATCATTGCATTATATAACATCCTTGAAAATGCAAACTATGTGGTGCTGGTTACACTTATGATATTGTGCAATCTAAATATAGAACTTTTCCTGATCTTAGGGGAAAAGCTTTCAATCTTTCACCATCATGTATGATGTTTGCTATGGGTTTGTCATATGTACTTTTTTATATTGAGGCATGTTTCTTCTATACCCAATTTGTTGAGGTTTTTTTTCTTAACATGAAAGGGTGTTGTATTTTGTCAGATGCTTTTTCCGCGTCTGTTGAGATGATCATATGATTTTTTATCTTTCATTCTATTAATATGATAAATCACATGTGTTGATTTGTATGTTGTTTGAACCATTCTTGCCTGCCAGGGATAAATCCCACTTGATCATGGTGTATGTTCTTTTTGATGTGTTATTGAATTTGGTTTGCTAATATTTTGTTGATAATTTTTACATCTGTATTCATCAGGAATATTGGACTGTAGTTTTCTCTTCTGTACTGTCCTTATCTACCTTTGGTATCAGGGTAATGCCGACGTCATAAACTGAGTTTGAGAGTGTTCCTTCCTGGTGAATTTTTTGAAAGAGTTTGAGAAGAATTGGTGTTAATTTTTTCAATGTTAGGAACAAAAATTTTTAACAATGAAAATAAAGTTGGAATAACTGAATCATTCGAATCAATCTTATAATGGGGTCTGTACTACTGAATGTCCTTGGACCTTGTAGAGGCCATGTGGGAGTATTGGTCCCAAGATGAAAGGAGGAAGAGAGCCAAAGGAGGATGGTGCAAAGCGATGTTGTGAGTATCTAGTCACTAATCTGGCAGATTTGTGTAACTGCCTACTCCATATTGTCACAATGTCTCTTCTTTCTTTCTTAAATCTGATCCCTACGAAACTTTTCTTCTTACTACTCTGTGTGGGTACCTTCCAATTTTCCCTTCCATACCCGCTCTCTACCCTGTCTTTGCCCCAGAATGCTGACCCACAGCAACAGGCTCCCTGTTCCTCTGGTTTTAAGTTGAATTTGGCTAACAGAATCACAGGAGTCGGAAGGAGGAAGAGAGTGAGTCAGGGTATTTATTTCCCTGTTCCCCACTCTTCAGGGTCGCCTTGGGCTTGTTGCTTCCTCTTCAAAGGATGAAAGGCAGAAGTTACTCTTACATGGCCCTCTCCACATAATTTTCTTTGTCTCCATGTTCTAGTTACCTCTCCATTTCCTCACCATTTCAGGCCTAAGGGTGAATGGAATCATTATTACATGTGATTTCCATGATGCCTACTTAAACCTTTGTAAATAACCCCTGTACTAAACTCTCCTCAAATTCTCCAGTTTGTGTGTGCAGCTGTTTCCTGCTGGGACCCCGACTGATATAATTGCTATGTTCACCATATTGCTGTCTTCCTCACTCTATTATCCATTCTTTATTTGAAGGAAACCAAGGATGAATGTCTTTCCCTAGCAACAGCATATGTTTTAGTTAGATTTTTTTTTTTTTGGTTTGTTTGTTTTGTTTTTAAGTTTCAAGGAGCTGAGACATACTCATGCTACCTTAAGTAAGTAGGAGTTTATTGTGAGGTCATAAACAGAAATAAAGAAGACAGTACTTCTTATCAGAAAATTAGCCTTTACAGAAGAGCTGATACTGCACAAAGCCAGATCTGAAGGGAACTGCGAGGCAGTTCAGTTTCTGTTAAGTCACATCCTCTTTTCCGTACTCCTGCAGAGCGCCAGGGACTCCTATACATATTTTTCTAGGTTATCTCTTGATACTAACTCTCCTTTGGAGGTCCAGGGGTCATAAGCATACCCTTTAAATATATGAGTCTCCTTTGGAGCTCCAGGGGTCATGAGCATACCCTTTGAGCATATAACTCTCCTTGGGATGTCCAGGGGTCATATGTATACCCTTTGAATTATTCAGGTCCCTATGCTTAGTGGCTAAGTGCTCTGGATCTAATATCTGGCAGCTTTGGCTTGAATCTTGACTTTACTTAACTGGCTATGGGCCTTTGGGTAAATTACTTAATGTTTTCTAAGACTTAGTCCACTTGTAAAATAGGAATAAAAAATAGTCTTACTTCATTTGATTCTTCAGAAAAATCTCATCTGGAAAAGATGGACTGGGCAAAGAATAAATGCTCAGTAAATGTAAGGTACTGCTACTATCATCTTAATCAGAAACAAAATTGTTTTGACAATGACTTGGAGGAAAATAAATCTCTGAACCCCTAGTCTGGCTAGCAGCTCAAAGCAATAAGACAAGTCTCTCTGGTCCTTGCATGGTGTGGTCAAAGAAGTTTTGTGGGCAAAGACTACGTATAAATTTGCCGAACTTTAGAATCAAGATCATCTATAGTTAAGGTGCTTTGGGAGACTAGTTGCAGCACCAGCTGAACAGTGAACCCTGGTAAACCTTGTACCTTAGTTACTAGTTATGGCTCCCTCACTCCTCCATGAAGTTGGGTTGGAATAGCTTTTCAGTTCTACGAAGCAGACACTCTGATCCATCCCTCACAGCAATGATTCTGTATTATCCCTTTAGTGTGATGATAGCTTTGTCCTATGGCTCTGCTATATTCTGGGTATTAAAGTTTGCATCTAGATCTTCAATTCTCTATGTCTCAAATTAAAACTCTCTCAGAGAAGGATATATATAGGTGGTCACCATCTTCCCTACTGGATAGAACTTTCCTATTATCTCACATCATGGGCTAAGGGATATTTGTGAACTGGCTGCCTTTGGATCTGGAGTCAATTTCTTATTAAAGCAGCCAATAGCTAGTTTGAGGGATGATGTGGCAGTAACATGGCGACTTACGTGAAAGTAGTTAAGAAGGAGATTCTAGGCCAGAGCCCATTAGACAGAGCTTTGCAAATAATAGGTATGTCAGAGATTGGCCAGTATGGATATAAATTCTACCACCTGAATGAATTTTATGGTATGTAAATTATACCTGAATAAAGCTGTTTGGTGGGAGTGGAGCAGAAAGACAAATGATACTGAATAGAGTGTGTGTACTGATTGTGGGGGCATCATCCAACAACAATTATTTGTGGGTATTTACTATGTGGAAAATACCATACTAGCTACTGATTATGAAATATAAATAGATATATTCCCTGAACTTCTTCAGATAATACATGGGGTATTAAACCTATATTTCACTTCTTGGTAGAAGTGCAGTGTAGATGGCATTGTAGTATAGATTTTGTTTCTCTGGGCATGTAATAGAAACCCATATTTCTGTATCTTATCCACTAAGTATGAATATATTTATAGAGTGACATAGAGTGTGTCAAATAAAATTATGTTTCAGATCAGACAAACTTTCCCTTTGGGCTATCACTTTAAATATTGAGTATAATTATAACTTTGGTGACTTGATATCTAACTGACAATATAAAATTAACTGTACAATCTTTATGAAATTGAATTTAAATAATTATGTCCTTCTAGGGTTTATTTTTAAAGAAGTGTTGTACGTAAGGCTGAATTTGTGATGCTTCATTTAACATTGCTGAAGGAAAGAACAGATACTAAAATATTTTGAGCTGGAGTTTTACATAGACAAAGAGAAACTTAACTACTGGTTACTAATTACATTCATATTTTGCACCAAAAAAATTAGGAGTTGCAAATACGTTTGACAGGTTTCCAAGTTGGGCATTAAATCCTTTGTGGAATTTTTAAAGTTTGAAGCTGATTATTTTTGGTAATAAGGTGAATCTTAGTCTGCGTTGCTGCCTCAAGAGTTCTGGGAAAATAAGGGAGATGTTGAGAGTCTGATCTGTATGTAGATATACAAATATGACTGACGAAGGAACTCTAAAACACTGGGGCGGAGGTTTCTAAAATAAGTATTTTTGGGGAAGAAAGGTCAATGGTGATACCAACTGATAAACTTGAGTCATAGCTCCTCAACTTCCTCTTGGAACCCTGGACTTGAATAAGACTTGGTGCTGTGTCCTATAAGTGGTAGCGACTTCAGCCTACTCTAAAGTGCTGTAAAATTAAAGGGTCAGGCTACCCTTTGGAAGCCTTGTAGAAGGCACAATTCCTCTTCTTCTATCTGAGATCTGTGGTCAACGTGGTTAGGTGGAGAGGTCTCTAGCAATGGTGATGGTGAGCTTGGGGGCTGCAGCAAGATCAGCATCTATTGTCTTGATGGTTGCTGCTGAAATAGGACCTTGGATATGTCTGATTTGATGCCATGGAGATTTCATGACCTTAAAAATACCATCAGGTTCTAGCTTGTGGTGTCATCAGGCAGCAACAATGGACCCTGGCACTCTCATTCCATCCAGATCCTCAACCCACCTTTGACCCATACACCACTGTTGATAGAACATCTGTGATTTTCACCCCACCCCAGATTCCCAGGGAAATCAGTGAGACCTCCTCAGGATGAGGGAGGAGTTTCTTTGACATATAATACTTCATATTAAAAAAAGTGAAAGTATAATTTATACCTTAGGGTCAAGTTAAAAGGTAAAAATGTGCCTGTATTAATTTGGCTTGTCAGGACGCCTAGAAGTTGCACCTACTAAGAAAAGGATCTCCTGAGTCAGCGTGGAGGGTAAACAGGCAGTGGTAGCTAGAAAGCAACACAATTCCTCAGGGAAAATTAAAGTCCTTATGATGGTTGCCTCCTTTCCCCCTCCAGCTCTTCTTCCCTTACAGCCCTCTTCCCACCCCAAAGCACCAGGTTAGGTTGATGTGGCCTGTGGAAATGATGCTGGTCTCTTGTGGAGACTTGGGTATGGAGATAAAGTATGAAAGAGGTTAACATTTATTGAACCTTTACTATATTCCAGATACTGTGCTAGTTGCTATTTGATTTCCACTTAATCCCCACAAAACTCCACAAGTTAGATAGCACGGGCCTCATTTAGAAAGATTAGAAACTGAGGGGAGAGGACTAAATGATTCTATAGTTACTGTTTGAGTGTGGTTTGTTGAGGTTCATCCAACTCAGGCTACTGTCTCAAAAATTTGTGAGGCAATATGCCTGTCTCCTTGAGATGTTCAGACATCCTGGAGTTTCAGGAATTACACTCTTGTAGGCTACCTTTTATTCAGTGTGTGAGTGTGTGTGTGCACACACACCACATTTGTATGCATGTGTGTGTAATAGCTTTGATAAATGGGTGGAGCTTTAGGGTATTGTTATCACAGTTCAAAAGGTAATTAGCAACATATTTAACTGCGTTTCTGAATTTTTGCCTTGATTAAGCTCCACTCTAAATTAGGAATGTTTTCTTGAGGATTGTTTGCATGATATTATTTTTCAGCCAAGTGCAGTAAAGGGGTAGCAACTGGAATTGAGAAGAATTATAGTTTGAGACAGATCGTATAGATTAGATGGCTAAATTACATTTGAAGGTCAACACAAAAGGAAAATTGGAAGTCTTTCCACCCTTGTTTATGCATAGCAGGAATAAGAAATAGTGTAAGGGAGGGGAGGAGGAGATCAGGAAATAACTTTTAAAAGCAAATTCTTAATATATGTATGTTTTGTCTCTTTTTCCCAATGAAATCTTAAAGCTTTTTATTATCAATTGTCATTCATGTATTTTACAAGTGTTTTTAATAAGATTTATGTGGACTCTCCTATTTATACATATGACCCTGGAAGAATTATTAATCTCTCCCTTTTTTTTTTTTCAAAAGTGTCCCTGTTGAAGAATCAGTTATATGGTCCCGCTATTTATTGAACGCCTCCTATATGCTAGGCCCTGCAGATAGGCACAAAAGTGAACAAAGCAAACATGGTTCCATATCCTCAAGGAGCTTATGCTCTAGTGGAAGGTCCAGCCTCCTCCTCCTCCAAAAAAAAAATAAATAAATAAATAAAATAAAAGAATTACATGGTAATATGAAGGAATAAAGCCAGGACCTGAGCTAACAATTGAGAATGGGGAGACATCTTTATTTGGAGTAGCTAGAAAATGACCCTCTTAGGGGGTGACACTTAGGCAAGACCCAAGGGATCAGGAGTTAGCCCCACAAAGTCAGGGGAAGAATATCTCTGGTAGGGGCATTGCAGATGCAAAGATCGTAAGGCTCTAGTACTATAGCATATTTGAGAAACTGAAAAAATACGGTAAGAATATAGTAGAGTCACAAAGAAGATTGGTATAAGGTGGTAGACAAGGCCTAGATCAGTCAGGATCTAGGATTCAGACTATGATAAGAACCTGGATCATATTCTAGACATAATAGGGAACCACTGAAACTACTTTAAAATATTTTTTGTTGTCATTTCTAAGCACAGATTTTCTTTTTAAATTGTATAGCATTGAGTTGTTTGTATTTTAATACATTGAAATGCAAAATTAAATGATTTATAATCTCCCTGACCAGGTAGCCTGATGATATTTTGATTAAAAAGAAAAGTTTTGTTTTTACACATTTAAATACATATGCACACATATATACGTGTGCATACACACATATTTCTCTTTCTTTGATGCTCTTGCCCTTTTCCCAAAGGTAGTCACTATTAAATATTTTCTTGTGTTTCCTTCAAAATTTTATACAAATACTTAAATATTTGTATATGTAAAAAACAAATGGGATTAAGTTTATATCATGTTCTGCACTTTAAATTTTAACTTAATATCAACACTAAAAGAATATGTCATTCTTATAAAAAGTTGCATAATATACTATTTTATGGGTGTGAGAGCTTTCCTTTTTTAACCAGTAACCTACTGACTGATATTTTCGTAGCTTTTCTTTTTGTTTTGTTTTGTCATAATAAATGATACTGCCCAAAACATCTTTGGTTATAAATCTTGGGACATTTTTACAAGTGTCATTATTGAGTAACATTATTATGTGTTTTTAAAATTTGAAAGATTGCTGAATTGTCCTTCAAGATTGATTTCACCAACTTAAAACCACTCCGTCCAAATTTATGAAAGTGCCTGTTTTTCTGACCCCTCTTGAATACTGGATATCATTAAATATTACAATTCTTGCCTAATTGCTAAGTAGAAAATGATTTCTCAATGTCTTTTGCAATGAACTTACTTGACTTGTGAATGGGATTGTGTTTTTCCTTATGCTGATAAGTTTTTATATTTATATCTTTGTGACTGTTTATGCATTTTAATCAATTTTGTACTGGGCCATTCTTTCCATTATTGATCTATATGAGTTTCTTGTGAAATGACTGATTTATAATTAAGGAAATGGCCTGGCAATATGTTTTCCAGCTTGATGTTTTTTATCCAGAGTTTTGATTTTCAGGTGGTCAAATTTATCAAGTTCTTCTTTATGGTGCCTAGATTTTATGACATTATTAGAAGACCTTTTCCAAAAATAAATTATAAATAATTCAACTATATATTTATCAGGAACTAGTATATTGACTAGTTTTAAGCAAGAGAATGATATGGTTTGACTTATATATTAAAAGTTCATTTTTGGTGCTGTACTCGTATGAGGTATGCATATGGGGGAAACGAGAGGAGATGGGGAGACAAGTCAGGTGGCAGTTAGGTGGAAAGAGATGGTGGGGGCTGGATTAATGTGGTAGCAGAAAAGCTCCAGAAAAGTGAACAGTTGCACGATATTGTGGAGTCGTGCTTACAGGACTTAATCATGTACCAGATGTAGCTACTGAAGTAGGTACTTCAGTCCAACTCCTAGGTTTTTTACTTCTGCTGTTGGGTGGATGTCATGTTACTCACTAAAATGAAAAAGGTTTGAGTTAATGGCAGGGGTGTTTTGCAGGAGAAAAATCTAGAGTTCTAGTGTAGACTTGTCAAGTTTGACGTGTTTGTGAGACATCCAATTGTGGCTGTTCACTGTTAGGCTGGTGACTGTCAGCTCAGAGCTGAGATCTTGCTTGGATTGTATTTCAGTCATTGAGACCAACTGAAGAAGAATCTGAGAAATTCTGACACTAAGATCAGGATCAAAGAAGGAAAAACAGCCACCAAAGGAGGCTGAGAAATAATGCCTAGAAAAAGAGGAGAAAATCTTAGAGAGAGGGATATTGCTGAAGCCCAGAAAGGAGATTCTGTGAGGCATGGAGACGTCAACTCTATGAAAGGCTGGTGAGAGGCCAAGTGACGCAAGGTCTGGATTTGGCCCATAGACATCATTGGTGATTTCATAGGAAAATCTCAGTAGGGCTGTGAGGTGGAGACCGATTTGATGGACTAAATTTGGGTGGTGAGTACTTATTTATTATATAACCCCCCATCATCTAACACTCATAGCATCATCACAACACTATCTGCTTTGAATTTACAGGAATATTCTCATTATGATCATTATCCATGTTATGTCTTCATTAAACTCTGGTTCCCTCGGGGCTGTCATGTCTCATACTGGAATTCCCATAAGCAACTATGCATCTTTTATTATGTTATTTTCTCCTTCCTCCTCCTGACATCCTTTCACTGTCCCCTCTGAAAATCACAGTCCATTATTGGCAAAATTTCCTATATCTTAACCATTTCTCAGAACACCTCTTTCTCCTTGCTGTAACAGAAACCTGGCTCTCCGCACAGGACATTGCTTTCTCTATAGTCATCCTAAATGATGGTTGTTTTTACTCCTGTAGCCTTACCAGGACTGGAGACAGGATGGGAGCTCTCTTTGCTCTCCATTGTTGTTTTCAGACTATGCTCACTCACTCTTCCTCTTCTAAAAATTTCAATCTTTGACTCTCATGCCATTAGATTATATTACCTATTACCACTCATCATTCCTTTCATCTTCACACTCCTGAAGCATTTCCCCTTCTTTTCCCATCATTTTAGCTCCTGCCTAATTGGAGCTCCCTAATATGGTTCATTATAAATCTGGTGTTTTTAAAAATAAACTTGATCCTTTTAATACCTGCACTGTCATTCCTTGAAGCTATCTCCTCCAATGGTCTTGTCCTCCACTCTGAGCGGCTAATTCCCATGTGCATACTCTAGATCTTGTTATATCAATACCTGCAACATCTCCATCATCTCAATCGCATTCATTCTTTCCATCTTACTCCTGTTAGTACTCGAATTCTAACAATTCCATAGTCCCACTGGGATTGCCAATCCATTGATTGGTTTTATCTCCTTTTCACTGATCTTCACCCCCTTGATGTCTTTTTTCCCTAGCTTATATTTTATGGCCAATTATTATAATCATTCCCACGTACACTCTTTGACTCTCTGAACCCTCTAGGTAAATTTGTGTCCATGAACCACAATGCTGCTTGGCACTCGTGCTGTGTTTTCCTAGTGTGTTCACTCTCACACTCTAGATAATTACTTCAGACCTTTTCTCTCCTCATACATCTAACATTGCCTTCCCCAAGCTACCCTCAGCTTATGAATATTTTTACTTCACTAACAAATTGAAGCACTCAGAGAAGATCTTACACTAAGTACCATTCTCACATTTATCCTTCTACCAATACTTGCACTCACATTTTTTACTTTCTCCCTTGTTACCACCATAAATGACATCTCCATAGTCTTGTTCAAGACCAGTCTTGCCAGTTGTTTACCATGCACCTCTCTCACCCCTTTCACTCACCCAAAGATACTGCTCTCGCATCTCTCCTTTACTCCTACATTATAAATTTTACTCTTTACTGGAACATTCTCATTAGCATACAAACATAGTGTTATTTCTCCTTTGGGAGAAAAAAGAAACACAGAAAAAGAAACAAACAAAAATACAACAACAACTCCCCTACAGGAATTTAAATAAACCTATTTATTTAAATTCCTTTCTTTCAGGAACTCCTCATAATAGTTGTTTACACTCACTATTTCCACTCTTTCCAATTATCCTCTCTTAAACCAATGCTGATTATGCTTTCAACCCCACTGCTTTACCTAAATTACTCTTGTCAAGGTCACCAATAACCTTCATGCTGCTGAAATCAGTAGTGAATTCTCATTCCTCATTTTAACAATTTTTGTCAGCATTTGAAATCATTAATTCTCTTCTGCTTATAATTTTCTTCCACTGGCCTTCAGCACACTGCCCCATCCCAATTTTTATCCTACTTCAAGAGTCATTCATTTATAGTCTCTGTTTGTTGAATCCTCCTCTTCTCTTTGACCACTTATGTTGAAATTCCTCATGGCTCAGTCCTTCGTCCTCTTGATTATTTTATATGCTCTTACTCCTTTGGTAATCTCTTGATGACAGTGATTCCCTATTTTATACCTCCAATCTAGACCTCTCTCCCAATGCCAGACATATGTATTCAACTACCTACTTGTGATGTTCACTTAGAGCCCTCCAATGCAGTATGTTCAAAACAGAGCTCATTGTCCTCCCAAACCTGCTCCACCTACAGCTTTGCTTATTTCAATCAGTGGCAACACTATTTTTCACACAGCTGCTCAAGGCAGGTGAAGTTATTCATGATTCTTTTCTTCCTCTCCATCCCTATAGCCAATCTCTCAGGAAATCTTTTTGATTCTACCTTCAATTCAGGATCAGACCCTGTCTCACTATCCCTAGTGCTATTATTGTTGTGTTTCTCCAGATTATTGAAATAGCCTCCTAACAGATCTCTGTGTTTTCATTTATCCACCCCAGTCCATTCTTAACACAGCAACCAGAGTAACCCTTTCAAACATAAGTCAGATAATGTCACTCCGCTGCTCAAAACCATCAGTAATCCCCATTTTACCCAGAGCATAACTCTCACAGTATCCTCCAAAGCCCTATATGATCTGTATACCCAAACCCCTTCCCTTTACCTTTTTGACCTCCTTTCCTACTACCTGGACCTTAGATCACTCTGTTCCACCCAAGTGGCTTCTATTATGCTCTTTGAACTCCCCAGGCATGTCTAAGTTCCTCACCTCCTTCACATTTTTCTTTGAATGTCAATAAGGCTTATTCAAATAACCCGATTAAAAAGGACAGCCCCTTCACCCTCTTATTGTATTCCATATTTTCTCCCACATTACACTTAACACATTCTAACATGCCATGTATAATTACTTACTCTTTTATTATAACTATTGTTTTTTTTTTCTCTCTCTCCTTGTTAGAATATAAACTCCAAAGGACAGGGAGCTTAGTTTTGTTCTTTGTTGTATCACAAGCACTTAAAATAGTGCCTAGCACATTGTCAGTTCTCAATAAATATTTTTGAATGATTGAATAATATTTTTGAATAAATAGTTCCAAAGTTACCAATAATTTTTCAGAGTCAGGTCCCATCTGGTGGTCAGGTGCTATAGCTTGAACTCTTTGTTAATCAGTCAGTTCTAGTTCTTTTCAAAGCCTGTATTAGACAAAGAATAGATTTTGCATATAGGAAGGCAAGGGAAATTGGCCCAGTCATTTATTATACTGTAAGACATGACCAAATGTGCCCACTTATCATTCATAAATTCTCTAAAGTCTATTAGCTCTCTAGGGTCTATTTACTGAAATCAATACTACAAACCACATTATTAAAGAATTATGATGGCAACATTGAGTGCTGGAGTGCTTTTGATATACAGCCAAAGACACAGGCAAGCAAAGCCAAAAGAAGACTGACTGTCCTTTTTGAATCTTTCTGATTGGTTAATTATGATCAGTGAATTTGACTTCTACCTAAATGATTTTGTTAACTGGAAAGGGAGCAAAATGAATAGTATCCAACATTGTGAGTCTGTGATTAAACCAGCCCAAACGATTTTGGAAGGCTCTATAGACCAGACAGTACCCCTCTCTTCTTCCCTTTAAAGAGGCAATAATGATGATGATGACAACGACAATGATTAACTGTATTAACAGTGATGAAGAATAATTCAGTTCTGCCTTTTAGTTAGATATCTATATAAAATGGAATATTTAAATATTTCTCATATTGCCAATAGAGGCTGTGTGTCCTTCCACACTGTCTTTGCAGATTAGACACTGATTTATTATTTTAGAAACAAGTTTAGCAACATCTTAGAAGTTGAAAATATTTCCAAGTTAACTCCTAAAGTTTTAATCCCTATTCTTCTAACAACATGGGTGTGTATATTTGTATGTGATGGACAATGTGACATGTAGGTGGGTGGTATTTGTTGAAAACAGAACATATTTGCTATCATCCCTTTTCCAAAACACTTCATAACCCACTAATTAATATTGAAGAATTCATGTGCTCCTCTGTGGGTAATGATTTTGTAGTTATTCACAGCATACTTACCTGCAATATGATATTCACCTAGTTGAAGAGCAGGAAGGATGTGTGTGTGTGTGTGTGTGTGTCTATATGTGAGTGTGTGTGTGTGTGTGTGTGTGTGTGTGTGTGTGTGTGTGTGTTTTGGGGAGAATATGTTGGAGCTCATGTTTGGAACTTAGAACACTTTAGGGAGAATGAATCTGGGTGGAACCCTATAAAACAGGTCTTTGAAAACCATGAAGATGTCAGATGTGGACTAGACTTATCGGAGTGATCACTTTGTAAGGGATATAAATATCTAATCACTATGTTATACACCTGAAACTAATATAATATTGTATGTCAAGTGCAATTAAAAATAAAATAATTATAACAACAAAAAAAGAAAATCAGCGTGAGATCAGCTGGTGGTGTTGGGGCCCTGGTAATAGGAGGTTCTAGAGTTTTGGATGTGGGAGAGAAAAAAAGAAAAGGAAATCTTTAATAAATAGTTATTGAATAAATAGATAGTTTTGTGGCAATAAAAGAATGAACGATTGCATGTTTTCTGAGTCCAGAGGTTGATACTAAAAATTATCTAACACATTCCTCAGGATGTCTGTGGGTATACATTTCAGAGACCACTGGTGAGCAACATGTCTCTTTTTGGGAGAGAGCAGTACACTTTAAAAAGAAACAGTTTTCTCTCTCTCGTTTTTTTTAAACCCTCAAATCTACAGAAACTGTCTTATCTGTCCTAATGGTTGCCCCTTAAAAGAATTTCTCTTTGTTAACATTTTAAAAGTTTCTTTCTTCCAGACTTGTGAGTCAAAGATATCAGATGACCTAGACATAGTAATTTAAAAAAATATATTTTTTAAATTAAAGTTTATTGGAGTGACAATTATTAGTAAAGATATATAGATTTCAGGTGTGCAATTCTGTATTACATCATCTATATCTCACATTATGTGTTCACCACACAGAGTCAGTTCTCCTTCCATCACCATATAGTTGACCCCATTTACCCTCGTCTAAAGTCCCTCTCCCCCCTTACCTTCTGGTAACCATTAAACTATTGTCTATTAGACATAGTAATTTTAAGTAGACTTTTCTTGCATGTAGTAGTTGGAAAGGAAAAAGACTTTAAAACCCCTTTCTTCCCTTGGTTTTAAAAAGTGTTCCAACACTTGTTATTATTTGTCTTGCTGATGACAGCCATTCTAACTGGTGTGAGGTGATATCTCATTGTGCATTTCTCTGATGATTAGTGATGTTGAGCATCTTTTCATATGTCTATTGGCCAACTGTATGTCCTCTTTGGAAAAATGTCTCTTCAGGTCCTCTGCTCATTTTTTAATTGGATTGTTTGTTTTTTGTTGTTGAATTGTATGAGTTCTTTATACATTTTGGATATTAGTCCCTTATTGGAAGCATTGTTTACAAATGTCTTCTCCCATTCAATTGGTTGCCTCTTTTTTTCTCGATTTTTTTTTTTTTTGCTGTGCAGAAGCTTTTTAGTTTGATATAGTTCCATTCATTTATTTTACTTTTATTTCCCTTGCTTTTGAGATCAAATTCATAAAGTCCTCTTTGAACCCAAGGTCCATAAGTTTAGTACGTATGTATTCTTGTAGGCAGTTTATTGTTTCTGATCTTATGTTTAGGTCTTTGATCCATTTTGAATAATTTTGGTGCATGGTGACAGATAGCAGCCCAGTTTCAAAAATTGAAAGCAACAAAGGAACATGACAAACAAATAAAGGAACAAAAACTCATAGACATAGGCAATAGTTTATTGGTTACCATAGGGTAAGAGGGGAGGGGAGTGGTACATGAGGGTAAACAGAGTCAAATATATGGTGATGGAAGGAGAAGTGACTCTGGGTGGTGAACAAACAATGTGATACATAGATGATGTATTACAGAATTGTACACTTGAAACCTATGTAACTTTACAAACCATTGTCACCCCAATAAACTTTAATAAAAAAACAACAAAATAACACCCCCCCCAAAAAAAAAAAGTTATTCCTTGTCTTTGCCAAAAGTGATTTGGTGCTTGAGGCTAAAATATAGGACAAATTTAATGTTCATTTTTCCTTGAGGTGAAAATGGAAAAAAACAAAAAGATGCTTCAAATTAATGTTTATGTTGTTATTGTTATCTTGTTCTCTTTCACCATGTATATGTAATTGGTTTTTTTTTTTGATCTTTGGTCTTACACTGGGATAAGAGAAGGGGGATAAATTCTTAGGTTTTGTGCCCAAAGTAAGCAAAAGCCAGTGCTTAGTCAATTTGTTGCTGTGTACACCTCCAAAGCTGAGGTTTAACTTAGAATATTGATGAGGTTGCATCTGTTATGATGCTGCATTTGAAATAAGTTGAGGGTCCTGCTATGGATAAAGTGAAGTGGAAGAGTTGGCCTTGAATAGAACTCTGTCGAACCTGAAAAATCTACCATGGTTCTACATCAGAGCTGAATATTTACACATCCAGAAATTTATTGATCGGAGAACTGTGGCATTTTATTTCAGTCTTAGTTACTAACACAACTGCTTGTTAAGTAAGGCAGATTTTAGTTTAAGTTTGAATTTGTTTAACTCTGTTTTACAAACCATCTTGAAGACAGGGTGTATTGGTCAGGGTTCTCCAGAGAAATAGAATCAAGAGGATCTATATATATATATATATATATATATATACATATATATATATATATATATATGTATATATATATATGTATATATATATATATACACATATATAAAGAGATGTATTATAAAGAACTAGCACATGCAATTATGGAGACTGAAAAGCTCCATGATCTGCAGCTGGCCAGCTGGAGACTCAGAGAAGTTGACGTTTCAGACTGAAACTCCAGTCTGAAAGTGGGCAGATTTGAGACTAAGGAAGAGCTGATGTTTCATTTTGAGTCTGAAGGTAGAAAAACAACAACCAGTGTCTCAGCTGGAAGGGAGTCAGGCAGAAGGAATTTCCTTTTATTTGGTGAGGGGTGGGACAGGGGATAGCCTTGTGTTCTATTCAGGCTGATCAGTTGAGCCCCACCCACACTGGGGAGGGCACTATGCATTACTCAGTCCACCAATTTAAATACTAAACTCATCCCATAAGGCCCTTATGGAAACACTCAGAAAAGAACATCTGGGTACCCTGTGACCTAAGTCAAGTTGACCCAAAAAATTAACCAACACAAGTCTACCCCACAGGCATCTCCTTAAACCATACGTAATCTCCAAATGAAGATAATAGCAAGGTCGTAATTTTGCCTAACATGATACAACAGTCCTGTATGGGTGCAATGTTATAGACTGAATATTGGTGTCCTCCCCCTCCCAAATTCATACGTTGAATCCCTGATTCCCCAAGGTGGCTGTATTTGGAAACGGCTTCTAAGGAAGGAAAAAAAATGTGGTTTTAAGGTTGGAGTCCTGATCCAATAAGATTAGTGTCCTTCTCAGAAGATACACCAGAGCATGCTCTTGCATTTCCTTCTCTGTGCATGCACCAAGGATAGGCCAAGTGAGCACATGGTGAGAAGGCAGCCTTTCACAAGTCAGGAGGCAGTTCTTACCAGAAACCTAATTGGTCAGAACATTGATCTTGGATTTCCAGCCTTTAAAACTGTGAGAAAATAAATTTCTGTGTGTAAGCCACCCAGATTATGGTATTTTATTATGGCAACCCAAGGAGACTAAGACAAAGGGAAACTGGTAGACAGAGTAAATCTAATCTTCAAGCTTCTGGATATCAGGGATTTTTAAATTTAAGAGCACATTCATTGCAAGTTTCATGATATATTATTAAATGATAATGGTTATTAAAGAAGAGCAATGAAGAATAGAGAAATCCCTGTTGAGCAAGTGTTTCTATCTGCACATTGAACAAAATAGTGAATTATAAACATTTCTTGAACAAATGAACAAATCATTTAAAACGAATATTGAGCATTTATAAAGAAAATAATTCATAGAAAAAATGTTAAAGTTGTATTCATATATATATTTTTCAAATTACTCAAAATAAGGATATAACAGAAGCAACCTTAATTATCTACCAGAAGAGGGGAGTTACATAATTTTTAGTTCATCTCCTTAGTGGAATTTTATGTGATAATCAAATATGATAGATATGAATGTCACTTGGAAAAATGTTAATCATTTATGTTATAGGAAAAATGTTAAACGTATTCTGCTACGATTATACTTACCTAAAACTGCATGAGTATCAACAAGACCTTTCTATTTGTTTCATGATAATGTTATACTATTAGTGCTTTTACAATAATGTTTAAAATAATTAATTTTTTATTTAATGACAAAAGTGCCTCAAAGCTGCCAGTATCTATCATGCTGTGCAACCTGTCCTTTACCGTCTTCACATGGATGATAGATTTCCTTGCCCTGATGAGCCAGATGGCATGCACACATCAGAGAGATCTGAGCTCGACATCCATTTGAGTCACACTGTTTTGTTAAATATCGTTCTACTTTCTAAAATTCATTCTCATTAAGTACGTTCTCTAAAGAGCACAGCTTTCCTTTTTTCCTCTGCAGAAGCACAATTATATTAAAGGGAAGGGAGTGAGAATTAAAATGGTTAAAGTATTCAGGTGGGAGAAAACTTTCAACACTAAAACTATGTTTGGAATTATAAACCTTATTGTCAAAGGAACAGTAGTCAACTTTAGCATTAAATTTTTACTTCTTTACAAAAATATTCTCCACACTGTCCTTTCACACTCATGTACCTATTGTTTTAAGTGCTTCTAAATGTCTCAATATGTTCTTGGAGTTTATTGACTATAATATTTAAAAGGGTATTAAATGTCTCTAATGGTCATTCCAGCCCCTTCTCACATGCTTTTTATGATTGTCTCAACTGAGAGGTCACTTGGTGCCTGTCATTGTCTTCAGGCCATCGATGCCACAGGGATCTTTGATGAAACTTAGAGGTGTGTGCTGGTCTGACTGGACAAGGAGCTTGGGCTGGAGGGTCATGGAGAACATGACTAGACAGGTAGTCAAGTCCAGACAGTGAATGCACCAAGTACACGTTCATTTTATAGTCTTTAATATCTGTTTATGTAACACAAAATATTCTGTCTGCCCAAAAAGAAAGCTGATCAGTCCCTGAAGAAGAAAAGCATGAGAAATGTTAGCCTTTCTTCTGAGAATTCTCAGTCATATAACCTATTTGTCATTTTCATAGATTTTTAGCCTAATTATTTCTTTGGCAAAATTTCCTCCTCAGGAGCACTCTTTCAGATATTCTGACATTTTTCTATCTGACATTAAGGGGTGGGGAAGGGAACTCCCTGACATTGTGCCCCCTGGACATCTCAGGCACCACACCGTGACCTTGGCACATTCATTCAGTTGATCATTAAACAAATATCAATGAGCTCATGTATCAAATCAACCAGTATTTAATGAACTTCTGTTATTCCCCAGGCACTATTCTGGAGCTGAGGACACGGTGGTGGGCATGAGAGTCAAGACCAGACTGGAAGGGTGGGCATCTTATTCATTCATCCATTGATGGGTACTTAGGGTGTTTCCATAAATGTTCATGAATAACGCTGCAAAGACATTAGATTTTCATTTCCTAATAAGAGTGGGAGGCAGTTTCTACAGGAGCATCTGGGGATAAGCATGGATGGGAGGCAGGAATGAAATCTACTCCTTTGACTGCTGTGCTTGGCCTCAAGGTCAGTCTCCACGGAGAGAAAGCTCCAGGCAGATGCTACAGAAACTCTTTTAGCAAGGTATCCGTGAGACATGGGGATATAAGCTGTGCTTCAGCTCAGATGTGCAGTGTAAACACCCTGAGGGCACTGCTGGAATTTTATTATTATTTTTATTATTATTTTTTCTTTCACCTGGAGATAGACAGGTGGATGAAACCTAGAAACAAACATAAATCAGGTGTTTCCTCATTCTACTTTGCTGTTAATTTTAAGATGTGCCACTTAATAACCGCTTTTTTTTATGTTTGTTTTTTGCAGGGATTAGGGATGATCTAGGTAACACAGCTACATCAGAGGGCTATACCAATTATAAAAGACATTCTGATTCCAGAAACTTTAAAATGTGGAGGAGAAAATGTTTCTTAGAACCAAGAAGATAAGGTATGCAATATGGGATATATTATAATATGGCAATATAATGGCATATTTTACTGATATCAACTCAATTGTATCACTTTCCAGCAATAGCTTTGGACTAAGAGACCTGGGTTTGTATCTTGGCTCTCCATCTGCAATAATTTACTTAAGGATTTATTTGTGCTCTCTGCACCTTGTTTTTTTCTTTAATAAACTGAGATAATGATTAAATGAGCATCATAGGAGATCATTCTTATAAAGTATTCAGCATACTGAATGACACACAGGAAGAACTCTATGATATTGTAATTTATAATAAGAAATATATATTTGCTTTTGCTGTTTCTGACATAGAGCTCCTAAAACACTTGGAATTTCCTAAGAGTTGACAGCAATAAAGGTGTCTTTTGTTATGTTAATGAGGTGACTTTTGGACTGCAGTTGAGGGTGGGGGCTGGTTGCCAATGGAGCCAATCCTCTGATTAGAGCCTTTGGAATTTTCAATATCACCCCCCCTCCCCATCTCACCTTCAGGGAGGGGAGAGAGCTTGGGGATTGAATTGCCAAAGGCCTAATTTAATCAGGCCTACATAATGAAGCCTCCATAAAACCCCAAAAGGACTGGGTTTGGAGAGCTTCTGGGTTGATGAACATATGGAGATTTGGGGGAGAGTGGTGCACCTGGAGAGGTCATGAAAGTCACTTGTCCTGTCCCCACACCTTGCTCTATATATCTCTTCCATCTGGTTGTTCCTGAGTTATATCCTGTTATGATAAATCAGTGATCTAGTAAGTAAAATATTTCTCTGATTTCTGTGAGCCTCTCTAGCGAATTAATCAAACCCAAGGAGGAGGTTGTGGGAACCTGATTTATAACCAGTCGGTCTGAAGTACAGGTAACAACCTGTATATTCACCTGGCATTTGAAGGCCAAGGTGGGCTTTGTTGGAACCCTGCCCTCCCCAATCTATAGCCAATTGGTCAGAAGTGCAGGTGGCAGCCTAGGCTTGTGACTGGTGTCGAAAGTGGTGGGGGCCCGTCTTGTAGCACTGAACCCTTGACCTGTGAACCCTGATGCTCACAGGGTCTCCAGGTAGATAGCTGGACATCCTTTTTGTGTCCCAGAATTGTGTGTTGGTGTGGTGGTGTGGACCCTAAGAAGAAAGATTCATTTGATGTGAACCCAAGAAGGAATTTGTCTGCTGAGATGGACTCCCCAAGCTCAATGAGGGCCCAAATTTTAAAAATAACAGGCTACAGCTATTTACTGACAGGGCTTCCTTGTGTACTCTGTATACTGAGAAGAACTTCAGACTGAACTCTCAGCTTCCTGCACTATGCCACACTTGTTTATGCCATCCGTGTTACCGAAGAATGAGGGTTCTTGGTAAACATCATGGGAAGGACTTCCAGGATGTACCAAAGTAAGCCACACAAAAAAGCCAAACAAGCAGAGGAGTTATTAAAATAAAGAAAAAGAATACACTCCCAAAAGAATGATGGTGGGCAGGCCAGGAAAAAAGGGCAACTGCACCGAAGAACAGAGTTTAGGATTATATTTGAATGAGGGTGTGAAATATTTAGAGGAGGTGATTTAGGTGTTCGTTCCCAGGGTGGGTCTTTGCTGACCACTCCTTCTGGTCAGGAGGAGAAATTTTTTGCCTTGTTTGGTCCTTGTCGGAACTATCATAGTGACATAGGGGTGGAGATTTTCCCTGCCTGCAATGCTAATAGTATTATATTATAATTAGCTGCAGCTGCACCTTTTCTTAAGCATGATCTCATCTCTTCCTTCCTTTGTTTTTCGGAACTTTCTCCTTCCATTCCTCCCCCATCTCTAGTCCATGGCTCTGTGTTTTCTGCCTACAGCAACACAGGGAAATCCTGGTTTTTGTCTTTCTACCAATGGGCTGAGACCTGCCCCATTCAAACAAAACTGCACAATTTGGATACTTCATTTACATAAAACGGACCTAATTGAGAACGTAGGCAGGAACTATAAAAGGTGAACTCCCTTTTGTCCTGGTGGAACAAAACTTAGGTTGCTACGTGAATCTATGTCTTCTGGGCTGAAGCTCCTTTTGCTCAAATAAAGGCTTTTTATTCTTTATTACAGTCTAAAATTAATTTTGGTTTAGAGTAGGAAACCTCCCCCCATGTTGGAATTGGGTCCAGGAACCAAAAAGAGTCTCAAAATGTAGTTATTATTTTATTTTCAAGAAGTAAAACAGTAAAGTTTTACTAAATACCAAATCACAATTTAAAAGGAACATTAACATTTGGAGAAGGTTATCCAGGCTGGGGAAGGATCTGTTCAACAAATTGTACAAATAATTGCTGAAAAAGAGAAAATAATTCACTGTGAAGAAAGCAGGAAGTGAATTGGTAAAGAAAGAAAGGCATAATTGTTAGCTGAAAAGGTGAAGTGGTATGACATATGCAAATGGATAAGACATAGATTTGTCATGTGAAAAAGTATATTTTTAGAGGATAAAATCATTCTCATGCATTAATGACCAGAAGTTTTAAAACTTTGTACGTTCTCAGAAGAAGCTGTGGGGACAGAGCCCCAGAGAGCAGTTTCTAGGCTCTCCGCCTCACAGAGAAAGGTGCTGGCTCAGGTAGTAGATGGTCATCAGCTGTGACTAGTTGGCTATCAGCTGTTACCTCTTAGCCATGAACCACTTATATAACTGCCATGACTAAGCTTGCTGGTGGAGGTGTAGTGGCGTGGTGTGGCAGAGTGTGGATTACGGATTGCAGAGAGGAGGATTGCAGTTAGCAAGTGAGGTTGGTTGGCAGAGACAAGTGGATAGCGGGTTGCGGATCGTGTGGCCCCTGCCTCCTGTGTCTCCAACCCAGCCGCCAGCGAGACTATAGTGGTATGATTACCCTACCTATGGCTCTGTGGGTGTTCCTTTTTGGCTTCACCATATCCTGCATTCTTATGTGGGGAGCGGGACTAGAGACCCCGCCTGACACCCCACATGACAGAAGCTCTGGCAACTCAGGTCTGGTCACCATTGCTTTCCAACCACATGTTCTGCTTCTTGTTGCTGTCGCTCATTTTCAGCTTTGATCTGCATGGAGGGAGTGACAGTAAGACTTCCTGAGGTCAGTGTATTAAAAATTTGAAACTATCATAAAGTTAGTGTTATTTGACTCCTTGGTTGTTTTAGTGGCTTTTAAAAAGCCTACATTTTGGGCCCTTTACATAGTGATGGTATGGGAAGAGGATGAGTACCTTGAGGGAAGAAAAAAGTTGAATGGTGGCTGAGGTAGGCTTAGTTTTTGTTCTATTAATCTCCATCAGTAGAATGTTAGAAACTTCCTCTAATTTCTCGTACTGCAAGCTCCTTATCTGTAGAAAGAAATCAATAATTACAGTGCTAGAACCTCATGTAAAAGAGCTGTTTTCATCTAGGTCTTAGCAGTTTGAGAACATGCTCAAATGAGTGGCAGTGCATGAAAGAGGCTTGGAGTTCATAGTATGACTATCATGATGCCAAGATTAGCTGTATTTAATATGGCCTCCAAAGTAGCATTATCACTTGTGGTTGACTATGAACACTAAACTGTACTCTTCAAATACAAACCACAGGCCTGGCAGAGCCTATGGATGCTCTGTGGGAGAGCTCTTATCTCCTCAGTCTCTTTAATAAACCTGACCCAAATGTGGCAGTTATTAGTAAAGTGCTCTGTGTGAACCGACAGAAGAGTACTTAGTTTCTTAATAGTTGTTATGTATCTCCTTCAATCACATTAATGATTATGTTAACAAGTAAATTGTAGGTGTTGCATTCCCATGATGGGAACAGATGCAGTTTTAAGGAGCTTCCAGAAAAAAAGGCAAGCACAAAGGCAAAGCAAAAGCATTACCAACCTCGGGCCTGGGACTGGAGAAGTTTCACTGTAATCTCTGCACTGCCTCTGTGTTTTGATCCAAGCTCGTTTCATTGCTGTAGGCAAGTAGCTAGATCAATTTGTCGTTGGTATTGTTCCATTGTTCATATGTCACATTTGCAAGAATGTAAGGATGCATAATGTGGACAAGGAGCCCAGAGTGATTTTATTTGTGCCAAATGGGAGTGTGTGATATGGTCCCTCCTGACTGAGGGAGAGCCTGGCTTAGAATGTTCTTGCTACCAAAGCATCTCTTTATTACTGTGTGTAATTAATCATACGCCATCATCTTATTGTTTGCTATAGATAGTCACAAATTTGTCTTCATTTAGATTTTAAAAGGCTTACTCTTTGCCCAACAAAGCATCACTTTTCATAGGAATGTGTGTTGGAGAGAAATGCAGATGCTTTCTCTCCAGGGCAGAAGTGGCAAAACCGTGACAGGGATCTGGTGTTTTTAAACTCTCAGTTGCAAAGAGTTTCCTCTCTTTTAAACATCACAGATAGCTTTTATTCCCTATCTCTGTCAAGCATACCATATTTTGAAAATTATTGTCTGTCAAACTGTACTGAGTAAAACTTCTTCCCATTTTAGTTAATAACAGCAGCCATAATTCAATAGTTCTGATCAATTAATAAAATTACAGCGAAGAAAGAAAATTGGGTGTTTTAGTCAGGCTTTTGTTGATTTAACAGACATAAAGTGTGATTTCCTTTAGTTATTCTTTATAAACAATGAAAAAGAACTCGACAACTTATATTAATGCCTTCATAGTCCACTAGGAGTCCAGGCACATAGACTAGGCAACTTTGAATTACCAATGTCCTGGAGTCACGTAGCTGTCATATTCTTATTAATTATAATTACAATTATAAAAAAAATTTGCTATTCAGGATTTTCTTGTATTTATTTTATATAAGTCATCAAAATAATTCTTTCAGATAAATATTTTGTTCCCATAATATGAAGAAACTATAAATCAAAAAAATACAAATGACTTCTCCAATATCACATAGCTGTTCTGAGATGTCACCTTCAAAATCAGGCTCAGATCTCCCTTTTCAAACATTTTAGTCATGTACATTCTACAAGTTTTGAACCACTTTGTATTCCTTCATGCATTTTAGGGGGAATATGTTAAATTTTTCATCACAAGTTTAAATAGTTTCTAATGTAATGTTTCCAGCGTATTGTAAATGTTTCCATTTTAACTAGAAAACTGTTATGCCAGTCTTTTGAATATATCCAATCTATACTGTGACCATCATACAATTACAAAATACATGGACAAGTTCTTCTTTAATAATTACAAATTATACATCATTCTTTCTTTTTCTTAGACTTGTGTTTTTATTCTATTTTCCTCATGGAGTATCTTAAAGTTTTTATACTCAAGCATACTTTATTAATTATAGCATTATATGTATTTGCAACAAATGTACAGTTAATCCTCATTATTTGTTGATTCTGTATTTGCAAATTTACCTACTCAGTAACATTTATTTGTAACCCCCCAAATCAATATTCATGACACTTTGGTGGCCATTTGTGGACCTGCGCAGAGCAGCAAAAAATTTGAGTCACCTGTTGAGTATGTTCCCAGTTGAAGTTGAAGAAGGTGGCACTCTGCCATCTTGTTTCGGCTCTCATACTATAAACAAGTATCTTTCTCATGGTTTATTTTGTGCCACATTTTTGCTGTTTGTGCTTTGTGTGTGTGTGTGTAATTTCTTTGTTTAAAATTACCCCGAAGTTTAGTGCTCAAGTTCTTTCCAGTGTTCCTCAGCAGAAGAACACTATGATATGCCTTATGGAAAATATAGATGTGTTAGATAAGCTTCAGTGAAGCATGAGTTGTCATACTGTTTGCCATGACTTCAATGGTAATGAATTAACAATGTATATTAGATAAGATATTTTTAAATAGAAACACCATAAAACAAGGTTATGTATTGATCAGTTGGTGAAAATGTTGTGAGCAGAGGCTCACAGGAACTGCGTCCTGTATTTTCCCCAGGAGCATTGGTTCAATATTTGTTAATTCAATGTTCTCAACAATTTTATAGAACGTAACTACCACAAACCATGAGAATTGACTGTATGTATATAATTTTAAAACAGTTTTAAAAAACTCTATAATCAGAAGCTCTAAGTGTTAATACATTTCTTCTGTACTGAGCTATCATTACATTTGTTTTTAATATGTAATTAATTACTTATTTAATCAATTTTATAGGGTAGGCAAGTAAGTAAGTGAAAACAGAGGATCATAAAGAGAAAAAGAGAGATGGAATGAGGGAGATAAAAGACTCATACCATTTATTGAGTTTTTATGATTTGCTAGTAAAAGAAAGGGAAAAAAAGCAAAGAGAGATGGAGAAAGAGGAAGTGAGAGAATCAGAGGATTGATGAAAAGAGAGGAGAGCAGAAGTTAGGGGAAAGGGGAAAGAAAAGGGGATTTTATTGCACATTTTGGGAGGGGCAAGAGGTATGTAAGCATTATATCTACCTGTAAAATGGAAGTCAGTGGAAACACACACACACACACACACACACACACACACACACACACAAAGAACGTCTACAATGTGTAGATAAAAATCTCATTCATTTTTTAAAAAGGAAACCCTTTGTTAATTTTATAGCTGTATTTAAATGTTACAACTATACAATTCATTTAAATTATACAGTTCACCCCTAAAGGAGACTTCATACCCAAAAGCAATCAACCCCAATCCCCACTTTCCCCTGCCCCAAGCAATACTAATCTACTCACCCTCCAGTTTTATTGAGATATAGTTGACATATAACATTGTATTAGTTTAAGGTGTGCAGCATAATGATTTGATATACAAGTATGTATATATTATGAAATGGTTATCATAATAAGTTTTGTTAATATCCATCACCATACATAGTTACACATATTTTTTGTGATGAGAATTTTTAAGATCTACTCTATTATCAACTTTCAAACATACGATATAGTATTATGTTTTTTTAAAGTAATCTAACTTTTGTTTTAAAATGTCAGTTTTATCGTATGACTGGAAATTATACCCCTTGCCACTTTTCACATTCATAATATAAATATGTGCTAGAGTTACATGGTTTAAAATTATTTTCGGAGGTAATGATGCATAACAGTTCAAAGGCCTCTGATACAATATATGTGAAAAGAATTCCGCATCTCCTCAGCTATTCATCCTCCTCCTGTGTTTCCATCCTCATTGAGGGGAGCCATTTTCCCTTGCTTATAAAAGCCAGAAACCTGAACTTCATCCTTAATTCTTTCTCTTCCCCCGCAGCTAACCAATTTATACTATTTCTTTCCTTTTCATTTCTTATTAGTTTCAGGTGTACAAAACAATGTAATGATGAGATATTTACACCCCTCACCAAGTGATAAATCCCCCAAGTCTACTACCCCTCTGACATCGTATATAGCTGTTACAATACCATTGGCTTTATTCCCTATGCTGTGCTTTACATCCCCAAATTGTACACTGTATATATATATATATATATATATATATATATATACACACATATACACACATACTCACACAAAGGGTGTATATATATATATATATATATATATATATATATATATATACACACACACATATACACACATATTCACACAAAAAGTGCCAAAAAATGTATATACATTTTAAGATAGGAAAAACTGTATTAAAATTGTAATACTCTATATATACCCATAACAAAAGATGAATACAAGTCATGTGTATACATTTTTTGGCACCCCCCCGTATATGTATACATGTGTATGTGTGTGTGTGTGTGTGTGTGTATAATATATATACATACATATATATAATTATAGTTGAAGTCAATATTATTTTAGTGTCAGGTGTGCAGCACAGTGATTAGGCTTTTATATAATCTATGAAGTGATCCCCCCATAAGTCCAGTACCCCTCTGACACCCTATATAGTCCTTATAACATTATTGACTATATCCCCCACACTGTATTTCACAATCTCATGACTATTTTGTGACTGCCAACTTGTACTTCCTAATCCCATCACCTTTCTCACCCACCCTCCATCTCTGCTCCCATCTACCATGTTTCCCCCAAAATAAGACCTATCTAAAAAATAAGCCCCAGTTAAGATCATCAGCCAGACAGACGCATTTGGTATGTTATGGCGATGTTCCAGAAGAAGATGACATGACTATATTTGAATAAATGTAGATTGTTGTACATGAAAAAATAAGACATCCCCAGAAAATACACCCTAATGCATCTTTTGGACCAAAAATTAATATAAGACCTGGTCTTATTTTCGGGGAAACACAATATATATATATATATGATATTTATGATCATATCACATTTTCTTTCTTTATCAATCATCCATTGATGGACACTTAAGTTGTTTCTATGTCTTGGCTATTATAAATAATGTTGCAGTGGCCATGGGGGTACAGACATCTCTTTGAGAGAGGAATTTCATTTCTTTTGGATAAATACCTAGAACTGGAATTGCTGGGTCATATGGTAGTTCTATTTTTAATTTTTTTGAGGAACCTCCATACTATTTTCCACAGTGGCTGCAGCAACTTACATTCCTACCAACAGGGCACAAGGGTTCCCTTTTCTCCACATCCTCATCAACACTTGTTATCTCTTATCTTGCTGGTGACCGCCATTCAAACAGGTGTGAGGGGATATCTCATGGCTTTGCCTTCCATTTTCTTGATGATCACTGAGGTTGAGCACTTTTCATGTACTAATCTACTTTTATCTCTATAAATTTGCCTATTCTGAATAGTTCATGTAAATGTAATCATAAAGTGTGTGGTCTTTTGTGAGACTTCTCCCTCCCCTTTATTGAGATTATAATTGACAAATATGAGGTGGATATATTTAAGGTGTACATGTGATCTTTTGATATATATATATATCAGGGGTGCCAAAAAAATGTATACAAGTGGACACTTTGGTCAACGTTGCTTAAGCAGTAGTTCGCCATAATCAGAAGTGTCTGGACACTGATGGTAACCACTTTGATCACCTTTTGTAATTGCAGAAGTCAAATGTGACTTGTATTCATCTTTTGTCATCAGTATATATTATTACAATTTTAATATTGTTTTTTTCCTTTCTTAAAGTGTGTATAAATTTTTTGGCACCCTCGTATATATAAATGATAATCATTTATATATATATACTGTGATAATCATTTAAATATGTATACATATATATATATATCACTTGTGTATATATAAATGATTATCACAGTTGAGTTAATTAACATATCCATCACCTCGCACAGTTAAGAATATTTTGTGAGAGAAAACTTAAGATCAACTCTCTCAGAAAATTTCAAGTATACAATACAATATTTATTACTAAGTGTAGTGACCATACTTACTGTACATTAGATCTTCAGAATAACCCTTAGTTAATTGATTCATTTATCTATGGAAGTGATTGTCTAACAGTGTTATTAGGGATAAAATTTAGTGAGAAATGTATGGGAATTATAGCAGTATAGATTTGTTTTGCTTTAATAAATCCTATAAAGGATAATTAAATATGTTTAGCTGGTAAAAGAAGAGCCTTTTTGTTCCAAAATTATTCTTTTTTCAACAATGATTTCTTAGGTGGGCATATCTTAAGGTATGGATTTTTAGTAATTTGTATGTCAATTTATGATCAATTAGAAATAAAAATAAGACATCTGTGAAAATATATGACTAAGTATACCATTTAATTCAATATGAAAATATTAGCCAACCTACAAAGATATTTATTAGGTATGATATTTTAGGAATCCATTTTATTGCATTTTAAATAAGAGTACCTCTTTTTCTACCAAGTTTTGTCATTTATATTAATCACACATTCTTCCTTTTAAAGTTAAATGTGTAACATATGAAAGGGGTTCTTGGATTGTGTGGTATTATATCATATCAATGATGCAGTAAATTGAGTATTGGGTAATATTACTTGAACAGTGTTCATCATTGACATTTATATTCATGACTAAATTTGCAGGCCACCTTGACACAGATCCAAATACAAGTATTTTTATAAATTACTGAAGTATCTAATTCAATCAAATTCAGTTATATGGTCATGTCTGAGTAATTTTTATTCTGATTATTATGTATGAGTAATGATATTCAGAATCATACTATGGTTAACCATCTAAATTAGGAAAAAATATCTATTTTGAATTGCATAGAACAGATTTCATTTAGCTTTGGAAGGTCAGGCTAAAGACATTTCTAAATGGCACTTCCAAAAACTGTATTGCTTTTATTGCCAAAACACAGTAAAAAATACATTTCTCCACATAATTTTGAATGTAAAAAGAAATCAAAGAAATAAATCCCAATTTTATCTTTTAGCTGAATGTCACTTATCAGCATGAATCTTTGCCAAAATGTCTTCTGTAATAACTTTGTAAATTGCCATTTTCTCTAAAATTGCAATGATAGTGGAGATGGTACAGCAATATCATTCTTTTCTTTTTGAATGGTTTAACTTTCCCTATCTAGTTCCCAAAGATTCCTTTAAAAAAAAAAAGATTTTATTGGGGAAAGGGAACAGGACTTTATTGGGGAACAGTGTGTACTTCCAAGACTTTTTTCCAAATCAAGTTGTTGTCCTTTCAGTCTTAGTTGTGGAGGGTGCCATTCAGCTTCAAGTTGTCCTTCCAAAGATTCCTTTTGAGCTGTCTTGCTTTTTGTTTGCTGAGCCAAAGGAGAAAAGTTACATGAAGATTCATTTTATTTAGCACACTGATCTGTGAAAATTATACTGAGAGATGTGGTTTGTTCAAGGAAATCAAAGTATTGTAGGAATATTTCTCTGTGAGTCCCCAAATGATGTAGGGGATTTTTGCTGTGAGTGCTGGGATCCTGTTTGAGAGACCGAAGAATGGAAACATGGACCAAAGAGAGGTGAGGAGTTTTTTTATTAAGAAAGAGGATAGTTTATTGAAAGCAAAGGGACAGAGCTCCTGAGTGGGAAGGGGGTCCCGAATGGGGGCACCCAGTGACTGAGGCAAAAGCTCTTACTTTTATACCTTCCCTTGCCTGTTTGTGGAAGGGGAGCTGGTGC
Organism: Rhinolophus hipposideros; assembly: GCF_964194185.1. Lineage (NCBI taxonomy): Eukaryota > Metazoa > Chordata > Mammalia > Chiroptera > Rhinolophidae > Rhinolophus > Rhinolophus hipposideros. The sequence goes on along the minus strand of NC_138056.1, from coordinate 74,924,170 downwards.
CTTTTAATGAAATTCATCAGGTTTGTTCTGCTTGCCCATCCTGAAGGAATTAGCAAAATAATCCACTCCTATCTATCAGATCTGCTCAGTTTATCAGGCCAAAAGGACTTTTATGATTAACCTGAAGTCATTGTTGCATTTTGTCCTAGAGCGAAAGAGTGATTTCAAAACCTGAAGTCTCAGAATATGTCTGTCTTTTGTTTATTCCACCAGGGACCTCCCTGTCTACGTCGCAACATACTAACCTTTCTCAAAAGTAGTTCACAAACACCTTTGAATGTCTTTATTACATAGTTGAGTAGTAGGAAACCGTTCACTCATTGGCCATGTCTTTCCTTCAGCCCACTTTCTTTTGGCCTAAACATAAGTAGGACTGGTATCATTTATGCCTATAATTTCAAAAACACAATAGGACAATGAAGAGCCTTTAGTCACAGTTTCCTAGACTACCACAAGGTGGGGCTAACTTTTAAGTAGACAGCTATTTTGGTGGTTTAACAGGGCCTCTTCTTGAACTTCATATAAATGGGAAGTGCTTTTTTTTTTTATGTATTACTTCTTTCACTCAACATCGCAGTTTTGAAGTTTATTCATGTTGTTAGGTGTACTGATAGTGTGATTTTTTTTTATTGTGAGTGATATTCTATTATATAAATATACCACAAATTGCTTGTCCTTTGTATGATTAATGGACACTTCAGTTGCTTATAGTGTTTGACTATCATAAGGATGCTTTGACCATTCTTGTACATCTTTTTGCAGACATGTTTTCACTTCTTTTGAATTTATACCTAAAAATGAAATTGCTGGGTCCTAATAATGTAGGTGTATTTTTTAACTTTACAAAAAATTGCCAAATAGTTTTCCAAGGTGGTTATATCATTTTATACTCCCAAAAACAGTATAACAAATTTCCACATATACAAGTTTCCAGTATAACAAGTATGTAGTGGCTCCACATACTCAATGATATTTGATATAACCAGTCTTAATTTTAGTCATACTAGTGGGTATAAAGTACTATTTCATTATGAGGATATGTACCTAACCCAATTATTAACAATTCTGCTATAAGCGTGGAGGGCATGGTGGGAATATCTTGGGAGGTCAAGTGTGAAAAGAGGAATCTTGGACAAGGAAAGCAAATGTCATGAAAAGGGATAGATGATCAGAGTCTTTCATTTTGAGCAGCCATCTAAGAGAGAGGTAAGAGTCATTAAAAGTGCAGGTTGTAGCAGGGAGAGACCTCAGGTATGTGGTACATTTAGCTGTGTGTATCCCAAATGAGAGTTTGCTTAAACTTTATAAAGAGTTCTACATGCTGATGGATGGTTGGAATTATCATAGCCCAGAACCTCTTCTTGATCTCATTTTTATGGTATCTTAAAATGCTGGTTGTACACTATTAGGATAATTGCACCTAGGTGTAGAAGGCTTTTTGTCCTGAAGAGTAGCCTAATACTAAATATATCCTTCACACTTTGCCCTTTATTCAGACTCACTTATGGATGGGATATTCTGGTTTGAAACTTCTTTTTAATTATACCTCGTAAAGAGGGCTTTATCTAGATCTTCTCATAGTAGGATGAACATAATGTCTACTAAAAGGAGGTTATAGAATTTGTTGCTACTGTAGGTCATTAAAACATTTTAGCAAACTTTTATTGGTCATAGATATGATGGAGCTAGTGTATTTAGATCTTGGCATTATAAACAACTCTCATCATTGTGGTTACATTTTACAATCTCAAATGGTAAAGTTTGCATTTTAAAACTTGCCAACCAACTCTATAAAAAATAAATATTTTATTTTAGAATAATAATTTTAGATATAGAAAAGTTATGAAGATAATACAGACATCTCATATATCCTTCATCTAGAGTCCCCTAACATTAAACTAAAATAATTAACATTGGTGTATTACTACTAACTTCCCAGATCTGTGACAATTTCTTAGTCTTGTTTTTTATAGTCTTGATAGTTTTGAAAAGTCCTGGTCAAATATTTTGTAGAAGGTCCCTCAATTTGGGTTGTCTGATACTTTTCATATAATTAGATTGTGGTTATGGTAATTGGGGACAAATACCACAGAGGTAGAGAGCCCTTCTCATCCCATTATATTAGGGATACATAATAACATAACTTATCACTGGTGGTGTTAACCTTGATCACTTGGATAAGGTGATATCTGCCAAATTTCTCCATTGTGAGGTTACTGTTTTTCCTTTTCCTATTCTATTCTTTGGAAGTGGGTGGTTAAGTCTAGTCAACACTCAACATGTGTACTATGGAATGGTCAGGGAGAGACTGGATATTAAGCTCCATATCTTGGAGGGGGGAGTATTTACATATATTATTTGGAATTTTTCTGGAAAGATAACACACCTCTTTATTTATTTATTTATTTATTTATTTATTAACTCATTGATTTATATCAGTTATGGACTTATGAATATTTATTTTATACTTTGGGTTATCGTCTAATAATACATTCTTTGGCCTTAAAATTCTTCTAACTTTGTCCATTGGAAGCTCTTTCAGACTGGCTCCAGTGTCTTTTTGACATACATAACCTCTATTTGTTTATTTATTTGTTTGTTTATTTATTTATTTTCCTTTTTAGTGTTTCTTTACTTTCTTGCAATAGAAGATGCTCTAAACTCATCTTGTATTTTCCCTGCACTAGCTCTAGAATCAGCCGTTTCTCCAAGGATCCTTTTATTGGAAAATTATATTTTGAAACCAAGATCTGAGTACTGGGTGTGCTTAGTGCTTATTTCTACTGGGATGTCACTGCCTCTAGGCTTTCTCTGAGGACAGAGCTAGGAAGTATATGCATGTGTGCTAAAAATGTGTACGCACCTATTGTCTATTATCTATCTATCTATCTATCTATCTATCTATCTATCTATCTATCTATCTATCTATCTATCATCATCTATCTGTCTGTCACATCCAGCGCAACACAGGCAGTGAGCAAATGAGAAGGGGTGGCGAAGGGTTAAGAAAGAAAACGAAATCAAGAAAGTAATGAAACAGGGTGCAAAGGGCTCTCTCTGGTATTGAGCTGATGGAAGAAATAAAACGTATCTATGCTTCACATCATTACAACTTCAAAATATTTCCAAAGTACAGGGACAGACTGCGCACTGTCACAGAAAGCTTTTACTAAAGTAGCAATGACGATACTTGTTAAGGTAGTCCCTGTGGACCTGTGTCCTTGTACAGGACATGGTAATGTCCTCTGAAGACCATCAAGCTAGAATTGGAAAGGGCTGTAGTGCCCTCTGAATAGTAGTGTTCGGGGAACAGGCTTCTCTGTACTGAAACAGGTCAGTGGCTGATTGATGGGGATGTAATGTGTGCACTCAAAATGGAGGTGCTGTAAGTGAGAGGGAATCTGTTGCCACGCCCCAAAGATATTGCTGCTGTCAGAGAAAAAGAATTCCACACGAACCACATACTCTTCCATTTCTCACAGGAAATTCAGCTCCATTATAATCTTATTGGACCACCATTACATATGTGGTCTGTCACTGACTGAAATGTTATGTGGCACATAACTGCATTTTTTTCTTTATCTAATAAGTTCTGATATTTTCACCACTTAAAAAAAATCCATCCTGTGGTCACCAGCCGCCCCCCAATCCCTTCACCCTTCCCCCCATCCCCAACCCCCTCCCCCCCGCCCATCTAACAACTCTCGGTTTTTTGTGTCCCCAAACTGTTTCTGATTAGTTCATACACATATTCTTTTCTTTAGATTCCGCATATAAGTGAGATCATATGGTACTTGTCTCTCTTTCTGACTTATTTCACTTAACATAATGTTCTCTAGATCCATCCATGTTGTTGCAAATGATAAGATTTCCTTTTTCTTTATGGCTGCAAATGATAAGATTTCCTTTTTCTTTATGGCTGCGTAATACTCCATTGTATAAATGTAACACAGCTTCTTAATCCAGTCATCGACCGATGGGCATTTCGGTTGTTTCCATATCTTGGCTATTGTGTAAAGTGCTGCAATAAACATAGGAGTGCATACAGATTTTTGAATTGGAGTTTTGGATTTCTCTGGGTAGATGCCTAGGAGTGGAATTACTGGATCATTATTAAAAAAAAAATCCATATAATAAAGCTATAAACAAAACCTTATATACGCATAGCTATTTTCCACTTTCTTCCAACTATCAACTTAGCTCGTTAAACCAGGTTAAGTCTCTGATCCTGTTTCAGTACTGCCTGCTTTCCTCCAATGATGTTTACTGGTATTAAGGTCTTCAAGGCATCCATCTCTTTCCTCTTCTCCTTCCATAATTAATTTTGGGTATTTGAAGGTTTTACTCTCTACCAGTTATTGTTTGTTTTTTATTGCTATGGCCTCAAGGTCTTTTTCTATGCTGTTGGGTTTTGTACTTGTTTTTTCTCTTCTACAGATTCTTATCCTGCACATGTTCAAACCCCTCTGCTATCCTACTATAATTAACTGGATACCCAGGGCCTTTATTTGTTGATTATCACTTGTTGAAATAGTTGGGAGATATAGATTTATATTATCTCTCTATAGAAATAAGGGTGGAATATAAAATAGTCTATACCTGATATCTCCATATCTTCCTCACTTTTATTTTGCTCAATTCATTGCAAACTAGCTTCTAGTCCTCACTAAAACTGCTCTTTTTAAGATTTCCAAAGACTTCTAATTGCTAAAGTCAAAGAATATTCTCCATTTAAAAATGTTTTTATTGGGCTACTTTGTCATGTTTAGCTATTGAGTCTTCCATTCCTAAAATTCTTTGACATGACATTCTTTTAATTCTTCCTAGTCCTTGTCTGACTTTTTTCCTTCTCACATGAGAGTTGTCCTTCTTAGGTGTAGGTGTTGCTTAAGTATTTTTGTTTGTCTTTATTTTCATGGCATTCTCTCTGTGTATGTTTCCTATCACTGGCGTAGCAAATTACCACAAACTTTATGGTTTAAAACTACACAAATTCATTCTCTTAGAATTTTGGTGGTCAGAAGCCCAAGATCAGTTTCACTAGACTAAAGTCAAGGTGTTCCAAGGGCTGGAGGTGCTGAGGGGAGGATATACTTCTTGTCTCACCCAGCTTCTAGTGGCTACCTGTATTCATGACCTGTGGCCTCTTTCTCCATCTTCAAAATAATTCATCAAATCTCTGAGCCTGTCGTTGCCTTCTCTGCTATCTCTGATTCCTTCTGCATTCTTCTTATAAGGACCCTGTGATTACTACATTGGGTTCACCCAGATTGTCTGGAATAATCTCCCCATCTCAAGTTTCTTTTTCTTTTTCTTTTTGTTTGTTTTGTTTTAAGGAGGGCGCAGCTCATAGTTCCCCATATGGGGATCGAACCGGCAACCTTGGTGCTACTAGCACCATGCTCTAACCAACTGAGCTAACCGGCCAGCCCATGTTTCTTAATTTAATTGCATTTATGAATTCCGTTTTGACATATAAGGTAACATACTAATAAATTCCAGGGGTTAGGATGTGGAGATCATTATTCAGCCTGTCACACTCTTGTCATCTCCTTCATTCTTAAGGTTTTGATTAAAACCTAAATGTTAAAGATTTTCACATCTGTGTCTTCTACCCAGCTCTCTCTTCTGCATGCAAGATTCACATGTTTAACTACTTGCTAGATACTTTCTTCTGGATCTATTTCAAATTCAATTATAGACCTTATCATCTTCACCAGACCATTTTCTCTCCCTATGTTCTCTATGTCAGTCAATGTTCTCCATTATTAAAACACGGGATCATTCTTAAATCTCAATCCCCTCTTAGTTCCCATATTAAATCAGTAATCAGTTACCATGTACTGTTAAATTAACTTCTATACATTTGTCTAATCTATCCCCTCTAGTGCATCCTTATTTCAATTGTCAGTATCCTTTTTGGCAAAATGACATGATAGAATATAATTCTTGTGAGCTTGTTACACCAACTTTACAGATGAAGAAATGGAAGCATAGGGAGATCAGGACCTTGTGTAAGGTCCTGACATATTTGGGACATATTTTGGATTTAAACATGGCTCTGGCTTCTTCTTCTGCTCTAGTTAAATTTCTCATATCTTTTCTGGGTTACACAAACAGTCTCCTAACCATTTTCCTTGATAACAGTTTTGGCTTTTCAAGTCTATTCTTCACACAGTCACAGTCTTTTTAATATGCATACATGACTCCTCAATGAGACTCACAAGGCTCTCTGTGATCTGGGACCTGTCTACTTCTTATTATCATATTCTACTGATCCCTGCTTTAACGTCACACTCTAGCAACTTTGAACTCCTTGCATTTCTTGGTGTACTTCTATTGTTTCTCAATTTTGTGCCTTTATTCTGGCTAACCCACTACCTGGAAAACCCTGCCCTCAACTCCTCTGTCTTCAAAGCTCTCGTTACTCAGCTTAAACATTTTCACCTCCAAAAAGCTATTTAAACTTTATTTTTCAAAGACTATTGCCAGGTCTTTGAAAAGACAGACTATATTTTATGCTCCTCTCTCTTCACCATACCTAGTACAGTGCCAGACACAAAATATTATTAAATGCTTGTTGAATGAATGTTTTATTATTTTTCTCAATAAAATCAGAAGCATTCTTTGTGTTTTCTGCATGAAGCCATTATCTCTAAGTCTTTAGACAATAATCATAGTAGAGGCTATGACCATACTGAAGAAAAACAAACTAATACCATGGATTCCTGTTTTAATAAGAAATTACTTTATGCAAAATAATAAAAATAAAATAATTATGAAATTAATGTTTAGTAGAAAGAATGCTTTTACTACCCTTAAGAAATAATTTCCTACTTTTCCCTGTTCAGTATAAATAAGTTGAAGGTATAATAAAAAGAATATGTAAGGACCTTTATTCATACATTTAAATTCCCTATAACTAACTAATGATAGAAGTAAAATTTTTTCTTGCTTGTATATGTATCAATTCAAGCATGAAAGTACCAATAATTTGTTCCAACTTGTCAATTTACTCATCAGGAATATGTCTATTTTGTATCTCAGAAACTGGATACCATTAACTTGGAATAAAAAGATTGTTTTTCTTTGTGAAAAAAATGTATAGCTTTGTTTTAGAACATTGGATCTTGCCACAATCTAATATCAAGTTGTTATTAATTTCTGTATATTCCCGTGAATTTGAGTGACGATATAGTTTTGCCAATATTTTCCAAACGTTTGCTCATATTTACTTAATTCTCAAAGTTTGAAGGATATAATCTATTTTATGCATTGACACTATTTTTTAGTGATTAATATATACTTCCTTTTAAATCTGGCCAGATTTCATAGAAATTATATTATGTCATTTGTCTAATAAGAATAAGGTATTGTTTTGCTAATGGAAAATTACCAACAAAAAGCAAATAGCAAAAAGCAAAGATGTTCATTTTTGAAATAGGACACCAAATAGAGCAGGGAACAACTGAGGAAGAATTTCTGCTAAAATAATTGGAAATCAAGGACACTGAGAATCTATGACCTCATCAGCCTGGAGACAATTAATTTTATTATGGTTCATTACATAATCTTCTGAAAATGCAAGCATAATGTAAACTAAGAGAAATGAAAAAGCAACAACAAAAAAACAACTATGAATAGAGAACAAGTTGAGCATATTCCTTTGGTGGCTTTAATGCTACTTGAGTTTCAAAAATACTTAGTTATCTTGTTAAGAAAAACATTTTGGAAGTAATCAGTTATGATATTTGGATGGGGCTATTTGCATTTATACTCTAACCAAATTATTTAAATTACTTTTTAAGGAGCTTTTAAAGTTGCAAGTGGTGGCTACTGCCTTATAAAAATTAAAAGTGTGTGTTAGAAATTTTCGGAATGACTTAATTTCAAGAACTTTTAAAATTTGTTTTCTCATACATAAGTAGTGACCACTATTAGTTGTGTTGTCTCTGAATAAAGATCCCATTCATTAAAATGTTCAGTAATATATTAATCAGTGTTTTCTCCTAAGATGGTCCTCTTCATATTGTGCACAGTTGGTAAACTCATCTAACCATTACTTCAGTATCGTTTCAGCCTGGTCATTTCAAATACTCTGTCTCCACTCCTGTTGGCCAGTCTTTGTTCTAGGATTGTATTTATTGCTATCCTAGGACCACATGATATCCCCCCTTGTATATCCTATAGTCATCTTTACAAACGTCAGTATCCACACAGCCATCTTTCTTTCTTCCTCTGTTCTCCTTGCCTCTAATACCTCCTGGACCTCGCTGACAGTGCTTTCAAAGTATATATTTGACAAGAAATTGACAAGAAATTCCTCAGAGCCAATCTTTTCAGTTTGTGTGGATGAACATTCTCTTTTAGTTTTGAAAACCAAAGGTAACAAGTTCAAAATCTTTCTCTGATAGAAAAGGGCAATGTATTAGGTTGAATGTAAGAGCACAACATATTTGGTATGAGTCAAGGTGGGATGATTTTTCTTGATCAATCTGCTTTAGAATCCTCTTCACTGAGTCAATCAAGTTGTTGTCTTAGGACACCAAATGAAGGATTTTGGGGTCTGTTAAGTGCAAGACTGACCCTAACACAGAAGTAGCACTTAGAGGGTGTTTTGGCGATTCCATTAAAAGAGTAGTTTCTGTAGAGGGTAGCTTTTCCTCTTATTGGTTTGTTAATGACTGGTGTGCTTTGAAAATTACCCATTTTAGACAATAAGAAGCTGAAATAAGGAGGTGATATATTTTATTGACGTGGATAATATTTTTGGACAATATCATAGGCTAATAATAAATATAGCTGGTATGCCCCAAATTTAAATGATATGAGAATGGTGTGTGAGTGTGTGTGTGTGTGTGCATGTAGATCATGAAGAGGCCACATACCTTAGTTTTAATGGTATGCAACTCATTTCCTGAACAACTGAGGTAGTCTGCTTTGCTGGCATATGTTCTTGGGAATAATGGACTGTAGGGATGAGTGAGTAGCTTTTCTTGATCTGTACAACACTTTTTATGTCACTTCTCAGCTCAAAAGTTAAAATGATTTTTTTTTTCTTAATGATTGCCAGAGAAAGGCCATAGTAAGCCCTTTCCAAGTCTGGTCTTTACTTTCTTATTCTTTTTCTCACCATTCTTCAATATGCATTCTCTGATCCTGTTTGTACGGAATGCCTAGTATTTACATACACAACATACTCTCTCCTTTCTCCATGCCCAATTCATTCATATATATCCACTCAAATTTTACTCAGTTTTCAAAGGCCAATTCAAGTCCCATTTTCTTCATAACAAGATAGCTGAAGTTCATCTTCCCTTTTCTTAAAATATTATAATATTTATTTACCATATGACATTTGTTCTGGTACTAATTTGGATAGCCATTTAACTTACGCATATGATATTATTTAACTTTTTCTTATGCTTATTAGAGTGTAAATTCTCCAAAGGCCAGGACCATGTCTTGTCTTTATAATGTCCACTGTGCTTGGCTTAATGCTAAACTTTTAGTTACTCACATATGTGTTGAGATAAATGGATATGGATGAGTTAACCTAGCCATGAAGGGTATCTCAACTGGATTAATGCAAACCTACTCTTTCCTGAGGAAACAATTCAGATGATATTTTCTACAAATAATGAGCTAGACTTTTTTTTCCTCCTTAAGGGACAGTCTTTTTTAAAGACAGCCTTATAAAATAGAACTATGAAATGAAATTTTGCAGTGCTAAGAGCTCTATCTATGACTAACTATGTGCCATTGGACCATGGACAGGTTCTTCAATCTTTGCATGCCTTTGTTTCTCTGTCAACAAAATGCAATAAAGTACCTCCATTCCCCTGCTTGACAACAGAATTTATAGGGAATTATGAATTCTACACTTGCCTTTCTTGTTCTTTTCAAACAAAGAATAGCTACCAAGATTTGAGGGTCAGATTTTAAAAAAATAAGTCAAAAGTCTTTTAAAAATATTTCATGAGATAATATTCTTCTGCTAAACTATCAGCATATATAGCCCTCGATAAAAAGATTATATGTATGAGAAATATCAAAAGGAAATAGTTTATGTCTTTTCTAATCTTTCCAAATTATTTTGTTTCTTACTATGTATTCAAAGCTTAGTCGGTAGATAATTAATGAGCTGAAACATTATAATTTTTTAAATGATAGAACAGTACACTACACATAAATCACACTTTGGGTAACATTCTGTACTCAAATTTATTGTAGCAGAAAATGACATTAAGATGCATAAATTTCATTTTACATTTGTTTTATTTGTTTGTTCATGTAGAGTCTGTAATTAAGATAAAAGAAAGCTTTTCTGAGAACTTGGGAAAGGCTGAAAAACCAGAATCCCATCTCTCAAACTATGACCCAATGGGTCCTGGGATGCTATGATTACTGGATAGGGGTGTGGAATGACATTTCAAAAACTTGAGGGAAACACAGCAATACTTAGCATCTATTGAAAACTGAGCAATCTTTTAGCTTAAGATAGTTTATAGTTTTAGCACTGGATTTTGCTGCATTATTTCCTTTATACATTTGTGAAGGCAGGTTTTTGGAAGTTATTATGATAAAAAGCAAGAACTGCAGGAATATCAATATGAAACAGAAAACGAGGGTGGCAATGTCTAATTTCATCCGAAGGTTTGAAAAGCTCTGCAGTACCCAACTTAATTAATTAGTTAAATTAATTAATTAAATACTTCCAATGATTTAAGAATGAAATTAAATATCACTTTACATGTATTTTCAAATGCTACTAACTTCTTAGGATAGAAATGCTTACTAAATTGTATGGGTGCCACTATTTTATACATTGAATTGTTAGGTGTTTCTTTTGGTCTATGGTGCTGTTAAAAATTACTTAGAAAATCTGAAAACCAAGAAAAGTTGGGAATTTTCTTCTTTGAGGTAAAAGTGCATAGACCTTATCGGATTGAGCAGACATAGGTCCAGGTTATGTTCGCATAACCTGCAGGGAAACACAGAGTCACGTGTTGGGTGCTGGTGCAGCGCACTTGGGCTTTGGAATGACTGTCTTCACAGTTATATGCTGCTTATCTGGAAACAAGGATTCCTCTCCTGTGTGGCCCTAATAAGACCCCAGGTGCATTAAAGAAATGGAACATTTTTGTTTTAGTTCACTTTGCGGTATAGTTAGATACCTGTACATTTTTGTACATCAAAAGAGGAATTAATTTTCATTTTGCTCACTATAAGGAGAACTTACCAAAATGAGTAAACAGGTTTTATTTTAAAAGTTTCACATCTTTTGGAGAAATGTGGAGAAATGTTTTAGAATTATTTTAACACAAACTTGTTATTTTTGTCTTGAACTAATCTATTCATTGCTGAAGTTACTCACTTAAATATCCACTTAAAATATTTTCCAGAAATGATTATAGCATGAGTATAAATTGTGATGTGTTTGTTAATTTCTTAAACAGAAAAATTGCCTATTAATTATTTTAAGGGATCTAAGTACATTGTCATTTAATTATTATTAGTAACATTTTTTAATGTTTATTTTATATCTAGTGACAAGGGCACAACATTTCATTCTTAATGTTAATAAAACTTTTGAGAATTCTAGTATTTACATTAAAATTGGATTTTTAAAAAATATATTCATTATTTAAAAATAATAAATAATATATTGCATGTTCATAACAAATTGAACATATATAAAGGTCTATTGACACTAACAAGGTTATATCAGGACATTCTTATTGATAATTCATACTTATTATTGTTAGATGTTGAGCTTAATAAGTTGCAGACAGGAAGACATAATTCCTTTCTGTAATATAATAAAGCAGACAGAAGAATTAGGTTATGAAAAGACAGGGAGATGGTGAACATCTCACCAAATACAATTGAATTGAAATTTTTCTTTTCCATTCATTTAATTCTGCAGGCCATGTTCATGACAACTTCATATAAGGAGAACATTTTAAGCAGTTGAAGAAGGGATTTGCAGGAGAATTGCATTCTCAGAAAGGGTATGATAGGGAGGAAAAAGAGAAGCTGACCTTGTGTTATGTGAGGGGAAAGTTTTCTAGGCACCAGATATGTCTGGAAAGAAAATGAGTAGCTCTACAAATAGAAAAATCATAAAATATTGGGGTTGATGATACCCTAGTGATTTTACCAACCCTTTTAATTTAGAGCTGAGTAGTCTGTGTCCCAGAGAGGTTTTGAGCAACTTGTTTTTGGTCACATGGCTGGTTATTAGCAAAGCAGCTACTACAACGTAGAGCTTCTGCATAGACTGGTGCTTTTCCATGACATTGCATTCCAGGGAACAATTTCCACATGTTAATTGTGGAGGTAATGTTTATTTGTAATGCAATAGACCATTCACACGGTGACTTTAATTTAATCAGATTTGTGTTTCTTGTATTTTTAGGACATTTGAGGACAATTATAAGAGGCAGGCAGAAAACGTGTTATCACAGAAATAGCATGGGCTTGGGAGTCAAGACTGAAATTCTGACTAATATTTATCAGCTTCATGACCTTGGGGCAAGTATTTCAAAATCTCCATGCAAGTATTTTTCATATCTGTAAAACTGAGAAGATACATCCTATTGTGGCATTGTAAAGATTAAATGAAACAACAAATAAACAGACCCTGGTTCATTGTAGTTTCTCAAAAAATGTTACTTTTACTTAAATAGATCTGGAAAGTAAAGGTTTAGAAATAATTTGGAATGCAAAAGGTTAGGCACAAGGTAGAAAGAAGTATTTAGGTCAATTATTAAAGACTACAATAGACCACAATTGAATCGCTTATTGACAAAACATTGCTATTGTTAGACATATAAGAACAACACTGTGGTCTACAAAAACACACAGAGAAGGGTACAATAATATTCCTATATAATCTGTACCTGATACCTGAAAAAGAATCTCAACCTAAAATGTTGTGTAGAGAGCTAATGATGCAGAAGACAAAAGATGGAATTGTAGGCTGCATTGGCTTATAGGGTCTCTTCTCAGAGGAGGGTGGATTTCTGCAGTGCATGGTTGAGAGTGCAAAGCCACTCAGTCACATAAGTGAGTATTGTCTGCCAGAGGCACCAAAAGACACTGATTACTTTCCCTCTTTCTTGCACTCTTTGATACGGTGGCATCAAAACAAGGCAGCCATCCCATTAATTCATTAGTATCTTTCTAGTACAAATTCTAAGTGTTGCATTGAGTTTATAGCTTTTCTTTATTTCCTCTCTACCCATTCTTGTTTTAACAAGTCCCCTAATCCTTCAAGATGGTTTTACGATGAAATATAACCATAGCATGATGAGCTGCATTGTCTTCCATGTGTCCCTTTATAAATGAACAAAGCAGTTGATTCTTTTTGCTAGTGTCCCTAATATTTGGTTTTGCTTACAAAACTATGCAGGCATATAAAGCACAGTGTCTCCACTGTTATTTGTTCGCAATCTTTCACTGAGAAAGCATGTTTTAAAAAAAGAGTACAAGGAAGTGGGAGGTGTAGACAAATCTCATTCAGGGAACATGTACACAGGGTTAACCTGCAGGTGAGGAGTAGGTGTATGTGTGTAATTTTCTAGGTTAGGGATCCAGAAAAACTTGCCCTAGTTAAGAATTCACCAGCTACTATATATTTTTTTTTTAGAGAACTTGCTTTGATGTTATATATACAGCTCATGTGAGTTGCCAGATTTTTGTAAAGATTGACAAAAGGGAGAGAGAGATTTCCTCAGTCTCATGATATCAGGCAAGAGCTCTCCGCCAGGAAACGCTTATGCAGATGTTGCAGGTTTTCTTGCTGGAGACTTAGATGGATGAAAAGAAATTAGGAAAGAGTTTGGAGCTCTAAAATGCAAAGAATTTGGGGAGTGAGGACTGATTGTAGTTTTATTTGAATTTGAAGGAGGTGAATTTTTCCTTAACTACTTCTCTGAGAAGGATGAAAATCAAATTAAATGAGGCAAAATAAGTGAAAGGAGTTTATAAATAGCAATATTATATATGAAGGTAAGGCATACACAACACTAGTTTTATGTTTAAACGGAAAATAGTCACCATCTTTATTAAGGTGGAGAATTTACTTTAAGGAGATTGATCAATCTCAAGTGAGTCCTCAGGTGCCCTCACCGGCTTCACAAACAAAACAAGTACATTCCTTCCTGCAGTTCCTATTCTAGTAGGAGACTGGACTTTAAGGAATTTATTGAAACATGATACATGCAGCAGGACTGGATTTGTGGACATGAGTCTATGCAAGTTTCTTTGCCTAACATCAGAGCACAAACTCTTCATTTTAAGGGTACTACTCTTTCCTAAAGTGTTTGGGTTCCTTTTACTAGTTCTAAGGCTTTAATTTTTATTTTATTTTATGGAGAATAGGTTATTCCTATTCTCTTCTTTAAAAAAAGTGTTAATTCAAGCATAGAACACAGCATTCTTCATATTGAGAGCTTTTGAACCCTGTTCCTGAATAGAAGTACAAAGGGAAACCCTTGAAAGTAATACAGATGATGGGCTGTCTATACCCTGGCCTCCATTGGTTTATAATTTAAAAATCAGTGGGAAAATGATGATCAAAGGGAGACTAATTCATACTGAAAACTGTAAGATCACTTCATTTGGCTAGATTCTTTAAAGAGTCTTTGATTCAAATAGTTCACACAAAGCAAAAATGTCCCATAGGTTCAGAGTTCTTTCTGGCAATAAACTTCCAGTGTAAACAGGAAGACTCTTGGGTTTCTTGTAAATTTTGGAAACAAAATGATACTCATTGCTCAGCACTCAGTCATTTTTGACTTTGAGACAAGAGTTGGAATGATTAGTAAAAGTTCTGGTTTTAAGTTCAATGCAAAGGTTATTTACCATTATCATAACAGAATATGCGTGTGTGTGTGTGTGTATGTGATGTGTGTGTGTGTTCAACAGTAGTTTATTAAAAGAATGTGAAGACCTTAGTGCTATTTAGTATTCTTTTTTTTTTTTTTTTTTTTTTTGCTATTTAGTATTCTTAATAGAGGCTGTAAAATTGTATGACTCTAGAGAACTTGACAATTACATCATCATTACTAAAGACGCAAACTGAGAATTCTAACTTATTATGCTGTGATCAATACTGCACAGCAAGAATATTAAACAGTTTACCCAAAGTTGGAATAATGTAATTTTCAAATGAGCCATCCTTTGTATTCAGCAAAAAAACACAAACAAACAACAACAACAGCAAAAAACAAAAGGCCGGTGAAACTTTTTTAGCAGAATTGGTGATTATTCTTTATGATAAAAAGTATAATTGTGTCTAATTTCCAGTGGGGAAAAATGCATACAGAATTAAGTGCAGTAATGGGAAAGTCAACAGTAGATACAGCACAATCAAAATAATAATAATAATAATAATAATAATAATAATTTTAGAGTCCTGAATTTCTTTCACTAAGAAGGGAAACTATACAGGTAGCACCTTACTCAGCAGGCTGAGAAAGACATACACATTTTTGAAGGGGAGCATGTGAGTGATAGTACATATTTTTTTTGTATCTTCAACGCCTACTTAAAATCTGAGCATCAAGCATGTCTTTGAACCAATTTGAGAGGATTTTTCCAAAATATAAAAGGAAATCTCAAAGAGCATTTATATTTATTTGGGTCCTCATAAACAATAGGGATGATTTAGAATTAAAAGCAAATTGGGGTTCGGGTAAGCAAAGGTTTGATTTCGTTGTTTTGGATTTTTTGTTTGTTCTTAAATAAACACAGTTCACAAACCCATCTGCCTTCACCTTGGAGGGACCAGTCCTTTAAAAAGACCGCTTTGGCTTCTGTATCCTTGGGAGCTTAAAGCCAGAGCCCCTGAACTTTTCTTTCCCGGGAAGGGGAAGAGAAGGGCCGAGGGTGCTGCTCCTCTGCTTTGCTGCAGGGGAAGCACAGCCTGAGACCCCTCTTTCCGGGACACTCTTATTTGTCCCTTTTTCCAATCCCTTACCACGCCAGAACAAGTTGGAGGCTTTTCTGGAGCTAAAACGAGCGCAGTGGGGCCGGGTGCTGAGAGTGGCTGCTGGTTTGCCAGGAGGCGAGCTTTTTGGAATGAAGCAGCTCCACCGCAAACTCGCAGCAAGAGCTGTGCTCTCGCTGTGACGAGTCTGTTCTTGGGTTTGAAAAGCTTTCTCCCACTCCCCTTCGCTTTCCAAGCATTTGCAGCCAAGTGCAAACAGATCGTATATTTGGCGCAAAGAGTCGGGAGAATGAGGGCCTCGGGGGCACTCCTCCCTGGTCTTCCCCCAGCAGGGTCCTAGGTAGTGGAGTCTAGAGAGGAACTGTCCCCCATTCGTCGACGCCGCAAACGCGGCCGCAGGTGGCAAACGGAGCTGTCCAGCACGAGTGCGGAGCCGGCGGGAGCCAGGAGCCCGCGGGAGCCAGGAGCCCGGCGTGCCCCGCCTGGCAGACACTCAGCAACAGGGCTCTGGTCCGAGCGGACGCTGTCCTCATTCACTGCTGCCGGGCTCCGGGCTCCCTACGACCCCACGCAACCTCCCGAGGCGGAGAACACTCGTGCCCATGAGCTGCTCCAGCAGGATGGGTGCCAACATGTTGCCCCTTCCCTTCCCCTTGGAAGCGTCTCCTCTGGAATGGGCGGGTTGGATCGCTCGGCCTTTTCCCCACGCCTCAGAACTTCCTAAATAAACTCGGAGAGAGGCGGAAAAAGGACAAATATTGGACTTAACCCCCCACTCGCGCTCCCAGGCTTCCCCGAGTAGGCTCCAGGAGAAGGTGTTCCGTCCCTGGCCCTGCACTCCCCTCCCTTCTAACGCCGACCGCGGCTCCCTAGCCGCCTCTCCCGTAGGGCTTTTGGGGCTGGGGCCCTTCGGTCTGATCCGCGCTCTGGTGCCCTCCTCCTCCTCCCCGGAGGAGGAGGCGGTGGGAGCGGGGAGGGCGCGCAGAGGACGGCAACCAAGTGTCCTCGTTGCTCCTGAAACGTGGCGACAGGCGAGGCAGAGACTCCCAATGAGTATGATGGCGACACGTGATAGCGGCGGAGGGCGAGCCTGGAGGGGGGGCGGATAAAGGGAGACGGAGGGAGGCGGGCAGCTAGCGGAGAGAGGTGGGAGGAGAGAGGGGAAGGGGGGCGCGAGAGGCGCGCAGGCGGCAGAAGCGTCTGCCTGCCCGATCGCTCCGGCCGCAGCCCTCCCAGCCCCGCCGCCCGCGGTCACACTCTCGGAGCCTCCCCGCGAGCGGGAGCGCGGCGCACGGCGATGCGCCGAGGCGGGCGCTGAGGCGGCGCCGCGCGAGCAGCAGCAGAAGCCGCACCCGCCCCCAGCCCAGCCCGGCGCCGCCGCCGCGTCCGGGCCCCAAGGTGCGGCGGCGCCCAAGTTCCCGCCATGAGCAGCCGGCTCCGGGGGCTCCGCGGCTCCGGGGGCGCCCTCTCGGCCGAGCGCGACCGCAGCGCCCCGCGGCCCCGACGCGCCTAACGCCGCCGTTCGCGGGTCCCGCCACCGTCGCCGCCGCTGCTGCTCGCGTCCCCGCTGCTGCCGCCTCGGCTGCCGCAGCGCCGTCAGCAGCATGTCTCGAAGGAAGATTTCGTCCGAGTCCTTCAGCTCCCTGGGCTCCGACTACCTGGAGACCAGCCCCGAGGAGGAGGGGGAGTGCCCCCTGTCCAGGCTCTGCTGGAACGGCAGCCGGAGCCCGCCCGGGCCGCCCGAGCCCAGCGCTGCGGCCGCAGCCGCCCCGGCCCCGGCTGCCTCGGCCGCCGCCGCCGCCGCCGCCACTGCCGGGGCCAGGAGGGCGCAGCGCCGGAGGCGGGTCAACCTGGACTCGCTGGGCGAGAGCATCAGCCGCCTGACGGCGCCCTCGGTGAGTAGGGGCGGAAGGAGGGCCAGCGCGTCGGGAGAGAGCGCGGGGACTGGGAAAGTTGGCGCCGGGCAAGCCGGGCGTGCGCGCACAGCCCGACCGCTGGGGGGCGGCCGGGCCTCGCCCCGCGGGTCTGCGGTTCCGCGAGCCCCGGGGCGAGACCCCGACCCCTGGGCTCTGGAGGACCGGGGCGTGAGAGCGCGCGGAAGGAGGAAGACGCAGCACCTCGGGGCTCTCCTGATTCGGGGGCCTGCCCGCCCATCTCAGGCCTTGCACCCCACTTCACCCTGAAGGCCCCCGTGCTTTTCACACCCACCTGTTTTCTTTCCCCCAAACTTTCCCAGGCCCTGTGTTCCTTAGTTCCCATTTCCATGTCTTTCATCTCTGTTTTCCCAAAGGGGCCCCTACCCCTTCCAGGAAACTCTTCCTCTCTTTTTTTCCCACACTCTCTTGGGCTTAGTGTGACCTCCTCTGACATCTTTGAATTCCACAGGCCATCTGCATTCTGTGTTGCGTCCCTTTCTCCAGTCTTCAGGAACTGGAGACTTCTGATGAAGAAGTGTCTAATCCCTTGCATTCTCTCCATCCCACAGCCCTTTTTTCTTATTCACTACGCATGTACTGGCTCAACCTTCTTTGGGCAACCCTGGTGTCTAGTTTTCTAAACCTCTCCGGTATTTCTTGCACCCATAGCTCAGATCTTTACTCTCCTTTCCCTGAATTTTAAAGTGCTTCTCCCCCTCATTTTTTCCGTGCCTTCCTTATATTAGGACCTTCCTGAATATCTGTTGAATGAATAAATGCCTTCCTAGCCCTCTACACTTGTGCTCATTCCAGGATGTCTATATCAGCAGTTCCAGGTGTACCCCTTCCAGAGCACTTCTGCTCATTCCTGCTCAGGCATTTCAGCTACCCTTGACTTGTACCATTTGCCGGAACGCCAGACCTCTGTTCCGGTCTTTATCTGTACGACCTCCGTTTCCAAGGAATCCACACCACTGTACACAGAATTGGAAGGACATGGAGTGTCATACCTCCATCTGTAATCCTTGCATGCTAGCCCATGTCAGCAAATAAACACTCTGATATTTCATTCTCACCCTGACTTTGGATACAAGGACTTCAACTCCTGACAGCGCTTTTACCTCCCTCCCTTGAGACTTCTACTTCTTTGAAGTTTCCAAAGTGAATCTGAACATGGATCTAGTCTGACTACTCTTGAGTCTCCCTTTTGAAAGTACTCTTGCACTTGATGGTAGGAGGGACCTGATAAAGGGCTGGGATCCTGAGGGACTGGGTACTGGTACCAGGCAGTCCTACCAATATCCTGGTGGCCCTTGCATTGATGGAGAACAACCTTTTCTTTTAGCAGCGAAACTACTTTTTGGTCATCTTCCTTTTACTTGTACATTTTCCCTTCTATTTACCTTTCTGCCACTTTCTTCCACTGATAACCTAGGAAACAAACCTCCGAATGAGTTGGTTACTGTTTGCTATTCTTTACTGCAGATATTTCCCAGGGAGCATAATTTTAGGAACGACTTGATATTGCAAGTGGTTGAACATAATAAGCCTTTATTAAAGGAGTCCAGCAATCCTGTGCCTCTGTAGTTTTGTGTCGGTACCTAAAGCAACATTGGTGCAACACACTAATTCTTTAGTACAACAGACTCATACATGAATTCAATGATTTTACTAAAGATAGTGATTAGTTTGGGGGGAATTGTTTCCATAATCCTGGAGTTTTCTTTTTTGCCTAACAATGAGAATTTACAAATTTCTAAAAAGTAATGGCAGTGCCTCCGATAGTGCCAATTTAACTTAAGACTATTCTCAACAACTTGCATGAGGAGCAGATAAACAGAACTCAGGTATTTACTACCAGAATAAGAGGGAGGAAATACTTTGTGATTTTCACCTTTACAAGTCAAATTTAAATGACTCTGGCTTTTTGCTGGATAATAAGCACGTACTCAGGTAATGGTTTTCAGCATAAGAAATTTGAAGATAATTACGGTGATCTAATATATGCGACAGCTATGTGTATATCGTACTATTCATGCTGTAATTCATTTATATTTTGAAAAAAGTCTGTCAGCTGGAATGCTGAGAACATACAGGTGAATATAATGTAAAGATTTTCAACATCATAAGGCATGTGTAAATAAATTCTCATTGGCTAACCATATCACCAATAGACTTAGTAACACAAAGAAAACAGGTTATATTTCAAAGCAGTGACTTGCTTCTGTCGTCCCCACCCCCATTTATTTGGCAAACTAGAACATTGCTTCAAAAAGTTCTAGTAGATTCATTCTCCTACATTGGCAGGACTCTCAACTCTGAAAACACTTGCAGAGACAGATTACATACTGTCTATTCCCTTTTATTACAGCCAAATGACTTAAAAAAAAAAATCTCTGAGAATCGCCATTTCCAGAGCACCATTAGATAGGAATTTCTAGTTGTTTTGAGTGTCCGGAGCTTTCTTGCCTTCCGTCACAGTATACTCGTACTTCAGGAGAAATTATACTTCGGAATCTCCCCTCTTAGTGTTCTCATCATGGAATGCAACTCAGTCACAGGATATTAGTTCTTTATTCAGAATAACTTGCAAGTAGGAAAATGGAAATGAATTTAATAAATAGTAGGATATTGCCAAGTAATTAAACTAGTTACTGGATCAATGGAATACTCAAATGCAGGTTTTTGATATTTTAAAAGTCACTTTTCTATACATTGATGTTGGCTATAAAGATTATAACACTTTACACCATTTCAATAATAAAAGTAAAAGTAAATTGAATTGATGAAATAGAAAAAAAGTTCGGAATTCATGAGACCTGGTTCTCATTCGTTGTGCCTTGGACAACTAAACATTTCTATATCTCTATGAATTATTTTAACTCTTAGGATCCTTCTCATCTGTAAGGTATTATACTTAGGGTCCCTCCCAGTTCTGGGATTCTCCGGAGACATGCAATGTATTGCCAAGTTTTCAATAAACTATCATGACGGCATATGAAAAAAAAAAGCACATATTATGAGTTTTAAAACAGTGGGGAAAGTAGATTACTTTCTTAAGTAGGGGCATCAAAGTACTATTTATTCCATCCAATTATTAGAAAAATATGTGAGAACCTACTACTGTGCAAAGCAATACATTAGTCACCCTCCCCCCCCAAAAAAAAATCCCAGTCTTTGATCTCATGGAACTTCTTTAATTATAGTCTTTATTTTAAGGAAACTGGCTAGAGGGAAAACATAGAACTCCAATCATCTTGGGGATGTCTAGGGTAAGTTTTATTTATCATCCACTTTGAATAGTTTGTTCACTGTGAATCTCTGGAGTACAGCCATAACAATAAAAATAACCCTAAAGACCTGACTGAAGATGCATAAATCACTTATTACGTTATTTGTTTGGAAATAATTTACTTGGGAACACATGGAGAAACAGCTGGGGATTTTACATCAAGGGTGAATTTAGTAACTCATTTATTTATTTCTATTTTATTCTTATAAATGAGAATTGCCTAGAATTCTGTCACTCTGACACGTTTGGGGCTTGCTAATGTCAGCCTGTCAGTGTAGATATTCCAGGAGACCAACTCAAGGGCAAGGCTTCTGTAGGGCTCTTGGAGAACTACTGCGTGTTCAAACATTGCAGGTGGCTTTGAAGACTTCAGAAGCTATAGAGAGCAGAATGGCAGGGAGAAAAGTGACAGAACTGGAAGGATGACAGAAAAGGGGCAGAAAGCTACTGACATAGGGGTAGTCCAAGAAATTGAGCAAACTGAGCAAAGAAAAAATGAAGGGAAGCCTGGATTCAAGTAGCAAAAAAGCAAAAATGGCTTCATTATTTTGGGAAAGGAAATTACATGCCTATGAAAAAGTGAAAGGACATAAAAAATACGTGTTTAGCCTTTCTTGACATTAAATACAATTAACTCTGACATGTAAGCCATTAAAAAAAGCCTTGAAACTGTGAGTGTAACTGGTATGTAAATAATGACAAGTACATAAAATACATTTGTGAGGTAGGATATTTGATAAATTTATGTATCTTAATTGAAGTTTTTAAAATCTGGGCTCAATTTGGCGAACAAAATTCTGAGTAACAGATTCATTACAATTAGAAAATTATACAAAATGTATTCTGATACTTTGATGTTTTCACATTTGTAGAAAAATGCTATAATCTGAAATCAGAATTTAATGGCCATCTATTACTTTTCTCTGCCTCATCCGGAATCATGGAGAAACTGACATGGCAGAGTTGAAAGAACAAGGATTCAGGTTGAGTCATGGGTTTGAATAACTCCCTGCTGAGGCCCTTTCTAAATGTGAGACTCTGAGAAAACCTGCTCTTCCCTGCTCAGAGCTGTAGTTTCCTATTTGGTAAAATAGGAATAATAATGACCTTGTAGATTTGTTGTGAAAGAGGAGCAATATTCTTTGTAAAACTCCTTGAACTCAATAAATGATAGTTTTGAGCTGAGATCCATTAATTTCAACCAAATTTGAATGCCTCCTAATGATCTAAAAAATTTTTTCTCAATAATTTACTTGCTGGTAACCTTACTGAAAGAGTTCATAGGTTAACCAATGTCATGTACCTGAAAAAAGAAAAAAGTGATAAGAAGTTTATTTTGTTGGTGCTGCTCAGCTGATCCATTAAAAAAATTAAAACTGTTGTCTCTTTTTGGCTCCTGGCTATGACTCGCGTATGTGCACAAGTGTATGTGATCATTGCAGATTCAAACATTTCTATCAAACTGCAGAATGCTATGTGGCAATATGAAAAACACTTGTATAAATTCTATAAGAATACAAGGACATACCTCCTTGGTAGAATGTAGGTATTTCACACAGATTATTTTCAAATTAGAAAAAAATTAAATAGGTGAAAGAGAAACTGCTTATTTCATTTGCCTGAGAATTTCAAGCATTCCCCACCTATTGCATTCAAAATAATTTGTATGTGTGTTCAAAGCTTTAGGCAATGAGATGCAGCAATTACCCAGGTAATGAATGGCGTTTGTTTTGTGTATAGTGCTCTATTCTCTTTTGGCTACCAGCTCAATTGTTAGGCCTTCATTTTAAAGCTAAATTTTGACAATGGAAAATGACATCCATTATTATTAGTTAGAAGGTAGAGGTGATGAGTGACTATGTATACTCTTTTAGTATGTAATTTATCTACCTTGAAGGACTCTGAGCTGTGTGGGAAGTGTACTTGAGTGCTATTATGTATTTTTCCCCCTCTGTGTCATCATTGCTCTTTTTATTCACGTTTGTTTTGTCTTGTTGCTTCTATCGTATGGAGCTCAAGATAAAATTTAAAAGAATACATATTTTATTGAATATGATAGTAAAGTAAGTGTTTTATTTCTAGATGTATACATTGTTCACCATGAGTTAGCAAGAAGTTATAATGATCCCTTTTGGAACTTCACACACATCTAGGAAGAAAAGTAATTAAATGGCATAAGCAGAGAGAATCTTTGTAAGGGTGACTGAAGTATTTTTTTGTTTGATAGATGAGCCAGTGATGTAGCTCAGACTTTAAAGTTCCTCTTTTAAAATTCGGACTCTAACTTCAACATTCTTATATTTATTTAATATTTAGCACAGTAGCTGGTACCCAGTAGATGTTCAATAAAGTGCTTGAAATAAATGAATGGATGTTGTTTAATCATCAATTACATTATTTCTCTTATGTTTGGTGTATTTTTCATGCTACATTTGGCTCTATCAAACAACATATTTAGATTTTTGTACCCAGTCTGTGAGCAATACATTCAAGTATGCAAACCTGTTTGAGTTTTACTTACACCTGCCATTTAAAGCAAACTGGAGAATGAAGTTGTGTTTAGAGAGAGCAGATGGGGTAGTATCTTCCTTCTGTAGTTCGATAGGTGGCCCGTTTATATTTTAAGAAGCTGAATGAATGTAATGACTCTCTTCCAGTCTCCTCCAGTCTGCTTGTATTTTCTGCACAATTCTCTTTCAAATGAGGGAGAAATGTTTGTCAGCAAGTGGGCTACTGTTGCCAAAAATGCACTGCTAGGAGATGGAATGACATAATCTAGCTCCTCAAATATCACTTCAGGACAGGATCTGAAGATCTAGAATTATGTGCTGTAAACTCAGAGCACCTCATAAAATTGAAAATACTCGCCTAGAGTGATTTAGGAAGTAGAGGAGCTGGTAATATCTTTGAAGGTTGGAGATTTGTGGGGCTGTTTTGGGGAATTGAGAAAGAGTGAACATTCTTATACATATAACAATGAGAAGTCACTTCCTATACAGGCTTTATTTGAGACTATTAAACAGTTCTTCATTTAAGTTAGTGGTTATCAGACTTCAGTGAACATAAGAAATACCTGAAGAAAATGGTAAGAATGAAGATTCTTGGGCCTCTTCTTCAGAGGGTCTGGTCTGACAACTCTAGGGAGGGGTCTGGACTTTATATTTTAAACAAAACTCCAGGTGATTGTGGTGAAACACCAAACATGTGCCTCAGTGACTGAATTCCACAGCTTCAGGATCATTGATCTAGACTCAGTGTGCTTTGCAGACTGATTTTTTTAGAAAGAATGATCCTGGAAGTGGCTCCTTTGGGGTGAGTATACCAGGCAATTATTGCCTCACTAGGGATAGAATAAAGGTGGTGATGTGGAGCTATATCCTTTGGTGGTATCCTTTGTGTTCCAAATAATCTTGGTGGTTGTGTGGTAGAAGGTATTTGAGGTTTCACCATATGTAGTTTTATATTTGTGGATTCTCTTCTCATTTTTCCTGAGGATGCTTTGGTATCTATCCTAAGTTTGTTTGGTAGGTCACACATCATTGCTATAAGTGTGCTGTGTGGCTCCTTTCCTCTAAAAAAAAGAAACTGTTCAAAAATGTTGGGGATGATAGAGGAGAAGGGAGAAGGGTTATTGTGAGGGTCAATTTGACAGTACCACCAGCTTTTGTGTTTTTCAGAGATTGACACATTTCTCAAATACTCCATCTACTGGTTCATTTTGGAGCAATGACTTGTTCACGTGCCTATGAAAATTTTTTAAAAAGATGAAGGGAGAAAAAACAGATCTGGAGGCCAGAAAATTTGTTTTTTTTCCTTAGAAAGGAAGCAATAGGAGTTTCAAATATCAGATGTATGAAACTATCTCTCAAACCGTACTAAAATATGATAATGGTTGCATATCTCTACATTCTTAGTCAATTAGCCTTTCTCTCATTCAGTGGCTAAGTTGGGGAGGGGTCTAGTGGAACACTCCAAATGGTGATCCAACATTTGAAGAAATTTTCATTTGCAGAGAACTCTAGAATCAGTCTATTGTGAGAGGAGGCTCTCTGTGTGGAAGTCCTGGTGTTACCATAATTGCAAATCCTTAAAGTCCACTTGAGTCCTTTTCCATTCACTGTACTATATTTGTTATGCACAAGTCTGCTGTGCCCAGTGGAGGAAATAAAAATCTTCTAAAACAGGCTTCTGTTTCTGTTGCTTTATGTCTATGCTTCTTTGTGCATAGAGCCTTTGTGCAATGATCCTTCATGAGCCTTCCAACTTAATAGTGGGGGAGAATGGTTTTCCTGCTTAGTTTAGTGCACGCACAAACACACACACACACACACACACACACACACACACACACACATTCATCTTGTTTTCTGTCCCTGCATTTTTTCCCTATAGAATACTAAGTTATTTCTCACATTTCTATAATAGGACTTATAGTGTTGTGTGTAATAGGACTTATTGTGATTTTGGTCTATTCTGCCTCCTTAAGACAGCCATCTACATATACCCATGTCTAGCAATAAGTCTGATTTGTAAAGGCACTCAATAAATGTTTGTTAGGAGAATGAATAAATGACTGAATAAATCCTGTGCAGTTTATGGTGTATCTGATAATGCTCAGAGGCTGCAATGATTTTTGTGTTGCCATATTTTAATTGATTATTTTATTTTAAATGTTCTGTTTGTAGCTTTTTTTAGACACAAATAAGAATAAAAATAGTTGGAACATTTTGTTTTATTAGAATGTTTTACAATTTTTGAAACTCCCCCATATTGGGTATTTTATTGGAGCTTTCCAATAATCTGTAGATTTTATGTTAATTATTTCTAACTTTGGTTAGTATCATTATCTTAAAATGCCTGTAGCCAAAGCAACAATTTGGGGAAGTATATGTGCTGCCGCTTATAAGTATATACTATCTCTTAAAGAGGTGTGTATCTCTATAAGACACAGAGGTGATATCTCTATCACGCTGCTTTATTCATTGTTATTGCCAATGTATAAGAAATTTGTGTATCAAATATCCTATTAAATAAAAATCTCTACAAACAATTACATCCACATATCCATCCTACAGTAATTATTGTAGACATAATAGTGGTACTAGAGGGAGAGAGTCCTTGGGAAGAGTGGGAAAGTTAGAAGTTGTTGATTTAATAAACAAGGAGGAAAACTGACCAGGAGCAGGCAGAAGTGTTATGGAGTAGAGAAGTATTATAAGGGCCCAAGCTGAGGTTGGAGATAATTTGGAGATAAGCTGAAGTTGGAGAATTTGTAGCCTAAGCTGAGAGGGTAAATCAGAGTTGGAGAGTTATAAAGTGGTGAAGGTGTTCATTGTATGTTAAAAGGCCTATATGTCAGATTGAGCTTAAGTTGTTTGGGACCAATCTGTGGGAGTGGAGGGTTATGTTTTGGGAAATAATGAGAGTGAATATCAAGTGGGGCAGATGGTAACATTCAAACACATTTGTAGCCTTCCTGTATTGGACAAAGATCTGATGCTAAGCTTATTTAATATATATCTTGGTCTTATCCTTTCACTATTTAATTCATTCTCTTAGAAAACTGATTGGTCTGTAAGGCCACTCCCCTCCCACCAAACCAGAATCGATTAATTGGTAACTAGTTAGTCTTTGAGAAACTCAGTTCTAACTGCTTGATAAGTATTTAAGTTATGTTTTCAAAATTGGAACTAATCCTTGAAAAATACAAGGATATTCAGTTACAACATTCAATGCATTATTTATCGACCTTAGTTGTTACACAATAACGTTTCCTTGGCTCAGACTTGATAGTACATTGCTTTTTGAGTATTAGAGAGCCTGGAATTTGGAGTAATATGTGGCTATCGAAACATTTCCTGTTGTGTTACTCATAGACAGCACAGCCAATAATTTCTTATCTGGAAAGGTAAAAATTAGTTCCGGTGAATCA
The DNA here is from genome assembly GCF_964194185.1 of Rhinolophus hipposideros. NCBI lineage: Eukaryota > Metazoa > Chordata > Mammalia > Chiroptera > Rhinolophidae > Rhinolophus > Rhinolophus hipposideros. The sequence continues at coordinate 74,897,072 of NC_138056.1, read as the reverse complement.
GACATTCTGATGAAGTAAACTATCATATGTGCAGTATCAACTTGTGAGTAGATGAAACTTAATAAAATACACTTAAGAGTTAAACACTTTTCACTTTGTTAATCAGTCTTTGATAATCCCAAACACTCTCTGTGTGTCTCAGTGCCTCAGTGTCATCATTATGAGTCTTAATTATCACTGTGCTATAGATGTGTGGACATCCTGGTAAGTGGAGTGGTTTAGGTAGTAAAATGCTTCATAACACGATGGTGATGGTAGTAACAATAACAGTGATGATATATCAAGACCTTACCATGTCCAAGGCATGGAACTAAGTGCTCTATACATTGTATTCCATTAAATATTCACAACAGTAATGCAGGAGTGATGCCTTACCATGGTGTACAAGGTATCATGAGCCTGCCTCTCTGACGTCTCACCTCATCATACTCTAACTTCCACTCACAGTTCTACCATATATTCCTCGCACATTCCAGGCAAGTGTCATTTTGCCTCAGGACTCTTGTCCTATTTCACATGACAGAAATGCCCCCTTACTCCAGTTCTTCACATGATTGGCCCTTTCTTGGCTTTCAGATTTCTGCTCACTGTACCCTCTTCCACCAACCATTCTCTCTCACGTCACTGTATTTCCATCATAGCACTCACCATCAAAGTTACCTGTTTATTAACTTGTTTACTTACATATTACCTGTCTTCCCTCACTGTCATTTAAGCTCTACAACAGGAGGGCCTTGTCTGAATTGCTCACAGTGGTCTTTGCAGTGCCTAGGATAATCCTGGCTAGAATTAGCTTCTTAATACATCTTTATTGACTGAATGAAGTCATGTCATTTTGAGAGAAGTCTTACCACTTGGAAAAGAAACAGCATAGTCTAGAAAAAGCATAGGGTGGGAGAAGGAGAATGAACACGTGTTAGGCAAGTACTATGGACCCAGCGTTTAAGTGTTTTCATAATATGTATCATTGAGTTTTTAAAATAATCTTATGAGAGATTCAGAGAGGTTGAGTAACTTGACTATGAGCACAGCTAATTACTGATAGAGGATTACAATCTCGGTCTGTTTAGCTCCAATCTCTGTATTCCTTCCGCTGTATTACATATTTCAAGCCTCTGTGAGTGTAGTGGACATTGTGATGGAGGGCCTAGACGCCACTTTAGGAATGAAGGACTTAATCACCTCGGTTGTAAGTCCCCTATATGTATTGCCTGGACTGAAGAGAGCCGCGTTGGTTCAAGGTCATGGCCCATTCCAGTGATTAATCAGCCTGGGGTATGAAGGCTTGGCCTCCAGCCCTAATTCAGCCAATTCTGAAGTTACAACTCCATGCAGGGTCAACTGAGGCCTCCATTGAGCCTGCATCATAGTCCAATTGTCCCTCTATCCAATTCTGCTTCCCTCTATGCTCCCTCATGGCTGTTGATCCCAAGAACACTCCCTAATAAGCTTTCTGCATGCTAATCTTTCCAGAGTCTTCTCAGGGAACCCAACCTGCCATAGTGAGTTTGAGAACTGTGATGACGTTAATAAAAGTGCAAAACTAGGAAGGTGGCATTTGGAAGAAATATAATGATAACCTTGGATTTGGATATTTTGAATTTAGGTGCAAATGCTCAGCTCTGGACTGTGAGCTCCTTGTGGGCTTAGAATTACTGGGTCACCAGCCTCAGCCCTGTGCCTGTCACATTGTCGGCAATCACTCAGTTAATAGACTATTGAAAATTTGGGATTGGAATTTGGGTAGCAACTCACGGAGGTAGTAGCTAGTATATTGAAAATTGGCAAGCTCTCCGAGTGAAAGGGAGAAAGAGAAAAATGAGAACAATAGAGAATTGAGAAGCAATATACAAAAAGAATCAGAAGAATGTAGGTGTGAGGATGCTTCTTTGTTTGTGGGGGTGGGAAGTGGCTGGAGAGCAGGTGGGAGACAGGGCAAAAGTGGTTGATACTTGCCAAATAATGGTGACTAAGGATGGTTCTTTCAAACCCAGCATGAATGAGGTTGCTGGTGGCCTTAGAAAAGCAGTGTCATCCTGAATCTGAGATAGAAACCTATTTAACAAAGTTTAAAGAGGGACGTTTTGATGAGTAAACAAAGGATATGACGGGCAAAAATTTCTATCCAAGACATTTGGCAATAAAAGTAAAGAAAGATAGTTGGCAGGGCCTGTGAGGCTATGTCTATGTTTATTTAAGAGGTGGAGACTGTTATAAGGTAGCAGAGTAGTCAGAAAAGTTGGAGCTGGATGCAATAAATAGGTTTTGGGAAAAGAGAGTTATCTAGAGGCATTCTTTAACTCCTTCGTCAAGGGTGAGGAAGCTTCTGGTTCCGTACCTAAGGGGAATGCAATATAGCATAACAGGAATATAGTGTAAAGGTAGCTGTCAGATTTTGGGTTTATTTACACTTAATTTATTACAGTCTTGTCTTGATTTTATCACTATAACTCAGTGGTTGGTCAGTACTTTTGTATACCTAGTGATTGATGAATTTAAATTGCCGTGCTATTTGCAGCTTTCGAGGTATATCTTAACTATGGTAGCTGCACTGGCCAGGGGATGTCACATGAGGTTAGAAATGTCACTAATTCATCCTTCAGAAGTTTTTCTAGTCAAATCGTGTAGTGTGCATTTTTTCACTTGTACGTTCTCCACTGTAGGTAGCTTTTAGATTGTATTAGCAATCTGAAGACTTCAGATTTTCTCTTATCCTTCTAAAGTTAGGCTTTATAAATTGAACACCATGTGGAGGGAACTGTTTTTGATTTGCGCGTGTAATATAACCCCTATTCTTACCCTCACCATGTCTGATACGACTGTGTTTAGTGTTAGAGCTCTTGATGATGATGGAAAAGTCACTAATAGTAGGGACTGTCTAGGGATTAGAAACAAAATAAATAGGACTTTGCTGTATCATTGTATTGATTATAGTTTACACTGTTGAAAGGTGATGTGGAAGGTAAAATAAAGCCAAGTAGGACATACAGAATCAAATGTAGCATTTTGGCCCTCTCCCTTTCCTTTTCTGGGTAAAGTTTGCTTAATTTCATTAAGCAAGGGTTTTTGTCTACTTTGTGTACTGTGAATCCCAAGTTTAGTGCCTGGCACATAATAGTTGACCAGTAAATATTTGTTAAGTGAATAAATTTAGAGTGAATATAAAGGTATGTATTCAACCCATACTACACAAATAAGATGATGAATACAAATGCACTGCAGAAAAATAAAATCAATAATAGTAACGTAAACAAAACAGAATCTGTAAATATAAACAATTATTATATTATTTTTATTTCTTCATCACATTTATTATCTGCTCACTATGCATGCTTGACGTTACTGTGTACTGAGCCAGAACACAAGGTCTGTGGAGCAGAAAATGGCTATAGTTATCTGCAGAATTTAAAAAAAAAAAAGTGCTGGATTTTCCTTAAATACTCTTATAATCTGCTACACTAGTCAGTTTCCATTATATACTACGTTAGGAGGAAAGAATTAGTTTTTTCTACATGATCTAACTATATTTTTAAAAAATTCAACATTAGTTCATTAAATAGATATTTGCTGTTAGCCTTTTCTGTGTCAGGAATTTGAGATGTCTCAGTTATATGGGAAAAAATTTATAATCCCCCCCCCCTTTTTTTTTCTTGTGACTCTTGCAAATATTTCAGGAATGAAAGTTAAGAAAGATTTTATCTTTCTTCCAAACTCTTTCGTGTATAAAGTCTTCCCAAGGCAAAGCAAGAACTTTTGGAAGAAAAACCCACATTTCCTCAATGGCAAATTTAAGGAGAACCTGTTGCTGTACTAGCGAAAAGCCTGTAATCCTAATTCAATAAGTTTCGGTAGACTTCGACAAAAGAAAAAAATATGTAAATGCCTGTTGTACAAATTCTTGTAGCGCAGGGTCACTCTGCATCTATCTTTCCATTTCATTTTTCCTCATGTGATTGGTTTAATTTGTGTATGAGAGATATCTTTGATTTTTGAATGTTGTCTCACCAAATATTTGATTTTTAACTTAAGAAATTTATTTGTTTTTCAAAAAGGAAAGGATGCAGAAATTCTTAAAATTGTGTTTTTATCATAGTATTTTACAGGTATAAACTTGAGTTTATTTTAACAGCATTTTGAAATCTATCATCATTATTTATCTATATATGTGTACATATGTAGCTCTCTCTTATTGATTATATAGGGCAGAAGAAAAATGACTCTGCCATTGAATTCTGGATTTTAAAATGTCATTTAATAGAAATCTGGAGTAGAAATAATTACTCTTGTGTCGTTTAAAAATTTGCCACAAGTAATGAAAATGTCTTTTATCTCCTTAAAAAGGAATCTGCCTCCAAAGGTATTTGTTGTAAGGAGTGATAATGATGCGATGATTATGTTGTAATAGAACAAAGACTGAGGGAAAGAGTAAATTTTAGCTACAGACTATTGTAATTCCATTTGAAGCTTTAGACAGATACGAAGGGATTTCTAGTGTGGATCCTGGAGAAGAAAGATTTATTGTTTCCTCCTGATATAAAGATCAATAAATGCTTTGTGGACCTGACAGTATTTGTAATCTATAAAATCTTTCTTTTTTTCTTCTCTCGTGTTACCTTACTGCCATTATAAACACATTTCAAAGAAAACCAGTCTTTCCTTTTGTTCTGAATGAAATTCTTTTTCTAAAAGTGTACTTGTAAAGTACAAACCTAACTTTTCTGCTGATGGAGAATGGATGGGATTTATCCGCAGCTTGCAATGGGCTAACTTGGGAACTGCGGTATATGAGGCTGCCTGCTGGCTCTTTACGCTCCTGGGCAGCTCTCTCCTTCTTCATCTGCGTTTTTGGGATGGGAGTGGGGGAAGATGGAGGAAATCAAATACTGAATTAAATTGTAAGTGTAATTTTTCACTATCAGCCTAGCATTCTTGACTACTGAGAAAAATCTAGGTCTCAAATACCTGGTTAACATAGTTATCCAATTATTTTGATTGTATTAGGTTGGTGCAAAAGTAATTGCAGTTTTGCAATTATTTTTAACCTTCTAAACCACAGTTACTTTTGCACCATCCTAATAGCAATGGGCTATATCATCTTAGTGGCACGAATGATTACTGTAATTATAGAAATCAACAATTCCATTGGACATGTTATTGGAAAAATCATTTTACTAGAACTTACTCCAGGAGACATAATAATTTTTCAGAGAATACATGCGAGGTCAGACAATTAAGTTCGCAAACTCATCCTAGAAAAAGTTCTACGTTCCTCATTGCTGAGTATCACTACTGTCACCTTCGAAGTACTCCCCTTGGGAAGCTATGCACCGACACCAGCACCTAGTCCATCCTTCAAAGCAATTTTGGAACTCTTTTTCTGGAATGGCCATCAGAGCTGTCATATTACCCTCGATGTCCTGAATATCATCAAAATGTCTTCCTTTCAATATTTCCTTGATCTTGGGGTAAAGAAAGAAGTCATTGGGGGCCAGATCAGGTGAGTAGGGAGGGTGTTCCAATACAGTTATTTGTTTACTGGCTAAAAACTCCCTCACGGACAGTGCCGTGTGAGCTGGTGCATTGTCGTCATGCAAGAGCCATGAATTAATTGTTGGCGAGAAGTTCGGGTCGTCTAACTTTTTCACACAGCCTTTTCAGCACTTCCAAATAGTAAACTTGGTTAACTGTTTGTCCAGTTGGTACAAATTCATAATGAATAATCTCTCTGATATCAAAAAAGTTAGCAACATCATTGCAACAAGTTCGCAAACTTAATTGTCAGACCCCATATGAGTAAGTCACTTTCAAATACAGGCCAGTAAATGTGTTACCATTATTAAACTATAACATATGAGTCTACAAATAGGAATCTAAAAATAAGATTCGACCAACAATTTTGCTCATTAGATAAGGCATTCAACTATTTTTTGATTTGTAAATCAAACCTGCCTAGAAACATCTTAAAAAACCTAAAATAACAAAGTTTATTATTTTGCTCTTCCACAGTAACTAATAGATCCACAAAGCAAAGCCATATCAAAGTAAAACAAATCAAAGTTTTTGCCTTGGCATTTTATACTAGTTTAAACTCTGATATATTATGGGTTTAGGTTGACAAAAAATTGTGAAGTAGGGGCATTTACTTTTGGTAGTCCCTATTCTCAATTTCTCTCTCTCTGTCTGTCTCTCTCCATTTACACACACACACACACACACACACACACACACACACACACACACACACTGGGGGTGCTAAAAACTGTATACAAGTGGCTGTAATCAGAAGTGTCTGGATGCTGATGGTAACCACTTTGAGCACCTCTTGTAATTGCAGAAGTCAAACATGATTTGTATGCATCTTTTGTTATCAGTATATATTGAGTATTACAATTTTAATATACTTTTCCTTTCTTAAAACGTGTATGCATTTAAAAATTTTTTTTAAAGTATTTTTATTTTTATTTATTTTATTGGGGGTTGGGGAACAGTGTGTCTTTCCAGGACCTATCAACTCCATGTTAAGTCATTTTTTTTTTTTAATCTAGTTGTGGGAGGCGCACTTCACTGGCCCATGTGCGAATCAAACCGACAATGGTGTTATGAACAATGTGCTCTAACCATTGAGCAAACTGGCCGCCCCGTATACATGTTTTTGGCACCCTCTGTATATGTATAGGTATTCATATATCTGTCTCTCTTGATTCCTATATCAAAACCTTATGCCACAAAATCAATGAGTCTCTCTCACCAGACAGATTGTACTGTGTACATTTTAAAGACCTTATCTTGTTAAATAATTAATTGAAAAGTGCGTCCTTGATTTTAAGCAACTTTACTGGAGTGAAAGTAAGTTTTTTCCAGAGAGGATTAGGTGATGGATGGGATGGAGGTAGCTCACATGATACTTGTAAAATCAAAGCTGATGTCTACCCCGTAAGGCTCTGACCTGTATTGATGGCTATATAGAAGTGGTTATGGCTGGGTGCTCCTCAGGCAGCCAGCTAGAGATCTCTGTAGCTATAGGAAATTATTTAATGTTCTTGGTTTTAGGACTAACACAGATATATTGGGAGGTAAAAACAATAATAATACGCAGCATCTTTGATTAGGTGGCACTATATTAATTTTTTATCATAAAATATTTTCTGTTATTTTAAAGAACCATTACTACTCCCTCAGGGTTCCTGTTAAATAGGCTCGTAGGACTAAATGGGGCTGATACTGTCCTTATATTTTATAATACTTAGCGATTCCAGAGATTTTGCTACTTATATGTATAATTTATGGATTAATATGCGTTATTCCAATTATGGATGTCCCTGCACTAGGTTTCCCTTGGAATTTCCAGTTAAAGGCCCTTATGCATGCAAGAAAATTAAACTAGTTTTAAAAAATGGAAAATGGAGAATATACCCAATCAGTACCCTGTTCCTAAGCATCATGTTATTAAAATTCCTGTTGTTTGGTGTGAATGTGGGTCAGTCTTGAGTGATATGTGTAAAACTGAATGGCAGAACAAGATATTTACAACTCGTGTTGTGTTCTAGAATTTGAAAAAAAACAATACACTGCCAGAAACATTTCCCCTCTTCTATAGGTAGCTGTTCCCAATATCCCTTTCTTACTTATATCCTTTTTATTGTCCCTTTTCCCAGTTACTAATTTTCATTAGATAACGAGACAAACGGCTAAGATGTACTACAGAGTTAAAATTTTCGGTCTAATATGAACAAGTTTTGATGTCTTCTAAAGTGAACACAACAATTCATGTTATGATGGCCATTTTTGTGAAGGATGGCTTATTTTGAATAGTTTTTAGTGTAAGCAAGTTGGAAGAGAATTTTGAAAAACCAGGGCTTTCAACAACGATACTGTTTTTAATACTGAGAACATAAAGCATTAGTGACATCATTTTTTTCCTCCTTTGTTCTCCCCACTTTAGGACTGTGAGGGGATGATGTGTTGACCTATACTTTCCAAATAGAAAAGCCACAAGTAATGAATGGCATCTGTGTAGAGTTTATAAAACATGCTTTAATATACGTTACACCACCCTGATTCACCCAGGACATGTATGAGGTAGGCAGGGCAAGGATTAATTTCAGGCCCAAATTAAAGATTAGGAAACAAAAGTTGAGAGGAACAGTAACTTGCCCAAAGTCAAGAAGCTGCTAACCACCTACACTTTAGTGCTTGATTCTCCTGTTTCAGGCCCTAAACTCTTCCACCACGACGTGTCTCTCAACACGTCCATGAACGGTTACCGTGCACGGTGCTGTCCAGTGTAGACTCCTTATTTCACTTCCTGTGTGTTTCCTACTTTGTTACTTGCTGAGGGGTGGCTGGTAGCAATTTCCTGTTGGTTTTTCTTTTTTTTTATTATTAGTTTCAGGTGTACAAAACAATGTAAGAGTTAGACATTTGATAACCCTCACAAAATGATAACCCCCTCTCCTAATCTACTACCCCTCTGACATCGCACACAGCCATTACATTTCCACTGTCTCTATTCCTTATGCTGTACTCCACTTCTTATGGTTATGTATATAATTTTATATATGTACAAATTATATATATATATATATGTATATATATATATATATATATATATAATTATAGTTGACATTCATTATTATTCAGCTTCATCTTCCGGTGTACAGTGCAGAGAACACTGATGATAAGAATGTTTGAGGAGATTAGTGATGACATAAAGAAGGATAGAGAGGGCTGGCCCGGTGGCTCAGGCGGTTAGAGCTCCATGCTCCTAACTCCGAAGGCTGCTGGTTCGATTCCCACATGGGCCAGTGGGCTCTCAACCACAAGGTTGCCGGTTCATGTCCCGCAAGGGCGGCAACTGGACCTGGAGCTGAGCTGCGCCCTCCACAACTAAGACTGAAAGGACAACAACTTGACTAGGAAAAAAGTCCTGGAAGTACACACTGCTCCCCAATAAAGTCCTGTTTCCCTTCCTCAATAAAATCTTAAAAAAAAAAAAAGGATAGAGAAATCATAAAGAACAACCAGTTAGAACTAAAGAATACAATAACTGAAATAAAGAACACACTTGAAGGAATTTCCTGTTGGTTTTCTTGAATCTTACCACCTCTCACCAATTGTTTTGCTCCTGACTGTGTTGTAAGTCCACACAACACAGAGATGACAAAGGACTCTTTCTTCATCAGGAATCTGCCTCTAGGCTGACCTACTTTGCCGGTCTACTGTCATGTTTGTATGCTCCAGGCTCCCATGGGTGGAGGCAGCTATGAACAGAATGACAAAAGCTATCATTACTGCCAACAGCTTAGCTTATGCTGCAGAGTCTGTTAAGAGCAATGACATTACTTGTATGTAGTTTGATTTCTGAATATGAAGGAAGTCATGGTTTCATAGAAATAATTACATGCATAAGAGTCTGTGTTTCTCTTCCTAGATTGTATATAATTGTGCATACCCACTGGTATACATATCTTGGTATAATAACAATAGAAGAAATGAGGAAGTAACATAATAGTAACATATAATTATTACAATGAAGTGATGCCTAGGTTAAAAAATGTGGTCAGGTAGAGTTAAGTGAAAAACAGTAAGACTTTTCATGTCACATAGTATGTGTTCTTCCACCTGTATGTTTCTTTTCCAGAAAGGAGTTTGATTATCTGTACTCTAGCTTAGGAATGTGGTGCATTATAAACACTATTCATGTGGTGGTCATTATCAGCCCAACATTTGCCTAGTAAGCACATTGCGTATCCATTTGGATCACCTGATTATAATCAACACTTGGTCTGATTATATTTAGACCCTCATTGAGTTGTATCTTCCAAGAGAGGTTGAAGCAGTAGAGCTGGGTGGGACCCGTCCTGGATAGTGTGTTGATGGTTTCTGCATATCTCAGCATCTGAGACTTTTAAACTCCAAGGACTTGTCAGTGTCCTGAAATAATCAGACTCGCAGCCACTGGCTAAACAAAATGTCCATGGCACTTGGTTGGCATCTGAATTACAGTTTACTTATTGACGTGAGCAATGACTGAAATGAGGCTTCTTACTCAGAGTTTGCATGGTCAGTACATTTCTTACCTCTGTAGTCGACATGAGGGGTCAAATCATAGTCAAAAGTTTACTTTAATCCATTTAGGGTCCAAGCAAAATGAATTTCATGCCAAACACTCCAGTCCAGTTGAAGGAGCTGTCTGTTTGCACAGAAGGCCTTGCCAATGAGACCTGAGGCTCCACATCCATTTATAAGTTTCCCATTTTAGTGAAGATGGTTGAAGAATTTTCCTTACTTTAGGAAGAATCTTTTTCAATATGACAGAGGACCAGTATGCCCCTGAACAGTATTAGGTTCCATGTTTCCTAAACTGTTCCCCTCCCTTCTCTTTCCTCTGGATGCCCTCTCTAACTTCACTGGCTTTCCCCACACTCTCCCTCGTTTCATCTCATTTACATTCGTTGCTTTTATTGCTCAGTGGCCCAGTCTGCTTGGAACTGTACCCTGGCTGGTGATTGGAGGTAATTTTTTGTCATCCATTTACAAATTATTGTTTAAGCCAGTGTATTTGGGGTTGATAGAACAGTTCCCTGTTTGGTGTGTTAATTTTTAATTTCACTATCAAGCAGAAATATTCCCTTATTTCTGGGCTCTTACTGACTGGGAAACACCTCACTGTAGCTCCCAAGTACTGGAGATGATAGGGAATTCTTTGGAAATGCTCAAGTGGAGGGTGCGAAGCTCTCTTAAAAGGCTAGAAATTATTTCCTGACATGAGGGCTGTTTCTCTCCAGTATGGTCCTCTGGAGTTGAAATGGCACTAATTAGCTTTGCAGCATCTAATTGGCATCTTTGGACTGTGAGGCATGCCTGGCAGCAGCCCTGGATGTTAGACATGGTCAGTTTAGTTCAATTTAACAATCTTTGACTACTTCCTCATCAAGAGGTTTTTTTTTTTTTTTTTTTTTTTTCCATAGAATCATCTTATGGCACATATTTGTATAATACTTTATAGTTTTATTTCATTTTGACTTTGCAATAACCCTGAGAAATAGTTATGTTGGGAATATTTCTATTTTATAAAAAAGGAAATTGAGGTTCAGAAAAATAAAAACCTGTATCCCAAATCACACAATCTAACTCAGACTTACTTCCTTTCAACTGTAACCTTTTCTGCCTTGCTGAAGACAGAACGGTGTATTTCAGTTTGGAGGAGCGGATGAGAAACTTGGCTGTTGGAGGCCTCAAACATATGCGTTCGGACAATTAAGTTCGCAAACTCATCCTAGAAAAAGTGCTACATACGTCGTTGCTGAATATCACTATGGTCACCTTCGAAGCACTCCCTTTGGGAAGCTATGCACCAATGCCAGCACCTAGTCTACCCTCCAAAGCAATTTTGGAACTCTTTTTCTGGAATGGCCATCAGAGCTTCGTTGTATTACCCTTGATGTCCGGAATGTCATCAAAATGTCTTCTTTTCAATATTTCCTTGATCTTGGGGTAAAGAAAGAAGTCATTGGGGGCCAGATTAGGTGAGTAGGGAGGGTGTTCCAATACAGTTATTTGTTTACTGGCTATAAACTCCCTCACAGACAGTGCCGTGTGAGCTGGTGCATTGTCGTAATGCAAGGGCCATGAATTGTTGGCGAAAAGTTCAGGTCGTCTAACTTTTTCATGCAGCCTTTTCAGCACTTCCAAATAGTAAACTTGGTTAATTGTTTGTCCAGTTGGTACAAATTCATAATGAATTATCCCTCTGATATCAAAAAAGGTTGGCAACATCATTGCAACAAGTTTGCAAACTTAATAGGCAGACCATGTAGATGACAAGCTTACATAGACTTAGACACTACTGAAGCGACTTCGGGCAAGTTTTTTTTAACTTCTCTAGGTTTACTTTTTACATTTTTAGGATTTTTGTGAGGATTAAAGGAGTTGCTTCATATAATGTTGGGTTCAGTGTTTGACATTTGGCACTTAACATTGTTGACTGCTGTTACAGTATTTAATCCAGAAAGTTTAGCCTTATTTCACTTTGTAGACTGAGCCCGTGCCATCTGTGAGATTCTGTTCGGTGAAAGGGTTCAGGACTGGAGCTATGGCCCTCCAAGTGTCTGCAGTTTAGCATGATTGGTTTTCCTGAGATGGTGTCCACAAGCAGCACCATCTTGTCTCATAGTAGTTTTGTTCACACAGCTAAGTTCGCCAAGATGGTGACCAGTGAAGCATGTTTCTCCTAAAGTTTTTCTATTAAGAAGTTAATGATCATACCAGAGAAATTTAAATGACAATAGCAAAATTTACAAATTTGGGAAAACAATTTTACAACATTGTTTTTATATTTATTAAAGAGAAAAATAAAAGCAAATAGGGATTTCGGTTAGAGACATGGAAGAGTATCCTAATACTCTCCAAAGTGAAATGTTACCCATGGGAGCGGCAGCTTGTGGGAGAAAAAGCACAGGAGACCTAAGTCGTCGTCTTGTAGGTGGCTCTTCCAACTGAGGGAAAGCACTTTGACCTTTCTGAATCTCAGGTTTTTCATCTGTAAAGTGTGGGCAATTGTATTTGAGACTCCTGAGGTGGTTGTGAATATCTAATGAGATGAAGAGAAAGAAAGTGATTTGTAAACTATGCAGTATTATGTAAACTGAAGGTGGTATTTTCTGGAGTTCACTGAAAACCAGAAATTCTTGGGTGATTTACATGTTCCCTTGTCTGAAAGTAACAGAGGGACTAATAAATAAATAACCCTTTGAATCTATATCAGTTCAAGGAATGTATGTTTGCAGCTTAAGTTAGTATTGATGGTATTAGGTCTTGTATCAAATCAAATTCAATGGCTACTGTTGGAAAGGCATTAAAATAAAAGTAGAGGAAAATAGTTGGAAAGAAGCATACTTTGTGAAGAAAGACTTAATTACCATATTGATTATATTTAAGCATATTTAGTTACAATCAATAATTACAATGGTGATAACCACTGTGCTTTGCTAATTAGAATATATTTCTAATAAGACCCAGGTTATCAGTTTGACTCCCTTATGGGTCAATTAGCGTAATGTCAGCCCGAGTTCTCCTGCAGTCACTCAGATGTATACCACTGTTTACAAGGAGAACAAAGTGGAGACTGGATGAAGTTGTGCATATGTTCAACCAGTATGGGTAGAAGAACTCTGTACTATAATGCACAGCTAGCTTCTATTTTTTTTCCTTTTAGCACGCTTACTATTTTGGCCTTCTGTAACTAATTGTCTGGACTACCGGTTTTGTTTAGCAAAGTACTGGTGTTAACCACTTGAAATGGTCTTCCAAGTTTCCTGAAAGGTGGTTTATTCATCAGTATGTTCTTACCCTCTACTTACAAGTGCTTAATTTTGCAATGCTTTACTTCAAAATAACCCTGAGAACTACAAACTTCTTGTAAGTGTTTTTCAGATGGGAAAAGGGAGGCATTTTTTTCCCAAGGTTTCTTACTCCCAGGTGAAGAGATTTGGGCTAATTTTATAAAAAGGTCAGTAGCACAGCTGGGTTTGAAATACAGAGGTCCTGACTCAAAGTTCTATATTTAATTTGCAGTCTGTTATTTTGTGTGGGGGGGTTATATGTAGTAAGTTTAGTTAGAGGCTGGGAAAATGAATATTATGTCTGGATATATAGCAAGATTGATGATTACTATTACATCTCTTTCAGAAGGAATTAATCTGGTTGTTTGAAGTGACATTATTTTTACTAGTTTTATTAATAATACCAATCATGTAATGTGATCCATCGGTGTCTAAGGGCCTAACTATAAAGATAAGGTGTCTAACATTATAATTTTGGTCACTTTATATCATGGACTTTGGCATTTATGTCCTAATAAGAAAATTGCTTTTATGTTTTGGAGAAAGAGGAGCTCTCTGTATTGTGTTTTGGAGGATGATGAGAAGGGTTCCTTGCCCCTCAGTTTATCGCTCATGAGTCTATTTTTCAATTTCCACCACTGGTGGTCCCGACCATCTTATATAATGTAGATAAGCTCATTCATGTATCATTTACCTTAGTAAGGATCGAGGATCAAGTTTTTGAGGAAATGCAGATACGATTTTTCATGAGCCCCATCTGAGATCAGAGTACTAAGGGGATGTGAAATTTGTTGAGAAGGAAAGAAAATATATAATGATGAGTTTTGGAGACTTGTTCTGGGAGTTTCAATGTAATGGTGGGGATTTGGCCTATTGGAACACAGACAGCATCAAGATACTAGCTGCTCAGATGGTAGGAAAGAGGTGAGCCATATGATGAGAGAAAGCTATGGAACGGGGGATGGAAGTACATCCATGACAAGACTTAATCCACGATTTTGCCTATCGCAATATGATTTTGTCTATGTATTTTTTGTTTTACAGGTTTGGTTTAAAGAACGTTTATGTTTTTTCTCAAAAAGAAAACAATTAATTTGAATCCATGCGATTCTCTACTTTTATGGTAACATTAAAAGAATGCTTTCTTATTAAAGACAGTTTCCTAGGGAAAGAGATCCTCTTTTTGTAAAAGAGGACTTCTTGTCTAACTTTCATCATTTTTCTGTTAAGTGGTGATAATAACGCCGTTTTACAATTTCATTGGATTGGTATAAGGATCAATTGGGATAATTAATATGCCTTAAAAATATGAATTGTTAAGTGCTCAAACAAATATAAAGTGTTAAATATTATGTGCAGTATAGGTTGGAAATTATGTATTTCGATGCTGGAGCAGATTACCTGAGTTTCAACTCTAGCTTTGTTCATTTTTACCTATATGACATAGGGAACTTAAACTGTGTCTCAGTTCATCTGTAAATGCAATGAGAAATTACATAATGTTGATGAGAAGATCAAAGGAGTTAATATATGTCATGGGCATAAAGCACTGCCTTGCATAGAAAAATGCAGCAAGCACACTAGCTGTTGTATTGTTATGTACATGTCAGCACAAAATTGAATGCTGACACAAGTGCACTGGAGTGAATTACTTGGAAATCTTTTAAAAATCCTATATTTATGCTTCAAGCAATATAGTCCTTTGTTTATCTAACAAATTCATATTTGATTATAAGCCATTAGTGACAGTTAATAAATGGAAATGTGTTGAATTTAGCAGTTATGTGTGAACACCTGTCAGAAGCTTACTTCTCTTGATATTTGTATAAATTCCCCTCATTAATGCTGACTTAATTAGGTGTGGTTTATAGAGTATTGGTTTTGACCATCATATTTATATCTAAATGAAAAGTTTTCAACCCTGATAACACATTACAAGCAATTGGGTCCCCCCAAGACTAGTTGAATTGAAACATGTGGGAGAGGCACTCAGGCATTGGTATTTTTTATATAAGCTCCTCAGGTGATTTTAATATACCAGCTAAGTTGAAAACCACTGTCTTAGAGCAGTAATAGTTAAAGACATATCCATAGCATTTATTTTCTGACATTGATACATAATTTTCTCATATTTAGTAAATAAAATAACATGGCGACTTATGGATGTGTCTTTAAAGGCAGACCTATTGTTGCCATTAATTCTGTAGTTTATGGATATGTGTTATAAAGCAGACATGAGTTTGTTTTTAAATTATCTGTGGACTTTCTGTTTTTGGCAAAACGAAGTGTTGTGTGTATTAAAAAAGAATGTAGAAACAGACTTAAAGGGGAGAGGGACCCTCAAAGCATCTGTTGGAAAGAGGACACTTTTTGAAGTCAATCCTGACTTGCAGTTACTTATTCATTTATTAACTGTGTGATCTTGGGGTACTTACTTAACCAATTTGAGCCTCAACTTCTTCATCTCTGTACAATTAAGATGACTGTATACTTTGTATGATGACAACTGTGTTTCATGGCACGCGCGTGCACGCGCGTGCACACACACACACCTCGACTCCCTGCCTCCTGCCTGATCTCTGCGCCATCTGGTACGGATATCCAGAGCAGGGCTGTGTGGGAGCCTCCGCAGGACTGTGTGAGCTTGCAGGGCCAGCTGCTGGGAACTGCTTCCTCCCACTCCTCAGGGATCATTTCTCTGGCTCTGCTGGGACAGTTTTATGGCTCGCTGTTTGGATCCCATGACCTTTCATAAGCGTAACCTTTAGTCCGTGGGGTTTGGTAATTGCTGGCCAACTACAGTGAAGTTCGCCAACTACTGTTAATGAGACTGGAAGTGAAGATGGCTTCTTGTTGTCACAGGATGGAAGCTTTTGGGTACCTTCTGTTTGAGTCTCAGACAATACGTGTGCCGGACACAGATGGCTGCTTTGTCTTTCTAGCTGTTTTCTTATCTATTGCTTTTTTGTGTTGAGTAGGGACAATAAGACAATAAGAGGCCATTATCTATATCGTAGTTTGGGGGAAGCAGAAAAACATCATAGACTTCTTTGATTTTCTTTTTATGATCAGAATATTGGATTTTGTCTCCTCCCCCACCCTCGTATCTCAGATAATCCATCATACGGTAAAATTATTAGGCCACATATCTCTCCTGTTACACTTTCTTTGTGTTCTAGGAAGGAAGTTCATGGGTCATTTCTTATTAGTTGTAAAGCATAATGTCTGGAGTCCTAACCTTTGCTATGATGCTTCGATGTCCTTCCCACTTGGAGGCCTGGCTTTAGGTCTATCCTCAATCTTAACTTTGAGACTGGTCTGAAGATTTCATTGGAAATATTCATAAATTTGCTTCCGGATTCCTATTTTTCCCTCTGTCTACTGGAATCAGCACCATTTTCTCATTGCTAGCAGTAGTGGTGGGTCTACTGAATTTTTAGGTGATGCGTATCTTGAGACATTACACTTGTGGGGTGGATGTTCTAACCTAACCTTGTGCTCTTCCACTTGATTATGAGACTATTGAAGGCAGGAACCATGCTTTCCAGCTGACCATGGTCACAACTGTCATATATTATGTAACTGCTGTGCACAAGAGACCCTGCTTCGTTTCAATAATTCCCATACAAATAATGCATACATAGAAAATCTTAATTTCGAGAGCTTAAGTAAATTACACAGGGTCATCTAGTGAGTCACAGAGCTGGATTTTAAACTCAGTTTTACCTCTTTTCTAAATCATCTTTCTCAACTCCTTCTTAAAGGAATGAGAGGGATGGGATCTTGACCTGCAGAAGGTTGGATGGAACTGTTGAGTAGGGCACAGGTATGGAGATGTATTCCTAAGGCAGAGGCGAGAAAGTGTGCATGTCTTAATAGCCCTTGCTATTCCCACTAATACGTGTAGTACACTGACTTGCATCACTGGCATACGTGGGTGGACACTTAATAAATGGACCCTCTGGCCATCAAGGCAGAGGTCAGCCCTACAGAAGGTTGTGGCCTACCTGTGGGTCTTAAATTTGTGCTTTTTTATTTAGGTCAGAGAGACCCTGAGATTATGTGACGATGTCTCTCACTGATAAAGCCATGGGGTGAGCAATCAGGCAAACTCTGAAGAAGATCCAGTGAATCCACTGAGCTAAGACATTCTGAGGAGTCAGGTCTGTGTTGCAGTCAGCCTTGGCCTGCTGAAAATCGGGATCCTCTGCAGTCAGCTTCTGTGCTTGTAGTTTAGACCATCGGAGTGTGCCCACTGGCTTTGGCAAGCAACAGAACATATATAAATGCTTTGTCAAGTTGAAGCTTTGTTGACTGTGCCCAGAGAACATTTTTATTTTAATGTATTTGGAAACTATAAATTTAACTCCTCCTGGGGAGTAAACATAATTGTTTCACAACAGAAAAAAGTCAGCTCTTGAAAAGGCTTAACTCCTTTCACAAACATGTGCTTTTTAATGACTGGGAAATTCCTAAGACAGGAAAAAAAATGTCCTTTTGTACAAATGAGGTCATTCTGGTCTTCACTGGCCCTGAGCACTCTAGTTTCTGCTTTCTGTTCCATGTTATGTGAGCAGAGGTTATTGGAAAGATAATCCCCCTGTGGATAGTCACTGCTTTTCGGGTGTGTTGCCAAAGAGAAAGTTATCTTAGCTCAGAAACTGCCAAACCAGTGCAAAAGGCCCAGATCCCTTGGGTACTGAGCCGGTGACTCATAAGGACTTGGTTTAGGGTGGCCCTGGGTTGGGTTTTTAAAGCACACTTTTCATGTGCTCTAGGATTGCTGCGTTTGTTTCATCCTCTTCAGATTTCTCAACAGCTCCGTTGCTTTTTGGTTCAGGAAAGACTTTTCTTTCCTAGATATTAATACATTCTATTTACTCTGCTTTGATTTTATACTGAGGTGTAGGAACATCTGTGCCTGTTGGAGGCCTCACATTCATCTTTTTAACCTGGCATAAATGAAAAACAGTTGTTGAAAGAAATTGCCCTGGACATCTTTCTTTGAACACTTGGAGACCAATTCGTCCTAAAATTAGTTCCTGAATTGGCTTAGCTAACGGGAAGCATGTGTCTGAGGCCTTAGATTTGCTCAGGGTAACGGTTCTCCTACATGATAGTGTAGAGAAGATCTCAGTGCATGCTCTCGATGTAATTGAAGTTCACTTTCCCCTCGCTTTAAAACAACGATTTCCCACCAAGGAGGCTGTTGAAACTTAGAAGTGTTGGGTAGGGAGATTGTTGCATCTATCCTGGATATTTTCATATAGAGGTGAACATGGAAGGGGTCCAGGTGAACCTTGACAACAACCTCTGTGAAAAAGTCAAATATTTTTACGACAGCCACTCTGAAAGATTAAGGATGCGAGATAAACTGATCTTTCTTAACTGCTTCTTAGAACCGCACTGTGCTAGGTCCTTTCTGCAGATTACCCTTTTACACTTGTCTAGGTTCTTACTGTAGTGGGATTAGTGGCAGCCCGCTAGGTCACCAAACTACCCCGCTGCCTCACATCTTGAAGGGTCTGTCTGTGTCACAGTCGTTATGGTCCCCTACAATTCATCCATGGCTATCATGGGTCAGTATTTTGATAAGCTTTTGATAGCTTGTTTCTGCTTGATTGACTACAACTTTTTCTTATTTTAAAAATTCGCACTCCTGCCACTGAGAGTTTGGTTTTTATCATAATTTGTTAATACAATCTGTTCTGGGATCTTGGTGTCACTTTCGTGGCTCCCTAGGTCTGTAAACTCCAAGGTTAGGCTCTATTGCCTAAATAAGTCTAAGAATGATTTCTTGATCTGGGATAAAGAAACTTTACCTTCTGTTGCCACAGCGAGGAGAAGATTATAAAATTCGGTTATAAGCTGTTTAGTTATTTGCTTCAGTCCCCACCCATTTCTAGCCCAGAGCACTTGTGGCACCTCTTGGAGGCTCTAGAACCCTTGCTTGAAATCTCTTGTATCATTGTGGAAGTCAGGCTAGCTGCGGGCATGACCTGTATTTCTTCTGCATACGCTCTCCCCATTGCCCCCAAGGCCTAGGCTAGTTATAGGCAGCCAGTGAGTGTTTTATTGAACTTAATAGCTGGTACAAAAGAACTCGGAAAAATATGGCTAGGAAATGCTATCATATTTGAAATTGGGAAATTTGGGGTAATTGCTGAATGCCTCATATTAGTTCCTGTGGGGAAAATACATGGTAAAATGCATAATGGGTTAATATTATAAAGTGAAAATTCTTATGAGATCAGAAGCTACATATCTGCCTATGATGCTCAGAATGGGAATGGCACTAATTTGCTGATAATTTATTTTTATTATTGTTATTATCCCGTAGCCTCAGACGATTCAGCAAACTCTCAAGAGGACATTGCAGTATTATGAGCATCAAGTTATTGGGTAAGTAAAAATGGATTTTGGTCATTACTGGGGGCAAATTAAAGATAATTACTCAAACATAGCTGTTGAGCCTGTGGTTTTTCTGCCACCCAGGTCAACGTTATTTCATAGGGGCTATGCTCTTAGTGTGGAGTGGGGGGCTTTAAGGTGTCCTTGGAGTGACTACCTTTGGTTCATTTGTGTTTAATCCTTTTAAATGAAATTCCCTTCTGGTATTGCTTTTTCTTTCTTCTTTTTTTTCTTTCTTTCTTTCTTTCTTTCTTTCTTTCTTTCTTTCTTTCTTTCTTTCTTTCTTTCTTTCTTTCTTTCTTTCTTTCTTTCTTTCCTTTCTTCCTTCCTTCCTTCCTTCCTTCCTTCCTTCCTTCCTTCCTTCCTTCCTTCCTTCCTTCCTTCCTTCCTTCCTTCTTTCTTTCTTTCTTTCTTTCTTTCTCTCTCTCTTTCTCTCTCTCTCTCTCTCTCTCTCTCTCTCTCTCTCTCTCTCTCTCTCTCTCCTTCCTTCCTTCCTTCTCTCTCTCTCTCTCTCTCTCTCTCTCTCTGTCTCTCTCTCTCTCTGTCTCTTTCTTCCTTCTTTCTCTTTTTTCTTATTCTTGTGTTCTTACACTCATTCTCATCCATTGAATCTCATAATTTTGCCTTAGTAATGTGGTAAGATTTAATAGTACCAACTAAGAGGCTTTAAATGGGATTTTAGCATCCTTCAGTAAAGTTTAATCAAAAATCACAAGCTTTGTATAGTTCAGTGAGAAGTATTATTTTAGCTAGAGTTACATGCCACATAGTTTTCCTTTTCAATTCCTCATTTTTTGACATCGTTGTGAAATGGTGTAAAGTAAAACTTGAGGTAAAAATAAAGGAATTCAAGGACTCACCAGCACAGAACTTTTAAGTAACTTTCTCTCTTTTGTAAAGGAGGAGGATGATAACTAAATGAAGGATTAGACGTCATGATTAAAAGAGATAATTTCAATGAAAGTGTTTTGTAAGCAGAAAGCTCCATGAGCGTAAGGCATACCTTTGATTGGCTATGGCAGAAAGCAATTGGCAAAAACAAAATCCTAAATTCACTTTCTGATGCAATCTAGCTATTTAAATTAAATTCATTGACATTAGAGGCAATATATAATTTTAATTCACCTTGTTAATGTTTTTTATGAGCTACAGTGATTTATCTTTGTAGGATTTTAAGAATTTTTGAAGAGTCAAAATTCAAACCCTGGTACCTCTTGAAATACTTTTGGGAATCATTTAACATCTATGGCTAGCAGTCATTTCTGTGGGGATCAAGAATACATTTTTATCTATTAGGATGTTGTGTGATTTTTTTTTTTTTTACAAAACATAGGGAAAAGAATTTAGTGGAAAAATAATCTGAGTACCTAGAACAATGCCATACACTTGAAGTACTTAATGGTTATGTTAATTGTCATTTCAAAGGGAATTGCTTCAAAAATTTGTCACATCAATCCTCAAGAGTGCAGTACTAGGAAAAACATATTATTTAAACTCATGAGATGGCTTTTAGTTTTAGGCCATTAGAGATTTTAAATGGTTTATCCTAACGGAGATAAGGAATGTCAAATTAATCTCTCCCCACACATTCTAAAATAAAACAATCACTCTCATTTGATACGCCGCTTTCCAAGTATGGTGTTTGGATTAAATTAGTCAATATACTTAGACCAGTTCCTGGTATGTAGTAAGTACTACATATTTGCACTTCAGTTCGTCATCATCATTATTACAAATATTTTTATAACAATATCAGTAATGAAATGCAGATCGTTTTCTGGAGTTATGAATGCCCTGTCTGTTCTGTAATCAAATAATGAGTGATAAAATGGTCTCATTTGTGAACTAAACTATGTCTTCACGGTAAATTGAAGTGGAAATCTTACAAATGTGATCAAAATAGATAACTAAACTATATTGCCATAATCAGCAATTTTTTTCCATTCGTAAGATGGAGTTCTCTTTTATCTAAATTACTGCCTCAACTCTCCTCTTCTGTTCATCTTTGTAGACACAGCCTGTGGTGGTTCTTTGGTCATTGCCTAAATGGTCTTTTCTAGTTCTGTTTGGAGCAGAACCCAGTATAATGAAAACAGAATGTGTGTCTTGATGTCCGACTGGTTCCAAATAGATGTATTAGCATATTTTCACTTGGGTGCTGGCTGTCTGCTGAGGACTTGAAGTACCTTTGCTTACTGCCTTTATTTGTATTCATGCTGATGAAGACAAAAAGGATGAGTTGGCAGAGTATTTGCTTTTCTTGACTTTGTTTTCCCTTTTCCTTCAGTCATGGCTTCTATGTCCAGCTCCCTCTTTTGCCTTTTAGACTCCTTTCTGCTTTCTGTTTCTCTTTTTAATAACGAAAAAGGAGAGCATCTATTATCACTAATATTTGGATTAACATATATTCATACCTATATGTTGTTTCTCTTAAGAAAATTCAATTAAAGGCTTTTTATCTCTGAAAAGAAATGCATTCCTTACAGTTAAAGGAATTTCAGGCTCTTGAGAATATGCACTGCCTGGCAAGTATTATTTCAGGGGTGTACATATTTCAGGGGCGGTTAGGGTGGGAAAGATGCTTTTCCTAATCCCTGAAATTGGGCTTTGCCTAAGGCGTGTCTTGAGGTAATTTATTTTTTAGGTGCCAGTGGGTTGGGATGATGAATGCCGACAGATAGCAGAGAGTAAAAGCTAGCCCTTCTCTTTTAACGTTTTGTTCTTTTAAATTTGTTAATTCGGCCTTTAACCACTCACCTTTCCATCCTCCCTTTCCGCTCCTTTAAAACTCTGCCCTTGGATCTACTTTATTTATCAGAGTTCCAGGATTGTATGATTCTGCTTCTTGATGAATTCATACAGCGGTAGCCCTTAGAAATTCTTGGAGGCATTTTTAGTCTCCAAGACCTAGACTTGAATGCAGGGAGCAGCTGTTCAAAGGATCATGCAGATGGAGGATTGGGAGGGAATAGCCCATGGAGTCTCTTGTTAGGGAGTAAGATAGCCTTTCTGTAGCTCAGCAACTTTATCTTTAAACGTTTGTTCTAGTCCTTAACTTATCCATTCACTTGTTCATTTATTTATTCATAGACACCACTCAAGTTGGGAAAATGAGTGCTAAAATAATTTATTCATGCAATGTGATAAATTTTCTCTTCATCTCCACTGTCACCATCGTCCCTCACCTAGAGATTCCTTCCCATCTAGTTTTCTGGCTTCTACTCCTCTCCCTTAACATATTTTCACTGCAGCAATGTGATTAAAAAATTAGATCATGACACTTCCTTAGTTTAAACCAGTGGTTCTCAAGTGTTAATGTCCATCAGAATCACCTGTCAGGCTTATTAAAACTGAGATTGCTGG
This sequence comes from Rhinolophus hipposideros, assembly GCF_964194185.1. Lineage (NCBI taxonomy): Eukaryota > Metazoa > Chordata > Mammalia > Chiroptera > Rhinolophidae > Rhinolophus > Rhinolophus hipposideros. The sequence continues at coordinate 74,873,955 of NC_138056.1, read as the reverse complement.
GTCCTACCCCCAGAGTTTCTGATCAGGTATGTCCGGGAGGGACTCAAGAATTGGCATTTCTAAGTTCCCAGATTATGTTGATGCTGCTGGTCCAGGGATCATGGTTTGAAATCCCTACTTTGAACCATATATTGACTTACTGTGAAAGAATAAAGTCTGAACTCTTCCTGTGATCTGTCCTCTTGTTAACTTTTCTGATTTCACTCCCTTGCACTCTCCCTATTTCACTCCACTCTAGCCACTCCAGCCATCTGTTGGTTTCTCAACTATACACGCTTGCTCAACTTCAAGGCTTTTGCATGTAGTGTTCCATTTTCCTGGAATGCTCTGTCCCCAGATGTTTGTGCAGATCATTCTTTTTATACATTTAAGTGTCTTTTATACATTTAGATATCTGTTTAAATGTGATATCTTCAGGAGGGCCTTCCTTGACCACCCGATCTAAAGTAGCCCTCCATCCCTACCTGTCTCTAACTCCAATATTTTTTTGTTTTACTATGTTTTATTATTGCTTTTCATAGTGCTTATCATTAGCTTATATTATCTTGCTTATTTTATTATTTAGTTATTTATTTTATTTACTTTTATATTCCTGTACCTTTGTAAGTGCTTGGTACATAAGAGGGACTAACAGTTTTGGGGGGATAGGTGGAGTGATGTGAAGAAATGAATAAATTGTACTGTAGGAGTATGTGCACAGAGGTATGTGTATAGTGGATAAGAAAGTAAATTAGGCTTGGAAAGGGGTGTAAAATGAAGGGTTGAAATAATCTCCAGCCAGGATCCATTAAAGTTCTAAAATTATAGTTGTAGTATCCAGGACCCTTTTCTTTATAGCTAAATTATACTGATTTATCTGCATAGTTTTCCATTTATGCTTAATGTTCTGCCACTGTGTGTCAGATTGACTTTTGTGGTCGGTTTTGATCATTATATGAACTCTGCACAGGAATGTTCACTTAGATAGCTTCTTGTTTGTGTAGCACAGTCTTCTTCCCTTAACCGAAAATGAGAAAAGGTGTCATTGAGTGTACATCTTTGTGCCACTTTAATTCAAGCTTCTAGGGAATAGAATAGGTCTTTGGGCATGTGGGGTGGAAAGAACAGTGAGAAGCAAAAAGGAAAGTAGAAGACAGGCAGCCTTCCCCTTAGGGGTTTAAAGGAATTTAGGATTGAGGAAAACCCCTTTTATGTTGACTTTTGTTTCTGATGTCATTCTTGCCGTTATCTTGTACCCTCCCCTTTCTCTGTGCATCTTTGCTCTGTGATATAAAGCAGCGACTGAGACAATGTGCTTTCGAAGTAGACATGCCAAAGTTACTAAACTTAAAATTGGATTCTGCCTTTGAATGATCTTGATCAGATTATGTAACCTCTCAGCCTCAGTGTTCTCATTGTTAAAATGCGAATAATTGCAGGGTGGGGGTGAAGTTTAAAGGAAATATTAATGATAATAATGTGTTAAGTCATATCATATAACGTAGTTAGTACAGTGCCTGGTCCACAAAGGGAACCAATACCTTCATTGAATACCTGACTCCTTTGCACCTCTATTTTTGTTGATTGTCGTTCCCTTTATCCCCCTGCTGTATCCTTTCTCTGTCCTCCTTTAAAAGTTTGAAATCAGTTGTTTAGCATCAGGAGCTAAACATGCTCAAATCGTGTGGCAGCTATACCTTTCTTCTTACAGAGTTTAGATTTTTTGAACCTAAATTCTGCCTTCTGAGTGCCTAACCCAACTGCTCTCACTCATATTTATACTACCTTACTCCTACTTGTCTATAGTTCCCCTCCCCCCCCACAAAAAAAAGGATTACCATGGCAGTGAAGACGAAGCAGAGATTTCTTTAAAACTAAGATTGGAACACACATGATAATCAACCTTTCTGTGATATAATGTTCATTCATTATGTATTTTAATCACTAAAAATTAAAGAAGTACGCATTCAGAATCATGTCATTCTTCTTATGCTTCTTTCCAGAATAAATATCATTATGCTATTACCATGGGTAGGACTGCTGCCAACCTCATATTAGCCTGGGACATCATTTCCTATAGTCATCTAAAATTAAATTCTGTTACTCCAATTATCACTGTGGGCCCTATGTTTGTGTTATACAGCCAACCTTCTGTTCTCTTTTTCTTTTGACAATTGAATAGGAATTAAGCTCGAATAATTTCAATAGACTATTAGAAGTGAAATTAGGAGTGGGTGAATCCTGATTATTCTGGGAAACACACTTCAATAATATTACTTATGCTTCTATGGTCAGTTTTTGTGGCTGTAACTTGTGTTCTCTAAAACACAATCTAGCTTCTTTTTTTATATATTGAAGAAGAATAACTATCTTATTGAATAAAAACAAGAAGTTAGATGAAAGCTAATATCTCTGGATTGCTCCCTATGTTTGAGGCAACATACTGCTCACTTTACGCCGGTTATTTCATTTCATCCTAACCATCTATTTCATCTTAACCATCTAGTTCATAGAATCATTGTACAGATAAGTAAATTGAGGCTGTGAGAGAAAATATTTTGTTTAAGGTTACTCTGATGAAAATGGCAGAGTTTGGTTTAAACAAATACAAATGGCACTTTATTTGTTTAATGCCTGTGCTCCCAGTTCCATCTTTTATTGAGTGAATCCTGCATTCTAGAAACTGTAGTAAGCATTTTGCCTAACTGGTTTATTGGAGGCTAATCTCAGGGAGGTGTACAAACATAAAACCCTTTCATTTTTTCTCTCCAATCACTTCAGACATGGTGTCATGTGTTCCCTTTGATATTAGCTTGAGCAGATTGGTCTGTTTTCCAAGTTCTTTCAGGGAGTATAAAGTCCACTACAGACCAATAGAGATTTTCAATCTCTTAGCCAATCTCACTGTCATATCCCTCTTTGCTAGGGTCAGGCTTGTCCTGAAGAACTTGGAATGCAGTGTAGAAAGGATATGATGTGGTTTTTCACTCTTCAGTCCCAATGCACTCCTTTCTACGTCCCTTTCTCTTCTGAGGTGTTGTGTCAGGCAAGAATGAAATGGAAAAATGGCAGGAGGCTTTTTAAATTCATTGGTGGTTGTAATAGTCCTTTCCTGGCTGTAATGCCCTCAGTGAGGTGCATGTATGGACTCCGCTTTGCTTCAGATGCCCCATGCCCTGGAGCTGAGGACGGTCTTGCTAGGAGATTCCTGCCCTTGGCTGCAGTCTCTAGATTGGGAAAATCATGTGATGGGACAGCTCAGACTTGCCTCTCTGTAGTGGCATCTCCCTAATCCAGGGGAAACTCATTTTTTCTTTTTTTTTTTTGCCTTGTCAAATGGTGGAGCTGTAGGCTGCTCTCAACTAGGCTCTATTTCTTTTCCCTATTATAACCCTCTCTGGAACCTTCTGTCTCTATTCAGTCAGGCACAGAGGGATGATCCAGAATTTCCTCAGCGCATGTTCACTGAGGAATGAGACGCCCAAACTGCAAACTCTTATCGGGGTGGACCGCTTTCTCACTAACTGGGCTTCCACAGGGAATATACCTCTTCTCTCCTTTGCTCGTAGGGGAGGGGAAAAACACTCTCTTCCTAGCCCAATTACTAACTTCTGAGGATTTCCTTTTGAATTTTTTCTGTTCCTTTGCTTCTGTAATCTGGTGGTTGGGTGACGGTGGCAGTGGCCATTTAATCACTCAAGTTATGAAGGAGGCATGTGGGCTTCTTGTCTCCTCTTTTGGAATGTGGGAGCATTTAGCTCCTCTTGTTTTCAGCTTTAGTGTCTTAGCTCTAATTCAGAGGCAACTGGAAAAGTACCACTCAACATCTAATTACACAGGTATTTTGTACCTTAGTCCTCACAAAACTCTAGGAGACATCTCCATAAGAGAAGACTATCTGTTAGACTAACAGGTACTAGGTTACTTACCCAAATTCTCACAGGTAGAAAATGACAAAAGAAGTGAAGTGGAGTAAGAGGTACAAATTTTTGGTTATAAAATAAGTCACTGGGATGGAAGGTACAGTATAGGGAATATAGTTAATAATATCAAAACAACCTTGTACGATGACAGATGGTTACTTGACGTAGCATGGTGCTCACTTCATTAGGTGTATTAATGTTGAATAACTATGTTGTACACCCCAAACTAATATAAGATTCTATATTAATTATATGTTAATACAAACAGAAAATGGTAAACCATGATTCACATTCTGTCAGACTCCAATTTATTTGTTTACTTGTTATCTATGTACCATGCTGCTACCTTCTTGACTGTGATAGAGGTTAAGATGTATTTACTTTCAACATAGTTAGTGCCAACACACCAAATTAGTACTGCTAATTATTCTTTTTCAGGCAATTTCTTTATAGAAACAGATTACCAGCAGCTATGAAACACACACAGATAAGGAAACATTGGTTACATAAAGCTGATATATTTTCTGGTTTTCCTCATTTTTTTTTCTCCAAACATAGCTTTCTTATTAATGATTGTCTCCAGTTCCAGGTCCACACTGCTAACGCTGATGTTAATGGTGGGTTATGACAGAAATTATGTCTCTAAGTTTCGGTTATTTTAAAATGTGATTACGCTAAGAGCATAGACTACGTGTGCTTGTGCGTATGTATATGAGTGCATTCACAGATGCTTTAAAAATGTCTCCATATGCTAATTTTGTTTTCTTCTTAGTTATAGGGATGCAGAAAAGAATTTCCACAATATCTCTAACAGATGCTCCTATGCAGACCATTCCAACAAAGAGGAAATTGAAGACGTCTCAGGAATTCTTCAGTGTACTGCTAATATACTCGGTATATTAACTATATATTTATATGATTAAGAGAGAATGAATGAGGAAAAATAAAGGTGTAAATGTCTTATTTTCTACTAAAGAGAAGTTTGGAGGCTATGTCAAATTGAGACCTTGTCTTGAAGTGATTTAATTTCAACACTCCTAAGATGTTTAAGTGGAAGTTACGTGCATGATGTTTACCTGGCGATTGAAAAGCATTGCAGTAAAGACACATTCCAGGGAAACTTTTCTAAATAGTCACATATTAGTAGTATTAGCCTCCTATAATCCATATTTCTCTGACTCTGAACCTTGGCTGAAATTGGGGATCTTTCTGTCCTATCTAAGCCTATACTCTATTATTGCTATTATTATTACTCTATTATTTCTGGGAGGCCCTGTTTGGGGCTGAAGGGTGGATCATATGAGTATATACTTATAGTGAACTCAGAGGTGATCAAGTAGGTCATCTGCTGAGGTCTTTGTGCCCTGCGTGTAGTGGTATGTGTGTCCACCTTGAAGATACTAGTATTTATGACATGGGGGCTGTTTCTGGATGCTCTTCAAATGACTAAGGGGTGCTGTTGTAAACTGCACTGAATCAAGCAGCTAACACTTGTCCCATAATGAGCCATACTATCTTTCTACCTTACTATCTGATATTCCTGGTGTGTGAGAGCTATGCTGTATTATATGCAAAGTAGATACCAAAGCAGGAATATATTTTGCCCTAATGCCCTACAGAGGTGTTTTTTTTTTTTTTTTTTACTGAAAAATACCTCTTTAAATATTTTTATTTATTTTTATTTTTTTGGAATCCTCCTTTTTTTATGACTCAGATGGAAATCTAAAGAGTGGTGGAGAGTGGTGATGGGGAACAACAAATCTGAGTGACTGAATTCAGTACAGAACTCAGAATCACATCTTGGAATCAGATGATGGAAACTGGGGCAAGCTTGTTTGCCTGACTCTCTTTCCCTTTAGAGTAAATACTTTGCCTGCAGATATCTGAGTCCCTTCTACAGACTCCAGGTGACCTCAACCCATGAGTCTGCTGGATTTTTGAGACTTTTACACTCAAGCTGGGACTCCAGCTCTCCGTGACTGTACTTTTATCCTACGTAACTTTTGAAAACACAAAATTTTGTACTAAGAACATGGAACTTTTGTGAAGGGAGGCATGTAGATATAAGTGGTTTGTCCATAATAGCGTACAAGACAGTAATGAACCGTGAAAAGGAAGACCAAAGATTTACTTACCTCAATCTTGTACTACCCAAGTGAACCTTATTCTGGAGAAGATGAAGGGTGAGAATAAAGGGGGATGGAAATGGGCATTACCCAAGAGCTATTTACAGTTTTCTGATTTTGTATTTTCAAGGACTCTCTCATCAGTAACATCAATTTCTCTTGACACGTTGTGATTTTTAGGGGGTGGGTAGTTGAGATGATGTCCTACTTAGAGGGATGTATCAGAATTTGGGCAGAGGGATATTTAGTGTTTTGAAAAGTTGCTCTTACCCAATTTCTAAATGTTTCCCTGCCCTCATATCTCCTTTCCTTATGCTCCCCACCTTGCGAATCAATGAGTGCTAATGGCATCTGAGCCATGACTTGCACACAAGTGTGCACAATTCTCACAAAGAAACTCTAGGTCAGACAATTTAACATGGGAACCACCAGGTGACACAGTGTCCCAGCCCAGCTTAGTTGCCCTAAAGAATTTGCCATGAGCTACAGATGGATGACATAGTGAGTGGAAAGAGCAGCAGGGGTGTGCTACCTGATGACATTAGGGAATGAGGAGTTTTAAGGTAGGTGCTTATAATTTAGAAGGTGACTGTACAACAGTGTTTGGATTTCTATAAATATTACATTTTTCTAGAAAAGAGATAATTAGATCTGAGGTTTTTTTCCCCCCTCTAAGTAATAATGGGTTGTTCCCAACTTGCTAAAAAGCACAACCTTGTAAAATTTAAATTTCTGAAGAATAAAACTAAATGCCTGTCACCTGTTGACCAGATCCTGGCTTGGATCCAACATGTGATTACGTGCCTAAGAGGTAGCTCTTCTCTTTTGAGTAATGTCCTTCCATGACTCTTGAAATATAGACTCTCTGTGGACAAAGATAACAGCTTTACTGGTCATATTCAATGAAAGCTTTGTTTTTAATATGTCACTGAACTATGATTCATCTTGGCTTGCTTAGGTTTCATCTTTTTTTAAAAAAATATTTTTTAAATTCTCCTGTACGATCATTTATGAGAATTCAAGAATTGATTAACTCACTAGACAGGAAAACACCATACAGAAAAGGAAGCCTTTTCCTGAGTGTGGGGGTTTGGCATGGAGAAATAGTTTCATCCAGGTTAAGAGAAGTTTTCATGCCTGGGAACCTTCTCTGTAGAAGGCAGAGGGCAATTTTCCAACTCTATGCTTTATATTAATCACCTGTGGGGAGTGTGGTTAGAACGTTGGTGGGTTGGGATTGGGGAATACGTATTTTTCTCATTTTCCTAACCAATTATTAACCAATTCCTAACCAAAGGTTGTGGTAGAGACTAGACATGTGTTTGTTCACTCACTTGTATGTTATTGATACTTCACTTATTACAAAAAATATTTAAAGTCATAAGTTAGAAAATATGATCAAAGTAACAAATTTTATTTACTCCTTTCAAAATGACTATCTCTATTGATTCAGTGAAAACTGTAGATAGTTTGATTATTTCCTGGCTCTTCAGGTTGAAGTTTGAGTTAGCAATTGGTATGAATAAAAAGAGGAACCTGGGGAGAGAGAGAGAAGAGAGAGAGAGAGAGAGAGAGAGAGAGAGAGAGAGAGAGAGAGAGAGAGAGAGAGACAGAGAGACAGAGAGACAGAGAGACAGAGAGAGAGAGAGCTTGTTGCAGAAAAACAGTGACGCCTCTGTTGTGCATTTGTTCTGTCCAAGCTTCCCTAGGACTTCCTGGAAACGCATGCACATTAGAGTGGCTCATGCCCCACTACTCATGGGAAAGATTTCCAGACAGCTAACGTTTTTGCCATTTATTTCTCTTTTGTTGGCTTAGAAACCGGTCGTTGCTATTTCTGTCTCATCACTTACAAATTAGCGATATTAAGTACAGACTGCTCCTTGTCATTTATTAGCCTCATTTCGGCGCTCTGGTGGGACAGTACCATGTGGTGATGCAGTATAGTGCTCTAAAGAGGCTCTTCAACTCTGGACCGAGGCCGTGCAAAGAAAGAGTTGTGAACCATGCCCTCCCTGCTGGAGACTTTTAGTGTTAAATTTATGGCTTTATTTGGTATGCATGTCTTTTGCATACCAAAATGATCTTCTAATTTTAGTTGTCTGAAAAATGTAAACCTTTTTCAGTGATAATCTACAAAGCCCATTTTTAGCTCCAATTAAGTTGTAAAAATGCATTTATATGCGTGTGAGCTATGGCATTGAGTATTTTCTTTGGACTTTTAACAGTTGAGTGGTACAATGAAGCATGAAAGGGTTTATACCATGTTTGTTGCTGACGTGTTGCCATCTGGTCCTGTGGCATGGATTTAGGTGATACCGGGGGCACAGAGACAGAGAATGAGTAGGGAGAGTTAAGGGAGAAGGATGGTAAAATGCACAGCTCCCTTTGCCATAACACAGTTTAAAACAAACAAGGGGTATGACTACTTCAGGTTTAATACTATTAAATAGTATTTAATGCTATTAAAGGGGTTGTGGATGTTTCAGTGTAGAGCATCAAGAGCTATAAGATAGAGCAGACAATATAGGAAAAAGTCATCCCACAGTAGGACAGAAATCAAATAGAAATGAGCACTCTAGGTAATTCATTTACTGAATAATTATGGCAAACTAAGGTTTGCTGTTTTAACAGGCATTGGTTATTTACTAAGTATTAACAAAGTATGGTTTTATACTGCTTTTGTTAAGTGCATTTTGTCTCATAAGAATCAGAAAGGACGTGAAAGAATATTCATTAAAGTTTTTTTTCTGTTTTAAAGGTCTTCTGTTAGATGAGGCTTTATTGTTTCCAAAAGCTTAGCACACTTAAAGTCAGAATGAGAGGAATGTTGTCACGGGATTGTTTGTTCGGAAGATGCTAGGAAGGCGGAGGAAGGAGATGACCTTTGGGTCTTATACCTCACAATGTTTTCCTAGTATCAGGGACCCTGAAACACTGTGAAACCCGAGTTCTCCATAAAGTGCCACAGATTCCAGAATCATTAGCTGGTATGGAATTTTTGTTGTTTGTTTGTTTGTTTTTAAAAATTTTAAAAATTTTATTGGGGAAGGGGGACAGGACTTTATTGGGGAACAGTGTGTACTTCCAGGACTTTTTTCCAAGTCAAGTTGTTGTCCTTTCAGTCTTACTAGTGGAGGGCGCAGCTCAGCTCCAGGTCCAGTTGCCGTTGCTAGTTGCAGGGGGCGCAGCCCACCATATCCCTTGCGAGGAATCAAACTGGCAACCTTGTGGTTGAGAGGACACGCTCCAACCAACTGAGCCATTCGGGAGCTCAGCAGCAGCTCAGCTCAAGGTGCCGTGTTCAGTCTTAGTTGCAGGGGGCAGAGCCCACCATCCCTTGCGGGACTCGAGGAATTGAACTGGCAACCTTGTGGTTGAGAGCCCACTGGCCCATGTGGGAATTGAACTGGCAGTCTTCAGAGTCAGGAGCATGGAGCTCTAACCGCCTGAGCCACCGGGCCGGCCTCTGTTGTTTGTTTTTTACAAGTAATAATTTGTTGCTTACATATTGACTTGCATGTACTTTTTGGTTGTATTGTGATTTGGAATGTGCATTAAGCAGCCTTTTTATTGGCCATAAAACTGAAGAATTAGTCAGCCTTACTTACTAGGACTAAGGTTACCTTGGGGGTTTTTTCAGAATAACTTTTAATCATATAATTGTTTAGTGAATTGGAGTATGTTTAACATATTTAGCAACTTGGAAAACTAGTTGTTGCAATAACTATTTACCACTTTTACACACGAATTAAGCAATAAATAAACTCTGCCAATATAGTTTTTGTCACTGCAACTTGTTAACTGATCCGTTTTCTCTTTCATTAAAAGTAAATAGTGTCAGTATTTCAATGAGATGAATAGGAGTTAAGATATTTGGAGTTAACTGATTTAATAATGGTTTTGTAACATAATGCTTTAGAGCAAAACTGAGCCAGACTACTTGGGTTGAAAACAGCTCCTCTACTTACTAGCTATGTGAACTGGAATGACTTACTTAATCTGTCATATTTCTCATCCTTCATATTTCTCATTTGTAATATGGGGATAATAAAATTACATACCTCCAAAAGTTGTTCAGAAGATTAAATAAATTTATATACGGTACTCAGGACAGCCTGATACATAACAAATGTTACATAAGTATTTGCTCTTATTGAATATTCGCAAAATATTTTCATTAGACCTGAGAGGTCAAAACTGCTCACTTTTTCAGGTGAGGAAACTAATACTGAGAGCCATTAAATTAAGTTCCTTTGTCAATGATTATACGCCATAAAAGCAGGATTTAAACCCACATCAGTCTGATTCCAAATCCCGTGTTCTTTCCACTGATTCATGCTGCCTTCCAGAGTTGTTCGTTGGACTGAGATTGACATTACATCACCCCTCTAATGCTAATTGCACCAGTGTTCCTAGTTCTCTGAATTATGAGGATTGTCATGATATTGCAGTTTACTCAGTTTATTACTATTTCAAAATGTACTTGGGCTATTTGCTTGTATGTGATCAGTAGTATCAAAAATGTTTAAGGCTATTTTCTCATTTAGTATTGAGGAGAGCACAGTTTCATTATAATTAAGATCATTTTCAGTTTAGAACCAGGATGTTTTTCTTTAGATTTCAGGTGTTGACAATGCAAATTAGGGGTGATGGTGTTTGCCGTCATGACACAAACATGGTTTCTTACTTGTGTGTAGTACATACTATACCAGTTCTGTTGGCTGCAAGATTTCAAACCTATCTTGGTATGTAGGAGGCCTAATTTAATACATGGATGTTAGACATTATGCGTCTGGCACAAAGCTTGCAAAAAGCTGTATTTCTGATGCCACTGATTTTTTTTCAATGAATAAGTTTAGGAATATTGTTGCAGTATCTCATTTAACAATTCCTCAAAGAGACCTCTGTGTAAATTGGAGAGAACTTCTGCGTTTTGCTCTCTGCCTGCATACTTTTCCCAAAATGATTAGGTGTAATAGGTAAGCTTGAAAAGGAATAAGACCACTGAGTATGAACACCGCCTCCAGTATGTACACAGCAAACACTTTAATAAAAACTGATGCTTAAATTATGCAGATCAGTTTTAGAAGATACGAGATATACTGAGCAGAAATATGGTACTTTCTTTTCTCCCATAGATACTCGTTTTCTCTTAGAACCATTCCCCCCCCCCCCTCCGAAATCTATTATAGGCCTTTTCTCATTATTCCTGTTAAATTTCTCCACATTGCTTTAGCCTCTCTCCTTACTGGAAAAACATGACAGTCATTTTTGTTCCTTTTTTTGTTTTGTTTTTTTCGTCTTCTTAGTTTACCTCTCATGCATTGTTTCCCCATCACTAGCAACTCTCTGTCCAGCACCTCTTCTCTGAGTGGGAGGGCAACTTCTCACATTCCATTCATCAGACTGTCTATTGTCCTCTTTTTCTGAATTTTTCATGTAGATAGAGTTTCACTTTTATTTTCCCTTTAAGTATTTTTAAGGTAAACTTTTAATTTTAATATAGTTTTAGATTTGTAGAAAAGTTCTCATATATTTCACAGAAAGTTCTCATATATACAGAAAGTTCTCATATATTTCACACTCATTTCCTCTATTAATGACATCTTTACATTAACGTGGTACTTTTGGTTCCAATTAATGAACCAAAAGCGATACATTATTATTCAGCAAATTCCATGCTTTATTCAGATATCCTTAATTTCTCCCCGTTCTTTTTCTGTTCCAGGATCCCACTCAACATACCACATTAGATTTAGTTGTCATGTCTCCATTAGACTCCTCTTGACTGAGAGAGTTTCTCATGGTTTTCTTGTTTTTGATAATCTTGACAGTTCTGAAGAGTACTGGTCAGCTCTTTCAGTTGTCTCCTCTGTACTTTGACATATGACCATCATCGTGTGTGTGTGGGAGGTGGGGGGTGCGTGCGTATCTGTGTACACACAGTGCCTGGTTGGGTGTTTGAGTATTTCTTTACTTTCTAGTACTGTAAGATGCTCCAGACTCATTTTGCATGTTTTCCGCCCCAGGCCTACTCTCAGTCATTTCTCCAAAGGGTCCTGGTTTCTTTTGCTAGAGTATGGTGTTAGAAACCAGTATCTTGTTACTATGATGTTGTTACTTCTAGGCTCTCTCAGCTGACAGAGCAAGGAAATATGTATATGTGTACTAACATGTGTCTATATGCCTATCTGTAAATATTTTTCTGTGTCCATCTTGTATCTATATTATACTAAATGTGAGTTTGTACTGATGTGTCCAACTCTAATACATTACCATATGGCTGGATATTCTAATTTTTTCCCCATGCTTGTGTATAACCTCTTACTCCAGCAGCGAGAAACTTGGCTCCCTTTAGCCATCCATCTACGTAATTATTCAATTCCAATGTAATGTATAGTTATTTCAGAATTGTTAACACAGACTCCCATGGGAAACAATTTTCTCAACTAGAGTACAGTGTTTATGTGCAGTTTTGGAGTATGGAGTTAATGTATAGCGTTTGGCAGCCTCATTTCCAAGGTTATGTAGATCAGCATCTTTCTAGTCTACCACCTTCAATGAGGTTTTTTTCATACATTTGTAATACATATATATTTATATATATTTTAAATGTGCATACATTATGGTTTACTGTTTGTGTTGTACAATTCTATGGGTATTGATAAATGCAGTGTCATGTATCTACCATCATGCTTCATGTGTGATACTTTTACCACCGTAAAAAAGTCCCCTGTGCTTCTCTTATGCAGCACCACCCCTCTCCCCACATCAAATCCCAGGAAAGTTCTGATCTAAAGTTCTAAAGAAACTCTATAGTTTCTCCATTTCCAGAATGTCATATAAATGGAATCACACAGTATGTAGCATTTTCACAGTGGCTTCCTTTGCTTAGCAGTGTTCATTTAAGGTTAATAGATGTTTTTGTGTGGCTTGAGAGCTCATTCCTCTTTTTCTCTGAATAGTATTTCGTCATATGCGTGTACCACAGTTTACTTATGCAGTCACCTGTTGAAGGACATCTTGGTTGCTTCTGTTTTTGGCAATTATGAACAAATCTGCTAAAAAATTCACTTGCATAAGGTGTTAAGCCAGTGAAGTAAATACCTAAGAGAGAAATTATGGGACTTTGTTTAGCTTTGAAAGAAACTACCAAAGTGTCTTCCAGAGTGCCAGACTCTTTATCCTCTCCAAAAATTGTTATTAACAGTTTTTGGATTTTAATCATTCTAATAGATATTTTAATAAACAAAAATAGCACCTACTATCTCCTTACAGTTTCAACACATGCAAACTGTAAGAATTTCGTTCTCCTGTTAGTCATTCTGAGTACTTTCCCAAGATTTTATGACTTAATTTAGGTGCTTAAAAAATTCTTCGCCAGATTTTTAGCATAAATGATCCATGGTACTGGTAAGTAGAATCTTTTTCTTTGATCTGCTAAAAAATAAGTTCCCGGAATGGAGTTAGCCAGCATTATACAGTGGAAATGAACGCTTTTAGGAATTTGGATGTAATTTCTAAATGATATGACTTGTAATCCTATTTGTTGAAGATGTTTAAAGTATAAGATGCCACAAGCAGTCTTTGTTAATATCCTTATGCTCAGTTCGTCCCCAGCTTGCTGTAGTTTAATTCCTTTCGACACTATCAATGGTCAGTGAGTTAACTCACTTAACTAAAACTTATTACTCAGTTCATTGTCATAAGCAGGTTTCTCAAGCCTCTTAAAAAAAATCTTCTATTGCTCTTTTCTCAGGAGATAGTATCACTTCCATTTAATATCTGCAAAATTCCTAATGGGGAAAAATTATGTCTGACTTAGAACAGAAGAAATGGAAGCACAGATAGGTCAAGCTGTTTATATAGGGTCATACCATTAGGTTGTGGGGAAAGCAGGAGGACTGAGGCTTTGATGTAAGAGTATACTGCATTAATTATTGGTCCTTCAACTGCTTCTCTTACAAAGGAGTATCATTATTTTTGTTTTTTTCCTCTGAGTTAGAAATAAGTTTATTCTTTCCTTACTATGTGAGAGAAATGATTGTGGGCCCACATCGTTTCATATGTCAAACTCATAGCTCATTTTTGTTGCCATCTCATGGAGTAAACTCATAGTGATTTGGCACATTTGCTTTTTTAATTTAAATGCTAATTTTTGTCTGTACTTTGTTTGAGTCTTTAGCTCAAAGGATCATACCACTTCCCTACTTCCTCTTACTTTTTCCCTCTTATTTGATAACTGTTACTCATTAAATCATTTCTTACATGTGGGTCTAATTTTTTTTTGGTCCATTTTGTTATGTCTCTGTTTTCGTGTTTTTTGCTGTATAACTCTAATTTTGACTCAACAGTACATTTTAATAATGTGCTGTTTATGTAGTCTGAAAAATTAATAAAAATTTTCAGTAAGATTTGAGTTAAATTAAAAAAAATCCTATGTTCTACACCAGATGAGTTGTCATTCTTACTAGCCTTGAGTTCAGATCTTCAATTTTAAGTGTTTTTGATATTTCTATCACAGTTTATCTAAATTAATTTGATGAGTAGAATTCTATGAGTCACAGTAAAAATATTATTCAAAGTAAGGCTTTTTATATGTGGTACATTCCTTTTATTATCTCACTGTCAGCCTATTTTGCAAAACAAAAATATTAATATCTTTTGATTAGTTTTCATGAGCCCCATGTGAAAGAGTCCCATATGTTTTATTTTCTATGTAGTGAGCTATGGACAATTACGTATTGTTGATAACTTTTATAGATATTTGGAGTTCTCTTTTTATATTTCTGTTATCTTTAATAGTAGATAGTTAAAATGAAATGAGATCCATTTCAAATGTTGTATGACTGAGTAAACAAACTTCCAATTCCTGGCTTATCATGCTATTTTTCCCCCCACCATGTCTGGTTTTAACTTTCAGATGAGAATTGGTAATTTTCCTGTGTGAAGAAAGAAGATGTAGACTTGGAAATACTAGTCAGAATTTTCCCCTGTGATATAAATGAATTTTATTTTAACCTTTATGGGCAACTCGTACAATATTGTCCACCACTGTCATTGTCCAGACGTGGGGTGGGGTAGATTGTGGGTAATAAAGAATGGTGGTGATATGAAGGATTGAACTTCACTTCTCGTGTAGACAAGGGGAGTCAGAAACACCAGTTGTGGAGCACCACAGAAGTGGTGGTATGGGGGAGAATTTCATACGAAGTTAGGGGAGTGTTGGTGACAGATATGAAAAGAAACGATTGAGGCGCATAGAAGAGTCATTTGAGGAAAAAACAAAACAGATACGATTTTCATAAGAAAGGATGCTAAAGTACTTCCTGACTCATACATACTGGTCAGGACTGACCCTTGTCCAGAGCTAGGCAAGCACAAAAAAAGAAGAAAAGCCAACTCTGAAAATATCAATTTTTATTTTAACATCGATGAATTTATGCTTTTGCCCTCCTAGAGAGGTATATTTTGCATTATTGATTTAAATCTTAATCCCAGAAATAATTATGTCTCCTCTAGACTCTAGAACAGTGGATTCCACTAGTGATTGTGTAGTCGGATAATCTGGAGATATTAAAAAAAAAAAAAAAAGGAGGCCTGTAGACACTATACCCAGATATTCTGATTTATCATATCTAGGATGGGAAGTTTGACTTTGTATTTTTAAAAATAAGCTCTCCAGTAATTGATGCGCAACCATGACTTGACACCTTAATTTTAAGGCTGTCCCTGCTCTTGGGCAAGGATGCTTAAGAAGCTCTAGTTTAATTCTAAGGGGATTTGGTACCAAATTACACTTCACTGCTACCTAAGGTTCTAGAATCAGGGTTTCTGTTTCTGTTTTATTTCTGAGAGTGGGTTGCTGCCTAGTACACCACTCAGTTCTTTTCCCTTATTCCATTTCTTTTCAGGACTTTTAGTTCTGCTTCTGAACCCTAAATAGGAACTGGGCCCTGCTTCCATTCACTGTCCTTTTGTCTTCTGACTCAGGCCTAATGCCTCCTGCTAGATGCTCTGTTCTATTCATGTTTTTTTTTTTTTTTCCCCCTCTCTTTATGTCTTTACCAAATCTCCTCGATGCTGAGGACTGCTGACTTAGACGGCCACCATCTATACCATACATTTATGATATGTTTTTTTTTTTTTTCTGATTTCTTCCTGTCTCTGTCTAAGAGGGCATATCTAGTTTCGGGTTGGTCCCTTCTTTTCTTTGTCTTTTGTCATTAACTTGACACAGACATGTAGTTGATTGTTTTTCAACCACTGTCAGAAATAGTGGGTCATAGGTAGTTTAGTACAATGCTGGCTTTAGTAGCATTTTTCTCTCCACTACTACTAGAACCAGAAATCCTATTAATCACCAGAGGACAAATGTAGCCTGGGGTGGGGGGGAATAAAGTAGGCAACAGAGTGAGTTTGTAGCTGCTGTGGGAAAGGGAAGTTTATACTTGTCTGTGAGTTTTCATAAAGCAGAGTCATTGTAGGGTCTTCACAAAGGAGAGGTGAAGAGGGATTTCAGCCAGAGAACAGGCAAAAACAGTGACAGATGATCCTGATTCTCCTAAGTTACTCCACTGAGTGATTAGTGCCCGGAAAAATTTTGACTGAAAGTACCCCAGATTGCCATCATTTTTCTATATTTCTTTCTATTTCTCCTGATTCCGTGTACTTGCTAGAGTAGTATGACGCCTCTTTCATCTCTTCATTCACTTCTAGTAAGTATTTCAGACTGTTTTTCATTTACCTCTTTTTTGGTTTTTTCATACCCTTTTTTATTATTCTGATTCTCAATCCTATATAATAATAAAAAGGAACAATGCAGATCTGCCAAGCAGCTAAACATTCACTTCTCTTAATTTGTCATTACTTTTTGCTTTCCTGCCATATTTAAGCTTAGTTTTGTAGATGGCAAATTTGGTAATCAAGAGACTCTAACTAGTTGCAAATCTATCAAACTTCTTCAGTTTACAGGTTCTAAATCATCACTAAGGTTTTAGCTAGGCTAAATTTTATTGGTGTATTAACTACAGGAAAGGTTTGTTAATCCAGAGATGTGTATATATAATAATATAGAGAATGTTTGCCTTATGAAAGAAACACTGTTCAAGAACTTTGTTCCATCAATATCAATATTTATTATCTACTTTTTCAGCTACTATTGTAGGGATCAGCAGGGAGGAAGACAGACAGAAAATGGGTGGCAGACACAAAAAACCCACAAATAACAAAAAATGATAACTTCCCCGACAAATCTAGTATCCATCTGACATCATACATAGTTATTACAGTATCATTAACTATATTCCTTATGCTATACCCTACTTTCCCATGATTATTTTATAACTACCAATTTGTACTTCTTAATCCCTTCCCCTTTTCATTCATTCCCCAAACCCCATCCCATCTGGTAACCTTGACAAATAAACCTCTACTTGACAAATGAAACAATTATTCAAAAAAAAAGGTAACTTCCTAGTGGTATGTATTATGAAGAAATGTGATATAATGGAATGTAATAGACAGTGGCAAGAGCTTAAATAATTAATATGTTAATGATAATCATTTTTTAATTCATTTAAGCAATCCCAATAGGATTTCTACAGGATTATAGTGCTTATGTTGTTTCAATGGTATTTCTAGATTCACAACTCCAAGAATGAGCTTTTCAAAAACACATCATTTACCCTAATATGGAGGAAGTTGATTAAAGTTCTGGTTTCCCCACTGATGTCTTAGTAGCAATTGCCTCAAGAAGGAAGCAGTAATGCTGTCATAGTATTTTGGGCTGGACAAGGTCCTATTGTGACTCTCTATGGACCAGGCCTGAGCTGGTTCTAGAGATTTGCCAGGAAGGCAGACATAATCTCTGCTCCCCGGGCACTGTCTTGAACCTCATGGAAGGTCACATCACCTGAGGAATAGAACTTCTGTACCTAGTGGACAGAATGGAAGGCTGCCTGTGTGTGGCCAATGGAAGACAGCCATCCCAAGAGAAGTGGGTACATCACTCCCAAATAGATTGAGAAATTTGGGATTCAAAACTCTTTTATGTGGTGAGAGGGAGTACCCTGTCATTAAAAGAAGTCCACATATCAAATGCATCCTTAAGCCTTCTCTTATTCTCTTTCTCTATATTCAATATAAACTCATATATATACATACCTATGTACGTAAATACACCTATAGACACACGAGTATATACTCATATACGTATACATATACATGTATATAAATCACACAGTGCTTTACTATTATAAAAAATTTTCACATATATTATTTTGTACCTTGTTAAATTCTATAGTTAACCATTATTATTCCACTTTACAGATGAAATAATTAAGGCCCCTGTTGCAAGTGAGTTACTCAAGATCACTAAGCTAAAAAATGATTGAGGTTGGATTTGAATTTAGCTTTTTCAACTACAGAAAAGAAAAGCTGTGCTTGTTACTATGTCAAAATTTTCTGTTTCTGAATAAATGGTAATTGTAACACGTTTCATTTACACTTGATTTTAGGCAAAGGCCAAGAAGCGATACACGCATCTTCCATTTAAAAGAACCATTCCTATTTCTTACTTTGGCCAACTCCTTGAATTTGAAGATATTTTATCAATAACTTTTGCCAATGATGACTCTCGTATAGAAGTATTTTCCTATTACCATACAAAAAAAAGATGCAGAGACGAAGTATTTTGAACTGATAAAAATTGAAAGAATCCAGCTTATACTTTTATTATAGCACATTTCATCATGTGCTTCCGAATTGTTTACATGTCTTTTTCTTTAACCTGACTGTGGGTACCTGGTGATTAGGTGCCATGTTTAACCCTTTGTAACGACACCAAGAGGGCAGAGAGCCTAGAAGGGTAGGTACCCTAGAAATACTGTTTGAAAAACAAAGACTAAGGAACTATTCTAGAGGAAGGAAAGCTAAAGACACAAGACAGACAAATACAGTGGATGATCCTGTCTTAAATCCTGGACTAGGAAAAAAAAGCAGCTATAGAGAATATTATTGGGATAAAAAGTAAAATTTGAATATGGATTAAATAATGGTACCGATATGAAATTTCCTCATCTTTATCATTGTACTGTGGTTATTTAAGGGAGCATCGTTGTTCTTAGCACGTGTACGCTGAAGTATTGAGGGGTAAAGGGCATATCTACTACTTACTCTCAAATGGTGAGGGAGAGAGAGGGAGAGAGAGGAAGAGAAAGAATGAAGCAAATGAGGTATATTTTAAACACATTGGTGATTCTTGTTAAAAGAATATGGGAGTTTTTGGTGCTATTACTGCAAATTTCCTCTAAGTTAAATTATATCAAAAGAAAACATTTCTAAAAATTGTTGAGTAAAATTATACTAAAATAGATCATAAGTCCACAGGGAATTTTTATTTCTACTTGGGTATAGCCCCAATTAAAAAAATTCAAAACTCAACTAATTTAACAAGCATAAATGAGTTTAAGAGTTTGTAGTCTATTTTTATACATAAGCGATTTTGCTTTTCCTATTTTGCTTTTTCTAATAGGGTGCATGAAGGCACCAAATTTTATATAATCAGTGTCCAGATTGGAACTCATCTTTGGAGTTTATTTTCCTCAAGTTTTGTGGTCTTACTTATAACCTGATTTAATGATATGGACCTTGAAGATGAAATTAGGTTTTGTCTGAATATAGTCCCACTTCGTTTAATATTCTAGGGCAATTCATATCAGAATAGGTGATTAGTTCCTCCATTTTATGTATTCTTTTGCACGTAGAAAAATATTGTTCAAGAATGAGAACAGACATTTCAGTACAATAAAAATAATAAAACTGCTGTCTACTTCTATTGCTTTAATTACCGGTTTTCTTAATACTATAGTGAGTGACATCTGCACTAGGACATATTCCTTTCTTCTTGTAATCCTTTTACTTTTAGGATATCTTTGGTCTTCACAAATACTTTCTGGTGAATTCAAGAGCCTCATTAATCATTGACATAATCTGTTCTGTAGACTCTGATTTTTTTCATTGCTTCCCTGACATTTTAAATACCCAGGATAACTTATTTTTTACAGTCTGTCGTCAATCATTAGATAACATTACAGTATGCTATAAAAGTGTTTCTATATTTAGTAGCAGTGCTTTCTGCTTCTTTATATAGCAGTGGGTACAATTAGTAAAATAGAATCTTCACCTGATGCAGGAACTCACACTAAGTGGCTGTTTAGTTTTTAAATTGAGCTAATAGGAATTTAAAGTGAATTGTTTAGAAGATGATGGAAAACCCTGTGACTTTAACTATATATGGTTAATATTATTACCCTGCCCAGATATTTAAAATCATAATAGGTTCAAGCATCTATCACATCTATTCATTTCCCCTCTTGTTGGAATAGACAAACGAAGTATCATTTTAAAAAATGGTGTTTGTTTTAGATACATTATTAAATTATTTAAAACCTTAATTGTATAGAAATAATGGGGTTTAAGTAAAGTATTCTCAAATTTCAAACTTGTTTAGGACCATAAGCAAACACATGAGGCAGATAAATGTCATTTGAGTTCCTTTGTCTAAGTTCTCCTTAATTTCCCTTTTCTCATTTTCTCAATCCCTGTATATACACTTTTACAGTCATGGATCTCACAATTCTGATCTTTTGGGGACAAAATCTTTAAGTGATGACATGCATCTCATTGCTAATGGTAGGCAAAAATCCAAGTAACCTTGGTATTCTCAAATCAGTGTCCCTGCTTTCACAATGTATATATTAATCTTAGGCAAATAGGAGGGACTTCTGAGGTAAAATAATCTGGGTGTAATCACATTGACTGCACTTGTCTTCATTCTTACTGATGTTAAATCCTTGAATAGTTCTGATTAGTGAAACAGGGATGTGAATAGTAAGCTTTATTGGAGTATAGGATCTGGAGACAGCAGAATTGAAGATTATTGGATCATTGTTTGAAAAGAAGGTTGCCCACATTATGTGATTTGCACTTAGCACAAGGTTACCATAGTCACAGGCTAAAAAAAACCCTCAAAAATCTATTTGCTTTCTAGGGCACGAGGCCAACCATTTGACTGTTAGTGGGATAGAAAAAAACAAACTATGTTGACCTTTGACATCCTTTTGGAAGCTAGAAAGGAAATAGCAGTGACGTTCTGGCAAGGCTTGGGAATGGCTGAGAAGAGAAAAGCCTGCATGTATTTTTTTTTAACTTTTAATTATGACACTTTTCTGCAGCGTAGTAAAGAAGCATTTTGAAAAGATGTGGCATCTTTCATTGTGTGTGAATTCAAGACCTTACAGCTCTGTAATATCTTTTTCTTGTCAAGTACTGGATTTGGTTGACCTTTTGGATAATGCGTTTTTGTTTGCTTTCAAATATTAAGAAAGATCTCTCATATAACCCTTTGTTTTCTTTAGGAGTTAAAGTGTTGCAGGGAAGTGATAAAAGCTTATGGGAAAAAGAAGTGCTTCAAATTCAGACAGTTTTGTTTTACATCTCTTTTGGATTAAGTGGCCGCTAGCTTACCTATTCAAATATCTATAAGAATAAAGTAAGCTTTTGGTGCGATTTCTTTTCTCCTGCTTCTGTTTTTTTTTTTTTCCCCCTCCTTCTCCTCTCTGAGGAGTGGAATGTCCTCCTCTTTGTCCCTTCTGCTTAAGCCTGCCCAGTGGGGGCTGCTGTGTTTTGGAGATTCCAGGGGAGGGAGTCTGAGCCATAGCAGAGGTGGAAATGAGCAACATTTGCTCACAATGCATCCGAGAGGACAGCCTGATTTGAGAAATGATTCTTGTTGGAGCAGTTAAAAAAATTCTTTTTAATCTTTCATTTACAGCTGACATAAAATATTATATTAGTTTTAGGTGTACAACATAGTGATTAGACATTTATATAATTTATGGAATTATGTACAGTTGTACCATTTTAAGAGATGAGAACAGGGACTGATTCTTATGTCTATAGGATCTGACAGTACATCTCACGAGATACACCACATCCAACTTAATGTCTTCCTTTCTCATCTGCCCCAAATTTAAAGATTTGAATTTGCACTAATATGTCCCAGTCTCTGGCACCCCTTTCCATGAATTAGTGGTGCATGTCCTGGTGTGATAATAGCAAACTTCACTTACTGTTTTCTAGTTGACTCTGAGTGCTTTTATTAGCTATTACTTTATTTTATTCCTCTGTAACTCTTCCTTTTTAGTTACCACCACCATCACTTTTGTTTGGGAATGGGAATAGTTTAAAAACTTAAAGCCAAGGGCTTTTCAATATCCAGTCCATGTTTTCTACGTTATTTATATTTTCGACATTAATGAGCACCCTTGAATTTAAATTAAAATTTAAAGCAACCTGAACATTCATTTATTCATCCATACATTTATTCAGCAAATATTTATTTTATACAGGGTTCTGGAATTATGTAGGATGTGATTTACTCCGCCAAATACGGTAGAATTAGCTACAAAGTTAATTATAGACCATTCTGTTCTCTTGGGACTTTCAAACACCTATTCTGAGTCTTGGGTCAAAGATACTCTAATGTATAAAATAATCTGTTCCAATTCCTTAGTATTCTGGTAGTATAGCTTACTACTGGATTTAGTTTACAATACTATATAATCCACAAATCCTTAATATCAGTAGACCAAAAACTTTTGTATCTTTTTCTTAGTAAAGGACCCCACTTCAGATTTTTTAAAAAAAATAATTTTAAACAAGAAGAAACATCAAATAATAGCTTGATGTTTATTGAATGCTCTTTATACTGACAAAATATTGTCAACAACCAACAGTCTCACTATGAGGAAATGTTCAATTAAAGTATGATAAATCTACTTAACAGAACATTAAATAGTTGTTTCAGTGAGAAAATGTTTATGATGTCATCATAGCTCTGCTTCTCCAGGAAATAAAAATGGAGATTTTGTTCAGGAATGCTATTGGATAGTACCCTCAGGATCAATGACTCACCCAGGCAAATTACATTAGGCTTCAAGGCCTGAGAATAATCCTTTGTAGCTTACAGCTTTAAACTTTGGGTCATTGTTTTCCACAAAAGGTAGCATGTGTTTTCAGCTTAATAGTTTTACCAGACTGTTTTCCCTTGAGGATGTGAAGAAAGTAGAATGGGAGAGGGAGAAGTTAGACTACTGTGTGATGCAATCACAGCAAAGGTCTCAGCTGATCTCTTCAGAATTGCCCCCACAGAGACAAGGAAGCCCTGCTTTTATATTACACCTTACCACCTTCCAAACAAACCATCTTTGGATGTAGGCTGCCCTAGGGAAGAGGCAGGACATTGGGCCAGGCAGCTTTATTCAACTGAAGGCAATTTCTCAGAGCAAGGCCTAGCCTGGAGCTTACAGGTTCAAACACTCCCAGCATCCATAGAGATGAAATATTACAATACAAGAAAAGAGCCAAACACAAAGTGTCTTTGTGTACATGATTACATTCTGAATCCAGCTCTGTACTATATGTGTGGCTATGTACAAAAACTGGAAGGAGACAGAAAACATGAACATAGCTGTATTACAAAAGTGAAAGAATTAATCAGAACATAACCCTTTCACCAAATAAACCATGAAACCAAACAGATTGTAGTTTCCTTTATAATAATAGAAGAACTCAGGTGTGCATTTTCTCCTTGTCTCCCAACTTTTAAAGATTATTATTTTTATTAATTCTTGCAGGTCTTGGGCTTTTCCTTATATTCTGTATGTTGACTATGTCCAGGGGTGGTATCACAAGCGTAGCTCTGTGTCCCTGCCATATTCACCTGGAGATAGTAACAATATGAATAATTGCTTTGCCTGAGATTCTAGCTTCATCCATTCCTAGGGTGGCCTCACCCATGAAGCAAAAGAAGCAGTGGTTATGTGTCCAATGCCTACAAGTGCCACTGACACTTATTTTCACAGCCCTAAATGGCTTCTCTACCCAGCCCAACATCTTATATATGCATGATCAAAGAGGAACTGACTGTGAAAAATGTGAATGGAACATGGCAAACAAATATGATTTAGAAAACAGTTCAAAGTGTGTACTCTAGTGAGGAGGAATAATAAATACGGACACCTGCTATAGCACGTTAGAGATATATATGTTAGAGCACGTAGACATAGAAGACTAACCGTAGCATAAAAGCGTCTCACATCAGCTCCTCTTACCTGAAATAGATCTCCTATATCTCTACTTGCTTTCTTGTTCTCTTCTAAATCATAACCTGTCATGTCCTTCTAAATCATATGTACTGTGTGTGTCTATTTTCTAATGTCCCTTTGTTTATTTTTATATCTACATGATATTGTTCTCTAGAGCTGCCTTTAAATACTTTTTGAATTAGTTCTTTGGAAACATAAAATGAGAAGGTGAAGGAGAACGAGTTTCAGATACTTGAAAGGATTTCTGTGAGACGAGCAGGTAGATTTGTTCAGATCACCACAGAGGACATAATAGCATGAGTTGACTAAAGTTGTAGGAATAGACTTTGCTTGGGTGGAAGAAGGAAGGAACTTTGTGATTACTAGAGGTAGTATTGGAAGAACAAGCTTCAGGGGCTCCTTGACGCGGGTGGTGTTTAAATAGAGAAGGACGAGTACCTATGAGTAGGAGGGTCATTATGTTTTCAGGGCTGAGTTACCAGTGTGGTCCCAGTACACTCGTTGACTTCATGCTTTGACATTATGCGAACGGGTGTATCTACAGATCTCTTTTAAATAAACATACAGTCATGTGTACTCATCCTCCAGAAGTCTAAGTGTTAGGACTGCTGTTTGTGAATGTTGTCGGTGCTGTCGTACGCGACTGTACTAGCCACATCGTGGATGCATGATGTTGCGCTAGTTTCTGTCACACATAAAATCTAATACTGTTTGGCTAACGAAACACGTATTCTGGGCCTTTGACCAAGTATTTATTACCTAACTCAATAGAAGAGTTATAAAATTTTTCAAATTTTCACCATTTTTATTTCTTTACTGCAACACACCTTTTATTCCAAAAGTTAATCCTCTCTGTACAAATTGGACAGAGGCATAGCTCCCAAGACTGGGTTGGAGCAGTTGAGGATGGTGAATTGCAATTTAGGGACTGTAAAAAGCATAACAATTAAAGAGGCATTAGCAGTGATTAACAGCTCTGAGTAAACCCTCTGAGGATCCATCCTTGTGGAAATTATGCTCTCCTGCTGCCAATATGGTGGCCTCCAATTTCCAGTGGGCCAGGCAGCATCAGCAGAAGCCAGAATCCATGTATTTGCATAGTAATTCCCTTCCCTCCCCACCAGTAAAAAAGACTGGTAAAAGTGCAGGTAAGAGCAATAACGAGAGTACGTCTCTGTAGGGAGACTGCAAAGCCTGTGAGCCACTGCCATCTTTTCACAATGTGGCAGATTACATTTCAGAAGCAGGGCCAGGTGAGGGCATGGACTAAGGCAGGTGCTTCTGCAGCTCCTGTTTGTAATTAGCTCAGGTCTGTGCGTTCTTTGACTCTGCACCACGTTGCTACTGGGCTGGTGGCTTAGTCTTCCACAGCAACTTGCCAGAGTGCTGGGGTAGGACAGCTGGGAGAAATGATGAGCCCTTAGTCACCTATGAGGAGACTAAGATTCTGACCAGATTCTGACAGCAAGCTTAGCACAGAACTTTGATAAAGCTCCCTGATTGTATACGGACTGCCCTGAGTCTGTCCGTGTCTTTCTTCTCGCCTCTGGCTATTTGTTGGCAAAGGAACAAGGATTTGTCAAATAATAAGCATTCACACCTATTAAATTAGTCATTTAGCATAACTTTCCCATCCATGCTTATGTAAAAAGGCCTGCCACCAAGTATTGGAGAGTGTGAAAAGCAGCCATGGGAAAGCTACACCTAGGCATACTATATAAGAGTGTATATCTACTATACATGTTACATAATATATACATCATATGTGATGTATAATATATACATATGTGTATTACATAAAACACAGACATGTGGTCAGTCACACACAGATGTCTTTTTTTGTTTATTCATTAATTGATTTCTTCTTTTATCTATTTACTCGGAAAATTCAGTCCAGACCCTGCATTACACATGCCATCATGTGTTTTCTTTGTATAGGTGTGGGATTGTATGTACCATTTCTGAATAATTTTTGTCTTTCACATAGCTCAATAAGGATGAGACCCATGTCTGTTCTGATCACTCTGGTATCCCCATTGCTCAGCGCTGAGACTGATACAGAGCATATGTTCCCATTTTTAAAACAATAAAGAAATGATTAAGCGGTGGACAAGACATAACCTCTGTCTTCAAAGAGGTTAAGTCCGGTTGAGTGGATGAACAAGCCAGTAAATGCTTAGGATGGGAGTAAGAACAAAGTGCTTTGGAAGCTGAAAAAGTAGAGGCTTCTGTCTTAGTCTTGGAGTGTCAAGGAAAACATTCTGGAGGGATTTAGGTGTAAGGATCTGCAAGATGAGTCTAAGCAGATAACTAGCTAAAGTGGGGGTAGATAGAACAGAATTCTATCAAAAAGCCAAACCAAACACAAAAGCAGCATGTACAGAAACCAGAGAGGGAGGGAAAGAGGGAGGGAGGGACGGAGAGAGAGAGAGAGAGAGAAAGAGAGAGAGGGAGAGAGAGAGAGAGAGAGATTGTTGAGCTTTGTTCAGGAAACTCCAAGTAGTTTATCATGGTTTTTACAGAGATGTGACGTGGGGAAATGGGGAAAGATGATGATGGGCCCATAAGTAAAGGCTGGATCAAGCTCTGCTGAGTTTGGACCTTTTTTTTAAGGCAATGGATAATCACTGGAGTGCTTTAAGCTGAGAAATAATATAAGATTTATGATTTTGAAAGGGTGTATAGAGAATGGAATGCAGAGAGAATGGAAAGCAGAAAAATTAGTTATGAGGCTGCTGAAATAATTCTAGACTATTGATCACGGTGGCCTTAAACAAAGTAGTGGTATTTGGGACAGAGAAACAAGCAGAATGTTGGGAGTTCGTATCATACTTACACAAGCTCGCATGCACGCGCGCACACACACACACACACACACACACACACACACACACACTTAGATTTTTATTAAATTAAAATTGTGTTTTATACATTATTCTGACAGTTTTAACTTAGCTTTATACCATAAAAAATCAAATATATATTCATGTCTTTTTTTGTATGTTTGGTTGCAGTTTTGGTTAAGGCATACATGCATACATATATATACATACACTCTCCTAGATTTTCTTCTAAAATATTTATTGTTCTGTTTTTTTATATTTTAAGCTTTTAATTGATGTGGAATTTGATTTTTTTGTATCAGATGGGATTTAACTTTATTGTTTTCCATATGACTAGTGCCATTTATTAAATAAACCATTCGTTTTCCCATTGAATTAAAATACTATTTTGTGATATGTTAAAGCTTATGACCATAGTTTATATCTGAATTTACTTATTCTCTATTTTGACTCAATGATCTCTTTGTTCTTATGGAAGTAAAACTTTTAATTATAGTGTATTTTATTTATTGTAATATGTGGTTCCTCCCTAGTAGGCTTCATAATTAAGCATTTGGGGGCTATTGCAAGCATTCATTTTTCCATATGAATCTTGAAATTACTGTATTGATACGAAGATTTGTTAAGACTATAATTGGAAATGCATTAAATTTATTAATTTTGGTAGAATTGATATTTTTATAATATAAGGTATTTGCATCCTAAAATGTGGAATATTTTTTCCATTTGCTCAGTTTTTGTTTTCCCTCTTAAAATTTAATAGTTCTCTTAACATAAATTCTATGCCTTTCTTATTACGTGTATTCCAATGATTTTATAGTTTTTATTGCTACTTTGAGTAGAATATTTCCCCATTGCTACTTCTCGATCCTTACTGCTAGAGAAAAGCTATTGATTCTTTCTATAATTATTTTATATTCAACTACTCACCATATTTTCTTATTAATTCTAGAAGCTTTTTTCTATAAAATATAGATTGTAAATGTTTTGATTACCAAAAAAAATAAAATAAAATAAAAATAAAAAGCAAAGCAAGAAAGAGCCTCGAAATTAAAAGACTTTCTCGGCTTTCTAAATGTATAGTGTTGTATTTTCATAACTCATCATTTGCTAAAACCTCCAACATTATATTGAATAACAATCGTGATAGAAGCATATTTGTCCAATTTCTGATTTTAGTTGAAATGTTTTTAGTATTTCCCTATTTAGAATAAGCTTTGTTTCTGGTTCTGGAAATCACCATTTGTTATACTTGAGTAGTTTCTTTATATTCCTGTTTTACTCAAAATTTTTATTAACATTGTTGAATTTCAGACTTTTTGGAACCTACTGATACAATACAATCATATTATTTTCTCATTTAATTTTATAAATGTCATGATTTATACTGACAGATTTTTTACTATTAAACTACTTTTTCATTTCTGATATAAACATCACTTAGTCATGATGTATTATTCTTTTATAAATTGCTAGGTTCTATTTGCTACTATTTTAGCAAATATTCATAAGAGAAATTGGTCTTAGTATATACCATATCAGGTTTTGGCATTGAAGTTATGTGTGCTTGATAAAAAGAATTGAGTAGTTTTAATTTGTCTATGGCCTGAAAATATTTAAGTAACTTTGGAATTATCTAATTGTTTTTAAGGGCTAGCCAGAATTCAGCTTGCCCATTTCTTATTGGGTCAATTTTTGTCATTTATATTTTGCCAGAAAATTACACATTTACACACTTTTTGGCAGAACATTGTATGCTTCTTTTTTTTTTTTTTGATTTCTCTATTACTTAATATGCACCTATTTTCTTTGTCATTCCTAATTTACTATACTTTGTCTTAATTTCAGGTTTCATCTACTAATTTTTTAAGCTTGACATAGTTTTGTTAAGTAGAAGCTTTTTATTTACTTATTTATTTTTTGTTGCTGAAGGTATTTATGACATATATATATATATTTTTTAATTAATTTTATTGGGGTGACAATTGTTAGTAAATTTACATAGATTTCAGGTGTACAATTCTGTATTACATCGTCTATAAATCCCATTGTGTGTTCACCACCCAGAGTCAGTTCTCCTTCCATCACCATATATTTGATCCCCTTTACCCTCATCACCCACCCCCCACCCCCTTACCCTCTGGTAACCACTAAATTATTGTCTGTGTCTATGAGTTTTTGTTTCTCATTTGTTTGTCTTGTTCTTTTTGGTTTATATACCACATATCAGTGAAATCATAGGGTTCTCTGCTTTTTCTGTCTGACTTGTTTCACTTAGCATTATTCTCTTGAGATCCATCCATGTTGTCACAAATGTTCCTATATCATCTTTCCTTAACGCCGAATAGTATTCCATTGTGTATATGTACCACAACTTCTTTATCCATTCATCTATCGAAGGACATTTTGGTTGTTTCCATGTCTTGGCCACCGTAAACAAAGCTGCAATGAACATTGGCGTACACGTGTCTCTATAGAGAAATGCTTTTATATTTTTGGGGTAGATACCCAGGAGAGCGATTGCTGGGTCATATGGTAATTCTATTCGTAATTTCTTGAGGAACCTCCACACTGCCTTCCATAGCGGCTGCACCAGTCTGCATTCCCACCAACAGTGTATGAGAGTTCCTTTTTCTCCACAGCCTCTCCAACACTTGTTACTATTTGTCTTGTTGATGAAAGCCATTCTGACTGGGGTGAGGTGATATCTCATTGTGGTTTTCATTTGCATTTCTCTGATGATTAGCGATGTTGAGCATTTTTTCATATGTCTATTTGCCATTTGTATATCCTCTTTGGAGAAATGTCTCTTCAGGTCCTCTGTCCATTTTTCAATTGGGTTGTTTGTTTTTTTGTTGTTGAGTTTCATGAGTTCCTTGTATATTTTGGATATTAGCCCCTTATCAGAGGAACTGTTTGCGAAAATCTTCTCCCATTCAGTTGGTTGCCTCATTATTTTGTCAATAGTTTCTTTTGCTGTGCAGAAGCTTTTCAGTTTCATATAATCCCATTTGTTTATTTTAGTTTTTACTTCCATTGCCTTTGGAGTCAAATTCATAAAATGCTCTTTGAACCCAAGGTCCATAAGTTTAGTACCTATGTTTTCTTCAATGCAGTTTATTGTGTCAGGTCTTATGCTTAAGTCTTTGATCCATTTTGAATTAATTTTGGTAAATGGTGACAGATAGCAGTATGACATATATTTTTGAGTATAGTTTTTGTTTTGCCTCATAGGATTTTCAATGAAGTAGTCTCCTTTTCATTGATTTCTAGAAGTTTTAGTTTCAATTTTGATTTTCTCTTTAAGAGTATATTGCTTAACTTCCAAATAGAGAAGACTTTTTGTTATTCTTTTGTTATTTATAAGTGTTTATTATTTTTTTACTACCGTTAGAAAATGTGATCTGCAAAATTTTTACTTAGAAATATATTGTGGGAATTTTGTGGCTAAGTAATTAAACAATGTTTGTAATTTTTTCATATACATATAAGTTTCTTCATATACACATGATTTGTTCATACTCACAAACATGTATATACATATGTACTCACAAACACATAGATGTACCTGTACATCTATGTGTTTTGAATTTGTTGCTTTGCTAGATTTTATTTTATTTTTCCTCTGACTTTCCTTGTTACTTTCATTTTTATTGTCATTAATATTTATTTAATTCATTTATGAGTTTGCTATTTTAATATTTGATCTTTTTGGCTCTGCTAAGGGGAATTCGTACAGTTTTCCATTAAAATTTTATTTTTATTAAGTTTTTCTTTTATTGATTGTTTCATTGTACATACTTTTATTTAATTTCTGTATGATATTGCTTTTTTGTCTGTTAGAGTCATCTGATCCTGAGAGAGGTATATTAAAGTTTCCTGCTATAATTATAATTGTATAGAGTTCTTTCATTCTTAATTTTTAATATATATAACAACTTTATTAAATACGATTCACATACCATACAGTTCACCTATTTAAAGTGTAACGCTCAATGGGTTTTAGAAATTTCATAGTTTTGCAACTATTAATTACTACAATCAATTTTAGAACATTTTTAATCACTCCATGAAGACATTCCATATTAATTAGTAACCAACTTTTAATTGTTTTTGCTCTATACATTTAGCTGCAGTGTTGCTTGATTTATGTAGGTTTATGTCTCCTAGATCTTTGTAAATTATAATCTTGTTTTAAATGTCTATTAATCCTGATGAGCACTTTTACCTTAATTCTACCTTACTTGATATTATTGCTTTCCCTTTCTTGCTTTTACCTTTTTGTGGTTTCTTGGAATGGTTTTTTTCCTCTGCTTATTTTCAACCTTTTTAAAAAAGGTTTTTATATGTGTAATTTTTTTGTTTATTTTTTTTTTTTTTTAGTTTCAGGTGTACAAAGCAGCGTAATAGTTAGACATTTAAATCCATCGTAAAGTGATAACCCACCCACCCCAAGCTACTACCCTTCTGACAACTTATATAGCTGTTACGAACCATTGACTATCTTCCCTATGTTGTACTCCACATCCTGTGACTATATATACCTATAGATTTAGCTATAGTTGACATTCAGTATTATTCTTCTTCAGCTTCAGGTGTACAGCACATTGGCCACAAGTCTATGAAGTGATTCCCCCTGATAAATCTTGTGCCCATCTGGCACCTTACATTATCTTTACAACATTGTTGATTATATTCCCCAAACTGTATTAACTACCAATTTCTATTGCTTAATGCCTTCACCTTTTTCACCCTGTCCCCAACCCCATTGCCTTCTATCATCACCCTGATAGATCTAGTACCTATCTGGCACCATACCTAGTTTTTACAATATTATTGACTATATTCTTTATGCTATACCCTACATCCCCATGACTACTGTGTACCAACCAATTTGTACTTCTAAATCCCTTCCCCTTTCACCCATCCTTAACCTCCCTCCCATCTTAAAGAAGTCCATCTAAGATTCCTTGTAGTTCTGAATTGGTGGTAATGAACTCCTTCAGCTTTTTCTTGTCTGGGAAGCTCCTTACCTGTCCTTCAATTCTAAATGATAGCTTTGCTGGGA
Source organism: Rhinolophus hipposideros (assembly GCF_964194185.1). NCBI lineage: Eukaryota > Metazoa > Chordata > Mammalia > Chiroptera > Rhinolophidae > Rhinolophus > Rhinolophus hipposideros. The sequence goes on along the minus strand of NC_138056.1, from coordinate 74,841,843 downwards.
AGAGAAATCTTGGTTGTATATCATTGCTTTTCATCACTTGGAACATTTCCTGCCACTCCCTTCTTGCCTGCAAATTTTCTGTTGAGAAATCAGCTGCCAGTCTATGGGGACTCCCTTGTAAGTAACTAACTGCTTTTCTTTTGCTGCTTTTAAGATTCTCTTTTTGTCTTTAACTTTGGCATTTTAATTATGATGTGTCTTGGTGTGGGCCTCTTTGGGTTCATCTTGTATGGGACACTCTGTACTTCTTGGGCTTTTATGTCTATTTCCTTTACCAGGTTAGGGAGATTTTCTGTCATTATTTCTTCAAATAGGTTTTCTATTCCTTGCTCTCTCTCTTCTCCATCTGGTGCCCCTATAATGTTGGTACACTTGATATTGTCCTAGAGGCCCCTTAAACTGTCCTCAATTTTTGAATTCTTTATTCTTTTGTTCTGATTGGGTGTTTTCTGCTACCTTATTTTCTACATCGTTGGTTGGATTCTCTGCTTCATCTAATCTACTGTTGCTTCCCTGTAATATATTCTTCATTTCCATTATTGTATCATTTATTTCTGACTGGTTCTTTTACTTATGGTTTCCATCTTCATTTTTATGCTTCCTATCTCTCTGTTGAAGTTCTCCCTGAGATCAGTGAGCATTCTTATGACCAGTGTTTGGAACTCTGCATCTGGTAGATTGTTTGTCTCCATTTTGTTTAGTTCTTTTTCTGGAGTTTTGTTTTGTTCTTTTATTTGGCACATGTTTTTCTCCTCATTTTGGCTGCCTCCCTGTGTTTGTTTTTATGTATTAAGTAGGGCTTCTATGTCTTCCAGTATTAGTAAAGTGGCCTTATGTAGGAGGTGTGCTATGGGGTTCAGTGGTGCAGTTCTTCTGGTCACCCGAACCATGTACTCTAGGTGTGTCCTCCTCTTGTAGTTGAGCTTTGGTTGATAATTGCACATCAGTGGGAGGGACTGAACCTTGGGCTCGCTGGTTGTGAGAACTGGCCTTGACTATAGTGGAAGAGTTGTTGTGCAGGGGCTGATCCTACAGAGCAGGATCTGCCTCAGCAGGACTCTGGTGCCTGCCCAATCCGCCTCTTGGATGTGTTGTACTTGGAGGTGGTTGGGTGATGCTCCAGCTTGTTTTGAAGCTGGCCACTGGGAGTGCCAGCCCTAGGACCACCTTGGAGGGGATCCGCTGTATGTCATGTTCAATCAAAGCCTGTGACCCACCTGGGCCCACCCAGCAGGAGCCACAAAGAAATCCGCAGATGTCTGCTGCCCATGCTGTGCTTGGAAGGACCTTGAGACGCCAAGCTGTGAACCAAGGCCGGCTGCCGCTAGTGCTGGCTTAGGGCTGCTCAGCCAGAGGTACAGGATGTGCTCAAGCCAGATGCTGCTTGTCTGGGTTTTGCAAACCTTTGATCGTCCCTAGGAAAGTCTGTAGCTTGAATTAAGGCTGGCGCTCTGCCCGAAAAAGCCACTGGAAGTGGCCTGGGGGTGCCTGAGAGTTGGTAGGGGCCAGGTGTCAAATAGCCAGGGCACAGTGAGCTAACGGAGGAGACTCAGAAATGGCTGCCTCCAGGAAGGGGGAGAGCTCAGCAAGGAAACAATAGCCTTGTCGTGTGGGGTGTCCGGCGGGGCGGCCTGTGGGGTCTCTGCTCCCGCTCCCCACATAAGAAAGCAGGACATGGTGAGGCCAAAAAGGAACACCCACGGAGCCATAGGTAGGGAAGTCATACCACTATGGTCTCACTGGAGGCTGGGTTTACATGACGTGCGACCTGCTGTCCGCTTTGCTGCCAACCGACCAACTCTCCTCGACTCTCCTTACTCTCCTTCAGTCTCCTCCTTCACTCTCCTTGGCTCCCCTCCATAGCCGCGGCAGTTCTATCAGTGACCAATGGCTTAATGGCTACAGCTGATGGCCAACCAGCCACAGCTGACGGCCATCCACTATCTGAGCCAGCCCCTCTCCACATGAGGCCGAGAGCCTGGAAACTGCTCTCTGGGGCTCTGTCCCCACAAGCCTCTACCAACTCCCTCGTCCAGGAGAAAGCTGCCTCTCCAGCCCCCATCCGAATCCAGACAACTCAGTTCCTGCCTATACCCCATGTCCCTGCCGCCTCTCTAGTCACTGTCCCAGCGCTGAAGCTCAGAGTAAGTGATTCCGTTGGTGGTTAAGTCTGCGTACTGTCCCTTTAAGAGGAACACCTGTGAGTGCAGCTGCCCTTAGTCTCAATCAGTCACATCTCTGCTGGTTTTCACAACCAGAAATTATGGGAACTTCTCTTCCCAGCACTGGAAGCCTGGGCTGGGCTGGGGCTGGGACCTTTCGCTCCTCTGTAGGGTGGAGAATACCTCATACCCAAAATATCCCTCCCAATCTTTAATGGTCACACACAGGTGTGGGCCCAGCCCGTTCTGAATGTCTGCCCTTCCTACCAGTCTGGAGGTGGCTTCTGTGCGTCCTTAGTTGAAAGTCTTTAGTTCAGCTTGATTTTAGGCAATTCTCGATAATGGGTGTTTTGTACATTAGTTGTAATTTTGATGTGGTTGTGAGAGAAGGTAAGCACAGCATTTACCTACTGTGCCATCTTGATTGTCCTCTTATAAGTGTAATTTTTATAGATTGGGTGAGAATTTCTGCCATCTGATGAGAGAATTTGTTTGTTTACATTTAATGAAGTGTGTATTTGACTGATTTTCTTTATCTTAATTTATAATTATTTTATGTTGTTTTTTCTTTACTGTACTTTTGCCGTTTTGATCATAGTAAAATTCAATATGTATGAATTTTATGAATTTCATTTTGAAATTCTGTATAGAAATTATATATCTATATCTATATATCTATGTCTATATATCTATATATATATTATCTTACAGTTTAAAAACTCTGTTCTATTTTCCTATTTCATTATTGGTTATCTTCCTTGTCCTATTACTAAAATTAGATCCATGTGTTTTTCATTATTTTAAAGCAAAATATCATTTATTTCCCTACTAAGAATGCAATTTTTCCCAAATGACCCAGTTCCTTTTTAAAAGGGAACTTTAGTTTGCTGTTACTTTTCTCCTTTTCCCCTCCTTCTGTTTCTCCTCAGCCTCCCAACTCCTGGGTTTTGCTGGGACTGTTTGGTTGCAGATGATGAGTAAAATTTAACTCACAGTTGTCAATAGTTTCCCTTTACCTCATTTCAATAATCTTTATTTACATTTATGTTACAAATTTCCAGATAATTTTTCATTATAATATATCTACGAGGTGTGATCACAAAATATGGTGAATATTTAAATTAAAAAATTATTACAGTAAATGACACGTTGTTGTCTTTAATGCCCCTCAGAATATCCCCCCTTGCTTCATATACACTTATCCAATCGTTCTTGACACTTTCTGAAGCAGTTCTGGAAGTCCCCTTTCGTGAGTGTCTTTAGTTGTGCTGTCATGGCTGCCTTGTTGTCCTGAATTAATTCAATACGTTTTTCTTTTATGGTCATTTTGACTTTGGGGAAGAGCCAGAAGTCGCAAGGTGCCAGATCCAGTGAATAAGGTGGATGAGGACACATTAAATGTTTTTATTTTACAGAAATTGGCATACCAGAAGTGATGTGAGACATAGAGTGTTTGATCACACCTCATATATCTCCATTAGAGTGTGTGTATGTGTGTGCGTGTGCGCGCGCGTGTGTGTGTGTGTGTGTGTGTGTGTGTGTGTGTGTGTGTGTGTATTGCAAGGTTCATTGCTCAATATTTTTACTTTTCCCATCTTCTCTTACCTGGACTCCTCTGTTCTGTTCTATTTGTTGTTTGGTTAAAATGTTTTCTCAGTTATTTTCCTTAGGTGTTTCACTGAGTGGTATGGTTTCTCTGAATGTTTGCCAGACAGACATCTTGGCTGGGTAATGAATTCTTAGATTTAAACTGTCTCAGCATTCCACATATATTATTCCACCATCAGCTAGCTTCTAATTCCTTTAAATTTTTTTTTTTTTTGAAAATTGTTGTTCCTTGCAAGTTCAAAGGTTTTCTTCATTAAGCTTTTTATCTCTGTATTTCAGGAATTTAACCAGATATTCGTGTGTGTGTGTGTGTGTGTGTGTGTGTGTCTGTGTGTGCGTGCGTGTGTGTGTGTGTTTTCTTACCAATCCTGGCTGAAACTTTTGCCTTTTCCATAAGTAGATTTAGAATTTTGTACAGTTCAGAGGAAAATTCTATTATTGGTTAATTATAGTCTTTCTCCATTGGTTACTTTTTAAATTCTAGACCTCACTGTTTTTAGAGATTGTACTTCTTCATAAATTATTGTACTAAATCTGTTTATAGTCAACAGAATGATCACAGACAAATATCTATAATATGAGGGGATATCTGCTATTTTATAAGAAAGGCACAAGATGTGCTTTGCTATTTGAAAGGAAGGATTAGCAACTTGTAATATTGGAGTGTACTTTCCTGATGCTTTACTTTTTAGATGTAGTTTCTGGATGAAAAAAATATTCCACAATACTCAGGGTTTGGCTTCATCTCCATTATGCCACATTTTTCTCTATTAAAATATATATCCTGTGTATTGTATATATTTAAAGCGTACTTTAGCATATTCTAAAAATACACATACTGTAAACGTAACCAATATAAATATTTTGTACCTGAAGCTCTTGCTATGCTTCTAATAATATCTATTTCTTTGGGTATTCAAGATTAATATTAAATATGTTAGAAGATTTCCCCTATTACTATGCTTAGCAAATTCTTTTTTAGATCAAAGATAGAAAAATCCCTGTTTTTTTATTTGAATATGTATCTTGTTGTCTTTAAGTATCTAATCAAATTTTGAAAATCTTAAGGACAATTAATTTTAGTTCACCTACACTTAGAAATAGATATATGATATATGCTATAGTCTTTTTGTCGAGGGACAGAAATGCCACAAATGCAGCCAAAAGAGGAGAATTATATGCCTCTAAAGTAGAAAAATCACTGTTTAACCCTTCATAGATTAAGAACAAAACTGATATTTTTCCCATTATTATCCCATCATTTTTACTTACTGGCTATAAAGTACTCTGAACCTACAAAGATTTTATCTCGTTCCACCAAGATTCAAATGAGACGATATTGATAGATCAGATTCAAAACAATTTCCCTTAAAATTACAATTTGGGCAGTGTTGTGTGTATTCTTCTTTTATAATGAGCCTTGATTTCTTTTGGCACCTAAATGGGGGGGATTGACTCCCAGGCTGAGTGTGAGGATTGGCTAGCCCCACAGTGTATGAGATTCTGTGTGTGGGCTGACCCCCTCAGAGGGGGATCCCTCCCCACCCTGAGCTCTTCTGCCTGTTGAGACCACCCTTTGGCTATGCTGATTGTTTAGCTAACTGGGTGGTGCTTTGATATAGTCTGAAGCCAGTTTTTGGGTATGTTGTTTTTGGTGTCTCTTGGGCGGGGCTTCCATGCAGGGCTATTTCAGCCTTGTCTATGACCGGTTTGGGGATATCTGGTAGGAGCTACAAAGCTATATGTGGTTGGTTTCTGTCTGTGGTGAACCTGGAGGCATGTGGTGGTGGCCTCAATGTGAACCAACACCTGCTGACACCAATATTTGGCATGGGGCAGTTTAGCCAAAGGTCCAGGGCCCCCAGGCCTTTTGCTACCTGCTGGCTGACAGTAAGGCTCAGCCACTGAAAAAGCCTTCTTAGGTGTGTGGGTTGGGCTGGTTGACCTGGTGTTGAGAATGCCTTTGGCAACATAGCACTAGCTGGGCCGGGTGGGCTCCCAGGGAGTCACGAGGCATGGTCATTAGTTTTTACAAAGTTAATGCAGTTTTGGTTCTTGTACCAGTGCTGGGTCTGTGACCACTTCGCAAAAACTACCTGAGAACACTGCAGCCAAGCACCGCTCTCCTCAGGCCCACGGGTGTCCGAGAGCTGCCCATGAGAGGCTGTGGCGCAGATAGTGGCTCACTGCCCACCACCAAAAGTTTCCCAGCTGCTGTGGCCTTCTGCTGCTGTAAAAATGCTTCTGCAGCTTGTTGGGTAAGGCTGGCTGTCCAGGAGCTGAGAGTTCTCCTGGTGATGCAGTACTAGTTGTTTGGCACAGGGACCCAGGGTGTCATCAGGGTGGTAAAATACACCGATTTTACCAGACCTATGCAGGCTCAGATTTGGCCCTTTGGGGGAGGGTTCAACATAGAAAAGATGGCACACTCCTGTAGGCCACGTTTGAGGCAGGCTCTACACAGGGACAGTCGCACTTGTTCACTCAGTCCTTGCTACAAAACCACACAACTCAGTCTTTCCCCGTATGTCTCTTGCATTTTTCATGTTGCCGCCCCTCCATCAGAAACCAGGTGAGTGTTTGCAAGCTAGTGAGTCTGTGTGTGGGCCCTTTAAATGGGTATCTGGGTTTCTAGCTGCCTTCTGTCTCACCGGAATGGGCAGACAGAGTCCTCACTGATTTTCACTACCAGACGTTGTGTGGACTGTTCTTCCCGGCATAGGACCCCTGGGCTCGGGAGCCTGGCATGGGGCTGGGACCCCTCCATGTTCTGGGGGACCTCCATCACCAAGGTGTCCCTTCTGGTGTTCAACCACTGTGTGTGGGTTTGGGGTCAGCCTGTTTCGTGTCTCGGCCCCTCCTACCAGTCTCGATGTGGCCTCTTCTTTATAGCCTTAGTTTTAAGGGTTCTGTTCAGCTAGTCTTCAGATGATTCTTGAGGTTTATTCTATAATTTATTTGTAATTTTGGTTTGATCCTGGGAGGTAGTAGGCATAACGTTTACCTAATCTGCCATCTTGGACCTTCTCTGATGTCTTACTCTTTTGATACTATGCTTGTTAGATAAGATTTCATATTAGACTTCACTTTAAGACCTGGCTCTGCCACTAATAGCTGTGCGAACTTTGGCAAATTTCATTATATTGCTCACCTGTAAAATGAGGACAATTAAAAATATCTACTTGGTAGGGATTTTTTAAAAATATGAAATTAAATAATTTATGAAAAATTTGGCATATTGCTTTGTACTCATTTTTCCATTCTTACTGGAACTGCCTAATTCAGTCAATACAATCTCCTTTTACAGACATTGAAACGTTTTTCTGGCTGCTGTCTTTGACTCTGGTCTTGGCACCCTTAAGTCCATCTTCAATATTGCTGATTAATTAACAACTCATCGTTCTGCTCCCCAGCCATTATCCAGTTACTACTTACTCTTCCTTGACCATGCTGGGATCTTCTACTTTCCTGGTTTATCCATATTCCATTACGGCCCATCTGCTAGTATGCTTGCTCTTTCCTTGTTGGCCTTTTGGAACCCACTCTTTCTTCAAGTCTCCCTTCAAATGTTATCTACCTGAGGAGAGAGTCAGTCTTTTTCCATGCCTCCATAGATATTCCTGTATGCCTGTTACAACCCAATCACATCGTAATTCAATTATCTGTGAGGGCCCATGTGAGAAAAGAATATGTTTAATTGTTTTGGTATCCTTAGATATGGCACAATTGTAGCTTTAAATATTTGATTATATTTATTAAACAAATACTTAGGCCAATGTTTAGTTTGTATGAATGAAGTCTAAGTCTCAATGTGCCAGGTATTAGGTATGCAGACATAAATGGGAGAAGGTCCTTGTCATCAAGAAGTACACAGTGTGAAGTTGGACAGACGGCATGAGGGGCAAAAGATTCATGTCATGAGTGAACAGACTTTTTCATCTACAGCTGAAGATGTCAGCATTTATGCTATTCATGTTTTTAAAAGAGGTGAATTAACAGTAACTTAAAATTCTGACTTCTAACTTACTTGTTAATGAAAGCAGTTTTAAGTTTTGTCTCTTGAGGAAATGTATTCTTATAGACCCAAATGTCAAACTGTCATTTTATCTTATGATATGAGGAGATTAGCATTGTCTATATGTTTCAAGTGATTTACTGTAAGTATGGGGTTTGTATCAATCGTAGGTGGAACCTTGGGAGTGAGAGCTGCACCAGTTGTCGGAGCTGAACTACTTTTTCTGTGCTTTCTAAATTTTGAGATAAAGCTTACAATGGAAGTCCTGGCTATTGATAGCATATTTGAAAAAGTTGAAGTGATCTTTCCCTAGTTTTAATTTTTTAAGCTCTAAGAATTTTTTTCTTCTTTTCTGATCTTGTACAGTTTAACAATTGTGAGAACAAAAAAATCTTTATTAGTTAATTGAATATTGTGGTTTATATAAAATTACCATGTATAGTAGTTGAGTGTAATATTCAAAATAATTCAGTTTTTCTTTATTGATACAGATCATTTTTTGCCTACTGATAGGCCTTGATGTCATTATTTGAGAACTGACAATCCTTGTACCGTAAAGTACAGAAGTGCTTTTTAAGGCAGAAAGGATTTCTGGTGCTGTACTCACAGAGTAGTTTTTATTTTGTTGTCTTTGGTGAATTTATGTCTTATTTTCTGGATGATTCTTTGGGATTTTGGCATTGCAAATAGAATATACAGTTACTGTATTATGTCTATATCTGGGTTCTTAATAACAGTGAGGGTTTTTTCAATGTTATTAAATATGCAAGTTAGAATAAATTCTGTTTTTCTTTTTTGTACCTATAGGCCCACAGTCCTTGTAAGATACAACTCTCAAAAGTATAGAAGCAATCTATGGAATATTTTCAGTGTCACATGGGATTTTGTGTTCAGAAAATGTAGTCAGATTATAAGAATTTTTATTCTGAATTTAGTTTCTAATTAGCATTTCATAATTAAAAAATTTAATAACGTCTTTGACAGGACATTGTCTTTGAAATTTAGTTTGTATTAGACTTATTTTGTTATAATACAGTGGTGGTGATGTAAGGATCTGGCATAAAAGAAGTTTTAGTGAAGGAATTTTCAGACAGATAGTAGTCAAACCACGAGAGTGTGGTTTTATAAGCCAAGAGAGAAGGGAGATTTAGGAGGAAGAGACGATCAGTAGAATCAAATTAAAGGAAAACAACAAACAAGATTAATTAAGATAAGGACTAACAGTATATATTGGTTTAAGTAATTATAAAAGCAGTTTCAGTGGAGTGGTTGGAGCTGGCGCCAAATTGCGGTGAGTATCATCGATCTTGTTTTCTCCCATGCTAGGTATCTGAACACATAGATGCTATTATTATCAATTCTGCCTGGTATTATTATTAGTGAATGTAACATACGTTGAAGGGCAATCTGTAACGTGACAATGTGAGGTGAGTGGTGATTGATGTTTTTATCTTAATAGGTAACTTTCTCAGCTTGCCTTGAACATCAAATCTATCAAACTAAAATTAATGTGAAAAGCTTCTTAATAAAGGGATTCTTTTCACTTAGATTTTAACTTCTTTTCATTACACATTGATTTCAAGAACTCCTTTGTCAAACTGACCTCTTAACTTGGCTACCACAGTGTTTAGACCAGGGTTTCCAAACTTTTTTCAACGTTTTTAACCAAGGGTCATATGCGGTAAAATACGCAAACGGCCAGGCCACTTACTCAAGGTGAAGTACGTATTGCCTCACCTGGTGTATTTAAGTAAACTAAATATATTTTTGGAATTTGCTGCGGGCCAATTAACAATGGATTGCGGACCGCAGTTGGCCCGTGGGCCACAGTTTTGACAACCCTGGTTTAGAGTGTATATAGTAAGCTTTCAAAAAAAATTGATTTTTTGTAAACTCTATTTGTAAAATAATATTGTTAACTGTTTTCTTCCCTCACTTCTGGATGGGAGAACCCTTAGGGAATAGTAGGTAGGAGCAACAAGCCAAGCCACCGACAGTCTAGACTGCTGTGCAGTCCAACAGGACGCTAGCAGAGTGACCTGTCTTTTCCCCATCCTGATTTTCAGGACCTCCTTCTAAGATGGAGTAGACTAGGCAAGAAAATATAAATATGTAAACTACATGTATTGATTTCAGCTGTTGGAGAGGAAAAACAATTCTCTACCTTCCTCAGTTCTTTTGGCTGTTCTAAGAAATAAATTGACATAAGACAGATAAACAGAAGAAGAACCAATTTAATTGTGTATGTACTGAGGCGCCATAAGGGGCCCACACATGGTCCGGCAATTGGGCCATATATGCCATTCTGAACTAAGGAGAAGGAGTAGGAGGCTGGCACTTCAAAGGAGAGGAGGGTAATTCTCATGGAGGTGGAAAAACAAAAATTGCCTGGGCTATGTGGAGACAATGGGGTATAGAGATGTCTTAGGTATCTAAGCCCTTCGGAGTTTTCCTCCCACACATAATCCATATTCTTTGTAGTTATTTGGTGGTAGTACTTCCTGGGCCAGGCCCTGTATCTAAATTCCTTTAGGCACTTAACGGGGAGGTAAAAAGCCCTTTCTAAGTCTTTTGTTTCTTAAAAATAATCAGCATAAAATAATTCTAATGCCAAAGAGACATATTTTGGGGTGGCAAATCCTGCTCCCCTACACAGCCAAAGTCAAAGGAGAAGCAAAAGAGTGACTCTAATAGAAGCTTTTTTTAGCGTCAACTCTTTTATTTGTGTTGTATTTTTCTTCTTTGGACCATAAATTCCCTCCTTATATTTCCTCAGAACATCCTCAAGGGTAGATCTACCTGATCACATGTGTCTCTGTTTCTAATTACTGTATAATGCACTGTGTGTGTGTGTGTGTGTGTGTGTGTGTGTGTGTGTGTGTGTGTGTGTATTTCATTATAATTCCATTACTATAAGGTAGTGTTCTGTTTGCGACAGTATCTAGGAGTGAGTATGAACTTAGAAAACTTAACAAAGACCTTTTAACTCGAGCTCCTCAGATTTCTACTCTACTCTTGGCTATTCTCACTTTTGTGGGTGAAAGAATGCAAAGCATTCCACAGTTCTGCCATTTTTAATTCCTTTTGTCTTTCCTCCCTGGGGTCTAGCTGACCTGCAGGACTTCCCTTGAGATTACTCATTGAAGTCCTTCTGTTTATAGTAGATAGCCTGATCCCATTCCCCACTCATGTACCATAGAATCCCTTTCTGCTTGATATTTCCCACTTAACAAATGTATTTTGATAAGTAAGATGGTAATATTGGATGGATATAATCTAGAGATATTTTTATAGATGCCTCTATAAAAAGATCTTTTAACAATGAGGGAAATCATTAAGGAAAAGATGTTATTTGTGCTAATTACAGCAAATGGAGTAGGGTGTTGAAAAGAAAAGTTAGACTTTCAGCATTTAAAAATTTAATGCTCTAGGGGATGGGGGAGGGAGGGAAGAGCACAGAGGATTTTTAGGGCAGCAAAACTACTCTGTGGAACACTATCATAATAGACACATGTCATTATACCTTTGTCAAAACCCAAGGATGTACAACACCGGAGTGACCCCTAATGTAAACTATGGACTTTGGGTGATAACGTTGTGTTAACGTAGGTTCATAGATTATAACAAATGTACCAGTGCAATGCATGATGTTGATAGTGGGGGCCAAAGGTGCTGGTGTGTGGAGGGGACCGGGGCATATGGAAAATATCTTTGCATTCTGCTTAATTTTGTTATGACTCTAAAAGTGCTCAAAAAAATAAAGTCTGTTTAAAAACAATAATGTTTATGCTCATTAACATCTTAGAATGGAAGCATCCAGAAGATGAACTGAAATTTACTTTCTCTAACTCAATAATGAATGAATTAACCTATTTGAGACACTTGTAGACCTGAGGGAAATACCTCTCTTGTTTCACTCACTAAGCTATCTCATTTGATATGCATTAAAAAAACTAAAAATTCAATTATTTGTATTATACTTCACTAACATGTGTTTCCCATTTACCTCTAGGTTTGAAGTTTGAGGAAATTCAAGAAAAATTTGGTGAGGAGTTCTTTAATATATGCTTTGATGAGAATGAGAGAGTCCTTCGAGCTGTAGGTGGCACATTGCAGGACTTTTTCAATGGCTTTGATGCTTTGTTGGAACACATTAGAACTTCTTTTGGAAAACAGGCCACTCTGGAGTCACCATCATTCCTATGCAAGGAGCTCCCTGAAGGTACTCTCATGCTGCACTACTTCCACCCTCACCACATTGTGGGGTTTGCAATGCTGGGGATGATAAAGGCTGCAGGAAAGAAGATCTATCGGTTGGATGTGGAAGTGGAGCAAGTTGCGAATGAGAAACTGTGCTCTGATAGTTCAAACCCAGGCAACTGTAGCTGTCTCACTTTCCTTATCAAAGAATGTGAAAGCACTAATATCACGAAGAACCTTCCACAAGGAACCTCCCAAGTTCCCGCGGACCTCAGAATTAGCATCAACACCTTCTGCAGAGCCTTTCCTTTCCACTTGATGTTTGACCCCCACATGTTAGTCCTCCAGCTGGGGGAAGGCCTGCGGAAGCAGCTCCGATGTGACACTCACAAAGTGCTCAAGTTTGAGGACTGCTTCGAGATTGTTTCTCCAAAGGTCAATGCCACCTTTGAAAGGGTCCTTCTGCGCCTGTCCACCCCATTTGTGATTAGGACCAAGCCTGAGGCTCCTGGCACTGAGAATAAAGACAAGGTAAGTGACCATGAACTTGAGATGGGTGATGGGAACTCAAAGAGTGCATAATTAGTTCAGTAAATTACATGCTGGCTGTACTTGTAATTATTTAGGCAAGAGAGCTTAAAGTGCCATTTAGAAAATGACTGCTCCCTGGATGTATGTCATGAGATTTGGCTCCATTCCCAGCCATTTTGCATAGTGTCTGCATGTTCCATTAATTTATTTCAGCATATTAAAAGAAGATACTTATTAATACTAGCCATAGTAATTACAAAAATGATAGCACTCACTAAAAATCTGATACTGTAAACCCATGCACATTTCCACCGATGGAAGTCAAACTGTGAGGGAAATGGTAAGACTGGGTTCAACACTATGGGACTTGCTTTCCTTATACTTAAATAACTATAGGTCAAAAGCTAGCTACACTTTTAATACATTCTGTTCTAAATTTCACAATCCAGGAATATCTGGTTAACATCCTATTTCTGTTTTAAATGCAGAATAATGTATTTCCTGAAAGTTGGAAATGAAGTGACTATCTCAGGACTTCTGATTACATTTTAGTATTGGAATAGAGACTCATTTCTTTAGAACATCTTCACTTGTTGCGAATACAGTGAAATCTAGAAATCTTTCCTGTGGATTTCTTTGAATCCCTTTTGGGAAAATCTGGGTTATAAATTATAAATAAATGATGAAAAGATAAGAGAAATACATCTTAGAAAATTTGAATTTAAACGAACATATTCCCTAAGGTAAAATATTTTGAGAAAAAAGTCAACATTAAAATAAATAATAAATTAAAATGTAAAGAAAATCAGCCATGACTATTTTAAATTTGGTTATATACTTTCAGTGATTAAAGGAAGAATAATGTGAATTTCCAGATTAGACATTTGAATGTACATTCGGTTTTCAGTAGAGCTTCCTTTTAATATTTTGTGTCAAGATAGATAAAGTTCCGTTAGGCTATTCAGTTTGTTCCCAGGCATTTTGGGAAAGCTGTAAAAATGAACAGATTGCTCTGAGCTAAAGGAAGGAAGAATCGCAGAAACAATGAACACTCAGTAGATGAATAATCTAGACATATTCTGGAGTGTCTACAATAATAAAATAAATGAGGAAATAACCTCCTGAAAGCAGAGTCAAAGACATTTTTGAGGATGTATATAGCATTAGTTTCATAATTTATTAATTTTTATAATTTTAAAATTCAATGAAAAAAGTTTAAACAAAATATTTGAGAAAGATGAAAGGATGCATATTCAGTTAGTGTGACTCAATCAGATTAGAAAGAATCATTCTGTAATATTTTTATCATGTGAGGTCAGTGAATTGCAAACATCGAAGGAAAAGCCTGAAGATTCCAATTTGGCACATTTGGATATTTTAGTCTGAGTGAATTATTATTATGCATTCCTACATTGATTACACATGTTTTAAATAATATTTTTCTCATGTACTATATACATACTCAATAATTGCTACCCATTTTGAAGCTCTTTAGTTTGGAAGAACGTTGTCAAATGTATATTTTTGTCTATATGTGTAGTTGCTTGAAAATTGGAATTATTCTACCTTTGTAACATGGGTAATATTAAAGCTGTCTTACAGAAGTTCAAAATTTGGCTAGGAAGGTTTGAAGCATCTTTAGCTTTTAGAATTGAAGTTGATGTTTTGACAATGTGCCTGAAGTAGAATATATTATTACCAATGTTAATTGTTCTATATTTTGTGCAGATTTGTGAAAAATTAAATGCAATTTAAAGATTCTGTGTCAAATTTTCCCCCCTATATTTCATCTGGCTTGTATTTCTATTTAATTTGTATACCAGGGTAAGAAATAGACATAAGGAAACGATGACTCAAATGTCAAAGCCCCCTGCTAGTTCCAATTATAAGGGACTGTGCTCATTGAGAAGATGCAATTATAATTTAAACATGTTAGTGGCAGTTTAAAAATAAAGCAATAGGCAGGATTTTTAGTTAGAATAAGGATAACAGTCCTCTCATCCTCAGGTTTACATTTCTGTTTATTCACCTGGGTTTGCTGAAGTGGGGCATTTGGGAGGCTCCAGTTAGCCCAAATGGAAATTACAGTGAATGAAGTTGTGGCAGGGAGTCATAAGCAGGTGAACAGCATTGTTTAGTTATTATGTTTTCAAATTCCAAATTCGTGTTTTCTTAAGACATGGAAAGAAAAAAGAAAATGAGAGTTAAAATTATGATTCTGTTGATAAATTTGACCACGATATTCATTCTTTTCCCCATATCTCTTCCTGTTAATAGATAACACCATGTTGTCTGGAGGGTCTAATTTTTTAGTGGTCTTTGATAAGAAATGCTACTTTAAAAACTAATTTAGGATATTTATTCCTTTGTCTAGCAGTAAAGGCTTTCATGATACTTGAGCTATTTTGGCTATTCACTTAATACCAATGAACCACCACCGCTGTCGCTGTCGTCATAAAGCAAAACAAAACATAACAAAACAAAACAAAAGAACAAAACAAGAGCTAATCATGTAGCTGAATGACAGTAAATTATTCAGAATGGATTGTAATGCTTTTGCTAAACCATGATCTTTGCCATTTTGTGTTGTCAGTTAATGATTAACTGCATAGAGGTAGAGCATGCTTGTGAGCAATTTGGTGTGATACTAATGAAAAAGAAAGCCATCATCTTAGTTCCAAAGAATTTACATCTTGATTCTGTAGTGATGAGTTATAATGACAAAAGCATAGCAAGAGTGTAACTGAGAAGCATCTGATGCAGTAATCTTGGCCAGCCATTAATTCAACAGAGTTTTGAGGTTAGAAGGAAGTCTTCCCGATGGCATGACCGAGCTTTGATTCCCATTTTTTGGTTCCCTGTATATCTTCTCTAAGTGATCATCCATGCCTTGCATATTCTTCTGTATTTGCTTTTCCCCCATATGGCATTCCTATATATTTATATTTCTTGAAGCCCATCTTCCTTTTCATCATCTTTCCTTATTAGATATCAAGTATTAAATATGAATGAATTGGTTCATTATTTAAAAACAACAACAACAGATTCAGCATTAGGAATTGAGACTGAATTGGGAATCCATGTTAATTTGTGCTGTGTATCTTTCCGGTCATTCAAATATAATACTCTTCTGGGAACACAATTTTGGTTGCTACCTGAATCTGTGTATGCCGGGCTGCAGCTCCTTTGGCTCAAATAAATGTTTATTATTCTTTAAAAAATCTAATATTGTTCTGAGAATTTGGAAGTTTATCACGTAGATTTTTTGAGGCATTGAGAAAAAAATTTGTTGCAGTCTAATATGTAATTTTGGAGTTAACATTTGGTCTTATAAACCTAACATTCACGTAGGTTTCAAAGCTTTTTTGTGTGAAGAGATGTTTGTAGATAGGGCTGTTAGGAATTAGAGTAACGCACATGACTTCTTTCTCTGCATTGTGAGGTCATGATGTGTGGGGGAAGTGGCAATAGAGTCAGAGAGAGGTGTCTCAGGCAATTGTGATCTTAGTAAATCCCTGTAATCTCTGAGCCACAGAATCTAGACAAATAATATTTTTACTCCTTTACAAGTCATCCTTAACATAAATTTATATGAGGTCAGTTGATTATGAGGTTTTCTATCATCCCTATCATTCAATGAATTGAGATGTGTTTTTAAAGAGCAGAGGGGTATCTGACTTTTCAACCATAAAGAGCTCACTCTATTATCAAGACTAAGTTAAAATAATTCTCTGGTTGCTTATGCTGTCAGATAACTCAGAAAGTTATTTGTGAGGATTAAATAACATACCCATGTAAAATTCTTATTATATCTTTGGCCCCTGGGTTCAGTGTTGAATATGTTTATTAGTATCACTTCTACCATTATTATTATTATTGTTCCTTTCCACTTGTGACATTCCTCCTATCCATTCTCCCCCTCACTTCTTGCCGTATAGAAGGAAGTACTGGAGGTCAGTAGGTTTAATAATTTCAGAGAGATAATCAAGCTCACCTAATATCTTCACAAAATGTGACTTGAGCTCTACTTCTTGTCTTCCTAATGAAGACTCGAAGACCCTGTCACTTACTCTATAGGAGCTCTGTTTGGATCTGCTTTTTATACAGACTGTCATTGTTTTAAAATCCCTAGTCGTCTTTTCAGATTCACTAGAGTTCGGAATCAAGTTTGTATCACCTGTGTCTACTAATATATTTTATGTTCACTTGTTATAGCATTTTGCTGTGCCAGTGGTTTCTACAATAAAATGGACTCGTTAGCTTAGGCACAACCTGAAACAGCAAAGAGAAACAATAAATAACATGAGCTCTTTTGACATTTTTTTTCCTTAGCAGCAACGCTTCAAAAAACTTTAATAACATTGTGGAAGGAGTCCAACGTTTGAAATACATCATCCCTACCACAGAGCAATGGCGTTGTTGTTCTTCTTCACTTTTGTTCTCAGGTTTGGAACTGAGGAAGAGCATAACAACATATTTCTTTTTCAATCCTCAGAAATATTGTCACATTTGTCTTTTTAATTAGAAGCTGCAAAGAAATTTAGGAAATAATTTTCAAAGAATAAAGGAGGAATTAACCTATGATTTTCTGTGGTCAAATCGCTTTTCAAAATGTTCCTTCATCTTTTCTAGATGCATGCCCTTAGTCTTCTGACATGATGATTGAAAAGTTTAAAATCTATTTATTAATCTTAATATATCATAATGACACTCTCAAAAGACAAGTTTCATCTGACTGTCAAGGATATGTTATTTGACTTCAACTTTAATTTAATTTGGGAAAATGTGAGCTTTCCTTCTCTGTTTAGGTCAGATGTTATTAGAGAATTTCAAATATTGGACAATATTTTTAGTGATGGACAAAATGACATTAGGACTTTCTCTGTAAATTGATATTTAGAACATAGATATAACTTCATTCAGAATTATCTGGAGTTTTCTTTGCTTTTTTAATTATAAGTGAGAGCTTTAATATTAATTTATCATTTTTTTCTAGACCTGGTCTCTAACCAGAAACTGCCTTTTAAAGTAGGTTAGGCAAATTGAGATTCTGATGCCAATATTATGAAGTTCAACTTGGCTCTTTCTCAAATTTTTTTTAATACCCATAATGTTAGAATTACTATGTAGTGCTATGTTACTGTGTAGCTACTGTATTCTGTATAGTCAGAGGATAAGGTAGATGATTACGTGATGAAGTATACGTTCGTTACAGTGATCCTCATGCTTAAAGTATACATTTTGCCATGTTTTTATTTTGTTAGCAGGAAAGATTGCAGCCTGAATTTGTAAAGGAGATGCCTCTTACCAAAGATCAGACGTTATTTAGTTTTAGTGTTGTAGGCTCTGTGGAATTGGAAATTAGCACTGTTACTTCAGATTTTTTCAGAATCTTCTTTTAATTGTACCTTTTAACTTAGAATCATTTTGCTTTAGCTGGTATCTTAAGTGTCAGTAAATTAAAAGCTGGTTTGAATGCATTTTTACCACACCATTTTTAATGGTGCTCTCTTTAGTCACATTACCATTTTTTGAAAGTATACAGTGCAATGATTTTTAGTAAATGTATATAATAGTACAACTATCACAACAATACAATTTTGGAACACTTTGTTGCCTTCAAAAGTTTTCTTGATTATTTGTAGTTAATCCTGCTTCTACTCTCAATCCTAGACAACAACTGGTGTACTTTCCTCTGCATAGATTTGTCTTTTCTAGACATTTTTCATAAATGCAGTCATACACATATATGTCTTTTTTTTTTTTGGTCTGGCATAATGTTTTTGAGGTTTATCCATGTTCTTGCATGTATGAGTGATTTGTTCATTTTTAGTACTGAATAATGTTACATTGCATAGATATACCACAGTTCACCAGTCGATGGACACTGGATTGTTTGCAGATTTTGACTATTGTGAATAATGTTGCAATGAACATTTGCATACAAGAGTTTGTGTTGGATACATTTCCATTTCTCTTGGTCAGATTCCTAGAAGAGGAATTTGCTGTGTCATATGGTAAGTATATGTTTAACTTTTTAAAAAAATCGCTACACTGTTTAACACAGAGGCTATTCCATTTCACATTTGACAAGAAACATGAGAGTTCAAATTTCTTTACATACTTACCGACACGGTGTGTTGTCACTCTTTTTGATCATAATTATCCCAGTGGATGCAAAGTGGTATCTTTGATTTTAACTTACCTTTTCCCAATGACTAATGATGTTGAGCATCTTTTCTTGTGCTTATTAGTCATTGGTATAATTTCTTTGATTAAATGTCTATTTAAATGTTTTGTACATATTTGTGTTGTTTGTCTTCCTACTATTGTATTCTTTAAAATATGTATTCTGGATATTATATTGACTTCAAAAGGTACTGTATTTTGAAGAATAATTTTAATTTTGATGGTACCAATATTTTATTTTATGGATGATGCCTTTGTTATGATATCTAACAAAACTCAAGACCACAGAGATTTTCTCTTTTATTTTCTTTCTTCTAGTAGTTTTATAATTTTAACTCTTATAATTAGATTTGTGATCCATTTTGACGCATATTTTGTTTATGCCATGAGGGCCTAAGTTTTTGTTGTTGTTTATTTGCATATAGACATCCAATTGTATGAGTACATTTTGTGGAGAAAACTATCATTTCACCATTGTATTGCCTTTGTAACTTTGTCAAACATCAATCACCATAAAATTTTCTCTAGCCTTTCTATATTCTATTTTTTTGTGTGTGTAGGGACAGGGGAAGGAGGTGTCTTAGGTGATTCTGATGTAGGATCTGCCTGCAATTTCTGGGTGTAGGCCAGGATCATGTCTCCTGAGACCAAAGAATGGAAACACGGACCCAGGAGAGGCAAAGAGTTTTAAAAAGAGGATCGTTTATTGAAAGCAAAGCATCAGAGCTCCTGAGTGGGACAGGATCCTGAATGGGGGTGGCCCTATTTTTTAAAATATCTAACTTTATGCTGATAATATGTTTTAATTACTGTATCACAGTTTTGCAATTGGGTATTTTAAATCCTCCAAGTTTTTAAAATTTGTTTTAGCTATTCTAGGTCCTTCGCATTTCCACATAAATTTTAGGATCCATTTGCCAATTTCTAAAAAAGAAAAAAAAAAACTTCCAGAATTTTAATAGGGATTGCACTGAATCTATAAATCAATTTAGAAAGAATAGCCATTTTAACAATATTAAGTTTTCCATCCTATGAAAATATCTCTCAATTTTTTTAGATTTTCTTTATTTTTTGTGAAAAATATTGTACAGTTTTCACTGCTCAGGCCTTGCACTTTTTTGTTAAATATATTTTTATTCTTTCTTGATGATACTGTGAATGGATGATATTGTGAATGGCATGTTTTAAAATGTTATTTTATTAATGTATAGGAAAATAAATTTTATAATACATAGGAAATTATGTTTGTATATTGTTCTTGAGTTATGACCTTGATAAACTCAGATTAGAATAGTTTAATATTATACAATAGATAAAAATGCAGTTTTTTGATAGATTCTTTAGGACTTTTTACTTCCATGATCATGTAGTCCGAGAGTTGAGACAGTTTTTCTTTTTCCTTTTCCATCTTCCCTCCGTCCCTTTTCTCCCCATCCCTTTTGTAGTATTATTTACTTGTTATAAACCAAGTTATATCTAATAATTATTGTAATAATTGTATGTATAATATGTAATTGCAATTATATACATTATATATTTATATCTATAAATGGGTTTTTAAAAAGGAATTAGGAAAAGAAAGGAAAAATACATTTAAGTGTAGTTATATCTTCTCATATATTTATCCACATATTTAGTGTTATCAGTGCTCTTTATTTTTTTCCCATGTATACATGTATTTTCTTTCAACTTGAAGGAGTTCCTTGTACAGTAAGTACACTCACTAGCTGCAAGTTCTATTACTCTGTTCATCTGGGAATGTCTTTATTTCATCTTTTTTTAATAGTTTTTTTTGGATATAAAATTCTCAATTTACAGTGTTTTCCTCCAGCAATTTGAATATACAGTTTTCTCTCTTTGGACATCTATTGTTGCCAGTGAGAAATTAGTTCTTAATTATATTGTTATTCCTCTCTATTTCTCTGAAGGACATAGAACATGGCGATGTAATAGAGAGTGACTGGTCTAGGTGTTGAGGAGATTGATTGGAAAGAGAAGAGGTCATTGAGCAAGTGTCATGTGTTCTTTTAAAAGGAATATATGACGCTCATGCAGTTCTTTCATATCCTGGAACTGAAACGATTCCTAAAGTGGTTACTGCATTGCACCATGTTACAGGTTTTGTGTCCTTGCACATCTAGTTTTAATTTCTTCTTTTCTTCCTTCTTTTCTTTTTCTTTTTTTTTTTAATAGAACCATATCTTTTTGTGGCTACTGTACATTTTAATCATATGTATTTCAATTTTGTATTTCTTTTATTAATTTTTGTCTTAAAATAATGTACACTTTGTACAAAATTTGGAAAATGCAGAACATTAAGGCAAAAACATCAATTTTGTAATTAATACCCTGAAATATCCACTGACATTTTGGTGTACCTATTTTTACTTTTTCCTATAAATCTTATTATTTATATAGTTGTAGATGATTGAGTTTAGAAAAATCTGTTTTTCTGATAAAAAAGTAATATGTGCCAACTTAGTCTTTACCATTTATTCCCAGATTTTTTTTTTTTTTTAGTAGTGCACTTAGCTATTTTTTTGTGCGGTTAGCATATTTTCTCTGATTACTCAATAGAAGTCTAACATATTTTGGCACATCTAGTATACCCATCTTTGTTCATTCCTATATAGTAATCTTGTATCATCTTCAATTTACTTTCCTGTAAAAAATATTTATGGAGAAACTTCTGTTCAGAAACTTCTGTTCTATAGAAATGTAAGTCTAGCCTTTATTAGTCAATGCTGAGATATTTTATTGAAGATTTATGGAGGTAACCCAAATGTCTTCAAAGGTGAAGATATGTGATTATTTATAATAAATACAGATATGTGATTATTTATAATAAATAATGTGATTATTTATTATCACATTATTTTTACAATGTTATTTATAAAAATATTCATATTACAGACTCTACTATTATAAGAAAAAACTTCTGTGCCATTTTATTTTCATAGTGGAAATGGTGTAATCTAAAAATTAATGAATTTGTGGACTAGAGAGGTTTGTCAAAGCTGTAATTCTATTTTGTAATCCCTCTTCTTCTAAAACTCAGCACATGATGCCCTTCAAAATTCAATTCAATAAAATATTTTTGAAATGCCACCTATATTTGGGTTTTCCAAGTTTAGCAGCCAATTTCCACTCCTCAAAGTGCAATGAAAACTTGATTTCTGTGATTTATTATAAATAAACATAGTAAAAGCTGTGTTTAAAACATTTTCAACTTACAGGTGTGTTTTGTGAGAAGGCTATTTATTTATGCTTTTTAGCATCTATGAAATTGGACATTTAGGAAATCCTGAAATTTTAAACAAGTCATTAGTATATGTGTCTTTAACAAGATTTGTCCAGGTTTATTTAGTTATAGAAATTCTAAGACCAGTGTTCACATTTCTAGTACATAAGTGGTTCAAGACTCTGAACTCTTATTAGATCCGTTTCTATTGTACTTGAAAAATATGAACCAGAACGCTTTGATCATGTTCAACAGTATTTCCTTATTTTGTGAGGGAATGAGTAGAGTTTGCCGCATTTTGTTTTTCTGAAAAGAACCAAAGTATTTATGTTTGAAACACTTAATGATCTTGGTTTTCACTTTTCCCTTAACTGAAGACAGTGTGTATGTTTTTCATGAAGATTCGAGGGAGTCAAAATTTATCTTACTGCAGAAGACAAGCAGAGGAAGAAATTTGATCTCCAAACTCTTTCTCTTTGAAGGAGAGTTCAAGAACTGTATTTCTTGCCAGGATAGACTTATCTGTGATGTTGTTGGTGGTTAATATTAACGGTAATTATGATAACATGTACAACTCCTTAAAGGGAATGAGATTTCTAGTTCACACATCCCAAAATTATGAGTGAATGAATGACTCTGTTGACCATTCAAGCACTGGCTTCAGAATTCTTCCTTTCACTTTATGAAAGGGATGAGGGACTCTCGCTGTCTCCATCTACATATATGGAAAACTTATGTTTAGAACCACGGATCTATGGTTCCTTGCATTTCCATATTTTCTAATTTAGATGTTATTATGAGTACAATAAAAAGTGTAGCTTTATTATTAGACTTCTAAAAGAATATTAGAATTACAATTAATAAGAGTTGGAAATAAGTTCTTCTAAACATTTTACATTGAAAAGATTCTGTGCCACTCTGATGCATTTTCTAGGTAGGTTATAAATTCTTGTAATCTTAATATCTTTATGAGACTAATTATGATAACTATTTTCAGTGGTTTAATTACCATTCTACTCTGCTGTTTGGTTTTAGAGACATTTTCCATACTACAAGTTGTTTATTCTGTGAAATAATTATTCTGAGATGTTACTTTATACATAATATTTATATTCTATATAAACTCAAAGGGATATAAAGTCTTGTGAAGTTAGAGTCCTTGCTTTTTCCGTTAATTTACAGAAAGAAATAATATCTAATTAATTATTTACAAGTTCTGTTTTCTGTTTCTTTATAATTCTTTTGATTTTATGGGGCTATGTATTTCATAGTTATGACATTTCAGTCTGTCAGTTTTTCTATTCATAAGTAGATACTTTTCTAAACTTTTATTTTATTTTGAGAAGACACTTAATATCTACCCTCTAACAAATTTTTAAGTGTACGATACAATATTGTTAACCATAGACACAGTGTTGTACAGCGATCTCTAGAACTTATTCATCTTGTATTATTGAAACGTTATTCCAGTAGATGTGACTTTTTAAATTTGAATACACTACTAAATTACAGAAGAGAATGAACAATTTTGTATGTGAGAAAAAGTATTCCAACTTTATGTCACTGATAGGGATCATTTGACACTATAAAATGTGTTTACTTTTCTTAAAGAACATTATCTTGGAAACCTTATGTATAGTTTGGTCTCCTTAGCCTTACCCAGGCATTTTTTTTAAAGAGAACCACTGTTCTACAGTGTGATTTTCTAAGCATCGCCAATATTCAATTTCTAAGTTAGCTTCTCATCACTATCATATAACAATTTAAAGTAGTTGAATTGAAAAAATGTGTTTGAGAGTATTCTTAAAATCTAAGTATAGAGTATATGTATATCTGCTTTATTTCTTTTAACCACTAATTTAATAATTCCAAGGGGAAGAAATAATTAAGTAGGTCTGGTATGAAACATTCTTTATAATTTGAACAAAGGTTTGATCTCATGTTTCCTGAAGTAGGAAAAATATTCTCATAAATTTTTAAATGCTTTTGTTATGTGTACAAAAATTGACTTGAGTACACTATTATTTTTCTATTTTTACCCTTGATAATTCTTGACTCATTATACCAAAATTATATTTACTTTTACCTATCATACTATCATAGGATTTCCTTGTTTAACTTTTGATTATATTCCATTCACTCCCTACCCTGCTCAGGAATTTCTATCACCTAAATTTATGGTTTATGTCAAGATTTTAAATTTATTTTATGTGAGATACCCCATTCCTTAATTTTATCTGTCTCCTTTATCATTGTTTGTATTTAATGTTTGAGTTGGCTTTTTTGGTTTAGCAAATTGGATTGACTAAGACACTATTTATAACATATTGTAAGTGTCACTGTATTTTTCAAAAGCACATTTTATGATTGAGAAGGAGCCTTCTAGTGTTGATAGCATGGATTCTAAAGGTTACTGATCAGACCAATCATTGACTTATTTATAAACTATTACATATTATAGTGTAGATGTTATTTTTCTGTATTACTATATAAAACGTCAAAAATCATTTTATTCATTTTGTCAAATATTAGAATTGAAAACTATTATCATCTAATTATTTATCCCATTTATTTTCTCAGAATTAATCAAAACACTAAAAAATCCATTTTTATTTAACTTAAATTGAGGCCCAGAATGCCTGACATCATTTATCTTTTCAGAACTAAAGATAATTTAAAACAGTTTTCATACATCTTAGTATAGAATTGACTGGCAATAGGAGAGAAGAGAATGTATTCTAAAATTCTACCAGTAAGGTACAGATGAAAAACATATTTTGTATGGCAGTTATTATAAAGGATTAATAAAGTAACTGAAATTTAAAAATGACATGAATTTTTAAAAAATTGGTGACTTCTTCCAGGTTTTGGTAAAACTCTTAGTTTCTGGTAAAATTCATATATATATATGAATTCAAGTATTCAAGTTTAAAAAGTATACATATGTATACACACACACATACACACAGATATATATGTGTTCTTAAAGTGTAAATATACAGTATATGTACATCTGTTTTATATATATATATATATATATATATATATATATATATATATATATATATATATATAAAAGATCTTTGGGACTAGACTTTTTGAAAACTTTTTCAGGATTTTAATGCACTTTGGGAAAATAGTTTGTCAATGCCTGACAGGCTACATAATAGTTTCTTGCTACCCTTTAAAGATAGTGAATATGATGAGAATGATGATGTGTCCTCACTCAGTGTTTAATACCAGACCCTCTTCTAAACATTTTATATGTATTATCTCATTTAATTACTATAAAGAACTCTGTGAGGTAGGTACTGTTATTAAGGCCCACTTTATAAATAAGGAAGCCGAAGTACATAGCCATTAAGAAACCTTTACTAAAGTTGTATTTCTAGTTCATGCCAAAGGCAATATTTGAACTCAAATGGTCAGGCTCCAGGGCCTGTGCTATTATATGTGGCCTGATAGAAACTTCATTAGTATATTCTGCTGAAGGACTATCAGTATATATATATTTTTAATGTTTATTGCTAAAGGGACTATTATAGGCACTGCACAACTTTCTTATTCTTAGAGTCTAAGATCAATGTGGGAAATAAGATATAAAATATCAATAAAGGTCATAATGAAAACAGAAGATATAAAATGTTTGCCATTGACTTAATGTCAGTCTGAGATTATAATGCTCTTTCTTTGAGATCAACTAATTTTTTTTTTAATTAAAATTTGTTGGGGTGACAATTGTTAGTAAAGTTACATAGGTTTCAGGTGTACAATTCTGTCATACATCATCTATATATCGCACTGTGTGCTCACCACCCAGAGTCAGTTCTTTTTCCATCACCATATGTTTGATCCCTTTTACAAACCTCGTCTACCACCCCCCACCCCCTTACCCTCTGGTAACCGCTAAACTATTATCTGTGTCTGTGAGTTTTTGTTTCTTCATTTGTTTGTCTTGTTCTTTTGTTTTCAGTTTTATATACCACATATCAGTGAAATCATATGGTTCTCAACTTTTTCTGTCTGACTTATTTCGCTTATAATAATCTCAAGATCCAGCCATGTTGTCGCAAATGGCACTATCATCTTTTCTTATGGTGAATAGTATTCCATTGTGTATATGCCAAATTTCTTTCTAAATGTCACATTTAGGTAATTCTTTTGATTGTCCTATGAGCATTAGTATAAATGATGACAAACTATGCTATTTGAAGTAGTGTTTTTTTAATGGAGAAAACTGTGTTCTATTTCTGGAAGATTGAAATAATTTAACTTTCTTATTTGTTATAAAATCATAGGCAATTCTAAGACTATCTTGATTTATTTATATAATATTCTTAAAGTCTTAAGTCTATCATTGTCCTTCCTGCTTTCTTCAATAGAGTTTTTTTTCCTTCTCAGGCAAGGATTGTATTTTAATCATGTGTGCTCTATACAGGAGAGTAAGAATTACACTTGTGAAGCAATAAGGAAACATGTTTTAGAGCAACTTTTAAAATAGTAACTAAAATTTTTGTTGACCACTTCTTCAGCATTCTCATATTTTTACATTAGCTGTAATCAGAAACACTTTTATTATTACTTCTGATGATTATGTTGCAGTTAATCTTCTCTCTGAGCATATGTTTTTCCAACTTTTTTTGTTTCAGGTGTACAAAACAGTGTAATAGATAGACATTTACACCCCTCACAAAGTGATACCCCGTCCCCCAATCTGCTGTCCCTCTGACATCCTATACAGCTGTTACAATTCCACTGACTCTATTCCCTATGCTGCACTCCACATCCTGTGACTATTAAATTACAGTTGACATTCAATAGCTGAATAATATTGAATGTCAACTGTTTTGTTGTATGTTTGTTTAAAAGTTCCCACAACATTGCATTAGTATTACCTCTTCCTAACGTCTGATTGACAATGGTATGTTTACAGGGATGTGGCTCTGTGCCTTCAAAAGAAGTCCTGGGAATTCATCTGGGCTAGTCACATGCATGACCCAGGCTCTGTATTATGTTCTTTCCCTTCATTTTTAGTCAGATATGTCAAGTTTTCTTCATTGTTCTACCCCTAACATTAACCCATTATCTGATATACAGCAAGCATTCGGAAATGTTTGCTGAGGAAGTGTCTGAATGATTTTGTAATTCATTCTGTTTTGTTGTTAGGGTTAAAGTGTGAGATATATGTGACAACATTTTGTAAAGTACATTTTAATTTTGAGGTATTCTCATAAATATTCCTTGATTAGTGGTCATATTTAAACTCTCACTGTTAATGTAAAATAATTTGATCACTTAAACAGTACTTCTCTGTCATTGTAATCTGCCTGGCATAAAATAAAAAGGATTACAAATAAAATCCTAATGAACTAATTTCCTGTTAATGGTTCCCCATTTGTGATTATTAGTTTCATTTCAGTCATTGCCCGTAACATAAGTAATTCAGTCTTATTATAATTCTCATTTTTTTGTAGCATATTTCTACAGTGGATATTCCAAATTTTGACCTTAAGTCCTTAGTCACTTTTATTTCCCTTCTTCCTTTGCCATTGCTGCCTATATCTATTCAGTCATGATTCAGTTTAAGACCATTTATTAAACACTTATTTCATTATAAGCATATTGAGAATGCACATATATATATGACACATTTCCAGCCCTCAAGGAATCTCTTATCACTCACTATCCATATTGTGTATTTTTTGTTTCTGTGTCTGTCTCTCTCACTAAATTGTGAGCTTATTAAGAATACAAACTATATCTTATCCACTAGAATTTCTTTAGCACCCCAGACAGTGCTTGGCATAAAGTAAGCATCAATTGTTGATCAAATGAATAAGCTCACAAAGATTTTAAAACTATTTATATTAAACATATAAAACTGTTTCAATTCAAATTTTTCTTTTACCTGAACATTTTAAAGTAAGAGAGCAGGTATTTGTTATTGCCATTTGTAGAAATGATTTAGCGTATGCTATGGTTCTAGCACCCTGCCTGCTGATTCATTGTCATGAGGAAAATGAGAGTCATTTTCATGAGGAAAGTAAACTATGCAAAAGCTAATTGTAGGACTGTTATGAGTTTAACACTTATTTATTTATTTACTTACTTATTTTACTTGTATAGAATAGGTACTTTTTTGGAGTCGAGTTGACGTGCACCTGATGACAGGATTGTACTTCGGGATAAAAACAAGTATATTGCTTAAAAAATTGAGTAACTCCATTAAATCTTGAGGACATACTTGGTGTTAGTCACCGTGTTGTGCTAGATATTTAGGATATACTGATTAATAAGCCATCTGTGGTTAATGAGTCCACCTTGGTGAAGGGCAAGATGAAGTTCATTGTAGTAAACACCATATACATGGTGGTAACTGGTAAAATGGAAGGGTTTTGTTTTTGTTTTTGTTTTGTGCTAGTTTGCTTAGTTGATGTTCATCAAGTGCTTATGGTGAGCAAGGTCTTAGACTAAACATTTTATATAAGAGTCTTATAAGAAAAATTGAGATATGAAAATTGTGTTGTGGGACCATCAAACAGTGAAAATTGAGATATGAATATTGTGTTGTGGGACCATCAAACAGTGAATAATTGGTTCTTTGTAGAGGACTGGGAGAAGGAAATGGGGAATAGGAAAATGACATGATCATATTGGTTAAGGGAGAGTGCTAAAAGATTTATTTAAAGCATATTCTTAATAAAAGAGAGGCTGTTTTTCACAGAATTGTTTTAGTCTTTTAGTCATCTTTGAAGCCTTTTTTGGATCACATTTTGTCTTGAGGATCACATTTCTGGCATGAATCCCTGGGAATATGAGGAAAGGACATCTTAGAATGTTCCAGTTGGCTGGAAGTGTGGAAACATCTGATGAATTTTTCTGGTCATGTCCAGTAGGAGCAGAAATCATGCTTCAAGTTCTGGTGTTGGAGCAATTCAGGATATGGGAAATTGAGTTCTGTGAACATGGAAATAATGTTGAGAAACCCATAAACAAGATTTAAAAATAGGTGACTTTCATGCCCTGTTCCTTGCTTTTCCCATGGTGTCACATAATTACATTATATTGCACATGGACTCAGCAAGACAGAGTGTATAGCTTAACATTGTAAGTTACACAGAGTTGACCTTGTAAGTTATACAGAGTTGAGCTTATAACCTGATACCTTTCACTGATTTTAGAACACACTACATGTATTAAGTTGATTATAAAACGTGAAAATAAAAATAAAAACTAAGCTCATGATAAGATTCTAAATGTAATAAACATTTCAGAGAAAGCAGAGATTCTGCTGCTTTTCATTACTAGAATTTCATTGCTTTAAGCAGTTAACGAAGCACTGAAGTACCATTATTTGAGAGTAATTGCAATAAGGATGGTCTAAATGATGGGAACTCATGAAACATAGATTTTTGTTTTATAAAGAGATACAATTTTGTTACAGTCAACTTTATTCAGTATCGTTGAAAGAAACCAACAATGCTACTCACTTGAACTGCTAACATAGTGTTAACAAGAAACAGCTTATAGGACTTGCTTTAATGGCTTTATAAGAGTCATATGAAATTATATGATTCAAATGGCAAACAATTGGCAATGTTTAAACCATTAAACATGGTTCAGTTTCTTTTAATAGATTAAAATTGCCCTGAAATAACAATCTTATTTGTACTTTTAACGGAGTTTAATAAATTTATACTTCACCCTCCTTGATACACATTTTGAATTGGTGCTATATAATTTAATGCCTTTTTCATTTATTTCCATTGATAGAAGTAAAGTAATTAGTCTGCACTTCTGCATGCTAATTAACTCAGTTCCAGCCTAGTTCTGGGTCGATCTGTCTTGTGTGTCTCCTCTAGTCCTGAGTAACTGTGGATAGCCTGACCTATTCTCAAGTTATCTGTTGAAAGACTATGAAAGCAGCTGTTTGTAACTCTAAATCATTTCTTTTTGAGACTAAGAATTGTTCCTTTCTTAATCTCCTGCTCATGTGACATGGTTTTCAGAGATTGTATATCCAGTTTGTCCCCCTAGGGATAGGCTCTCATTTTGCCACTAGGTCCTGAAGTGAATGCCGTAACCTAGATGTGGTCTGGTCAGGAAGGATTGGGTGTACTTGATGTGGGAGCTAGGCTTCTGTTAATATACAGTGCTTTTTTTTCAGGAAACATTATGCTTTGGGCCCATATTGAATTGGTAGTCGATTACCATGCCCAGATTATTTTGAAGTCAACTGTCTTAAATCAGTTCTTCTGTTTGCCTTTGAATTTAGTCTTTGTGTAAATTATTTATCACGTTAAATCTCATCATGTTAGTTTTAGCCTGTTGATCTAGTTACTGAAATATTTTTGAAGACTCATTTTTCTTCAGTGTATTAGATATTCCTTCTATAAGGCTGTGTGTTAGTGTGTCTTCAAAAATGAAAAGGGAATGGAGGAAAATACAGTAGGGAAATCCTATCAAAGAACACATGATATGATGCTATTGTGAATGTTTTAACAATAATTGTTGGTACTGTCATAGTATATACTTCCCATTTTCACTGTGATAAAAATCTTCACTCATATTTACATATGCTGTCAGAGGTAATTACTAACAATGCATCATAATTACATCTGTCCAAAGCACATAAAACATCATTACCAATATTTTTTCTTTCTGCTAGGATAACCAATTTTCCTATTTTAATTATTTATAAATATTTTAAAGTAAATTTAGTAAATGCGTTTATGTAATTGTTACCGTGATTGACAATTTAAAGCTATTTTTCTAGGACTTCACAGTGTTTTTAGTTTACTTCAGAAAACACCCATAAAATTGTTCCTACTAAACAATAAATCAACTTTTTTTCTTTATATTCTCTAATTACGTACTATTTGATGATGATGATAATGATGACGATGATGATGATTAAATCTCCTAGAATTTAGTCCCTGGAGCTTTGATGTCTGTTTCTATTGTCTCTGTAATTTCAAAAAAATAGGTGTAATCAAGGAAACCACTTTGTCTTATGCTGTACGTCACTTACCTATTTAATGATGAATTGCTAGCTATCTTCCAATATTCAGAAATACCTACCCTTTATGAAGTTTTTTTTAACTCCCTCAACTAAAACTGAACAACTACCCATCTTTAAATCCCCTCAGTGCTCTGCCCATATTTCTAACAGAGTACCTATAATATTTGATTTACTCCTTAAATTTTCTTGTTATACAGCAGAGTATAAACATTATTGCATCTATTTTCGTATAATTTTTCCAATGTCAATGTCAATTAAGTGATGGGCCATATCATAAATCTCTTTTTAATGCCAGTACAAAGACCAATATCAGGTGTGGTATAAACAATAAATATCATCACATGAAAATGAGGTAGTGAATGAATTCTGTCCCTAGCCCTTTCCCTGCTCTCAGGTCGCTGGTCAGAGCCCTTCTGACACTGATTTGCTCCTTGTCTGCAATTACCTGCTTTTCACTCCCTTTTAACTTAATTTTACCTGGTTTTCCAATAGAAGAGAGCTTTATTCTTTACCTTTTCTTGATATATGTGAATGAAAGGGAATAAATGGCTAAAATAATTCTTGGGCTACTATAATATTTTGGTTAAGAAAAAAGGTTTCTTTTCTTTTGAAAGGTTTACCTTTGTTTTCAAATGTTACTAGGTCAAGAAAGCAGGCTAAGAGATACTTGTGGACAAGTGTTTACAACTATTAAGTTATTTTTGTGAGTCATTGCGCTAACTAAACAAATGTATAACTAGCGACGAGTGACATTCCTACTTTTAAAAATAAACATGCTGCACATTTGTTGTTTTAAGGGAGGTTTTCAAGAGAAAATGGAGACTTATAAGTTAGGAGTCAACAGAATAGGAGCCTAACCAGTGGCAGAACAGAAGTTATGAACTGTGTGAGCAGCTTCTAAGGCATACATTTGCCTAAGCAGGCTGGACCGGCACTGGGCTGGGAGAACCCATCTCTACCACGTGGCAGATTTTAGCACATGGGAGTGGTGAGCCTGACATAAAGGTGGTGTTCACACAAGTTCAGCCATCTCGTGTTGAAAGGGTGTAGCAAAGAGGCAATTTTCAGGGAGCCATAAAGACTTAATTCAGCCTGAGGCACCGTGACATTGGTCACCATGGGCAGTTTATGAGTGACCAGCCCAAGTGTGTGCCATCAATTCCTATGTAAGACAATTACCAGCTATGTGTTTGAATCAGCTTTGTAACAACAGGTAGGTAAGTGGAAGGTGTGGCATACAAGTAAATTAAGGGCCCCTCCAGGCCCTTAATTCATTCAACATGTATATTCTATGGGTCAAGAAATGTAGGTATATAAGTTATTACTAATTTAATTTTTACAATAATGCTATGAGGTTTTAAATTTTTTTCTTTACAAATAAAGAAATCGGAGCTCAATGGACTAGAGTAATTTCTAGAAGATAGTAAGCTGTAGAATCAGGTCTTAATGGCCCTCGTACTGGAACCCTCACTCACAGAATCATAGAAGGACTTATGAGCATTAACATTTATAAGGGATCCTTTTCCAAACTCTAGAAGGAAGAGGTGCTAACAATGGTATGTGCTTTTTTTGTTTTTAACCCCCGAGAACCATGGAGGCAGCCAAGAATAGCCCTGGCTTGGAAAACTGAGAAGTGCGTGCTCGTGCCAAGATCCATCAATACCATTGACTGCTGATCATTTCTCATAATACAAGGGAACCAAAGAGTTGTTATATTAGGACCCCAAATATATTGAGAACTACAGTTATTCTTGTGCCAGTTGAAGTCAGTCTCTGTCAAAGTAAAAGGAAGAAATGCGGGGAGAAGAGTCAGGTATAATCAATGTTGCTGAAGACCAGGATTGTATTCTACAGATTGTAGTTCATGATATCGGGGATGTTATTCTAGGAAGGAATAGAGTGCAGCTCACAAAGATACCAACAAATGTGTTAAGTAGCCTACTCGCTGACCTAACCAAGAGGTCTTTTCATTGCAACTTAAAGTGGCAATTAACAATGAAGTTTAGACAAGTTTAGAAAACCAGATGTCAGAAGGCATAGAAAGAAAATGCTGTTGTACACTAACTGACAGAAAAAGCAGCAAAGAGGAGTCAAGAACAAAAATTATAGCCTGTGAAAAATATATGCTGATACATATTTATGGGTAATAAATTGAAATAGGTAGTTTAGTATATTATAGTCCCATGGGTAGCGTCACTAATACTTGGCAGTGTTGTGACTCAATGGAAAAGTAAACTTTGTTTTGGAAAACTGATCTAAGAGAAGCAGAAGATTAGCAAAGAAGCACATTCCTAGGTAAACCAATCAATCGAAACACGAAGGCATTATAGAGATAGTTTAAAAGAGAGATAAATAAAACGATGGTTTCATGGGAGTATACCCTAAAGAGAAGATGGCCAGGAGATGTGACTGATGCTTTCCTAACAGAAGTTGTTCAACACAAAGCGAAGATGTATGTGGACACTTCAATTTTCCAGATGTCAATTAAAAATCTATTGGCAATTTACTGAAAGCAGAGCACATGATATGAATATTTTACTTGCTTTGATGAAAAAGTCATCTTTTAGAACATATGTAAAGAATTATGGAAATTGACAGGTGAATTCTTCTGACATATTTCTTTCTAGAAAGGATGGTTGGTTGTGGAAATAAAAAGTGATAGGGATCTTGAGAGAACATGATCGTATAGTCCTAGATTTCATAATAGCCAAGAAAAGGAACACTGAATAGTTAGATAAGCACCCTGGACTTTAGAGAAGTAGAAACCAGAAGTTCTAGAAAAGATTAAAATATAAATTCATGAATAAGGTTCTATGATATGAAATGGAAATCTCTCTCTCTCTCTCTTTCTCTCTCTCTCTCTCTCTCTCTCTCTCTCACACACACACACACACACACACTCACATACACACACACATACACTCACACACACACCACTCAATAATTAAGAAAGACTTCACTTAAAGGAAACATTAAATAGTAAATTTAAAAAATGATCAAAAGTTAATTGAAAAATCCAAATGCACTCTTTTACAATAGTTAACTTTTCATTTGTTAATTTGCCCTGTATTTATTCGTTTATAAATTATAGATCACCTAATATATACCAGGTGTATAAAAATTTAGATGTTTGTCTTTTAAAAGTACTTATAAAATAATAGGTTATGAATTGCTTATAATCTACTCCTTTTAGCTTCCACGAACTATTGTTAATTTTGAATTCAAAGAGTCAGTCTAACTTAAAAACATATAGTAAAACTTAGTAAATCTTAACAATTATTAACACATTGTCTTTAAATTGAAAAATTGTTTTAGAACTTTCATTTTCATTTCTTTTACTTGTGTGAGATTTGCCCTTTGTCTAGAAGTAGGAAATAACTGGACTACTTTTGTGAGATATCCCCCTGATTTTAAACAGTTTGTACATTTTTAATGATAAGTTTGGGCCAGATTAACCAAAATCTTCAATTTGAGTTGAGGAATAGATTTTCCCTGAACACAATTAAACGCCATTAGATGTTTGCTATTTATCTTTTTATTAAGTAATATTTTATACAGACAAAATAATATAATCTATATAGAATATAAAGTTATAAAGAGCAAAGTTAAAATATTAGCTTGTGGACCTATTCCCCAATGTAACAAAATTTAAACATTCCCAGTTTTCTACTGGGCAATTCCCTGAATCCACTCTTACTTCAACCTCTGAGTCTGCACTACTATACCCACTAAGAAATAATCATCCTGGGTTTGGTGCTATCACTCCTATTTTTGTTGTTGTTTTGTTTTTAATGGCCTTCTAATGTAAATATTTCTAAATGTATTGTTTACCTTTTCTTGTTTTTGAGTTTAGAAATGAACTAATTTATGTAGGATCCTCTAAACAGGTGTGTAAATGACATCTCGAAATCACTTCCCTAAGAATAACTGCTGATAATTGAGAGTCTACACTATGATCCAGGCTCAGGATTACCAGTGTTGATATACTCACATTGAATACAACAGGTGAATAAAATAGGTATTATCATCTCCATTTTAACAATGATTAGAGAACATCAGTAAGTTAAAATATTTATTTGCATATATAGACTGATCATTTTGAAACAAAGACATTTTTAATATTTTTTGCTAAACAAGTATTTTTCCTGTACAACTAAATGGACAATAAACAAGATCGATGCATCAGCTGCTGTCATTTATGATTTGCAAACTAGTTTACATTTAATATTTAACCTAAGAAGCACTTTATGCTTTTGACTAAACTGTCAAATCTTTTGTCTTTAATGCTTTAATCAAAAGAATGCTTCTGGTGACCAATGTTTAGAAAGCTGTCTTTTTATAAATGTAGTCACAACTTAATGTGTTGGCCTTAGTGTATTTTGATCACGTTCTTTATGTATCTTATTCCCCTGAGTGCCCTCATTCCCCTTCGTGTATTTGTGCAGTGCGAGTGGTGTTAACCACGACAGATAAAAAATGCTGTGTCGGTAGAAGCTCCTCTATTTCAGGTTAGACTTCAGAAAGCTTTTATTTGGGTTGTTGATAAATCCAAAGGGAATTCAGCTTGTAATGCCCAAATGCATGCATAACAAATAAGTGTGAGATTTAAAATACACAGTGTGAAATCTTAAATTTAAGCATAATCCCTTTTTCAGTTGGTTTACCTGGCTCATCTGTCTCAATTATGGGTTGAAGCAAGAAGGCCTCTTTTTTTTTGATGGTCTCCAGAAGAGACTTAAAAATACTTCAGTGGCTAATGAATTCCCAGTAAGATGGTCACCATATTTCATTCATATTCTTGAATAAGCTTTTACCGTACCCACTATTAACATTAAGCCTGCAAATATGCGAAGTTCTAGTCACACTTTCAAAAGGTTTTTCATCTTTCACTGATAAATTGTTGATTGCATGAACATGGCACTTTTCATACGTGCTGTGACTTAATCTTAGTGATTGCCTTAGATTTTGCAATATACACATATATTTACAACTATATATTTACAAGTTCACTTTCAATGACACTACACTGCTTTGTGTACAGTGCAAATAGATATCTTATAGCAGAGCATGCCCAGTTCCTTTTTCTATTCCGTACAACATTGCTCTCATTCATTTCACTTATCCACCTGCTATAACCACACGATACATTAGTATTATTATTACTTTGAATAAAGTTACATATTAGATCAATTAAGAATAAGGAAAATCAGATTTTAGTTTACATTTATTTTTTTTCCCAATGCTCTTTCTTCATATAAATCAAGTTTCTGACCTATATAATTTTCCTTCTCTCTGAAGAGCTTCATTAACATTTTCCAAATGGGCAGGTTTGCTAGCAATGAATTTCCTCAGTTTTTGTTTTTCTGAGAATGTTTTTATTTCTCCTTTACTTTTAAAGTATCACTAGATATCGAATTCTAAGTTGATATGTATTTTTTAATTTCAGCACTACACATTTCACTCCACTCTCTTTTTTGCATTATTTGATCCAAGAGAAGTTGTTGATTTTCAGTTGTTTAACATTTTTTCTTGTTTGAAGACAGAGTGACAACTTCTAAGCTCGTTACATTCAGGGCTGAAACTGGAAGTCCCCTTGAGACTTACTCTTTGTCTTTCAAAATACTTTTTTTATTTTTTTTATTATTAGTTTCAGGTGCACAAGACAAGGTAATACTTAGACCTTCATCATTTATATCCCTCACATTATATCCCCCATCCCCCCATCCACTATCCCTGCGACATCGCACCGAGCCATCACATCATATATATAAAATTATAGTTGTCATTCATTATTGTTCAGCTTCAGGTGCACAGTACATTGATCAAGCATCTACATCATCCCTGAGGTGGTCT
Organism: Rhinolophus hipposideros; assembly: GCF_964194185.1. NCBI lineage: Eukaryota > Metazoa > Chordata > Mammalia > Chiroptera > Rhinolophidae > Rhinolophus > Rhinolophus hipposideros. The sequence continues at coordinate 74,805,022 of NC_138056.1, read as the reverse complement.
CCCAAATGGGATCTGTGTCCATCAGATACCCTACAAAATCTTTACATTATTGATTACATTCCCGAAATTATTTTTCAAAAACCCTGAGGCCATTTTGTGGTTACCGACTGTTTTCTAAACCCCTCACCTTTCCCCTTATCCCCACCCCCCCGCCCATCTAACAACCCTCAGTTTTTCCTCTTTGTCCCCAGATCTGTTTCTGATTAGTTCATTCACTTATTCTTTTCTTTAGATTCCACATATAAGTGAGATCATATGGTACTTGTCTTTCTCTTTCTGGCTTATTTCGCTTAACATAATGTTCTCTAGATGCATCCATTTTGTTGCAATTGGTAAGATTGCTTTTTTCTTTATGGCTGCATAATACTCCATTGTATAAATGTACCACAGTTTCTTAATCCAGTCATCGACCGATGGGCATTTCGGTTGTTTCCATGTCTTGGCTATTGTGTATAGTGCTGCAATAAACATAGGAGTGCATACAGATTTTTCAAAATACTTTTTAACATTGGAAAATTGCAAACATCCACACAACATTCTTAGTTTTCTTAGATTTTCAGGTTTTAAAATGTTATTATTTTTATTTAATTTTCCTTGTACTTTGTTCTCTTTGTATTAGCACTTTGAATATTGTCACTTTATTTGCACTTACTGGATATGGTACGGCGAGTATTATTCTTAAACTATCTCGAAATCCAAAGCAGGAACGACACATCAACCAAAGACTCTTTCCTACATGATCAAGCAGCTAAACGGGCTGTCATCACCATTTGCTGATGCTCCAGAATGATTCCGCAGCGGAATTTTTCTTTACCTCTAGAAAAATTTTAAGTAGAGTCATTTTTTACATTAATTATGTAGATCATAGTAGAGCTGTGAAAGGGTATTGTGGTGGTGTGAGCTAGTAAGGTCAAGGGCATGTCCCTGGAGGAAAATCTGTGTAGGCACCGATGCCCTCAGGGCAGGTTAAGAGCATAGGGTGTATGGTACTTGCTCTTCTGTAATTACTTGTATTACCTGCCTGACTACCCTGCTGATAACTTTTTTGTCCTTTATGTGATACAAATCAACAATTTGACAAACATTGGTACTCCTCTAGTCTTTGCCCCCATTATACACGTGGATTGTACTGAATCAAGTTTAGTACTCTTTCTATACTGTGACTAAGAATATTTTGGCTCTCAAATATAGGGCATTTTCCCTTATAAGAAATCCATTTGGAATTTGAGAATAGTGGGATAAACTTTAGTATTTTGATTTCAATAATTTTGAGATGAAGCAAGATATGTCTATAAATTTACACAGCACATTAGGGTTTATACCTGGGTACTCTCATTTGGCTCTTGGATTTATATTTAAACAGCTTTACTTTGTGTGTGTGTGTGTGTGTTTCATAGATCAGACAAATTGTGTTGAGGCATTTGAATACTTTTAGATATGTTTATTAAAAAACTATCACACGACATAAACAAAACATCAATTTACATCTGTAGCTGTGTGTAGAATGCTAAAATGTTTCCCCTAGGTTTGGCAAATATCTCTGTAGAGCATGTTTGCCGAATGTAAATACATTGTGTCTGTGTGATGCAAAAGTATTTGGTTGTTACGAGAAATTAAATGGTAGAAATCAGTGTAGGATGTTTGGAGGCAGGCAAATCAAGCTCCTAGTTGGTTTGAACAACTGCTCTGCTGGCTTTCTAATGCTATATAGACTTAACTTTAATCAGAGAAACAATGGGGATTTTTAAAGGGCACAATTAACAATTTTCTTTTTGTATAGTGCTGTTTTTCTCTTCATAGGTTAATATTTCATGTACATTATTTTGGCATCCAAGTGCTGTTAGGGCCTAGAGAAATCATTTAATCTACCTAGTGACAGGACTGTGCTGAGTTACTTTCCAAGGCTTCATGAGGATTGAATATAGAGAATCACAGAGTCAAACATCATCCCCCTGCAGTTCTCTCAAGTTAAAGAGGAAAATTTAGTTCATGAGTATCTGTAGGTGGAAAATACCCTCGATTAGAGATTTACACTGTTCCCTGTCCTTCATAGCTATTTATGTGGTTCGGGAGAGAATATTCTTTTCAATACAGAGAATATCTGAGTCAGAGGGAAAGATTTGAGCTTAAATGGAATTTTCACCTTCCCTCCATAGATGTGTTTTCAAAATGCTGGGAATATTCATGAACCAGTGTATAGCTCAACAGGTAGTTTAAAATATGTTTAAGTGGAAGGCACATTCTAAACTGTGATTAGAATTGTTTTGAGAAAATTTAATCTTAGTGTTTTTGAGGATGGATTTGCAGTGAGAGCTGATTTTTTTAAAAGGATGGGAGTTGTTGTGGAATTTAGGTATGAATTAATAAGAACCTGTGAGTTAATCTGAGCTATAGAGTATATATAAAGTGTTCGGGTGACTTACAATATAAAACTTGTATTCATTTTTATTTTTTTCCAGCAACTAGTTTGCTGGAGGAATAAACAAAAAAGAATAGGCAAGTGACTATAAAATACAAATTTCCTGCGTGTCGTGCAGGGCGGCCTGCGGGGCCTCTGGTCCCGCTCCCCACATAAGAACCCAGGACATGGTGAGGCCAAAAAGGAACACCCAGGGAGCCATAGGTAGGGGAGTCATAGCACTACATCATCTCTGGCGGCCTGGTGAGATACAGGAAATAGTAGTCACATGTCAGCAGCCTGCCATTCACTTCTCTGCCTGCCAACCAACCAACCAATCAACGCAGCCCTGCAGTTACATCAGTAGCCAATTGGCTAACCGGTTACAGCTGATCGCCAACCAATCACAGTTGATGGTCATTCACTACCTGAGCCAGCACATCCCCACATGAGGCCCAGAGCCTGGAAACTGCTCTCTGGGACTCTGTCCCCACACTGCGGTTTTGGATTTTTACTCAGGTTCATTCTTAACCATAAACATATCAGTTCTTTTAAATACTGTATATAGATTCAATAGTTAGAGCAACCAGTCTGATGTAAGTGATTAATTGAAGCACCAGAAATATTAGAATATTTGGATATTTTGTTATCAAAACAATCTAAATGATTATATGGTATAAATTAAATTTTATTTTAGAAACCTCTAAATTCTCAAGACAATTATATGCATTTAATTATGCACAGCTTTCGATAGTTTGCTTTAAAATGAACATTTAAAATATTTTAAAAGCATAGGTCATGTTTGTACAAACAATAAGGTCTCAATAATGAACCAAAATATTAGGTGCTGTGCATACAACTTGGTATCATTTTCTGAAATGCTTACACTTTTATAGCCCTTGGGATTTTCAAATTGTAATTTACGTGCAAAACCAGTGGTTTGGACACTGACGAGATGATTTTCAGATTTGAGGATTATTTAAACCCTGTGCTATACTTCAGCTGCTTCTGTTTACTGTTTATTTCTTTGCTAATTGGTGTTCTCAGGGAAGGAAAAGGGAGAAGAAAAAGGATGTTCAAAGCAAATTGGAGAAAAAAATTAAACGAAGTAGGTAAAATGAGGTTCATGATGATCTGTGGCTTTCAGATAACTTGTTTAGCATTTTCTTGTAGATTAAAGAATTTGCTTTTACTTTGAGCTTGGTTTTCTAGTAGTCTTCAGTAGAACTGGGCTTTGTGAGAACTGAAAACATTTTTAATGCATTTTATCTTTAATATATATATATAACATAATATTATATGTGTATATATATATTATGTTATACGTATATATACACACTCAACATACACACACACATAAATATATGTATGTATATATATACACTGGGGGTGCCAAACAAATGTATATAAGTGGACACTTTGGTCACTGTTGCTCAAGCAATAGTTTGCCGTAATCAGAAGTGTCTGGACACTGATGGTAACCACTTTGATAATCTTTTGTAATTGCAGAAGTCAAATGTGACTTGTATTCATCTTTTGTTATCGGTATATGTTGAGTATTATAATTTTAATACAGTTTTCCTTTCTTAAAATTGTATACATTGTTTTGGCGATACATATTCGTATTGAGGTTAGCCATGGATAAACATTTTTAAAATTGTGCAATTTGTATTGAGTTTGTTACTCACTTTTCCTGAGTGTTCACTTGCCTTCTTCAAGTGCCTTTTCCTACCTTTATTCCCTTCTTCCTCCCTTCTCCCTGCCCTCCTTCCCTTTCTTTCTATTAACAAATACTTACTGAACTTCACCTATGTGCCATGCATATATGATTGCATATGTTTTAATATGCAATTGCCAATTTAAAATTGCCTTGGAGGAAATTTCCGTTTTCATGGCAACCAGGGACACAATTAGGTAACTGTCTCTGTACTCATATATCCAGCTGACTGGCTTTGCAGCAAGTCTCTTCCCTGAGAGTCGTCATATTAGCTGGGGTTGGCTATATTGCTGTAAAAAAACATCACCAATATGTAATAGCACAAGTAAAGTTAAAGTGTCTCTCAAGTAACAGCTATTGGCGATTGCTCCGAATCAGGAATAGGGAATTGTGCTCTGTAGTCATTGAGGGACCCAAGCTGATGCATGGCTTGTTGGGTCTTTGCCATTTTGGCCCATGGGATGGGGAGAAAGCATGGAATATTGTACAGAGAGGTTTATGGACCAGAGCTAGGTGCAGTATACATAATTTCCACTCACATTTTATAGTCAAATATTCACACTAATTGCAAGGGAAACTGAGAAATGGAATCTAGTCCTGTGCCTAGAAAGGAGTGGGGAATGAATTTTGATCTATAGTCAATGGTCATGGAATCACAATTACGGATGGCTATCTTGAGCCAGAACTAACCAGCTTTCACAAAGATGCATTTTATTATAACTAGTTTTCTTTCTTTCTTTTTTTATTTTAAATTAAAGTTTATTGGGGTGACAATTGTTAGTAAAATTGCATAGGTTTCAGGTGTGTAATTCTGTAATACATCGTGTATAAATCATATTGTGTGCACCACCCAGAGTCAGTTTTCCTTCCATCACCATATATTTGATCCTTTTTATCTCATCTGCCACCTCTCTTCCCCTTTACCCTCTGGTAAACTATTGTCTTTGAGTTTTTGTTTCTTCACTAGTTGTCAATTTAAAAACCTTAAAAGTAATTTGCAACCTTTTTTGTTCCTGTTTACAAAAAGTTCTTTGTAAGAGACTTAATATATATAATATAATTATACACAACTATTATACAGAGGGTGCCAAAAAATGTGTACACATTTTAAGAAAGGACAAAACTGTATTAAAAATTTAATACTGTATGTATACAGAAACACACACACACACACATATATATATATATATATATATATATATATATATATATAAAACAAAAGATGAATACAAGTCACGTTTGACTTTTGCAATTATAGAGGTGCTCAGAGTGGTTACCATCAGTGTCCAGACACTTCTGATTACCGTGAACTACTGCTTGAGCAATGTTGACCAAAGTGTCCACTTGCATAATTTTTTGGCACCCCTGGTATATATTTACATAATAATAACAATATATATAAACTAATTTAGAATATTAAGTCTATCCCTAATCATGTAAACCAGAGAAAGATATCACAATTCTGTTTTATTTCCTTTTACCTTTTATATGCATTTAAAAATATAATTGGGATCATAATATAGGACCTAGTTTTGAATTATATTTTGTAGTTTAAAATTAATATTTGAGCCTTTTCTCATGTTACTAAAAATAATTGAAAACATTATTTATCATGGTTTTGTAGATTTTTATCATAGAAATGTACCATAATTTATTTAATAATTCTTTTATTGATGGAGTTGATATTTTCATTTTTTATTATAAGTGTGATTTTGGTGAATAACTTTTATACATAAATCCACACCTGCATTTCTGATTATGACCATAGACTACTTGATGATTCAAAGGGCATGAATATATTTTAGGCTCTTAATACATATTGTTATTTCCATTTTCGAAGAATTTTTACTTTACTTTCCCAAGAGCAGGAATAAATGTGCCCTTATGATGACCTAGCAATTGCACTCTTGGGTATTATCCCAGGGAAGTAAGAATTTATGTTCATAAAAAAAATCTATATAGAATTTTCATAGAAGCTTTATTCATAATAACTAAAACCTGGAAAAAACCCAGGTGTGCTTTGATGGATGAAAGGTTAAAAGAACCTGTGGTGCAGCCATCCCATGTACCAGTACTCAGCAATAAAAAGGATGGGGCTGTCAATATGTATAAACCTTGGGTGAATCTCCAGAATTATGCTTAGTGAAGAAAAGATAATCTCAAAATGTAAAATGCTGTATGATTCCACTGATAGACATTTTTGGAATGAGAAGAAAAGTAATGAACAGGTTAGTGGTTGCCCTGCGTTAAGGATGCTCCTGAGAGGGAGGGGCAAGCATGGCGCCGAGTGTGGTTAGAGAGTCCACATGAGGAACCTTGAGGGAATGGACCTATTCTACATCTCGACTGGTGGGTACGCAAACCTACATGTGATAACATTGCATAATTGAGTACAAGTGGGAAAATCAGAACAAGATCGATGGTGGATTATATCAACCTCAATTTTCAGTTTGGATATTGCACTGTTGTTTGCAAGATTATCATTGGAGAAACTACCTAAAAGGAATAAGAAATTTCTGTGATTTTTTACAACTGCATATTAATCCACAGTCATCTTAAAATAAAGTTTTATTGAAAACAGTAATGCATGAAGTTTATCATGTAGCATTAGTACATTACACTTAATAAAAGTTCTGTTATTTGATGACTATAAACTTTTCTGTAATTGTAATTAGGAAAATGTCCCTTTTTTACTCTACTATTCCTCCCAGGTAGTAACACATTCAAAATACAGCTGAGATCTTTTCTTGTTTCTCTGCCCCCATTTTTTTCTTTAATTTTTTTAGTACTTTTTGAAATATCATAGCAATTTCTAAAAGTATGTCTTCATCCTCTAGACGTTCTGTTTGAAAAGATGATTACAAATCTTTCACTGACATATCTTAAGGTAGCTTTGACTTATGGCTAATTTCAAAATTTTGTGTTCTTTAGATACAGAGTAATTGCCAAAGGACCCCTGGGGCAGCACTGGTTGTCTTAGGGCGTAATGAACTTCCTGTACCTATTTATATGCTCTAGGTCAATAAGTAATGCTGTTACAAGAGTTCTTTTATAAAACATGAATCTGATTTTATTCACTTTTTACTTTTATAATTTGCTCTAAATAGGAGAATTAGGTTAATGATATTTCTTACATCCTCAGTTTATAATCATCATAACTCTGTGCCAAGCCCTTCTTTTCACTATTCATTTCGTTATTTATCATGTCTTCTTTACCACTGGTTCCCACTCCTAAACACCATTGTCATGGTCAGTTTTCTATTTTGTATTTGGGTGTGTCCTTGTAAAACCTGTGGTGTATTGTGTGTGTTTAACAGTTACATAAATATTGTGCTATATGCTTTATATCTGTTTAAATGATAGAGTTACTTGTGGATTTCTATTGTTTGATATACATTTGAGTATGAATTTTTGAGTTCTTTAAAATTTTTAACTAGAATTTTGGTTAGGATTACACCAAACTTTTAGATTAATTTGAGAACAATTGGGCTCTTCACTGTTTATTCCAAGAAAGATCTAAATGATAGAGACCTTGATAGTTTCCTTTCTCTCTGGAGATTTTCACAAGGAAGCCCTAGTGTCATTTGCCTAATGTTTCTTTGATGATGCTTTTCGTATCCAAGCTTGAATTATTTTTACTGCATTTTTGGTGCATATTGTTGCACATGAACTAACACTTAAGTAGTTATTATAATACTAGGGTTTCTGTTATAAAACTTGTGAATGTTCCTTTATTATTGTGTTGTATCACTTCTAATTACAGCAGTATATCAAAAGTATTAGAAACCCAGTTTACATCTTCCTGAAATTGTGTGGATAAGCTTATTTGCAAAAGGATATCCATAGCTATATCTTAGCTATAGCTAAAATAGTCCCAGGCAAATGGATCTTGGCTTGCTTGAACCTTCTTTCTGCCAGTGATGTATACTTGATTTCAGTTTTCTAAGTGCTATAGACTGAATTACGCCCTGTCCCCCACCCCCAAATGACTATTTTGGAGACAGGGCCTTTAAAAAGGCAGTTGAGACAAAATTAAGTCATATGGGTGAAGTCCTGATCTTGTAGAACTGGTGCTCTTATAAGAATTTATAAGAATATAAATATAAGACACTGGACACCAGAGTTCTCTCTCTTCCACGTGAGGACACAGAGAGAAGGCAGCTGTCTGCCAGCCAGAGAGAGCTCTAACCAGCACCCAACCATGCTGGCACTCTGCTCTTGGACTTCCAGCCTCCAGAACGATGAGAATATAAATTTGTGTTGTGTAAGCCACCCAGTCTGTGGTATTTTGTTATGGCAGCTTGAGCTGACATTAGAGTGATTGCCATATTAATTAATACTCTGTCAGATAGAGTTATGAGTCAGCTTTCCATTAGAAATCATTTTAAAACAGTCTATTTTTGTTCTAGGGTATTTAGGCATTAAATAACATAAATGAGCCATTGGGTATATGTTTCCAGGTTTGGTGACTCCTCATGAACCACCTGAAATGGCAACTACTTTTTCTAGCCGTCTCAGTGCCTTATGTCGTGGTTTTAGGCTTTGTGTATCATTTCCTGTCATTTCTGACACTCAGGATATGAAATTATTTTGCTGTCTAATTCAGTTAGGTCAACTGATACCAGTAAGGTAGTCTTCTGAAGCATCGAATAGTACTGCTTATGTATCTTAATATGTTTTTTGTTTGTTTGTTTTTTTCTTTGTTTGTTTCAGAGTAGGTCATTTCAGGAGTCAGAGCCACCTAGAATATTAGAAAATTGCACTTATATTATTTTTGATATCAATTGGCATCACATTTTTTTCCTTAAGGAGATATGTCGTAGCAATCTGATGTTTTATCATATCTATTTTTATGACCTCATCCTCAGGTTGAATATATTAAATTTGTAACATATTTTGGGCTTACATAAAACATAGGCTTGGTCATAAGTATGGAAAATAAATTTTATGTTAGCTTTCTTCAACAACTATCTCAGTACTTGGAATGTATCAGGACAATGGATGGATAGATGTTTGTTATACATTATAAACCAACAACATCAAAAAAATCCCTTTATATCAAAATTAATGTATGTAAGAATTTGAAACATTTACAAATTGATTTTTAAAGTGTGTCTCAAAGGATAATTATGACAAACTTTTGAGTTACTGGGGTAGAGATATTTACTAACAATGATTACACATTCTAAACATTTAGTCATCATAATGTAACGTTGAGGCAACATTATAGGAATTTAAATTCTGCCATTGTCATTGGTGGTAAGAAAAGCAGTGAAAACTTCTTGTGATAAACACTTCCAGAATGTTATTCATCTCCATTTTGGATGAGGTATGAGATGTGATCAAAAACTATGGTGAATGTTTAAATAAAAAAAAAAATTATTACAGTAAAAGACCCATTGCCATTAGTCCCCCTCAAAATACTCTCCCTCGCTTTGAACACACTTATCCCATCGTTCTTGCCACTTGCTAAAGCAGTTCTGCTGTCGCGTCCCGCGCAACAAGGGCAGTGAGGGTGCGAGAAGGGGCGGTTTGGGTTAAGTTTTTAGAAAGAAACAGAGACTTAATGCTGTTAAATCTCTCAGAAGGCCAGGGGTCTCTCAGTCTCAGAGGACTGGAGCCCAGAATAAGGCTGACTGAGGGTTTTTATTGATAGGTATACAACCACAGGAAAGTAACATTGTTTCTTACAAGGTCTGTGAGACTTACTTATCATGTTATAGAAACATCCCAAGCCAATTATTTTATCCTTCAAACAGCCAAAGCACAAGGTCCCATGATGTCTTACCTAAGGTATGTATGTACCTTCTCAGGGTCAAGTCTGTCATATTGTAACAGCTCTGTTGAGATAAGTGGAGAGAACTGATCTTTGTTGTCCTCATGACTTCTCTCACAAACAGGTGCAAGGGAAAAGCCAGGGCCTGCAACAGACTTTCCCAGGCAGGGGCAAGGGGAGGCAAGGCCCCTTCCCATATTTTTTTAAGGCAGCTCATTGGGGGTCCCCACTCGGTTCCGCCTGGCTTAGGTTGTATCTCCCGTGAGATATCTTACCCGTCTTTGGCTGCAAACCATCTTTTGGGGATCAGACAGAGAGACATAAGGTGTAAACACAAGGATGGAACAGAGTCCCAGAAAGGCACAATCTCACAGACTCTTCTTTCCTTAAGGAAAGCCATGGAGGGACCGTTGGCCAGGCTGTTGTGCGACTACATTCTGCAAGTCCTCTTTTGTGAGTCTTTAGTTATGCGGTCATGGCTGCCTCAGTGTCCTGAATGGATTCAAAACATTTACCTTTCATGGTCATTTTGACTTTGGGGAAGAGCAAGAAGTTGCATGGTGCCAGAGCATGGTCACTGCTTCATCACCATAGACTAATTTTAACATTTCGTGTGTTTCTGTAGCACTTTTTTGCAGTTTGAAACAAAAATTCATGCATTGTTCATGATCCATGGTTTATGGCACCCTTTAAAACACACCTTCTCTCAAACATAGCTCACACCCAACTGACTGCACCGAACAAGTTGAAACTTGTCACACCCTGTTACTAAGGTTCAACACACCGTTTCCCGTATTGAAGATCCCTGCCTTTCCATTGGATGGCACTTGGCAGCAGCATTCATCGTATTGTTTCATCACACCCTGTACAAGTAAAGTCCTTCAGAGCTGCACTCTGCATTGTGGAAAATTGGCCACTGCTTTGCTGTGAGGATGGTATAGATCAAGTAGAAAATAGTTTGTCATCAGTAACTATGGCTTTGTGTCCACTATCAAATAAGTTTGGTTGCTTAGAAAGAACCTTAGGTTAAGCTATGATAGCTGTGAAAGATTTGATAGTGTTCTGTTTAGTGAAGATGAGAATAATTCTGGTTACTTCAATTTCCTTGATTTAGTCATAGATTGTGACTAAAAAAGGGCATAGAAGCTGGATTGGAAAAATGCTTGTTATCCTATAAAAAAATGTACCACATTAGCTATGTCATCTTTATGTTATTATCTTGGAATTATGGGGTATTACATCGTGAGTATTCTTACAAAAAGGCAGTCATAGACACTTCCACCCAATTGTGACCATGCTATAGTTTGAGGGTAAATTAAGAGAGGTAATATATTTCACAGAAAGTCCTTTGTCATTTTCTAATACTTACCTTGCCCTTGGCAATTTCCTTGTCTTCTTTGCTATTTACTTGACAATAGATACACAGGATTTTTTTATTAAAAAAATCCTACTCTCATTCATTGCTGGTGGGAATGCAAAATAGTAGAGACTCTTTGGAAGACAGTTGGGTTATTTCTTACAAAACTAAACGTGATCTTACCATATGACTGATCCATTCCTCCAGGGCCTGAGAACTATGATAGTTTAGAAAGAACCCTGACCAAAGATTTATGGTTTTACCTGGAAAGAATGTTTGGTTCTGGTTAAGTGCAAATTGATTGTGGGAAAGTTATAGAAGCAAACACTTCTTTAGTGTGGTAAACTGAAATTTACTTGCCTCCAAGGGAAATTCTATAGGGTTATGGGTGGCCTTGCTTTATGTTTTGGTGCAATATAATGCCATAATACTTCATGTAAAGATGAAATGTAATACAGAGAAATTCCATATCATTGTTTCTCTAGAGACAGTTCAGTAAGGGTCAAGTTTAGATTGAATCAAGATAGGGAAGCAATGCAATTGAACTGAGAAAATTCAATATTGCCAGATAGCTTTGAAGAACAGTAGAATGAAATTGACTTCGGTTGTGAAAAGCTTCAGAAATCGGTAATGAAATTTTTTTTAATTCAACAGATGGAATAATTGTTAAGTTATATTTATTTAGCACTCTCCTGTGTTTGGAACTTTGGTCACGTCTATTTAATTTATACAGATTTATTTATTTTTTTTTATCCTTTGGAAGTTTAAAGAATGAGGTCAGAGTTTGAAGAAAGAATAAGTCATTGGGCATATATGTTTGAAGTTGGATTAGAGTTTTTATATCTGAACTGTCTGTGCAGGACATGGCTTCATAATCAAGATACATGTAAATGCTTTCACAGTTATAATGGATAACTGGCACTCCTGGACATCTGGTACATTTTGGGGCCACTGCCTTGATTTGTGTTAAGCCGCCAGCAGTTTTATCCCCTTTAGTGCTTTTGCACTACCTGTGAAATTGTCAGCAGTAGAAAAAGCACATAATATTTTGGTGTTATTTTGAAAACAGTTTTTACCTTACGGATAATTTGTAAAACTCCTGGAGATCTGCGGACTACATTTTAAGTACAGAAATATTAGGTCTAAGATTTCCATGGAGAAGAGAGACCATGTCCTCTTTTTAGCTATTCCTTCTGTTTGATCTTGAAAGTGCAACTCTCTTGTTTGAAAAGTTCCTAAGTTGCATGGCACTGGGAATATTTATTTTCTTTAATGCTAATAATTCCAGTTTTCTCCTTTAGAAGAATTACAGTACTTTTTGGAAAAATATTACTTGCACAGTTTTGGTTAAGGGTAAGAATAAACAATGACTTTTTTATTGGTGATGAAAAGTTTTATACATTTTCTGAAAATGTACTGACATTTTTATAGGAATTTCATGAGAGAATGCAGAAAAACTGGAGATATAAATATTTCCAGAAATTATTCAAAAAAAGAAGTGTGTTCTTAGAAACACCAAAGAGTCTTCAACAATTACTATAGATATTATGTGTTTATTTGAGTACAAATGTTTTATTCTTAGTTTCTTTGCTAATTTGAGTCATAAAACTATAGTTAATAGGCTAATAATTTTTTTTGTTTTTTTGTTAAAACATTATAGCAGTTACTACATACTCTACGCTGATTAACTACATATATCACAGGTTCTTAATCTAGGACATGTAGTTGTATTTCAAGGGCTTCATCAAACAGCTGAATCACTAATATGTAAAATTGTGTATACGATCACTTTTTATGGGGTGAAATTCCATCAGATTTTGAAAAGGTTTTCCTAAAAATACTTAGTCCCAGTTATTCTGTATTTAAGGATTTGGCTACAAACATTTTTTATTTCAATTCTTTGGGGGAGAAAATAAGATTTTAGCCCAGGATAGATTGAACAACTGGTTGCTTGAATGTTTCTCTCTGTAACGGTTATTTTGGCATTACTATGGACAAAGCCCAAGTACCTTAATTATATGTATGTCTGAATTAATTTACAATACATGAAATTCACTCACACTTATTCTATTTATCGCTCTGTAGAAACAGCATACTTTGGGCTGCTACTAAGTTTTCCACACACAGGTCATTTTTACTTTTATGTTTACAATATATTCTAGATTATATTGTTTCATTTAAACTCTTTCTGGAAATGTAGTGAAATTTAATGCTCTTTTAAAAAATGCATTTTGAATGAGTCAGCTTTTCATAGTATAGCTTGATTTCCTTGTCATCACTTATTCCTAGTTTCTCCCTGCCGTCCCTTTATCATTACTGTTACTCATTTCAACTACACATAAGCATACATAATCAGATCAATTTTTGCTATTATTATTTTGAACAAATTGTTATCTTTTAGATCAATTAAGATGAGAAATTAAAAATTTTCATTTTGTTGTCAATTATTCCTTCTCTATATAGATTTTTTCTTTATATAAATCCAAGTTTCTGACCTATATCATTTACCTTCTCTCTAGAGAATTTCTTTCAACATTTCTTGTAAGGAAGGTCTATTGGCAACAAATTCCCCCAATTTTTGCTTGTCTGAGAAAGTCTTTATCTGTCCTTCACTTTTGAAGGATAATTTCATGGGACACAGAATCCTGGGTCGATGAGTTTTTTTTCTCTCAACACTTTAAACCTTTCACTCCACTTTCTTCTTTCTTCTTACATGGTTTCTGACAGAAGTCAGATCTAATTCAAATCTATGCTTCCTTATAGGTAAGGTGCCCCCTCTCTTACCCTCTGGCTTCTTTCAGGATTTTTTCTTTATCTTTGTTTTTCTGTAGTTTGAATATGATATAATTAGGTGTAGTTTGTGTGTGTGTGTGTGTGTGTGTGTGTGTGTGTGTGTGTGTGTGTTTGCATTTATTTGGCTTGGTGTTCTCTGAGCCTCCTGGATGTGGTTTGTTATGAATTCTTAGTCATTGTTATTTCAAATATTTCTTCTGTTCCTTTGTCTCTTTCTTCTCCTTCTGGTATTCCCATTACATGCATGTTACACCTTTTGTAGCTGCTCCTCTGTTCTTGGACAATCTGTTCTGGGTTTGTTTGTTGTTGTTTTTTACCTCAGTCTTTTCTTTCCTCATTGCTTTTTTATTATTGGAAGTTTCTATCGCGGTATTCTGTAGCTCAGAGGTTCTTTCCTTGGCTTTGTCTATTAATAAGCCCATTGAAAGCATTCTTTATTTATATTACAGTATTCTTTTTTTGATTATTTTATTTTATTTTATTAGTTTCAGGTGTACAAGACAAGGTAATACTTAGACGTTCATCATTTATATCCCTCACACTGTGAACCCCCCTCCCCCCATCCATTATCCCTCCGACCTCACACCCAGCCATCACATTATGTATATAAAATTATAGTTGGCATTCATTGTATATTATAGTATTCTTGATCTAACATTTCTTTTTGGTTCTTTCTTTGAATTTTCATCTCTCTGCTTACATTGCTCATATGGTCTTTCATGATATCTTCTTTATCCATTAGAGCCCTTAGCATATTAATTATAGTTGTTTTAAATTTCTGGTCTGATGATCCTAAAATCCCTATCATATCTAAGTCTGCTTCTGATGCCTACTTTGGATCTCCAAACTGTGTTTTGTTTTTTGCCTTATAGTATGCCTTGTTATTTTTTCTTGATAGCCAGACATGATGTATTGGGTAAAACGAGCTGCTATAAATAGCCTTTTACTAATGTAGTGGTGAGGTGTAGGAGAGAGGAAGCATTCTATATTCCTATGATTAGGTCTCAGTCTTTTAGTGAGCTGTGCCTCTGGACTGTGAATTTCCTGTCTCAGTTTTTGTCTCCCACCCTCCCCCACCACACACACACACACAATCACACGCACCCCTTAGTTGGGATGGGATGGATAGAATGACCGGGAATTGGGTATTTACCTTACTCCAGGTTAGTTATGCTCTGATAAAACTTTAGCTGGTTAGACTCAGGTAAGATAGTTTCTCCTGTGCAGAAGCCTTGTTAAGAACAGAATGTTTTGGTGTATTTTTAAATAGTTCCTTTCCTTTTCCCCGCTGGAAGCACCAGCAGGTTTTTCTCTGGTATTCACTGTGGGAACTTGGCAGATGTTTGGGAGGTAAAACTCACACCAGTGTAAGATCTCCTTCTGACTGGAGCCCCCTATAGTTTTTAAACTCTCAAACTTGTACACGTTGAGTCTCCAGTGATTTTTCATTTACAGTTCAGATTTTCCTACCCTGACACTGGTTTTTGTGCAAGTTTCTACTAATGAGTTTCTGCTCTGATTCTACTTTGTTGTGAGTCTCTGTATTTTCCTGTCTGTCTCTTGAATTTTGGAAGCAATTTGTTCTGTGTCTTCATGTCTTCTATGGGTCTAAGAAGAGCTGTCGATGTTTTGGTTTGTTTAGAATTTTATTTGTTTTCAGGGCAGAGTGGCAACTTCCAAGCACTTGATATTCTGGACCAGAAACCAGAAGTTACCACCATATATTTTTAAAGTATATATCTCATGTTGTAAGTTATAATTTTGTATTTCAGTATAGATGCCACTTACATATAGTTTAGGGATATTATATGACAAATAATAAAACAAAGATAATTTGTTGGAATATTTTCCCCAAAAATATTGAAGAATTTTTTCCAAACACTAAATACTGTGTCTTTTATTCTGTGAGAGTTTGTACATTTTGAGTTCAGCCAAAAGCCTTTAGCCAACATAATTTCGACTCAATGATTACAAATAAATATTTGGTGCTTTTCACTGTCAAATTCTTTCCCGTCTCTCTCCAAAATTATGTTTTATATATGATGCCAGTTACCTGGTTCTATAGAGAACTTTAGGAATTATCTTCAAAGAATATTTATCTGACTTTGGTTTATATACTTGAAACGTCAAAAAAAAGAACAAATCACCTTAAAGTGCCCCTTAAATATTTTCCTGATATTTTCTGAAAGAAGCATCTGATGCTTCTTGGGAAAGCAAACTCATATCAATTTAAAAAGAAAAATACCAATTTTACTGTAATTTCAGTGTCTGTTTGGCAATCCTAAAAGTAAGAAATGATTATAAAAGTTCCATTATAATCTGGCTTGGATGATGACTGCAGTAATATTACCAGCACAGAATATGGGAGACAGATGTGAAAATGAGAGATAGTGTTAGTCATGGAAAAATGTCCCTAAATTTGTGGTGATTATTTACTGTGTCACCATGGAAAAGTCTATGTACTACCAGCAAGCCATTGGAAAATGAACTAAATGACAATAAATAAATAATTTTTTAAAACCCACCATAGCATCAAATAATATCTAGGAAATACTTAGGATATCCTAGGTATGCAAATACCTAGGAAAATAATTAATACAAGATTTTCAAGTCCTCTATATGCAAAACTACAAAATTTTGCTAATAGAAATTAAGGAAGACATAGAACTGTAAAATATACAATATTCATGGATTTAAAAACTATTTGTTATTGAGGTGCCAGTTTCCTCACATTGATCTATAGGTTCAATACATCCCAATCAAAATCCAGCTACTTTTTTGTAGAAGTGCTTGTTTTAAAATTTATATGAAAATGAAAAATACCTAGAATAGCGAAAATAGTTTTGAAGAAAAAGAACAAAGTTGAAGAACATCCTAAATTCAAGACCTATTATAAACTGACAGTATTAACAGAGTATATTACTGGCATTATAATATGTAAATAGATCAGTGCCTCAGAATTGAGACTTTGGAAATATTTGATTTTTTTATTAAAGTTTATCAGAGTGACAATGGTTAGTAAAGTTACACAGGTTTTAAGTGTATAATTCTGTAATACATCATCAGTGTTGAATATTTGATTTTTGATAAACCAAAGCAATTCAGTAAGGAGTAGAAGAACTTTAAGTAAAATGGTATTTCAGTAATTGGATATTTATATGGAAAAAAACAAACAAGCATGACATCTACCTCATATATAAACAAAAATTAATTCAAGGTGGATCATAAACATAAATGTGAAAGCTAAAATTATAAAACTTCTAGAACAAACCATGAATATCTTTATGATCTTAGGGAAGGCAAAAATTTAAACAGGGCATAGTAAGCACTAACAATAACAAAAAAACAATTTAAATTGGATTTCATCAAAATGAAAACTTTTCCCATCAAAAGATACAAAGTGAAAAGGCCATTCATCGACTAGGAATAAATACATCTGACAAAAGACTTGTATTTAGAATATATGAATAATTCCTGTATCTCAAAAAGTAAACTTAATTAAAATATGGGCAAAAGTCTTGCTCAAACATTTTTGTAAATGGACAAAAAGTATAGGAAAACATAATATGGTGGTCATCGGGAAATATAATTTAAAACCACAAGTACATACTGCTACAGAATGAGTTATACTAGAAATGAGTTATATTAGAAAGACCAATTGTACTGAAGATTGGGAAGGATGAGGAGCAAACAGAATCCTCATATGTTGCTAGCAGAAATGTAATTGGTACAACCGCTTGCAAAACTGTTTGGCAATTGCTAATGTTAAACATACTCCTACCATATGACCTAAACATTTCATTACAGGGAGTATACCCAAGGGAAATAAGTGCAATGTTCATAAAAATATTTGCACAAAAATGTTTCCAGTAGCTTTACTTGTAACTGTCCAAATTTGGAAGCTACCCAAATGCTTTTTAATAGATTACAACATTATAATGTACTCTTGTTTTGTCTAACATTGCTATAT
Source organism: Rhinolophus hipposideros (assembly GCF_964194185.1). Classification (NCBI taxonomy): domain Eukaryota; kingdom Metazoa; phylum Chordata; class Mammalia; order Chiroptera; family Rhinolophidae; genus Rhinolophus; species Rhinolophus hipposideros. The sequence continues at coordinate 74,787,011 of NC_138056.1, read as the reverse complement.
AATAGAACTTCAGTGGTTTCTCTCAGCTTAAATTTAAAGAACCATCTTGATCAGAAGTCTAATGTTCTTCAAGTGGTGTTTTATATAGTGTTTATGCAGTACACAGAGCTGTGAAGATTGCAGGTAGGTGGTGTTGCCAGTGACTTAACTAGATAAAACTTTGTGTAAAAAATGATTGGGTGGCATAATATCTAATTGGTGCTATTCATGGCCAGCAAGAAATACAGTGCTGAACTGTGAGAGGTTAAAGTCATGAACCATCACCTGTAGAGGGAATTAGATCTTTCTTTACCCGAAGATCTTTGATTGGCATGTATTGAACCTATAGATCAATGTGGGGAGACTGGCACCTCAATAAAAAAGAGTTTTTAAATTCATGAACATCGTATATTTTACAATTCTATGTCTTCCTTAATTTCTCTTAGCAAAATTTTGTAGTTTTGCATATAGAGGACTTAAAGAAGTCATTGGGGGCCAGAGCAGGTGAGTAGGGAGGTTGTTCCAATACAGTCATTTGTTTACTAGCTAAAAACTCCCTCACAGACAGTGCCATGTGAGCTGGTGCCTTGTCATGATGCAAGAGCCATGAATTGTTGGCTAAAAGTTCAAGTCATCTAACATTTTCACTCAGCCTTTTCACTTCCAGTCCTCAATAAATCTTAAAAGAATTGGTTGTTTGAATGTAGGGAATGGGCCAAAGTGGGAGGAAATATCAAGATGCCAAGTTGGAAAGGAAATCAATTGCTTTTCTAACGATCAAAGAGAATAATGCACCAAGGGAATGAACTTTTCTAACTATTTTTATGGGACAAGCAAACAATTGCTGTAACCATGCCATCCAGCAACCAGAAATGAATTAATATTTACTAAATCATTATACTTATTATGGTACAAACACCTGCTAGCTATAAAAGTATAGACTTTAAAAGAAAGCAAAACAATTGTTCTGCTTTCCCAGCTTTTCCCAATCAGTGTGTGATAACTAATGTCTCATTTAAAGTCTGTGAAATGAAAATAAGTTGGTCATTCAGAATTAGTTGTAGTTCTCAGCATCTTTAGACTTTTTCAGACAAGTTACCCTAAGAACATACTAGCTAGGCACAGGTGATTATTCATTTTTATTCCCTTCAAAGAGAGGACTTCTCGGGCAACTTTTTAGGTGATTTATCCAGAATTGCTGTGGTACTGTGTTTCCCCAAAAATAAGACCTAGTCGGACTATCAGCTCTAACACTTTTTTTGGAGCAGAAAAATAGCTGGATTTTGAACTTCCTAAAGTGTGAGTAGAGAAGCAATGTAATAATGGTCACGCATTTAGTTTTTTAAAGGACTCAAGCTGTAGGTTCAAGAAGTGAAGAGGAATTAACCAAAGAGCCAGAATCAGCATTTTGAAGAGTATCAGCATGACAAAAAAGAACTGTATTACCGGTATCTTCTTGGTATTATTATTAGGTAGTAAGATTGAGAAATATGAATGTTAGACAATAAAATATGTGAACTTGTTGCAACGATGTTGCTAACCATTTTTTGATATCAGAGGGATTATTCATTATGAATTTGTACCAACTAGACAAACAGTTAACTAAGTTTACTATTTGGTAGTTCTGAAAAAGCTGCGTGAAAAAGTTAGACGACCTGAACTTTTCACCTACAATTCATGGCTCTTGCATCACGAAAATGCACCAGCTCACACGGCACTGTCTGTGAGGGAGGTTTTAGCCAGTAAACAAATAACTGTATTGGAACACCCTCCCTACTCACCTGCTCTGGCCCCCAATGACTTCTTTCTTTACTCAAAGATAAAGGAAATATTGAAAAGAAGACATTTTGATGACATTCAGGACATCAAAGGTAATATGATGACAGCTCTGATGGCCATTACAGAAAAAGAGTTCCAAAATTGCTTTGAAGGGTGGACTAGGCAACTGTTTCTAGTGCATAACTTTTCAAGGGGAGTACTTTGAAGGTGACCATAGTGATATTCAGCAATGAGGTATGTAGCACTTTTTCTAGGATGAGTTCATGAACTTAATTGTCCAACCTAGTATATCATCTTGAAATCAATTTTTTTTTAATGAAAGGTCTTGAATTTGGCATATTCTCCACCTTTATTCTTTTCTTCAAGGCTGTTTTGGCAATTCTAGGTATTTTGCATTTTCATATAAATTTTAAAACAATCACTCTACAAAAATTAATATAAGACCTGGTATTATGTTATATTATGTTATATTATATTATATTATATTATATTATATTATATTATGTTCTTATATTATATTATGTTATGTTATGTTATGTTATATTATATTATATTTGGTGGCCAGAGAAAAGCATGGAGTCAAGGGATTGGACCCTTAACTTTAGGTTTAGTGGCTGAGGGACAATGGGAATAGTTTTATGAATGAGTAAGAGCTTTCAGGTTTTGATATTTAAAACACCTTTGTCTCTGGATGATACTGTTTAAATTGAGGCCATGAAAATGGAGAGAGGAAGGTCAATGAAATAAATGAAGTCAAGCAACTATGACAACAGGGTGCTGAGTGGGTCATCTAGTTGAACAGTGAGTAGAGCAGACTCCCAATAATTAATTAATCAATTACTGAATATCCGTACAGGGTATTAAGGATGAAATAAATTGGAAAACCAACTATCTACGACTGTTCTCTAAGACTGTGGGTAAGATTAAAAAGCAATTACAATGTACTTGGTGGTTATAATAGAGATAGGTAGTACCTGTCACTCAGTAGATATTTAAATTTTTGTTGGAAGAATAAATATATGCACAAAATAAGTAGGGAGCATGAAGAAATGAATCCAGCGAGGGCAATGGGGGAATGAGTATGGAAGAGTGTTGTGGAAAGACACCCAGAGGAAATAAGATTTCAGCTGAATTTTGAAGGATAGCCATTAACAAGGTAGATTTTAGGGCCTGGAGTGGGCACTCCAAGCAGAAGAGAAAGATGCCTCTCTGTACAAAAATAGATCCAGGTGAGGCTGGCGTACAGGACGCATGCAGGAGAGGACAAATGGAGCACCCTTGGGAAGGACCTGTCTGCCTCGCTATGTTGTTGGAACTTTATCTTGATGAAAATAGAGAGCCATTGGAGGGTTTTAAGATGGAATGTGATAAGATCAGATTTAGAGTTAGAGTTTTTGATGACTACTTCATTGGCATTGTAGACATTATACTGGAGAGGGTAATACTGTAGCCCTCTTAGGGTATTTCACATTTTAAATGTCTCTTCTACTAGACAGTTGAATAGTCACAGTCTTTTTATTTTACATCAGATTAAATATGTACAAATATAAGTGTACATGTGTATGAATACATAAATATTTGTATATATTTATGCTTGTGTTTATAAATAACTGTACATATAAATATCAATAACATAACCACACACTATTTATGTATATATATATATATACATATATATATACATACCTCTGCACACACACAAACACACACACACACACACACATATATATGTATATGTATGTATATATATAATTTAGATAGGATGAGGCTTGTCTGTGAGTAACTGAAGACCCATAATAACAATAGTTTATATCTCTTGTATGGGGAAAAAATGTGTAGACAGACAGTCTAGAGTTGGTATTTGTGTGTCAGGAACTCAGATACCTTTTATCTCTTTGCTCCATCTTCCTCATTTTTTAGTTGTTTCTTCCTGGCTCAGGATGTCTGCTTGAGTTCTGGTAGAATATAAACATTCCAACTAACAGAAAGGAGAAAGGGTTGGGAAAAAACATATACCCTTTACCTTAAGAAACCTTTTTGCTCTAGGGATTTATTTAACATGATATTTCAACGTACATCCCATTGGCCAAAATTTAACCTGAGAGATTCATTTGGCTGCAGGAGAGGCTATAAAATACATCTGTTCTAGGTGGCAATACACCCAGTTAACTATGACAGCTCTCTTATCAGGAAGAAGGAATACAGTAGAAGAATTCACAGTGCCTGCTGCATGCATGTGGGTAGTTTCCCCAACACACAGACACCACACACACACACACACACACACACACACACACACGCAGTAATTCTTTCTGGAGAGTATGTGAGTGTGTGTGTGTGTGTGTGTGTGTGTGTGTATGAAGTTGACATGTTCTTAGAAGTTCTTACATTTGGAGAAACATACAGTCAGCACACATTTGTGGGCAATAATTGCATTTTTTAAGTATGAGCAATTTTCAAAATGACTCCGTTTATGTAAATAGTTCGCTTAGTGTATGCTACATGTGAAGACTGTAATAAGTTGCATTTGTATAGAGATTTAAAAATTTTTACAAAGTACACTCACACCTCCCACCTCCACCTTGTATAATGTCTATAGCATTTCTAAAGTAAATAGGATGATGGTACTATCCCCATTTTGTTACTGGAGAAATGGAATTATGTGGTTTGATATTGAAACTGGGATTAGTGTTCACTGACCCCCTACTCTGGGGCTATTAATAGAAGAAAATGTTCTCTGATTTGAGAACAGAGAATTATTAGAAAATAATTGATACTTTGAATGAATGTATGCTGGTGTACATACATTCTTTTTATTTGAAAACTTAGCATTTAAGAATCCATTTTTCCCTCTCACTTACCTGAGCAGTGATATCTTGGACATGGTTAGAGCCTCCTATTTTCCCACAGATGTGACTGTTTTCTTCTCCCAACAGGACACATCAGTTGCTTGGTATTGCTTAGTTAACATAAGTATGATAGGTAAATTTACCCATCATTTCCTCCCATCTTCAACCTTATCTACATATTCATTCCTTTTTTGTCACTATGCAAAATAATAAGAGAATTCAACTATCTTTGTTTTTCTGCAATATTAATTTGTAAAACAAAACACAGTACCCTGGTAAATATTATTAATGCAAACTGAAGCAAACATTTTCAACAACTGACTCAAATCATGGTGTTTTGAGCTGATGCCATATATTGCTCTGGAGGACATAGTGTATAATTTCTTCTCCCATGGTTCTTCCAATTAATACAAAGTATTTTTAGCCTATTATCTGTGGAACTAAACTTTCTAAAGATACCTTTGTCTGAAAATAGCAATGGAGAAAGAAAGCTATTGAGTCACTGACTGGGCCACAAATTGAGCCATCTCTTTTGAAAAGACTGAGTTTTTAGTTAAAACCCAAGTGACATTGTTTAGATTTTAAACTCTCGTTTGGTATGAACTGAACTGACTACTAATCAAAGCTAAAACAAGATAATCTTGTGTGATGTTTCTTTACGTGTTTTTAATAAGGTTATATATTGTAGAAACTAGTAATATAGCTTTTCGGCAATATTAATAATCTCCATGGACATTTTCCAGTCCTCATCACACATCCATTCAGTAACATTAACTATTATTAAATACTTCTACATCTTGAAACAGTTCTTCCTTTGGTTTCTGTAAATTTACCCTCTTTTTCTCTTTCCAAAGACTTGCCTGCTCCTTCTTGGTTTACCTGGCAGGCTCCTCCTTGCCACCCAGCCACTGCATGGGTCTTGTTCCTAGCTTTTCTTCCTCTCCTCTCCCTAACTTCCTTTCCTTTTTTTACTCAGCAATTGTACATGCTGTTCTCTCTGTCTGAAATATTCTCTCAAATCTTCACCTGGTTATGGTTAGCTCCTATTACTTTTTTAGACCTAAATCAAATCATCCCTTGTTCAAGGAAGAGTTCTTTGAACTCTGATTAGTGATAGCGCCACTTATAGCTGTCACAGTACCATTTAGCTCCTCTAACCACATCACATAGTGACGTGTCCATTGAGACGAAACCCATGTTGTTTTACTCACAACGTAATCCCCAATGTCTGATACAATCTTTGTCGAGCACTAGGTGCACAATAAATTGTTGTGAATGAGTACATTTTCATGGATATACATAGCCTATTATGAAAATACCCTTTGTGTAAGTTGTTCACATGGAGATAAATATATCCAGAAGTCTCCTTACTTGTTGCCAGAGTTGAGATTGAAGCATAGTCAAAAAATGAAAGGTGAGTGTCAAGTCACCAGGTTTCCACGGTGAGATGTAGGCTGTTCTCCAAGTGTTATGGGACCTAAAGTATGCTCTTGCAGGCACAGAACGGAATGAATTTAAATGGCCAGTGCCACTTTAATCCCCTTCGATAATAACTCACTTTCTCTGGATAGCTTCAATATATAATATCAAAGGCAAATATCATTTTTCTTTACCTGAACAAAGGCTTGTATACACAAAGGAGGTGACATAGAGATATTGCAAAGTCTGCCAGTTAGTTAAATGATGACGCTCAAATATTAAATCTTCATGTGTTTCTCTGATGAGATTCTGAATGACTGAATGAGGAATTGTGGGACTTCTGGCATGGGTCAGTTTTATAGTTCGTGGGTCAGAATGAATAAAATCTTTTAACAATACATCTCTAATCAACATATAAGTTGATTACATTCTTATATTCTTTAAAAATTTTTTTAATTAAAATATAGCTAACATACGCTATTATATTAGTTTCAGGTGTATACCATAGTTACTCAACATTTATATACCAAAAGAAGTGATCACCATAAGTGATCACCACCTGATTATGCTATCACAATGTTATTTACTATATTCCCTATGCTGTACATTGCATCCCCGTGACTTATTTGTTTTTTTTTTTTTAATTAATTTTATTGGGGTGACAATTGTTAGTAAATTTGTGACTTATTTGTTTTAAACCTCAAAATTTGGACCTCTGATTCCCCTTCACCTTCTTCTCCCCTTTTTAAAATTTCAATTACAGTTGACATTCAGTATTATTTTATATTAATTTCAGGTGTACAGGATAGTGGTTAGACATTTACATAATTTAAGAAGTGATCCTCCTGATTAATTTAGTACCCATCTGGCACTTATGTAATTAATATCATTGTTATTGACTATATTTACTATGCTTTACTTTACATCCCCATGACTATTTTGTAACTACTAATTTGTGCTTCTTAATTCCTTCACCTTCTTTACTCTCCCCACTACCCCTGCCCATCTATCACCCTAATAAATCTAGTACCATCTGACACCATGCATATTTCTTATAATATTATTGACCAGATTCATTGTACTATATCCTACATCCCCATGACTACTTTGTAATAACTAATTTGTAATTCTTAATCCCTTCTTCATTTTCACTCACCAAATCCTCCTGCCATCTGGGAACCATCAAAATGTTCTCTGTATCTATGAGTTTGTTTCTGTTTTTTTTTGTTGTTGTTATTTATTTTGTTCTTTAGATTCCACGTATAAGTGAAATTACATTACATTTGTCTTTCTCTGTCTGCCACACTCCACACAGTCATATACCCTCCAGGTCTATCCATGCTGCCATAGATGGCAAGAACCCATTCCCTTCCCTGGCTGAGCAATATTCCATTGTACATATGTACCACCTCCTCTTTATCCACTCACCCATTAATGGACACCTAGGCTGCCTCCACATCTTGGCCATTGTAAACAACGCTGCAATGAACATATGGATGCACATGTCCCCTCAAAGTAGCATTTTGGATTTTTTTGGATAAATACCCAGAAGTGGGATTACTGGATCCTTCTTTGTCTCTTTTTATAGCCTTTGTTTTAACATGTATATTGTTTGGTGTTACTTCGGAGTTTTTTAAATTTCCATTTTCATGAAATATGTTTTCCCATCCCTTTATTTTCAGTCTGTGTGTTTTTCAATCTGAAGTGAGTCTCTTGTAGGCAGCATATGTAAGGGTCTTGTTTCTTATCATTCAGCCACCTTACCTTTTGATTGGAGTATTTAATCCATTTATATTTAAAGTAGTTATTGGTAGATATGTAGTTATTGCCATTTTATTATTGATATATATATATATATATATAGATATACACACACACACATACACACACACACACACACACACACACACACACACATATATATATATATATATATATATATATATATATATATATATATATATATATTTTTTTTTTTATCTTAAAGAAGTCCCTCTAAGACTCCTTGTAATTCTTATTTGTTGGTGATGAACTCCTTTAGCTGTTTCTTGTCTGGGAAGCTCTTTACCTGTCCTTCAATTCTAAATAATAGCTTTGCTGGGCAGAATAATCTTGGTTGTAGCTCCTTGCTTTACGTCACTTTGAATATTTCCTGCCAATCCCTTTTGGCTTGCAAAGTTGATATTGAGAAATCAGCTGACAGTCTTATGGGAGCTCCCTTGTAAGTAACTGCTTTTCTCTTGCTTCTCTTAAGATTCATTTTTTTTTGTCTTTAATTATTGACATTTTAGTTATAATGTGTCTTGGTGTGGATTTGTTTGGGTTCATCTTGTTTGGGACTCTCTGTGCTTTCTGGGTTTGTATGTCTATTTCCTTCTCCAAGTTAGGGGAGTTTTCTGTCATTATTTCTTCAAATATGTTTTCAATTCTTTTTTCTCTCCCTTCTCCTGCTGGTACCCCTATAATGCTAATGGTGGTACGTTTGATGTTGTCCCAGAGATCCCTTAAACTATCCTCATAATTTTTTATTCTTCTTTTCTTTCTGCTGTTCTGTTTGGGTGTTTTCTAGTACCTTATCTTCTAAATTGCTGATTTGATCCTCTGCTTCATTTAATTTACTTGGTGATTGATTCCCTGTAATGTATTGTTCATTTCAATTATTGTATTCTTTATATTTCTGAGTGGTTCTTTTTTTGTTTTCCATTTCCATTTTTATGTTTCCTATCTCTTTGTTGAAGTTCTCCCTGAGATCATTCTGCATTCTTATAACCAGTGTTTTGAACTCTGAATCTGGTAGATTTCTTGTTTCCATTTGGTTTAGTTTTTTCTGTAGTTTTGTTCTGTCCTTTTATTTGGGACATGTTTCTTTGTCTCCCCATTTTGGCTGCCTCCCTGTGTTTGTTTCTATATATTAGGTAAGGCTGCTTTATCTCCTGGTCTTAGTAGAGTGCCTTATGTAGTAGGTGTCCTATGGGGCCCAGTGGTGCAGTCTTCCTGGTCACTTGTGCTGGTAATTCCAAGTGTGTCCCTTTTGTGGATTGTATGTGCCTTCCTATTGTAGTTGAGCCTTGGTTGCTGCTTGCATGTCAATGGGAAGGATTGGTCCTTGGGCTGATTGGTTGTTAGGACTGGCCATAAATCAGTGGAGGAGCTGTTATGCAGCAGCTCTAGCTGTTGTGGAGCAGCATTCTGGTGGCAAGGCTCTGGTGCCTGCTCAGTCTGCTATGTGGGTGTGTCATCCCTGGAGGCAGCCCAGTGGTGCTCCAAATTTGTACCAAGCTTGCCACCAGGTATGCCAGCCCCAGGGCCTCCTGGGAGGGACCCCAGCACAGGCCAGTTTCAGCTGTAACCTGTGCCTTGCCCAGGGCCACCAGGCATGAGCCACAAAGCAAACTGCAGGTGGCCACTGCCTCCACTGGGCTTGAAGATGCCTTCATAGGCCAAGCTGTGAACAAAGTCTAGCTGCCACTTGTGCTGGGTTTAGGGCTGCTCAGCAATGACAAGTGACATGCCAAAACCAAATGCTACTTGTTTGGGGTTTGTGAATCTGTGAGAAATTTTAGGAAAGTCCATAGCATGAGCCAAGACAGACCATTTATATGGAAGAGTCACTGGAAGCTGGGAGGGCTCAATAAGGAAACAGTGGATTTTGCTAGCACTACTGTCTGGGCGAAAGCTGCCCCTCCAGCCCTCGTTCTGAAGCCAGACAATTGAGTTCCTCTTAGTATGTCCCTGGCACCTTTCAAGCTGATGCCCAAGTGCTGGAGCTCAGAGTGAGTGGGTCTGTCATCAAGTAAGTCCGTTCATGTGCCCTTTCAGAGGTACACCTAGGACTGTATCCACCCTCATCTTGGCTCAGTCACGATCTCTACTGGTTTTTACAGCTAGAAGTTATGGGGACTTTTCTCCCTGGTGCTGAAACCCTTGTCTGGGGAGCTTTGTGTGGGGATAGGACCCCTCACATCTCCCAGGGGGCCCTCCAGAGCCGACATATCTCTCCCAACTTTTAATGGTTACACATGGGTGTGGAACCACCCAGTTCTGCATCTCTGCCCCTCCTACCAGTCTCAAAGTGGCTCCTTGTGCACGTGCTTAGTTGTAGGACTTCTGTTCAGGTATGCTTCACATCCTTATATTAACTTTTTAGGAAACATATGATGTTTTTTCCTCTAGAGACAAATTTTATTCTTTTATGGGTAAATTTGAATAGTCAAAAAATGCATATTTTTGACACGTATAATTTTCTGTGAAATGATAGTGGAAAATTGCAGATACTGAGAAATGAGAATGAACATCCATGTTCAACCCTAGGTCCAGATAGTTTCTTCTGTGAATTAGATTTATAAAGTCCTAGGGAATACCTTGTGTCTCTTTTCACTAGATATGTTAAATCTCATATCACACATTTTATCTTACCCTAGCCATTTGGAAACAGTAATTTAGTGATTATTCAGACAGTTGTTTCTCTTCCTCTCCCACTTGAACCGCCACTTCATTTTAAGTTCGTTGTTATAAATCATGACTTTTAATTCTTGCAAGAATATTTTGGAAAAGAGTAACTAGGGAAATGAAAAAATGCACAGTTGGCAATCATCTGAATAATTTAAGTAAAATTCCATTTTAAACAATGCAAATCCTATCCCACTCACTGTGTCTTCCCTTTAGTATTTCTGCATCTTCACAAATTATGTAATAACCTGGTAAATGATTTGTCCATTTGGATGACAGTGATGCATATACTAACCTCTCCCCTACAGCTATTTTGTACTGAAATGGAGTGTGAAAAGCTGAGTTAATTTTTACTTTCTTTTGGTAGAAAATATGAGAAATTAGGGAGGAAGGAAGGAAGGAAGGAAGGAAGGAAGGAAGGAAGGAAGGAAGGAAGGAAGGAAGGAAGGAAAGAAGGAAAAAAAGAAGGAAAAAAACGAAGCGAGGAAGAAAAGAAGGGTGGGTGGGAGGTCGGGTGGGAGAGAAAAGTGCTTGGCAAAATTTTTCAATGGGAGAAGGGAGATTCATTGTGCTAGTATTGATAGATTAGGGCAAAATCTGAGATGTTATCAAGGAATTCTTGACTCATGCTCTTCTCATCTGTTGTGATGATGCTGGTATCATTCCTTACTCATTTTCACATGAATTATATAATATATAACCTCCCTTATTAGTGATTAACATTTCAAAAATATTATAAAACAAAATATGTGTTGATGCACAGAATATTTAAATAAATAAAATTGCTATGACAGAAATTATTCTGCAAAATTCTGTAGACTTGGTTGCAATTTTATTTACTGTAGAGCTTTCCTTGTTTATTTCTTTGTTTTATTTACTATTGAAAGTACTATGCATTACCTCTGAGGAGAAAAGGAAGAATGCAGTCTGAAAAGGAAGACCTAAGGGACTTCAACCATATTTGCATCATTTTATTTCTTTAGATGGATGATGGGTAAATAGGTATTTGTAATCTTATTCTTTTTCATATATAATAACTTTTTAATAAGAATACAACATTACAAGGCAGACTTACTAATCCCTACTTTTGTGAATCTGAGCAAGCAAGTTGTTTAATCATTCTGGATCTTGATAGATTTTATGTAAAAAAACAAAAACAATGAACATGATGATTCATGAAGTCAGAGATTGAGGTATGGCCATCTTTTGAGGATTACTTCAGTTTTATGACCAATAAATAGATCATTTGTAATTCATTCATCCTTTGAACCTTTATGAAATTGCTAATGTTTACATGCAGTTGATTCCATATGTATCTCTGCTCTGTATGTATATAAAGTTAAAGATACTATAAGATTTCCAACATTTAAAAGGGAGTTGTCTTTTCTAAAATCAAGAATCAATTGGAAGTGAAAGTATTAGTTCGTTATTGTCTGAACACAATCTGGAACACTGGACAATTAGATTAATTCAGGGCAAATAGAATCATAGAAGGTTAGAGCTGGAAGGAACCTCAGAGATGATCTAATTTGCATCTTCAGTTATAAATGGGGAAGTGATTCGAGTCCACAGAAGACTTATTCATACAACTAGTTAATGGAAGACCTAGTACTAAAACTAAGATTTCAGAGCTTTTTTCACTGTCTCCTTTCCACTGAATTGGTATTTCCCAAAGTATCATTTCCAAAATTGTGCATATGAATGTGACCAAAACCAACAAACCTAACAAACAACAATAACACTAGGATTTGGTGGCAAAGTAATGTTTTCAAATTTTGTGTCCTATATCCCCCGTATAGATTCCCCATGTAGTAAAGGCTCTGTGAAGCCCTACAGTAAAGGAATCCACAACTGTTTAATCCATTCTTTACAAAATTTTTTGACAACTGAACCCTTGTTTAATGAAACAGTACATTTTGAGGAAGAAAGTTTGAGTAATGCTATGAAATTGGTCATATCACTTTTTAGTCTGCATTCTGGTCGAATAATATTTGAATTTAAAAAATTAGGTTAACTAATAGGGCAGCATGTACACAGTCAGTGCTCAATAAAGAGGTCCGTGCTTTATAAGTGCATTTAAAACTTTTATTCATGGCTCAGTGAAGGGGCTAAGAAGAGAGAACATGGTTCTCTCTGATGAAAACTGACAGGGGAACAGGCTAATGAAAATGGCAGTTAGTAATTATAATGTAAATATAGGTGTTAGGCTATGGCAATGGAAATTGGAAGAATAAAGAGAAAGCAAGAGAGAAGAGGAATCAGAGGGATTTCAGAGTGATAGGTTGTTTAGCCCTAGCCTTGCCTCACTGAGGCATCTTCAAACCAAATAAAAATACAGAGAACGTCATGAAGAAGATGATTAGTGTGAGGGAAGTGGAAAGGAAGGAAAGACATCAAACATAGACATGCTGAAGATAAATAAGGCAACATGCCACCTCCTCCATCAGATTATTTTTGAATCCCCCAACAAATGAACTCTTCCACATCTAAACTCCTAAAACTTTTCCTTCTTAACTCTTACATTTTATTTAGCCTGTTCTGGATTTTCCTTTAGTTAGTTGAATATATGTTTTATTATTGTCAATATTTTGTTCTCGAGGACAAGGACAATAGTTGTTCTTACTAAGTTTCACAGGTACTGACAGATTACTTTGTATGAATCATGCTCCTAATGAATGTTTACTTAATGAATACAAATACGACAAAATCAACAAGCATGTATTGTACATACAGTGCATAACAACAGTTGAGAATGTGATTCACTAGCTCTGAGGATCTCAAGAGGCTTCGAGTTTACTCAAGACTGCACACTAAAAAAGAAAGACCATTCTGTATGAAGACTTTGGTATAGGCCATGTCTCAAAAAGGAAGGTCAGAGAAAGCTTTGTAGACAAAATAGTGTTAAAAAGTATTCACTGAAAGCAGTGTTGGTGGGCGTATTACTTTCTGATTGCTAGTATAACAACTTGTCACAAATTTAGTGTCTTAAAATGATACAAAGTTATTACCTTACAGTTCTGGAGGTGGGAAGTCTGAAATGTGTCTTGTGGAACTAAAATGAAGGTGTTGGCTGGGCTGCATTTCTCTCTAGAAGCAAGACCCTTTTTTAGCTTCTAGAGACTGCTTGCATGTTTTGGCTTATGGCCTTTTACTGAATCTTTGATGTGCATTACTACAACCTCAGCTTCCATCTCGGGACCCTCCTGACTCCTTCTTATAGGGACCCCATGTTTATATTAGGCCCAACTGCATAATCCAGAATATTCTCCCTATTTTAAGATCCTTAATTTAATGATATGTGCAAAATCCATTTTGTCATGTAAGGTACCATGTTCACAGGTTCTGGGGATTAGGACATGGAAATCTTTGTGGGGTCCTTCTTTCTAGAATAGTGGGGCATGTTCATAAGCAAAGTTCTGGAGGTAGAAAAAAGCATGGAGTGTCTAAATTGAACAATAAAAAGATCCAAACAAAATGCAGAGTACATGTTAAGGATTGTGGCAAATAGAATCGATAGTAATCAGGTATGAGGTACTAAGGGTTTTAATATTTAGGACAGGAGATTTAGGTTTAATACAGTTAATACTAGAGAACCATTCCAAGTTTTTGAGAAGTAGCTAGTGTTGTGCAAAGGTATTTACAAGAGATTAGTGGGATAGGATTTATAGGAGTCCCTGGCGTAGAGAAAGTTTGAATTCAGAGAGACTGGGAAATGCATAATTTGATGTGTTTCCTTGCATAGTTTTTTAGATATATGGACACTTACTACACTGCTATAGATTATTTGTTTTATTAAAGGCTTGAATTAGAGTGTCAATTATTAATCTTCTCACCAGTCAACAGTTTGAGTTCTTACCGGTATTTGGACCGTAGTCATGGTTGTCTTTAATGACCAGGTTAGGCTCTGAAGCACTGCTCTCGCTCAGTTGTCAGTCCGTGTTTTTTCCTTGCTTCCTGGTCATCTTCTGCCTTAAGATCTGTATTCTAATGGCGGTTTTGAAGGGGCTCTGCCTTTTCTCAGTTGGAGAAATCTCCTTCATTCCTGTGAAAGTACCCTTACATAAGGAATGATACATTACTTCTTTTGACTTGTTATAAATTTTCTTCCTTAATTCTTATCTTTGTAATATTGATGAATTTTTCCTAGGTGGAAGGTATTCATATAAGATTGAATGTTTACTTTAAATGCATCTTAACTGAAAAAAAAAAAAAAAAGCTTTTATTGTTTTACCTAGAAAAGGGCAACAGTTAATTGGATAAAAAGGATTCACCTTTCTACTTATAATGGAATATCTTCTGTGATGTGGTTGTTTGGGATTGTCACAAGGCAATGGAGTCCTAATTATATTTAGCATCAGTGTGAAGAGCTACATGTGTTCTGGCCTCAGAAGAGAAAGGGACTGCATGTATAATAGATATTTATTGTTTTTACTTATCTAGCATCCGCCCCCCCTTTTTTTTCCCTGCTGGTAATAGGCCCTTCTATCCTGTCCTTAACAATCCATGAATTTTGCCCTTCCCTTAACCCCACTCTTGATGGCCAATTAGTGTCAGAGTGATGACATACATAGTTGGCTTTTAACCTAACTTGAGTCAATGAGGGGTAGGCCTGGAACTTTTGCTAGAACTACTGGCAATGAGACACCCACTCTCTACTGGGGTGGTTAAGCCGGTAGGATATAAGTCTGGGGCTGTTGAAAGTTGCTAGTAGAGAGAGCTTCCCTTATAATGAAGCCAATGCAGAGGAAAGCAAAGTCAGGAGAGGGAGGAATGGAGGGAAGGAAAGAGGAAGGGAGGGGGAGGGGAGGGGGAGGATGAGAGAGAGGGAGAGGGAGAGGGAACCTTCATCTTAGTCATGGTGATATTATTTGAGCCCTAGATCCAAATATGGCTGAAGCTGAAATTTTTCCTAGCAGCTTTGGTTTATAAGCCAGTATATTTTCTTCACTGTTTAAGCTGATTTTGGTCGTACATCTGTTCATTTCAATCAAGAGTCCACTCTAATATCGTACATATACAACCCAGATTCTTACTTGGGCTCCATGGGTCTCTTCAAGGTCTTTTTCTGGAATACTGACCAAGGTCTTCAGAGTGTTTGTCCTCAGTTTCCTCATTTTGTACTCTCAGCAAGAGTGAGCTGGACTTCCTTACTACCTCCTGATAATCTGCAGAGTCATAAAACTCTCTGCAAATATGATACTATATTATTAGTAGCACCAACAAATGTATTTTGGAAAATAGAATTTCATTGTCTTAATGAGGGCTGGATCCTCTCCTGGTTGATAAATACTGTTCTCATTTTTTTTCTGTTTATGTAATTATGTAGCTGGCTCCAATTTTTCTATTGTCATTGTGGATCGCTTCCATATTTCAGTAGTGATATATTTTTTTAGAATACCTGGGGTAGTTATAAAGAATACAGAGGTAGTTTAGCTATAAGACTCTTAAAAGACTTTATTGAATGTGTGCTATCCAGTAAACGATAGGAAGCAGACACAATTCTCATCCAGTCTGCTTAGAGAAAAACTAACAATTTTTTTGAAGATTAAATATTATAATATTTAATCCAGTTTTCTTTCTTTTAATAGCTTTCCATTCTCATCACCCCATACAACGAAGGAGGCAGAGGGAGTAATTCTGTTGCTAATTCTTAACAGGACCCATGCTTCTTTTAGTTTACTGAGATTTTTATGCCAATAATAGGTTCAGCCTTCTTTTTTGAAAAAGTAGATTACCTAAGTTTTAAACACAGGCAACACTATAGAAATATTTGGGAAGTAATATTTGGAAAAACCAAAGTAATAAAGCAAAGTCACTATGTAACATATGACTATTCAGAACTCTGCAGCTTTGAGGCTCTTTAACAGTAAGCTGGGCAGAGGGAGAGGAGATTTGAAAAATTTCTTTTTGTATAGATAGACCACCTTTTAATTAGTATGAGGCCTCTGTATGTTTGCTGATTTTATTCCTTAACATTTATACCTGCTATTTCTGTCTTAATCAATTCCTGGACTACTCGGTTTCTCTATTTAATCCAACCATATCTACAAAGGCTATACAATCTATTCAATTTTAAAGAACTCTTAAAGGTTATCCAATACAATATCCTACTCAGTAGGGCAATTTACTCTACAACATTTCTTCAGCAAATCTTTTTTGATTAGCAGATATTGTGCTGGGCATCAGGGATGGGTAAAATCAAGACATCCCTTCCTCCTCCCTTGAAGCTCACAATCTAATGGGAGAGAAAGATAAGTGAAATGGCCAGGCTACTGTAATACCCTGTAATAAAGGATAAAATAGATCTATATATTAAAGGTAGAGGAGCACTGGAGTCAGAGACCTAACACAGGTGGCAGAAGGTGGAAAGGTCATTTTGAGGGGTAACATTTGAATGCGAAGCTTAGACAATAAAGAGCATGCCAGGCAGAGGAGACAATATGCAAAGACATCGAGACAGGGAGAGGTCACCTGAGCCAGTTGCTCCAGGAGTGTACTTTGTGTGGTTTGTGTATGCCCTCATCTTATAGTTGAGCCTTGATTGCTATTGGCATGTCAGTGGGTGGGATTGAACCTCAGGCTGACTGGCTGTGGAGTTGGTCACATCCACAGCTTATGGGATGCTGTGTGAGGGGGCTTTCTTTATAAAATGGGATTCACTCTGGAGGGCTCTAGTGCCTGCTGAGACCACCCTTTGGGTTTGCTGCTTGTGGGGCTAATTGGGTGGTACTCTGCTGTGGTCTGAAGCTGACCTCTGGCTATGTTGGTTCTGGGGTTTCTTGCAACAGGTCCAGTGCATACCCAGGTTAGCCACTGCCTATGACCAGCCGGGCACCACCAGCTAAGAGCTACAAAGCAATCTGTGATTGGTTGCTCTCTGTGCTGGAACTGGAGATGCGTGGGAGAAGTCATATTGCAAATTGAGGCTGGCTGTCACCAATATCAGGCACCCCAAGACCTGCTGCTCCCTTCCACCTCCCATAAAGCTCATCTGCTGAAAGAGCCTCCTGCAGTATGAGAATTGGGTGAGGGTGGATCTCAGGGAGTCACCAGGGTGGGACTAGTTTTGTTCACCAGGTTAATGTAGATTCTGGTTTAGTGCCAGTTCTGAGCTTGGAGCTACTCAGCAAAAGTCTCAGAGCACATGGAGGCCAGCTGCTGCCTGCCTGGGGTCCACGGACACGCTAGAATTGTCCAATAAAGAGTGCATTGTGGGTAGGGCTGGGCGCTTGCTGAGAAAGAACCTCCAGTTTTGCTCAAGTTTGGTTGGGCAGGGTCCCAGGGAGCCACCAGGGTGGAGTGAGTGGAGTTCACCAGGTCAGTACAGATTCAGATTTGGCTGTGTGGGAATGGCTCAACAGAGGAAAGATGGCTGCACAGGAGGAAGGTTCTACACAGGGAAAATGGCAGCTGTCCCTCCAGTCCTTGTCCTGAAGCCACACAACTCAGTCTCAACCTTTGTCTCTGATGCCTTCTGAGTAATTGTCCCTCTGCTGGAGCTCAGGATGAGTGCCTGCGAGCGAGTGAGTCTGTGTGCAGGCCCTTTAAGAGGATGTCTGGGTTTCCCACAGCCTTTCCTCTCTCCAGACAGACAGATTACTCACTGTTTTTCACAGCCAGATGTTTGGGGGCTTCTTTTCCTGGCACTCGTACTCTGGGCTGGGGATCCCAGTGTGGGGCTGGGACCCATCGCTCCTCTGGAGGGGAACATCTGCAATACAGATATTCCTCCTGATTCTCAACTGCCACATACCCATTTTCCATCTCTGCCCCTCTTACCAGTCTTAATGTGGCTCCCTCTTTATAGCCTTAATTATAGGACTTCTGTTCAGCTCAACTTCAGAAGGTTCTCCCTTCTGAAGGTTGATTGTTCTGTAACTTAGTTGTAATTTTAATGTTGTGACAGTAGGAGATAAGCACAGTGTTTATCTACTCAACCATCTTAGATCCCCCTTTGGCATCAAACAGTGTAATAACTTTAAAGCAAATGGAAACAGTGTTAGTTTGGCATCCATTTTTCCTTAATGAGCCTTTTTTGAGTCCCAGAAATTGCCATTTTATTTTCCAAGAGAGTGTGACTTTATTTGGAAATGGGGTTTTGGAGAGATAATCAAGTTAAAATGAGGTTGTTAGGGTGAGCCCTAATCCAATATGACTGGTGCCCTTATAAGAGGAGAAGGGACACAGGTACAGACAGATACAGGCGCACAGGGTGAATGCCATTCTGTGGCCATCCTGTGATGATGGAGGCAAAGATTTTATGATGTGTGTACAAGCATAGGAATGCCAAGGATTTCCAGCAATATCAGAAACTAAGAGAAAGGCATGGAACTGATTCTCTCCTAACCGTTTAGAGAGAACATGGCCCTATCAACACCTTGATTTAGAGTTTCTTGTCTCTAGAACTATACAAGAAAAAAAATTTCTATTACCTTAAGCCACCCCCTTTGTGGTGCTTTGTTTTGACAGCCCTGAAAAACTAATACATCAAGACATGGATGTAAATATCCAGAATTCACTTGTACCCCCTTTTTGAAATTAGGCCAATATCTTAATTCTTCTGGTAATGTTTTCATTCTCGATGATTCTACAAATATTATTGAAGGTGGGTTAATAATGACATTTTCAAGATATTTGAATGCTATAGGATACAATTCCTCTAAGGTTACACAAATTTCAAGTAGTTAGATGCTTGTTATCCCACTCTTTTCTCATTTAAAATTATTTATTGATTGCTAACTATTTATTTGGGATTAAGATAGTCACTGGATGTATAGACATAATCTTTGGATTTAAAAAAATTATGGAAAAAGGAGGGTGATAAGCCAGTTAAAATATCAATACAATACCCCTAGTCCTAGGAGAAAGCAAGAAAGATAGGCTTACCTGGAAAAGTTCATGACAGCACTGAATTTAAACCTGAATACAATAGAATGTGTAGCTGAAGCATAAACTTAAAAAAAAGTCGATTTATTAATTAAAAATAAACTAGGAGAATGAAAGAACATATAGTATACATATAGTATGGAGAATTGAGAGAACAAGCAGCTTTCTGGGAATTTAGATAAGCAGATATGTTTAGCTCTTTCACTGCCTTAACTGATTTCCAGGTTTCTATCCAAAATGTGTCATAAATCCACAAAAAAACAAGAAGTTGATTTTTTGACTATTTTATGCATTTAATGCTTTGTATACAAATGACATTATTTTTAAGTATAAAAATAAAAATTTCCTATTTTTATTCATTCTTGAAAAACACAAAAACAGAAAAATGTACATCTGCTTTCCTCAACTTCCTTTCTGGAAGTTTCCATCCATCGTCAATGGATGGAAATATTCATTCAGATGCATCCGACCATCACAGCAAAAGGGTTAAAATGCAGGGTCAGTGTCAGGAAAGCGTGAGATCTGGAGAAGTTGGCCAGAGCTAGTTCCTGATAGATCTTGAATATTTTCCTGAAGTTCATGGGCAGCCATTAAAATGGCTGTCAACCCCTCCAAACTTGAGTCATAAAGCAAACTCTTCAAAAGGACGGGAAACAAACAAAAAACAAAACAGCTTCTTGTTGATCCCAGTGTTGACTTAAATTATTTTTATTTTAACCTTAGTAAAATACATATACAAACATAAAAGTATCTAGAATCCTTGTGCATATAATTCATATACAATGATGTAGAAAAACTTGTTTATATATTAAATACCAAAAAGCCCATAAAATTAATCAAATTTACTTTGAAAATATTCTTTATATGAAAATAAATATTTTTCTGAAACTAAATTGCACCTGCTATGCTATAGGTTTGTTTATTTTCAATTTTCGATTAGTGCTTTATTTTATTTTAGTAATATCTCTTATCCTGTCCACGCACTATTGGTAAAAAGAGCATGTTCTTTTGAACCTTTGGTTGAAAATATGCAACTTCTCTGAAATTTTCCAATCTACCAAAAGCCATAAGCATATTTAGCAATGTAACAAAATTTAATGGAAATATATGAAATACAGTTCTTTAACATTAAAACATTTGTAACCAGACAAGAAGAAATAAGAAGTAGCACTGTTGAAAGCAAAGCTTGTCTATTTAACAAGATGATTTAGAAAAATCTAATAATTCAACAAAAGTCATAGTCTTTTTCCAATTAAATGCTTTAAAAACGGTAGCCAAACTAATAGATTAGCTTTATTAGCTATAATATAGGTTTAATACTACCATGTGTCAGGTAATAACTCTATTCTGGTGCCATTTTTTTTTTTTCTATTTGAACCACTGTAAATCCTTCACCATTAGGTTTCCTGATATTTTTCTACTTTCTTTTTTTTTTCATTTTTTTTTTTTATTATTAGTTTCAGGTGTACAAGACAAGGTAATACTTAGAAGTTCATCATTCACATCCCTCACACTGTGAACCCCCCTCCCCCCACCCCTCATCCCCCCACCCCTCATCCCCCCGACCCCACACCGAGCCACCACACCACATATATAAAATTATAGTTGGCATTCATCAATGCCCAGCCTCTGGTGTACAATGCCATGATCAGGCATCCACAGTATCTCTGAGGTGGTCTCCCAAATAGGACACATGTCCATCGGATACCCAACAAAATCTTTACAACATTATTGAATACGTTCCCCAAATTAATTTTCAAAAAACCCTGAGGCCATCTTGTGGTTACCAGCTACTTCCTAATCCCTTCACCTTTCCCCTTATCCCCAACCCCCCCCCCCCGCCCATCTAACAACTCTCGGTTTTTTCTTTGTGCCTGATATTTTTCTACTTTCACTTAGCACAAGTGCAACCCATTTTTTTTTCTTATTAACCTATGGCAATAAAAATTGTGCTATTTAGAGCTCAAGATAATTCAAATACAAAAGCACTTAAATTATATAAAAGTTCTTAGTTACAACTAAAAATATTTTATACGAAATGTATTCTATAACA
Source organism: Rhinolophus hipposideros (assembly GCF_964194185.1). Taxonomy (NCBI): domain Eukaryota; kingdom Metazoa; phylum Chordata; class Mammalia; order Chiroptera; family Rhinolophidae; genus Rhinolophus; species Rhinolophus hipposideros. Next base: position 74,765,597 of record NC_138056.1, on the reverse strand, counting down.
TGGTTTTTAAAAACTTTTGTTAAAAATATTTGAATGTAAATAGATTCCATTTGGAAAAAAATACTGTATTAGACTAGTTTAAAGCAAGAGATTGAGCTGATCTTGCCAGTCTGCTATCTGGTTTGTACTCTTCCTTCCAGTTTGAAAATTATCCACATGGATAGCAAAGACAGTAAAAATAGCAGTGGAATCCGAATATTTTGCTTTTTATTATATTTTATATTTTAGCATTATTTATTTATTTACTTATACAATAATTGCTCAGGAATTCTGACAATTACTAAAGATATTGTGGTGAATTAAAAAAATCAGGTTCTTTTCTTCTGAAGTTTAAGTCCTTATAGATAGTCAATCAGTTCCCCAGCTGAGCTTGATTATTATTATTATATTTGGAGACCAGAATTAACACATACTAGGTCAGACAATTAAGTTCGCGAACTCATCCTAGAAAAAGTGCTACATACCTCATTGCTGAATGTCACTATGGTCACCTTTGAAGTACTCCCCTTGGGAAGCTATGCACTAACACCAGTGCCTAGTCCACCCTTCAAAGCAATTTTGGAACTCTTTTTCTGGAATGGCCATCAGAGCTGTCCTTGTATTACCCTGGATGTCCTGAATGTCATCAAAATGTCTTCCTTTCAATATTTCCTTTACCTTTAGGTAAAGAAAGAAGTCATTGGGGGCCATAGCAGGTGAGTAGGGAGGGTGTGCCAATAAAGTTATTTGTTTACTGGCTAAAAACTCCCTCACAGACAGTGCCATGTGAGCTGGTGCATTGTCATGATGCAAGAGCCATGAATTGTTGGCAAAAAGTACAGGTTGTTTTCTCTAACTTTTTCATGCAGCCTTTTCAGCACTTCCAAATAGTAAACTTGATTAACTGTTTATCCAGTTGGTACAAATTCACAGTGAATAATCCTCTGATATCAAAAAAGGTTAGCAACATCGTTGCAACAAGTTCGTGAACTTAATTGTCTCGTAATTGACCTCATAATAAGTTATACAAGTTTTAATGAACAGAACTACTCTGTCTTATCTGGTACATACTCGCCACAATGGGCTGTTTAATTTTAAGTTAATTCAAATTAAATAAAATTTAAAATTTGGCTCCTCAATTACACATCACGTTTCAAGCACTCAGCCACATGTGGCTAGTGGTTACCATACTGGACAGCACTGATATAAACTTGACTAAACATTGTGAAGTTGTGGCTGGATAAATACTTATTGTTGAACAGTTTAATTCTTATAATTTGTTTATTTTAGTTGACACTAAAATGGATTCCCATTGAAATTAACTAAACTATGCCATGTGCTCATGTAATTCTTAATTGTGCTATTTATAGTCAATGCTTTGCTTAATGATTCTGTTTATTGTTTGAGATTTGAACAGTCTTATAGTACTGGTAATATGAACTGGATTTCAGATTTTTTGAAGAGAACCAGTTATAATATCAATGGCCATCTAGATACCAAATGAAGGAATTCAAATGTAGAAGCACTTAGTTCAATGCAATCTTTCTTGAACTGCAATATTAATAAAGTCACTACAATATAGAAGCTGTATTAGAAAACTCTTGTTTAAAAGTTGGTTGCTTGGTTAATACTCCTTAACATTCTTCCACAACAAATCAATGACCGAGACTTTTTAAGTAACAGAGGATGGAACTGATACAATATTGGAATTGTTGAATTTTTTTTTAATGTATATTCTTTTGGATTTTTTAAAAATAATTGTTTTCTTTTTTAATTGCAATTGATATACAATAGTATATTAGTTTCAGGTGTATAACAGTGATTAGACATTTGTATAACTTACGAAGTGATCACCTCAATATATCTAGTACCCATCTGATACCATATATAGTTATTACAATATTACTGACTATATTTCTTATGCTATACCCTTCATCCCCATGACTATTTTGTAACTACCAATTGGCACTTCTTAATCCCTTCACATTTTTCACCCTGCCCCTGGACCCTCTCCCATCTTTTACCCCAACAAATCTAGTATCCCTCTGACACCATACATATTTATTACAATATTTTTGATTATATTCTTTATGCTATACCCAACATCCCCATAACTACTTTTATATATATATATATATATATATATATATATATATATATATATATATATATATATATATACATATAAAATTATAGTTGGAAACCCTGTGGCCATCTTGTGGTTACCAACTGTTTTCTAATCACCTCACCTTCATGCTTATCCCCACCCCCCCACCCAGTTTTTCCTCTTTGTCTCCAAAACTGTTTCTGATTAGTTCATTCACTTATTCTCTTCTTTAGATTCCACATATAAGTGAGATCATATGATACTTGTCTTTCTCTGTCTGACTTATTTTACTTAACATAATGTTCTCTAGGTCCATCCATGTTATTGCAAATGGTAAGATTTCTTTCTTCTTTGGCTGCGTAATACTCCATTGTATAAATGTACCACAGTTTCTTAATCCAGTCATCTACCGATGGGCATTTCAGTTGTTTCCATGTCTTGGATATTGTGTATAGTGCTGCAATAAACGTTGGAGTGCATAAAGATTTTTGAATTGGAGTTTTGGATTTCTCCGGATAGATTTCTAGGAGTAGAATAACTGGATCGTAGGGTAGTTCCATTTCCAGTTTTTTGAGATACCTCCATACTGTTTTCCATAGTGGCTGCACCAATCTGCAATCCCACCAACAGTGCACAAGCATTCCCTTTTCTCCACATCCGCTCCAGCACTTGTTGTTTGTTGATTTATTGATGATAGCCATTTTGACTGGGGTGAGGTGGTATCTCATTGTAGTTTTTATTTGCATTTCTCTGATGGTTAGTGAGGTTGAGCATTTCTTCATATGTCTGTTTGCCATCTGGATGTCCTTTTTAGAAAAATGTCTCTTCAAGTCCTCTGTCCATTTTTAATTGGGTTGTTTGTTTTTTTGGAGTTGAGTTGAGCTTTTTATAGATTTGTGATATTAACCCCTTATCAGATATATCATTGGCAAATATCTTCTCCCATTCAGTAGGATCCCTTTTTGTTTTATTGATGGTTTCCTTTGCTGTGAAAAAACTTTTTAGTTTGATGTAATCCCACATGTTTATTTTTTCTCTTACTTCCCTAGCTCGAGGGGATATATCAGTAAAAATCCTACTCTGGGTAATGTCTGTGAAGTTTCTTCCTATATTTTCTTCTAGATATTTTGTGGTTTCAGATCTCACATTTAAGTCTTTAAGCCATTTTGAATTTATTTTTGTATATGGTGTAAGGAGGTGATCCAGCTTTATTTTTTTGCATGTGTCTGTCCAGGTTTCCCAGCACCATTTATTGAATAGACTGTCTTTACCCCATCGTACATTCTTACTTCCATTGTCGTAGATTAAATGGCCATATAGGCATGGATTTATTTCTGGACTCTCTATTCTATTCCATTGATCTACGTGTCTGTTTTTATGCCAGTACCATGCTGTTTTGATTACTGTGAAGTCAGGTATCGTTATACCTCCCACTTTGTTCTTATTTCTCAAGATTGCTGAGGCTATCCGGGGTCTCTTATGGTCCCATATAAATTTTAGGATTATATGTTCTATTTCTGTGAAAAACGTCGTTGGTAGTTTGATGGAATTACGTTGAATATGTATATTGCCTTAGGCAGTATGGACATTTTAGTTATATTAATTCTTCCTATCCATGAACATGATATGTGTTTCCATCTATTTATATCTTCTTTCATTTCTTTCTTCAGTGTCTTATAATTTTTTGAGTACAGATCTTTTACTTCTTTGGTTAAATTTATTCCCAGGTATTTTATAGTCTTTGGAGCAATTGTAAATGGGATTGTTTTTTTAATTTCTCCTTCTGATGTTTTATTATTGGTATATACAAATGCAACTGATTTCTGTATATTAATTTTGTATCCTGCTACTTTACTAAATTCATCTATCAGCTCTAATAGTTTCTCTCTATATAGTATCATATCATCTGCATATAATGATAATTTTACTCCCTCCTTACCAATTTGGATGCCTTTTATTTCTTTTTCTTGTCTGATTGCTGTGGCTAGAACTTCCAGCACTATGCTGAATAGAAGTGGAGATAGTGGGCAAACTTGCCTTGTTCCTGATCTTAGGGGGAATCGTTTTAGCTTTTCCCCATTGAGTATGATGTTAGCTGTGGGTTTGTCTTCCCTCTTTCTGGATTTTTTGGAAGAGCTTGAGGAGAATAGGTGATAATTCTTTTTTGAACGTTTTGTAAAATTCACCTGTAAAGCCATCTGGTCCAGGGCTTTTGTTTGTTGGGAGTTTGTTGATTACTGATTCAATTTCCCTGATGGTAATCAGTCTATTCAGGTTCTTTGTTTCTTCTTGAGTTAGCCTTGGAAGGTTGTACGCCTCTAGAAAATTGTCCATTTCTTCCAGATTGTCAAATTTGTTGGCATATAGTTGCTCATAGTAATTTCTTAATTTTTTTTGTATTTCTGCAGTGTCTGTTGTCACTTCTCTTTCATTTCTGAGTTTATTAATTTGGGTCCTCTCTCGCTCTCTTTTAATGAGTCTGGCTAAAGTTTTGTCAATTCTGTTTATCTTCTCTAAGAACTAACTCTTGGATTCATTGATCTTTTGTATTGTTTTTCTGGTTTCTATTTCATTTATTTCCGCTCTGATCATTATTATCTCCTTCCTTGTACTCCTTTTGGGCTTATTTTGCTGTTCTTTTTCCAGATCCCTTAAGTGTGAAGATAAACTGTTGATCAGTGATTTTTCTTGTTTCTTTAGGTAGGCCTGCAATGCTATGAATTTCCCTCGTAGGACTGCTTTCACAGCATCCCATAGATTTTGGGTCATCGTGTTTTCATTTTTGTTTATCTCAAGATATCTTTTGATTTCTTCCTTGATCTCCTGCTTGACCCATTCATTATTTAGTAACATTTTGTTTAGTCTCCATGAATTCTTGTGTCTTCCAGTTTTTTTCCTGTAATTCATTTCTAATTTCATAGCACTGTGATCAGAGAAGACAATTGGTATGATTTCAATTTTCTTAAATTTATCAAGACTTGTTTTGTGGCGTAACATATGGTCTATCTTGGAAAATGTTCCATGTGCGCTTGAGAAAAACGTGTGTTTTGCAGCATTGGGGTGAAATGCTCTGAAAATATTGATTAAATCCAAGTGGTCCAATGTATCATTTAAAGCTGTTGTTTCCATATTGAATTTCTGTCTGTAAGACCTGTCCCTTGTTGTCAGAGGTGTGTTGAAGTCCCCTACTATGATAGTGTTACTGTTGATCTCTGTCTTTATGTCAGTCAGTATCTGTTTTATATATTTAGGTACTCCTATGTTTGGTGCATAGATGTTTTCTAGAGTTATGTCCTCTTGTCGGATTGATCCCTTTATTGTTATATAGTGCCCATCTTTATCTTTTAATATGTTCTTCATTTTAAAGTCTATTTTGTCAGATATAAGTATTGCAACTCCAGCTTTTTTCTCATTTCCATTTGCATGAAATATCTTACTCCAACCCTTCACTTTCAGCCTGTGTGTGTCTTTTGATCTGAGGTGAGTCTCTTGTATACAGCATATACAAGGGTCTTGCTTCCTTATCCACTCAGCCACCCTGTGTCTCTTGATTGCAGCATTTAATCCGTCACATTTAAAGTGATTATTGATAGGTACATAGTTATTGCCATTTTTAAATTTGTAGTTAGATTGTTTTCATCTTTCTTCTATTTACAGAAGTCCTTTTAGTATTTCTTGCAATGCTGGCTTGGTGGTAATAAATTCCTTTAGCTTATTCTTTTCTGGGAAGCTCTTTATCTCTCCATCAACTTTAAATGATAGCCTTGCTGGATAAAGCAATCTAGGTTGTAGGCCTTTGTTTTCCATCACTTTGAGTATCTCCTGCCACTCCCTCCTGGCCTTCAATGTTTCTGTAGAAAAGTCATTTGATAAACTTATGGGAGTTCCCTTGTATTTAACCCTCTGTCTTTCTCTTGCTGCTTTTAGGATTCCCTCTTTGTCTTTAAGCTTTGCCTTTTAACTATAATGTGTCTTGGTGTGGACCCATTTGAGTTTATTCTAGCTGGAACTCTCTGCACTTCCTGGGCTTGTATGTTGGTTTCCTTCATCAGGTTAGGGAAGTTTTCGGACATTATTACTTCAAATATGTTCTCAATCACTTGCTTCCTCTCTTCACCTTCTGGTATTCTTATGATGCGCATGTTGTTGCGCTTGATATTATCCCAGAGGTCTCTTAAACCATCTTCACTGTTTTTTATTCTTTTTTTTTCTGTTGTTCTGTTTGGGTGATCTCTGCTAACTTGTCTTCTAAGTCGCTGATTCGATCCTCTGCTTCATCTAACCTGCTGGTAATTCCTTCAAGAGAGTTCTTAATTTTGGTAATTGTTTCCTTTAGTTCTAACTGGTTGTTTGTTATGATTTCTACATCCTTCTTTATGTCTTCTCTAAGCTCCTTAAACATTCTTATCATCAGTGTTCTGAACTCTGTCTCTGATAGGTTGGTTACCTCTGCTTCATTTGGTTCCAGTTGTGGAGGTTTCTTCTGTTCTTTTATTTGGGACATGTTTGTCTGTTTCACCATTCTGGCTGACTCCCTGTGTTTGCTTTGATGTATTAGGTATATCCCCTAGAGTTCTTAGTTCTTGTTAGTTATCTTATGTAGTATGTGTCCTTTATATTTGACTTGCACGACTTTGTTCTTCTCTTCTGTGTGTGCTCCAAAGGTGACTCTTGTGTTGTGTATATTGTTCTTTTTAAGAAGATCTTTAATTGCTTTTTGCTTGTGAGTAGGTGGGGTCAACTCCCAGCCTGACTAGTTGTGAGACTTGGCTCTGCCCACCTCAGGGTGTTCTGCTGCGTGAGGGTGACCACTTAAATGTGGGTTGGCCTCTATGGTCTCTTGTGCCTGCAGAGAATTCCCTCTGAGTGTGTGACTTGTTGGTCAAACATGGTAGTACTCTGGTTTGGTCTGGAGTTGGCCTCTGGATATGTTGAATCTTATGCCTTTTAAGCTGGGCCCTGGTAGGGCAATTTCAGAACAAAGCAAATCACCAAGCACAACAACAATAACAACAGCAACAAAGACAAAAATTCAAATACATTCGCATGTAAAAACACGCGATAACCCCCACTCAACACAGGCAAAGATATCAAAGATATAAAGAGAAAAGAAAACAAAACAAAGCAAAACAAAAAGCAGTGCCAGTCTTGGCTTAAGCCCACCAAGTAATCTCCAGGTTGTCCTCTGCTCTACCAAAGAGTCCCCTGCCTATTGTGCAGGCAGAACCAGTCACCTGGTGCCTAGAGTGACTTTGGGACTGTAGATTTAAATGCATCGGGTTGTGGGGTCTGGATGATAGTTTCTACAAAGTCAGTGCAGTTTCTGCCCTTGCCTGCACATGTGCACACTGAGAGTAGCACCACCAGCCCTGTGTCCAGTACTCCTGAGTCTTAGGGCACTTCTTCCGTGTGTGGGGGAGGGGGCGGGCAGGAGATTTCTAAGCTGCTGAAAGCCGGGAGCTGTGTCTGCTGCTTACTGCTTATCTCTGGGAGTGCCTCCGCAGGGGATGGAGGGGTCTTCTTTCTCCCAGCCCAGCCTCGTCACACTCTTCCCGCAGGCCAGAAAGGGTGGTGACTGGGGGTGGAGGAGTCTCTTCTCTCTTAGCCCAGCCAAAATCACACTCTTTCCAGCCTCTTCCCTGAGTCAGAGCTGGCTGTCAGTCTTCCCAGAACCTAAGCACTAGGGCCCCTCAGTAATCTGACACTACTCCTCAGTTCAGGGACCAGTTTAAGTTTCTGGAAGGGCGTGGGTAGGATTGGAAGAGTGGGGGGAGGGGCCCGGGTATGGAGTCTGTGTTCTTTGTCAGCCCTAGGGCCCACCAAGCTGCCCTGTCTGCGGGCGATCAGCTGAGGGACGCAGGGAAAGAGCCCACCTCCTGGCTTTTGTGTTCTCTGTTCCTCCCTGGGGTCCCGTGCTTCTTGCTTGCCGTGTTACCGCCGCCGCTGCCACTGCCGCCAGCCGGGACTCCACCGCAGGACCGCAGGACCGCGCGTTTCCACTCCGCTCCCTTCCTTTTTCCCCTGCTTGCCCAATTTGTGCACCTTCAAGTAATCCTTCCACGAATCTCTTAGCTGTTCTGTGTGACGAGCAAAGAGTTCTTTGATGGGTTATATGTCCCGTTTGTAATAAGATCTGGAGGAGACCTCAGAAAGTGCGTCCCGCTGCCACCATTCGTATGATGTCCTCCCGAATTTTTTAAAAATTCATTTTTAAAATGTAAAAAGAACTTATGTTTTACTCCCTTGATCTATATAGAGTTGGATACTTCTCAATGAGCTTTGTGTGTCTATAATTAAATATTTACAGTTAAGTGTAAAGATGTTATAAAAGCCACCCTGTCAACATTATGCTATGTTCACACAGAATTTTAAGGACTGTGTTTATGTTCATCACATTTATCTTTCAACAGCATTGCGTTCCCGTGGGACCTCTGTGTACTCTCAAGCAAGCAGTATTTATGATCAAAACTGCAATTCTTGTTAGGTTACATATGTGAAGTATAATTTTCCTTAATTGTAATTTGTCATTCAACATGATCACTGCAAATCACTTTACCTACTTAGTCTTGCCTTTTCCAAGTACAGACATCGCTTTGTTTGTAGATACCAGATTTCAGAGTTTGTCGCCAACCTGACTTTTATTCAATGTTATCCAGTGTTTTATTATGGACCTTATGATGTCAAGTCTACACTTGTGACTCACCTGAAGGATAGACCTTCTACAATTTCCTTTTAATTTGCTCTGGGTGTCTGTAACCAGACCAGAGATATTTAGTATTTATTTTATATTATTTACTTTTTTTTTTCTCGATGGGTAAGAAGGGGAGTAATAGTGGGGGAGGTGATTCTTATAAAGAGTCAATAATAAATTTGGAATTCACGTTATTCCATATGTAGATTATCTGGTGTTTACTAACTAAATAATCTGGTGTTTACTAACCCTGAGCTACCATAATCAGTTAAAGCATTTTAATTCCCTCCAGCTCCTCTCCTTTCTCTTGTGTTCTAAATGCTTCAAAAATTAGAACAGGTGTTATTTAGATATGGTAGTTAAACCATATAAAATAGTCTTTGATGTAAAATCAACTTTATAATGATCTACATTAAAAATCTGTTTGTTGTAACTCTCTTTTGGAATTTTTAACTTATACTGAGGAATTAAACTTGAATTTTGCTTGTAAACTGTTACAATGACCCTTAGCATTCATGTTGGGACCTTCAATTGGGCTTTAATTTGTTCTATCTTATGTTAAATATGTTATAAGATGCTGGTTAGGTATTTGGGATTTTGTATGAGACAGTACTAAAAATTGGCCAAACCAAATAAATTTTACTTCTAGGAGATTCTGTGCACACAGAATTTAAAATGACTTCGCAATTATTCTCAACTAGAAAGTGGTTGTGCTTTAGTATGCGTTTTGTTCTCTTTTTGTAATTGGGGATCCTCTGTTGCTCATAGTTTATGTTGGTAACTGATGTAGGTGTCTATCTTCCAGATCTTTCCACTACAGGATAGTAGAAACTAAGATTGAGATTGTGACAGCAGGCTAATAAATATCTTTATGTTTCTTCTATTTTCCAGTATAGTGTTTATCACATGGTGTTCATTGGCTGATGTTTCAAAAACAAATCACACATTATGATAGAAAATCAACTCTAGCAAACATAGATCATTGCCTTCTTCTGAGGATCATCAGATATTTCAACTTCTTAATGGAGTGAGCCCAGTAACACTCTTTTGTAATTAATTAATAATTCAATTAATTTGGGGGAAACAGTGTTAGTTATGTGTTGAAGTGCATAGGAAGTAGTTTAAAGAAAGATTTGTTAATATTTAAACTTGAGGGAAAGCATTATTTAGGGCTTATAGAAATTTAGTGGACAGATATGATCTGTGCTGTCTTTTAAAATGAATTTCGTGTACTGAAAAAGGTGTTACTACTGTCAACTAGTAGCAACATAATTGATTGCTGGAGGTTGTTATGGCAAGATAAGATTCTTATTATCTGCATTGCATAAAAGACTCTCCTGTGTTATTCTATGGAGCAGTAGATAGCAATTCTAAACCATTGAAGTACACACCGCTGATACTGTGCATTTTAATGGACTGATTTGACTCTTCACCTTATGAATTATAAAGAGTAGGAGCTGGATGGATGCTCAGGTTTTAGCGAGTAAAGAGAAATTTCATTATTACCACAGGCCAAATAAAAGCTACAGATGTGCTAGGAAGACATAGCTGGACTAACTTGCAGAATGATATTGGAAACTGGTAATTTTCGGTGACTCACCTACATTCTCTTTCTTGAATCTAGCCAGGCGTGGGAAATTTCATTCTACCTCCAAATTCTTTTCTACTCACCCAAATTTGTCTTTAGTTAAACAGTAATAGTGACTTCCACATTCTCTGAAGCCCTATATTAAAGTCATTAAATGCAAGTATGATTCCTTAGGGAATTTTCTGTGGTTGATTTTTCTCTGATAGAAGCACCCTTTCTGCCCTCCCTTCCTCCCTCCTCCTTCTCTGCCCTCTTTTTCCTTCCACTCTTCCTTCCTCTCTTCCTTCCTTCCTTCCTTCCTCCTTCCCTCCCTCCCTCCCTCCCTTCCTTCCTCCCTCCCTTCCTTCCCCCCCTCTTTCCTGTCCTTTCGTTTTAGAGCTTCTTAACATTTAACTTTTTTTTAAAGTATTATTTCAGGTTCATTTTCTTTTTCTTTTTAATTAAGTTTCTTGGGGTGACAATGGTTAATAAAACTAGGTTTCAAGTGTACATTTCTGTAATACATCATCTGTATATCACATTGTGTGCTCATCACCCAGAGTCGACTTTTTAATTTGAGTCAGCTAAGGCCCAGCTAGGTTCCACAGTGCCACAGCCAGAACCAGATCCTAGATTTTCCTGATCCAGGTCTTTTTGCACCACGTTACCTCCTTATAATATACATGCTAATAAGAGCACAAAGAAATGCTATAAGCCATGACCCATATATACTGAGCATTTGCTGTGCGTAAGGTGCTGTAATCAATGTTGTGAAGGAAACCAAAGTGAATGAGAGAAAGGTTATTTTCTCAAGTAGTTTATATTCTACCAGCGGAAATAAGTCACGTATACTGCTAATTGCTTTAAGAGTTAAAAAAAAAGAAATCCGTGAAATCATATGGTTCTCGACTTTTTCTGTCTGACTTACTTCTCTTAGCATAATAATCTCAAGATCCACCCATGTTGTCGCAAATCGCACTATTTCATCTTTTCTTATGGCCGAATAGTATTCCATTGTGCATACATTGTGTATACATCTTCTTTATCCAGTCATCTATCAAAGGACACTTTGGTGGTTGTTTCCATGTGTTGAAACCTATGTAACTTTACTAACAATTGTTACCCCAATAAACTTTAATTAAAAAAAAAAATCCTAGGTAAAAAAGGTTTAAGTTTAGGGTCATGTTTTACTTCCCTCTGTTTTTGCCTTATTATATATCTCTTTAATTAAACGTTTATCTTTGAGGCCCAGGCAGGGAGAGTGGTCAGGCACATCCAGGGTCAGCCACATCCACCCCAGTCCCTGGTCACATGTAATTCGCAAATGCCACAAAGTTGGAAAAATCTTTCTTCCTCTTAGTTTACAAAGCATAGCATCTTTCAAAAGAAGTCTTTTCTAGGAATCTTAAAGAGAGAGAGAGAGAGAGAGACAGAGAGAGAGAGAGAGAGAGAGAGAGAGAGAGAGAGAGAGAGAGAGAATATATAAAATAGAAAGAAAGAGCAGTTTACACTGACCAAGTTTCTTGTGCTAATGCATCTGAAAGTCCAGCCAGAGATCCGTTTGTTAGAGCAGTTTACAAAGCCCCTTCCATGCTTCCCTCTCTTCAATCCAAATTCTCAGAAAAGAACTCAGAGAATTTCTTAATCCATTCTTTCCTTATCCCAATTTCTGGTCAACGAAAGGATTGAAACAGAATTTCCAGTCACTCTAGCAAAACTGTATAATAGAGCATTAACTACCTAACGGAGAAAGCAATTATTACCTTTCTCTAAGATTTCCCTAGGATGCAAACAAAACTCCTAGATATTTCTTTATGCCTTCAGTGAGGCACTGCTTCCTCTAGTTTTCACAATAGGAAAGGCTATTTCTTCAAAAAGAGTTACATGACATTGAAGAGCTGTCAGAGGAGAGTGAGATGCTTCTGCTGAGATGGCTAAATAATAACAATGACTACAATAATTACAACAACAATAATGTCAGCTACCAGTTAATCTCCTTGCTTGTAGCAGAAACTAATCTATTATCTTTAGTTTCTATATCTTATTTAATGCTCAGAACAATTATAAAAGTATACTAGTATTATTTCCATTTTATAAATGAGATATTAAATAACTATCTGAGGTCAGTAAACAACAAATATTTGTTTCTAACACAGATCTCTGACCTCGGGATGATACATATATGCTCTTTCCACTATTAATGATGTGGCTTTTGAACAGGCAGCATTCTAAATCTATTGATGGGATGGGTGTTGCAACTGACACTCTCTGTGCCTTGCTTTCTGAGTGCTCCTAAGGACATCTGTGTGCACTGTCACAACAGCTTGCTTCCTAATAGGAGGAAGAAGGGGCCAGCTACTTAGTTCCTCAATTTTAGTTTATTCTGTCTTTAAGCACAAATTTTTCTACAGTGCTTAATGAGGAGGAAACCCAAAAAACATACTTATTGAACACTTGCTTTTAGAAATTTTCCTCTTTTCCCTGTTAGTTTGTCAGAGTTTTATTTTACAGAAAATTTGGTATAAAGAAGTTTCTGTACACTACCAATGGTGACTTTTGCTCTATGCAAGTTATACTTCAATTTTAAAAGCAGAATAAAATCTAATTTTAGATAATGATAAGCGTTGTTAAGAGAATAAACCAGAGAAATGAGATAGAACAAGGAAAACATTTTTTAAAAACTTGAGTGATTTCCTCATCTTTGATGTTGAGCATTTCATTTTTCAGTGGCTTGTTTGTTTAAGAAAAGAATTGCGATTACCATATTTTAAGCTTGGATATACAATATATAAAAGGAAAGCTTAATTTTAAATCCTATCCTTTCACACACATGTCTGCTTCAGAATTAGGACTGTATTATCCTGAAAACATGCCTTTATCTTGCGAGTGATAGCTCTGACAACTCTTGGATCATGTAGCTCGAATCTTATCTGAAGGTGGGTGTTTCGGGGAGGGGAATTATTTTAGGATTGAGACTTGATGGGGATATGACTGACAAATGGCAGGTGTATGGCTAAGCCAAAGCCCCTACCAACAAAGAGAAACCTATCCACATCATGGGGGAAAAGAACACCAATTAATTTTTGAGTAAACCCAAGCGAAGAGTACATGCCGTTGGTAGCCCACTAAACCAGGAAGTAAAGATGACAGTTCATACAAGTTATACAGCAAAGCAGAAGAAAACAATAAAACTTTTCTTATTTCCTTTGTTACATTTCAAGACAGGATACTAGATTAACTCTGGAGGTATATGTTTGTGTTTCAAGGGGTAGTGAGGCCTGCACCCTTGGAGAAATCTTTGTGTTGTAAAACTAGAATACTGGGCTTAATCTCTCCTTGAAGAAATCCATTTTCATTCTAGTAGATTAGAGCAAGGACATTAATTAATTATTGAGTAAACGCAACAGAAGAGGACATGCACGTAGGTAGCACACAAAAACCAGGAAGTCAGGATGATATTTCATGCAAGTTTTTTATTTGTTTGTTTTTGTTTTTTTACAAACAGACCCTTTCAAGAGAGGGAGAGAACGCAGCTGCCTCTTTCCCCTTTATAAGCAAAGAAAAATTTTCATAATTTGCCTCTTATCCCTCCTCATCCTCCTTTCCCTCCTCCTCCCTCCTTTTGCCTCCTCCTATTTCTCTTTTTTTTCTTCTTCTCCTTAACTTTGTCTTACAGTGGAAAGTTGGAGCTTTTCTTTTCTGATGTGTGACCTATACCTTGGGCTGGAGTCAAGTTGGAATGAGGGTTGGCATGGGTATTTTTTAACTCTTCATGTTGGCATTACACGTCCAGTGGCAGCAACAGAAGATGCACTTTTAAATTTTTGTGGGTTAATTCACCATTATAATAATAAATGAAAGTATGGATGTTAACAACTTCCTTATATGGAGTTGCAATATCTGACAAGCCCAAGTTTTCAAAATTCAGCTAAGAAGCAAAAAGTTCTGAGAAGCCAAAATATAGGCCACAAAATCCATGTCTCCCATGCACTTTATTTAATAGAGTCCGTTAAGCCTTTACTTGGTCTTTTCATACATAGGTTAATATGTTTGGTTGTCTGGTTTCTCAATCCATAACAGGTAATATATAATTATGTTATAATGTACTATGGTGGGGAGAATTGTTTCTAATAACAGCAGTATGACAGTGGAAAACCTTATGTCAATGGAACTATAAAGGAAAAGACCTATCATTTAGAAGACAGGAACTCTAATGGTATGGACAATAAAATATGTACTTTATATAGATATATAAAGTGTTGGGTAAATCTAGATACTTAATTCATGTTAGTTGTCTTTTTTTTTCCTAAAAGCATTATTGTATTACATTGCAGCACATATATCAGTGTTCATAATATTGCCTTGAGTTTTGAGAAAAGTTTTATGATCAGGGTACTCTGTATAAAATAAGAGAGCAGTATATTTAAATATAATCAGCACATTTTAACCCAAATGTTAAAATTGAAACATATTTTGGTATTTAAAGATGTGAACTTAAGTAATTCATAAAATTCATGCCTGTTGAATAGTAATAATAGCTACTTTAATTTAAAAACTATTTTAAGCATTTTACATGTATTATTAGGACATGTTATTTATTTAGCTTATTATGCTGACCAGTTGAAACTCTTCTTTTGCCATCTGAGCTAGATTATATCACTCTCTACCTGGTTTTATGATTAATATTGTCATTTTTCATGTAATCTTAATTCATTTTTTAAAACACAAGTTCCTTGAGGACAGCAAAGCTATCTGACTAGTACCTGAATTTTTTATCATGCCTTTTGCATAATAGATGTTTAATAAACTTTATGCATTTAATAGTTAATTAAATTCATTGTAAAAATTCACTGACTTTATGTCCTTTCTTCTAATTTATTTATTTTCTAACAGGCTAGGGATAATATATGTATGAGATTCAGCAGAACAAATACATAAATTAGGCATGGATGGCCAGCTCAAGTTAAGTATGAGACAATATCTATTATCATCTGTTGGTTATAAATTGCTGTTCTTTAGGAAAGTTTAAATAGTCCTACAAAAAATGCCTTAAAACAAGATTTAAAGCTGTCGATCCAGAATAAGTTTGGTTCACAATTAGGTGTCTGATAATCTAATTTTAGATGTAAGCACATTTACAATTGCTGCAATCCTACCTTTCATTTTAATCTGAATTTATTGAATTTTACGTAATGTCAGTAGTAGGACAGAGCTAATTTTAGTTTAGACATTTTAGATTTTATAACCTACTTATGCTCATATGTGGTCAAGGAATCCTCAACTACTGAGTGACTGTTGTGCCAGTAGATCATTTTCAAATGAGCTATTTGCAATTTAGATATGAAATTGTCTATGCAGATGACATGAAAACTTATTAAGTCCCCAGGTTACTTTACAAATGCCTGTTACGTGAAGTGGCCTGGGATTGCATGCATCTGAAATTTGGACCTCAAGAAGTGTGTGTGGGGGCAGCATAATGATTCTGATAGTTCTTTCCTAGACCTAGGACTAGACTAACATTTGATACCAATGAAGATTTTCTGAGGAATGGCCCCACCTGTCTGCACTTCATCTTTATAACATTCTAGAGTTTCTGGTCTTCAGCTTTTAGGCACCTGCATTCACGGATGTTTAGAACTCCTTCTGAGTTCAGACCGATCTCAATTTAAATCCTGGCTCGACCTCTTGATGGTGTGTCCTAAGACACATTTCTTAATCTCCTTTAGTATCAATTTTTTTTCATCTATAAAACAAAGATAATAATGGTACCTATTTCATAGGTATGTCAAGAGGATTAAATGGAATAACTCACTTGGAACTGTGCCTAGAACATACTGAGTATGTGATAATTGTTACCATTATAGCACCCTGAGTCCTTGACTATGGGATCCTGCCAAATTTTTTCACTTTACAAATTGCTTCTAATGCAGAATGATTTTAATCTACTTTTTGTGTCCTGCCAAATAAAATTATTCATTTCTTCAGTATAGCTGATAGAATTCAGGTAGATTTTAGAAGGAAATTAATTATATTGATTTTACTGAGATGTGAGTCACCGGAAGCCATAACCCTTCAAGAATTATTTGTGTTTTAAGAAGAGATATTTTGTTTTCTTTATACTAATTTCTGTTTGTTGAAGATGCAGGCAAGGAAATAAATTGAAGTAAAGGCTATTGACAATATAGAGAACAGGTACTTTGGTTGTATACTGTCATGCGGGTTGATTGGCATTGCCCAGAGACTTATCTCCACTTCCACAACAGGAAGTTTAATTTTTCTGTCATAGTTTTTTCTGTCTTTCTTTTTTCTTTTAAAGCATACATTTTCCAAAAATATGAACTCTTTGGCAGAGGCAGTGAGACCCACAGTACAGTGAAGGAGTAGGGACAGGATGAGGTGTGTTGGGAGAGTAGGATATAAGAAGTAGTGGTGGCTAATTTTATATAATTATGTGTAAATTGGTGACTAACTTTATCCTCAAAGTTAGAGAAACAAATACATCAAATTCACTGAATACTAGGTTTTGGACATATAGATAGATAAGTAGTAGCTCCTATCACTAATTCTCTAGGTAGTAAAGAGTCCATTGTAGGAGAAACACACCAGTTATTTGGAGGTTGGCTTTGTTTATTCAACAGTGAAAAAGCACTATGGGGATTAGTCTTCACTGTTCACTTTGAGTGACAAGAATATCCAGGTGATGGCTGATTTTCTCATAAAGACAATTTAATTGACAAGTAGGGAAAACGGCAGAGCTCTGACTTCCACTTTTGGCAGTATTGTGTTTAGAAGAAAGAGTAATGGGAAGAAAAAGGAGCTCGGTAACATGCCACAGGTACTCATTTCAGTACAGTGTGAACACAACTGCAGTTGCCATGATACTTGCCTGCCCCAGAGGCATAGCTTAAGGAGCCAGGCATGCTTCTCAGATACTTAATGGAAATTTTGATTATCTGCAGACAGAAGTTTCCTTAGCAGAACCAAGAAATATTCAACATACCAGGGTAGGGTAGAGTGGCATTTTCTGGTTACACAAAGCTTTTACATCCATCATTTCACTTCATCTTCCAAAGTAATCCTTGAAAGTAGATAGAATGGAAGGTTTTATGTCTACATTGCAGACATGAAAAATGAGATTCATAAAAGTCACATAGCCTCTTAGTAGCAGAATCAAGAAAAAAAGCATAGGTCTCTGTTCTCTGTAGTTCTTTTTATTGTCATATTACTTTTATAAAAATACAATAGAACAAAGCAACACCCAGACTTTACTGTTGAATTCTACTAAACATTTAAAAAGAATTAATACCAACTCTCACAAACTCTTCTGAAAAATAGAAGAGAATGGAAAACTTCAGAAATAGTCTATGAGGCCAGTATTATTACCTTGATATTACCAAAACCAGACAAAGACATCCCAAGAAAATAAAACTAAAGACCAGTGTTCCTTATGAATATAGATGTGAAATCCTTAACAAAATACTAGTAAACTGAGTGCAGCAACATGTAAAAATGATTGTACACAAAATTCATCCCAGGAACGCAAGGTTTGTTTAAAATCTGAAAATCAATCAATGTGATATACTCAATTAATGGAATAAAAGACAAAAATCTCATGTTCCTCTTTATAAATGCAGAAAACATAGAAAAAGCGTTTGACAAAACAACATCCTTTTGTGATTAGAAACATTCAGTAAGCTAGCAATAAACAGGCAGCATCCTCAACCTACTAAAAGAAACTTGCAAAAACCCACAGCTAATATCATAATTAATGATGAAAGAATGCATTCTTTCCTTTTAATTTCAGGAACAATATAAACATGTCGGCTTTCATTTTTATTTAATTGTTGAACTGGGGCTTCTAAGCAGGGCAGTGATCTAAGAGAAAGCTATAAAAGGCATTCAAACTGGAAAAAAAAAGTATAACTGTCTCTCTTCTCAGATGATATGCTGCTTTCCATAGAAACCCTAAGGAATCCACACACAAAAATTACAACTAATAAACAGTTCATCAAGCTTGCAAGATGTATGATCACTATGCAGAAATCAATTGCATTTCCTTTATTATCAATGAACAATCCAAAAATGAAATTAGGAATATAAGTCCACTTAATATAGCATCAAAATAAATAAAATACTTAGGAAAAAATGTAACCAAAGAAGTGTGAGACTTACACACAGAAGACTACAAACTATTTTAAAAGCAATTAAAGACATAAATAATAAAAAGACGTTCATAGATACAAAACTTAATATTATTAAAATAGCAATACTACCCAAAATGATATACAAATTTGATGTATTCTCTCACAAAATTCCAGGTTTTTAAAAGAAAATTGACAAGGTGATCCTATAATTCATATGGAAATGCAAGGGACCCAAAGAGCCAAACACTCTTGAAATATGAAGGACTCACACTTCCTGATTTAAAAACTTATTACAAAGCTCCAATAATCAAGACAGTATGGTTCTAGCTTAAGGATAGACATATAGACTAATGGAATAAAATTGGGAGTCCAGAAATAACCCTTACATTTATGGTCAATTGTTTTTTGACAAAGATACTGAGGTAATTCAATAGGGAAGAACAGTTTTTTGTTTTTTTTCCCAACAAATAGTTTGGAACAGCTGGATAGCTGCGTGCAAAAGAATAAGTTTGGACCCCCCCAACTCATACCATATAAACAAATGAGCTCAAAATGGATCTTGGACCTAAATGTAAGAGCTAAATCAGTAAAACTCTTGAAGAAAACATGGCATTCGGTTCCATTTATGTGAAGTGTCTAGAAGAGACAAACCTATGGAAACAAGCAGATTAGTAATTGACTAGGTCTGAGGAGGGAGAACAGATAGGAACTGACTGCTAATACATATAAGGTTTGTTTTTTTTTAGGGTGGGTGATGAAATACTCTAACATTAGTTTGTGATGAGAATTGCACAGCTTTGAAATTCACTGTAAAATCCACTGAACTGTGCACTTTAAGTGGGTGAATTTTATGATATGTGAATAATATCTTAATAAAACTGTTCAAAATAAAGACAGTGGATTCAGTCTCTTTGCCTATATGTCATGTCCCCCTGCTTATGACAGTTTTCCTAAATTTTCTCAATATCATGCTTAGTTAAAGGTGATTACTAGTTCTGTTTTTACTGGAATTATCAGATAGATTTGATTTACATCAAATATTTCGCAAAAGAGAGTCTTAAATAGAGGCCATCTTTTCCTTTGGAACATTATAAAATTACTCTAAACATAGCTGCAGATATTTGACCAAAGATTTAAAATGCAATTTTGGAGCTGGAGGGAGAGATGATTTGCATTTTGTAGCCCATGTTTTTCTATTTTATTCCTCAGAATGCACCCAGTCAAATAGATTTACCATAATAGTTATTTACCAACTGGCAAATACAACAGCTAAAACCATGAACCACTAATTGCTACCTCCTCTGAACCTCTGTAATGCTTCTTTTCCTAGAATTCATTTGTCAGTTTGCTTCTGTGGGCTTGTATAGACTTAAATATACATCTGCACGTTTGCATATTATATATGTAAATATATATAACATATATTATATACATCCTGTATATTTAACTAAATTTGTAAGTTATAAGTTTCTAGAACACAGAACTTTTCAAAGTTTTTTGAAGACCTAACACAGTTCCCTACAAATCACTAGCTACTCAGTAAGTTTTCATTTGGATAGTTTGTATGCCAGTCTCTGTTGCAGGAAAGAGGAGTTAAACATTAATCCCTGTGAGTGATTCTTATCGATAATTCAGGGAATTCTAGAATGGTTAAGATTAAGGATGCTCTTACAAGGCTCAACATTCAGTAGCTAGCTTTTGTCCAGAAAATGGTAGCTCTTGCTATAATAGAATGGTCTAGAAGACTTTGACTCCTTGGAATTCTAAATAAAGTTCAAAATAAAAATGTTCCTCTCATAACTTTTTAAAAGTGAAAAACAAATGCAGAAAATACTTTATATTGTACAAGTATCCCATATATGCAAGGTGTAATGTAGCAATAAGATAGAAATTTCAATACACGATCAAACATTTAAATAAGCATCTTTCACACGTGATCTTTAGCAGGCAACATCCTGTTTACTAATGGTGATGTTATAAAAGCATTTTTGAGTTTTTCTTTTGGAATTTCTGTCAAAATTCCAAAATTTTGTAAAAATTACATGAGTAAACAATGTTAGTACTTTTTAACCATATCTGGTTGGTAACCAAAATTATATTTCTCAAGTTAGTCAACCACTTTATTCTATCTAGGCTTAGCTCAGAATCACTTTATATTGCTTCCAAATTTATATCCACATTCATGACAGGAAGGTGTGCTACCACTAGCAATTTTTAAAAATGGGTTTTTAGTTTTGCAATATAACAAATGTATGTCTTGGTTCACTGCCAGGCATTTGCTGAACATTCAATTAAATGGTTCTTAAATGAGTGAATGAATGAATCATGTTTGTGTTAATTTGAAGAGACTAATACTCATTTAACAATATCTGTATATTGTTATTCAGTTATTTTATATTTATCAGTTATTTTATATTTATAGTATGAATGCACTGATTCTGTGCTTGCTGTTTGAATTCTTATTTTTTCCTGTTTATGAAATGGATTTTGACCTATTTATATTGGCATACATTCTATTCATTTATATACCTCTGCCTGATCATGAAAACAAAATCTAATCAATAACTAAAAGGAAACTTGTTTCCGATTTCTCACCAGCCTTCCATGTCTTCCCCATTATGACTTGTAGAGCTCAGTGATGCTTTCAGCCCATTCTAAATGTCTGCATAATAAACATCACTGGGCGTTCTGAATGCATTTAATTAATTTCAGTAATCAGCTTCCATATACTTCCCTATTTTGTCTTAGGTTCCTGTGCTCTTATTGCAGTAGCTGCTGTTCTGGTAATTAGGTTAGAATTGAGCTTCATAGAGACAGTTAAAAGATACTGCTGAAAGTCTGTAACTTTCTAGAGTCATTTATCATATTCTTGCCGACCCCATTTAATAAATTGGTGGCATTTCTCATTTTCAAAAAGTGTTTATTTCTTATAGTGTCTTTCAAAAGTTATTTATTGTTTTGCCTATCCTTCCTTTAACTTCTTATTCCACGAAAAATAAGAACATTTGCTGAAATAAAATACAATGGATTTTCAAAGCTTTCTAGGGCTTTTCCTCTACAGACTCAAATTTTAATTAACAATTCATCTTTCTTTGTGCTCCTGAAATTTACTAAGGGCATCTGGAATGAAATATCACCTCTTCATGAAGCCTCCAGTGAGGGGGCTTATATACATATATAATTATATATATAATGTTGTGGTTTTTATAAAGATTATTTCTGCCCCTAATTGAAAGTCAAGTAAATTATTGTGGGAAAAATAACTTTGGGTTATATTTTTTTCCCCTAAGAACTTTTTTCCTGGCATCTAATGCTCTTGTAGGGATCAAAATCAGCCTGATTTTGATCCCTCGAAGGGACTTGCTTTATTACTACTTGAGTACTTGAAGAATTTTTTTTACTTAATTTTGAAGTTTAATAACCTTTCCCCCTGATAACGCTGTGTTACTATTTCTAGCTGAAGATTGGATTCTCTC
Source organism: Rhinolophus hipposideros (assembly GCF_964194185.1). Taxonomy (NCBI): domain Eukaryota; kingdom Metazoa; phylum Chordata; class Mammalia; order Chiroptera; family Rhinolophidae; genus Rhinolophus; species Rhinolophus hipposideros. The sequence goes on along the minus strand of NC_138056.1, from coordinate 74,743,633 downwards.
CATATTTCACAAAAAGTTTACTGCATGATATTTTTTGAATAGTTTTATATTTCATTTGTTTAGTTCTCTATTTCAGGAAAATACAAAATGATTAGATGCTGAATAGGTAGTGGGCAGTATAAGGAGCAGAAAGTAAGGAGAGGTGTCATGTATAGAGTTGAAGATAATTACTGTTGAAGAGATGAGAATGTCTGGGAAGCCCATCCAAATCACTTCACCTAAATCTCTCCTTAACGTGCATCAACCGTCGTAGAATCCTTGCAACAATTCAAATAGAGAGCACTGCTTTCTTACATTGGTTTGTAAAATTAGTATTCAACCATGGTTCAGTGTGAATTTACTATGGGCTAAATTCTGTGAAGAGGCTAATACTCTAATTCAAAAGCTAATTTTTTTTTCTACCAACTTTTTATTTGAACAAGTTTTAAGCCTCCAGGAAATTTGAAAACTAGCAAAACAGATTTTTAATATCTAGGTGTATTGATTGTTAACATTTGACTGTTTGAAATTAAATTCCACCATCTTCTACCTAAAATTTCAGTGTGTATTTCCTAAGAGCAAGATTCATCTACACAGCCAACGTGCCATTTTCTAACCTCAAAAATTTAACTTTGAAAGTATATTACCTAAAAATGTAATTTTTACTCAAATTCCCCAATTACCTCAAAAATTTTATTTATAACTCATATGCCACCCAGGCTGTAACTGAATATTAAACATTACATTTAGTTTTCATGTATTATTCATTGTCTTTATTATAGACAACCTTCCATTGTTGTTTTTATGACTTTAACATATTTTTAAGAATTCTGTTATCTGAATTTTTCTGATTGTTTCCTCTTGAATATGATTAAGTTAAAGGTTTTTGGAAAGAATACTAGATAGGTGATAGTGAGTATTTCCTATTATATCACATTAAGGGCACCTAATGTCAATTTTTGCCAATAATGTTAACGTGGATCACTTGGTTAAGTTGCTGCTAGATCTCTCCACTGAAAATGTAACTTACATTTGGTAATTAACAAGTTATCTTGGGTGTCACTTTAGAACTTTTGAACATATCCTGTTCTCCAACAACTTTTCACACATTGAGTGAATCAGTTATTACATTGTCGGTGGCACACTGACGATTATCTAATTCTACTGCTGGGTCTTTTTAAGTACAACTGTGACCTTATTAAGAAGTATCTCTAGCTGCCCCAAATATGCTGGGCTTCGTTTTTTCTGTCTAGTGAATTAGAATGAGATCTCCTGATTAGAAAAGATGTAAGTATTGGTAGATGTCTGATGAAAAGTAGGAACACCGATAAACAGTACCTACATTAACAGTACCTACAGTACCTGTTCTAGTCTAACTTCCTCCAGTATAGGAGGGGAGTTCAGCCAACATGTGAATAATCTTTAAGAAAAACAAAGACAATCAGTGTAACATGTTTTTCTCCAGTACTAAGCCTTGGATATGTTTCTCTTCAAGTAAAAAGTAAAGAACCACCCAGTTGCAAATGTTAAAGCCAGTCCAAAAGATAAGGAGGAAAAATACCCTAAGGACTCAGAAATTGATTCATTGCAGGAAAATAAACAGTATTTTAGAAAATATCTGCCTTAAACTTTTGTTTTTGTTTTTGTTTGTTATGATTTGCTCTTTTAAATAAAAAGAGAACACTTCTATGAAACAAGCCAGCTGCTTTCTAATTTACTTGGTCTGGGGTGGACCCTGGGTATTAAAATTTTAAACTCCCTCCAGGTGATTTTATATGTTGTTAGGGGTGAGGACCTTTAGAGGAAGAAGAAGTCACTCCAGCTTGGAAAATGTGTGGGCTTTGGACATTCCAAAGCAGACTGAGGGAAGTAACTCCAAGTGAAAAGAATAACATGAGCAAAAGGTGATCTGATGACAAAGATTTGCCTCTTTTGTTCCCCATATGAGGCCTTCTTTTTCCTGGCATGATTACCTGAAAGATAACTTGAGAAACAAAGTAATAAAGCTCACTCATTTGTAAGAGTAAGATACTATTCTTTTTTTTTTATTTATTAGTTTCAGGTGTACAAGACAAGGTAATATTTAGACGTTCATCATTTATATCCCTCACACTGTGAACCCCCCTCCCCCCATCCACTATCCCTCCGACCTCACACTGAATCATCACATTATATATATAAAATTATAGTTGGCATTCATTAATGTTTAGCTTCTGGTGTACAATGCCATGATCAGGTATCCACAGTATCCCTGAGGTGGTCTCCCAAATAGGACGCATGTCCATCGGATACCCAACAAAATCTTTACAACATTATTGAATATCTTCCCCAAATTAATTTTCCAAAAAAACCCTGAGGCCATCTTGTGGTTACCAGCTGCTTCCAAATCCCTTCACCTTTCCCCTTATCCCCAACCCCCCCACACACACACCCATCTAACAACTCTCGGTTTTTTCTTTGTGTCCCCAAAACTGTTTCTGATTAGTTCATTCACATAGTCTTTTCTTTAGATTCCATATATAAGTGAGATCATATGGTACTTGTCTTTCTCTTTCTGACTTATTTCACTTAACATAATGTTCTCTAGATCCATCCATGTTGCTGCAAATGATAAGATTTCTTTCTTCTTTATGGCTGCGTAATACTCCATTGTATAAATGTACCACAGCTTCTTAATCCAGTCATCTACCGATGGCATTTCGGTTGTTTCCATATCTTGGCTATTGTGTAAAGTGCTGCAATAAACATAGGAGTGCATACAGATTTTTGAATTGGAGTTTTGGATTTCTCCGGGTAGATGCCTAGGAGTGGAATTACTGGATCATAGGGTAGTTCCATTTTCAGATTCCTGAGATACCTCCATACTGTTTTCCATAGTGGCTGCACTAATCTGCAATCCCACCAACAGTGCACTAGCGTTCCCTTTTCTCCACATCCACGCCAGCATTTGTTGTTTGTTGATTTATTGATGATAGCCATTTTGACTGGAGTGAGGTGTAAGATACTATTCTTGATAATGTCCTGAAACTTATTTGTAGCACAAAACGCCCTTTTACTCTAATCCTGTTAAACAGGCTCATTTGCATAAATAAATTACACCCTTTTCTGGGTGGCAATATATTGAACAAAACATGATTTATTGAATATATGTTGTGGGGACAGAGCCCCAGAAAGCAGTTTCCAGGCTCTCGGCCTCACATAGAAAGGTGCTGGCTCAGGTAGTAAATGACCATCAACTGTGATTGGATGGCCATCAGCTGTGGCTAGTTGTCCGTCAGCTGTAATCAGTGAGCCATTGGCCACTAATATAACTGCCGTGGCTACGCTAGCAGAAGATGGGGGCTAGCAAGAAGATGGTGGCTCAGCTAGCAAGCACGGATTGCAGTTAGCACGGCGGATTGCAGCTAGCGAGGGGAGTCGGTCAGTTGGCAGAAAAGCGGACAGCAGGTCGCACGTCGTGTGAATCCAGCCTCCAGTGAGACTATAGTGGTGTGACTCCCCTACCTATGACTTTGTGGGTGTTCCTTTTTGGCCTAGCCATATCCTGCGTTCTGATGTGGGGAGTGGGAGCTGAGACCCCGCATGCTACCCTGCATGACATATGTTCTGATATAGCAATAATATTGGAAAGGAGGGGAAAAAATCCAAGATGGTTTGCATGTTTCTGCTTTAGCCACAGGTTTAAAAAGTGAATTTCAATCCTATAAATACTGGTTTTGAGATACAAGAAGCATAATGTAAATACTTCGAAGGAATAGCAATCAAGAGCAGTGAGTCACAGATGGCTACCAGATGAAAAGCATAAAACCAACCGTGTCAGGACTTCAGATCAGACTAAGGTTTCAATTTTAAGATCCACTGAGCATAGCCAAATTGAAGATGAATTTGAGTAAATACTGACAATGCAAACTATTGCATTTGTCTAGTAATAAATGTTTCTTAGGTTTTATACAGATTCTTAATGTAAAAGTACATATACTCTGTAAAAAGATGGAAAGAAACCCTTTGAAAATGTTTTCTGTTTCTATATTTTGAGAAAAGTGCAAGGTTTAGAGAATCAGATAAGCAAGATGGCAGGCAGTATGGGACCCCGAGGCTAAAAATATTTATGTACACAGATTTTTGAATACATAGGAAAAGTAACATCAGCCAAGTTTGAAACGTAAATACTATTTTTTCTTTGCATTTGAAAACATTGCCCAGGATAATGTCTGTTTTTATAAGAAAATAGGTACTTAAGAGTGCCCTCCTTCAGGATTACAGAATGGTGACCCAATATTATACCCCAGACCCTGGAAATCTCCAGATGGGTCTCAGCACTGGTACTCAACAAGCACTGGTACTCAACAACCTATGTGAAAATAGATTTTTCTCAGAATTTTGAAGGTAATATAACATTCAAAATTAGAGACAGGAAGAAGAGAAAGGAAAATAAATCCGAGGCAATAAAGTGGTAAGAATAACTGGCTGTGGTGTCAGGAGACCTAGATTCTAATTGTGTCTTTGTCATCAAGTGGCTGTGACTTTGGGTAAATCATCTTACCTATTGACCTCACTTGAAAAGTGAGCATTAGGCTAGTATTTTAGTAGTTTATAAATGTTTAAAGAAGTAAAACCATTTTCCCCTTGGAATTAAACCTTACTCAGAATCATAATATGTAAAACAGATGAAACTAATGATGCAGAGGAGACGTCCTTCCTCTCAGCTTTCCCCACACTTTAGAGACCAACTGTGAGGAACCACCGCAGATATCTGAGGGCCTTAATACTCAAAGTGTAATGAAAAACCAGCAGCATCAGCTGGTTATAAATGCACAATCTCAGAAGCTTGATTTGCAATGGAGAATCACAAACCCCAGTGGTACCTACTGAATTAGAATCTGCATTCTAGTAGATTACCCAGTGATATATTTCACAGTAAACTTTGATAAAACCTGCTTTAGAGATTCATCAAACTCCATTTGAAAACTCATTACTGGACCAGTTAACTAGTTAACCCACAGGGATTAATTATATTTTCTTTCCTGTGACACCCACACTGACCACTCGGCTGGAAGCTCAGTGGGCAAGAAAAACAAAAAGTATTGGTAGCAATGCTATTTTTAGAGTCTTAGGATCAAGAATTGCAGGGGTTTTATTTTAGTTCACAGATAGTTCAATGTTCTATGAATTCCACAACATTATCTCCAAGGGGATTATATGATGATCTTTATGTGTGTTAGTGTATCACTCAAGGGCTTGGCAGGAACTTGATGGCATACTCAACAGAGATCATTGAAGAGGCTATTGAAATAGAAAGGGTATTTACAGAGTAGTGGGCAGGGTTAAGAGAATCAGTGAGGGATGGTAAAGTACCCAGGAACTAGCATTGTGGGACCCATGAACACTCCTAATCTTGCCCCCGTGGACGTGGTTGTAGTTGTTCCCCCATGTTTCTGAACGGCAACATTGGCGACATGCACAAGCATGTTGTCCAGCTCGTGGGTTCTGGGGGTGTACTTTACTGTGCAGAAGGGGAACCCAAGCTTGTACCTGTAATGGCACAGCGTGGGTACCGAGACCCCAGGACAGACAAGTGCAGGTCCAACTTCCTCCCGCAGGTTAACACCGAGAGAGATCACGTGGGCTTCTTTAGTGGATTGAGACACAAATGAAAGTGTGTTGCTGTCCCTCGACCACTTTTTGATTTGCGAGAGCTTGTTGATCAGAAAGATGCCCTTGCCCTGGGCTGTGTCACAAAATATCGTGATCCAGGTGCTCGAGAGGCTTTTCCTGATCTGCTCCACCAACACGTAGTCAGCGAGCAGCATGTAGGCGACGGGAACAGTCAGTAAAAATGCCAATCCTCATTTTCTGTCCCTTGGACCCATCTTCTCAAAGTTATTTATCAGCCCTGACATCTCAACAGTAGTGACCCTTTTCACTTTTCCTGCCATAATCCGTAGGTACCTATGCAGCGAATGGCAACAGGCAATTTCTCTTCAGCTGCAGTGACCCTTGCTTGAGTGTTTACCTGCTGTCAGATCGTCTTCATGTCCCTCCCCCCCACTGGGTGCAGAGCGCGCAGCGGGGCAGCGGGGCAGCGGGGCACAGCGCCCTGGCGCCGCCTCCGGCCCCGATCGGGCCCTCGCAGGAGGACGCCGCCTCTGCCCCGCTGCCGGGCCAACTGGCCGCCCACGCGCCGCACCCTGCTTCCCTGCACCTTTCATTTCTTGTCTGTTTCTGACGTTTCTTTGAGAAATAGGCAGAAAAGGGCATTTCCCCCCAACTTTCCCCATTTTAATTTTTTCCTCTAATACAGGAAGATAACTGAATTGATCTGAATTTTTTGTCATGTTTTGCTGTACCTCAATATAATGACATCTTTTTCAAGGAAATTCTTAACAGTGTTCTTTGTTAATAACCTTATAAAGACGTTTAATTGATTATTGACAAAAGTAGGATGAAAATGTGTCTTAGAATAATGTTGGCTATTAGAAAGCAAATGTCATGGTTATCTGTATATTATTCTTATTGCTTAAAATTCTTATACCTCTGTATCAGTAATAGCACTTACCTTCAGGTTCCTTTGCCTATTATTTCAGCGAATTGATATTTCTATAACAATGCAGTCATTTTGCCTTCTGGAGCAGGTTACTTATGACCAGTATGTATTTCTCTGAATGCTAGCGAAGTGAAAAAGACATACGGAGTTTCTCTTGAGCTAGAACCATCTATGCAGACACTATCATTTCACATAAGAGCACGTCAGAAGTATTGGGGAGCCTGCCAATGATCTGTTTCTTTACATTATTCTATTCCAAATGTGTATTCTTTCACCACTGCAATGGTCCTGATGGATACTAACACAGAAAAATGAATAGTACAATCAAAACACTTTATTTCTTCAAATACCGATACTGTCATTGTTGGTACAGATGAGAGGTAATATATTATTTTTCAGACATGTAAATCTATACATAGATGCAAGCAATGGAAGGAATGATTTCTTAACCAGCTTACAAAGTCCTATTTTCAGGCTTTGTGGACTCAGTGGCTCATTTTAAATGATTTTAAAGCAAATGGTTTTCAACTCATGAAGAAGACAGGAAAATTTATAATAGGCTCTGACCTTACCAAATGTGGAGCTTCTCTAATATGTATTCTTTAATAGATTAGACCAATTGTTCATGGTGTCTAGTTGCTTAAAAATTTGGAATCTTGTTGGTCCATTAGTTGTTAGTTAAATATAGATATAAATATATATTTATGAATGTGTATACATAATCTATATAGTTTGCAAGTGATTTTTTAATGTTAATTTATTAGTAATAAACTCTCTTGGTTTGTGTTTATCTCAGTGTTTTTAAAATACAGCTTTTCTGAGTGTACCATTCTAGAATGACAGTTATTTTTTCTCAACTCATTGAAAATACTATTTTACTGTCTCTGGCTTCCGTTACGGCTATCTGCTGTCAGTGTGTCATTTGTCTGTGATCTTTACTTTCTGTCTACTCTTAGGATCTTTGTCAAAGCTGGGTATTTTGCAGATTTACTACAAGTGTCTAGTTCTGGATTTCCTCTTATTTACATTTCTTGGTGGATGTTGTGCTCGATAGTGTGGGTTCATATTTTCCATTAGTTCAGGTACATTCACAATCATTAGTGTGAATCTTTTACTAAGACCTGGTGTATTTAATCAAGGTAAATAAATCTAGTTGCTATAACAATCTTTAAATCCCAGTCCCTTAACACAGTAAAGATTTGTTTCTTGCTCACATCATAGGTCTAAGGGAGATTAGATGTCTCTTCTGAGCAACCCTGTTATAAGATAGACTTCAGAACCTAGACTATTTCTTCCTGTGATGTCACCACCTTTGTCATGTAGCCTCTATGGTTGCAGAGGAGAGAGTAGAAGGACTGGTGAGATTTCTGGTCAAGATGGCAGAGTAGGTAAACACTGTGCTTACCTCCTCTCACAACCACATCAAAATTACAACTGAACTACAGAACAACCATCACTGAGGATTGCCTGAAGCCTACCTAAACAGAAGTCCTACAACCAAGCACATACAGAAGAAGCCGTCTCAAGACTGGCAGGAGGGGCAGACATGCAGAACAGGATGGTCATACACACGTGTGACCATTGAAAATTGGGAGGGATATCTCAGCTGCAGGGATCTGCCCCAGAGGAGCAAGGGGTCTTAGCCCAACAACACACTCCCCAGAATAGGGTTTTAATGCCAGGGAGAGAAGTCCCCATAATTTCTGGCTGTGAAAATCAATGGAGATTGTGACTGATTGAGATGGAGGGTGCCTGCACTTCCACGCATTCCTCTTAAAGGGCCTGCACACAGACTTACTTACTGAGGGACTCACCCACTATGAGCTTCAGTGCTGGGGCAGCAGCTTGAAAGTCACCAAGGACATAAGGAAGGAAATGAGTTGTCTGGCTTCAGAGCAAGGGCTGGAGGGGCAGCTTTTTCCTGGACAGTGGAGCTGGCAGATGCCAGTTTCTTTGTTGATCCATTTGCCTTCCTCGTGTCAGATGCTGGCAGCCCTCATATCTGACTCTCCATCAAACTAGCTAATGCCTTTCATCAGCCCCACCCTGGAGGTCCTGAGGACCTCTCCTCCAACTTTTGGGCGTACTCAAGCCACCACCAATGGTTTTTCCATAAAAATGGCCTGTCTTGGCTCATGCTGTAGACTTTCCTAAACTCTCTCAAAGATCCGCAAAACCCAAACAAGCAGCATCTGACTTAGGCATGTCTCATACCTTTTGCTGAGCAGCCCTAAGCCCAGCACTACCAGCAGCTGACCTCAGTATATGGGTTGGCCTCTCCAGGCACTTCCAAGCACAGTGTGGGTGGCGGCCATCTGTGGTTTGCTTTTTGGCTCATGCCAGGTGGCCACAGGGAGGACACGGGCTGCAGCTGAACTTGGCCTGCACCAGGTCCTCTCACAGGAGGCCCTGAGGCTGGCTCACCCAGTGACCAGCTTCAGAATGAGCCAGAGCATGACCCAGCTGCATCTGAGGATGACACACCAAAAGGGCACACTGGGCAGGCAACAAACCCCACTAAATCGAATACTGCTCCATAGGGTCAGCCCCTGCCCCACAACTCCTCCAGTGTGGTCACAGCCAGTCTTCACAACAAATGAGCATGAGAATCAGTCCCTCTCATTAACATGCAAACAGCAACCAAGGCTCAACTACAACAGGAGGGCACATGCAACCCACACAAGGGACACACCTGCAGCACACGGCTCAGGTGACCAGGGAGGCTGGGTCACTGGGCCCTATGACATCTACTATGTAAGGCCACTCTACTAAGACCAGGAGACATGGAAACTCTATCTATAAATAGAGAAAAAAAACACTAGGAGGCAATCTAAATCGTGAGAGAAACATGTCCCAAATAAAGGAATAGAACAAAGTTCCAGAAAAAGAACTAAGCAAAATGGAGACAAGCAATCTACCAGATGCAGAGTTCAAAACACTGCTTATAAGGATGCTCAGTGATCTCAGGAAAAACTTCAACAAAGAGATGGGAAACATAAAATGATGATAGAAAATATTAAAAGAAACTAGTCAGATATAAGCAATACAATAACTGAAATTAAGAATAACTGAAATTAAGAATACAGTAGAGGAAATCAACAGTAGATTAGAGAAAGCAGAAGATCAAATAAGCTATTTAGAAGATAAGGTAGCAGAAAACACCCAATCAGAACAGCAAAAAGAAGGAAGAATCCAAAAAAAAAAAAAAACTGAGGGCAGTTTAAGGGGCCTCTGTACAAACATTTGCATCATAGGGATACCAGAAGAAGAAGGGATGAAAACCTATGAGTCTTAAGAAATAATGATGGAAACCTTCCCTAACCTGGTGAAGGAAATGCATATTCAAGCCCAGGAAGGGCAGAGAGTTTCAAGCAAGATGAACCAAAAGCGTCCCACAACAAGACACATCATAACTAAAATGCCAAAGATTAAAGACAAAGAAAGAATCTTAAAAGCAGCGAGAGAAAAGCAGTTAGTTACCTACAAGGTAGCTCCCTTAAGACTGTCCCTGATTTCTCAACAGCAACTTTTTAGGCTGGAAGGGACTGGCATGAAATATTCAAAGTGATGAAAAGCGAGGACCTGCAACCAAGACAACCCAGTAAAGATTCATTTAGAATCAAAGGACAGGTAAAGGGCTTTCCAGACAAGAAAAAACCTAAATTGTTTATCAACACCAAACCAGTATTACAAGAAATGTTAGACGAACTTATTTAAGATGAGAGAGAGAGAGAGAGAGAGAGAGAGAGAGAGAGAGAATGTGAATAATTAAATGGCAGTAACTACACAGCTATCAATAATTACTTTAAATATAAATTCATTAAATGCTCCAATCAAAAGATAGGGTGGCTGATGGATAAGAAAACAAGACCCTTACATATGTTGCCTACAAAGAGACTCACTTCAGATCGAAGGAAACACACAGAGTGAAAGTGAAGGGATGGAAAAAGATATTACTTGAAAATGGAAACAACAATAACAACAAAATCTGAAGTAGCAATACTCATACCAGACAAAATAGACTTTAAAACAAAGGCTATAGTAAGAACAAAGAAGGACCCAGTAACCCCACTTCTGGGTATTTATTCATCTGCAGAAATCCAACACACTACTTCAAGGGGACATGTGCATCCATATTTTGTTCACTGCAGCATTGCTTACAATGGCCAAGATGTGGTGACAGGCTGGGTGCCTGTCAATAGATGAATGGTTAAAGAGGAGGTGCTACATATATACAGTGGAATATTGCTCAGCCATGGAAGGGAATGGGTTCTTGCCATCTGCATAATGGACCTGGAGGGTATTGTGCTGAGTGGAGTATGTAAGACAGATAAAGGCAGATGCAATGTGATTTTGCTTATATGTGGAGTCTAAACAACAAAATAAACAAACTAAACAGAAATAAACTTATAGATACAGAGAACATTTTGATGGTTGCCAGATGGGAGGAGGGTTGGGAGTGGGTGAAAAAGAGAAGGGATTAAGAAGTACAAATTTGTTGTTTCACAGTAGTCATGGGAATGTAAGGTGTAGCATAAGATATATAGTCATTAATATTGTAATAAATATGTATGGCATCAGATGGGTGCTAGTTTTATTGGGGTGATAGATGGAGGGGTTGGGGCAGGGTGAAAAGATGAAGGGATTGGTAGATACAAAATAGTCATGGGGGTGTAAAGTAAAGCATAGGGAATATAGTCAATAATATGGTAATAATTATGTATAGTGCCAGGTGGGTACTAGACTTATCAAGGGGATCACTTCTTAATTTATATAAATGTCCAGCCACTATGCTGTACACCTGAAATTAATATAATATTGAATGTCAACTGTGACTGAAAAATTTAAAAAGCTGGGGTGGGTGTTGAAGGGGAATAAGAGGTTCAAATTTCCAGGTATAAAACAAATAAGTGTTGGGATGTAATGTACAGCCTAGGGAATATAGTCAATAATATTGTGATAGCCTGGTACAGGGTCAGATGGTTGCTGGATTTATCATGGTGATCACTTCTTTAGATCTATACATGTTGAATAACTATGGTGTATACCTGAAACTAATATAATATTGTATGTTAGCTATATTTTAATAAAAATCTTGAAAAGAAAAAAGTTGAAAAAAGAGTAATAAAAATGTAAGTTTTTATTTTACTTTAAAAAGAAAAAAGACTGGAGAATCACATAGGCTAAGTTCACATTTCAATGGTCCTAAGTCAGTGATTCGTGTATTCTTGACCTGACTAGATCCTGGTCAATCCTTTTTGGCTGTAATCAGACTAGACCTTCTTCATTGCCCTAACTGTGCTATGCTGCCTTTTCTCTCTGTGCCTTTGAGCTTACCTTCACTCATCTTGGAATATTTCCCTTGCTATATCCTAATAGCTCCTATCTTTTCACTATCATCTACAGCCTCCACGGCATGTTTGTTCCGTTGAATGCTATTATCTTGACAAGGAATTCTTACGCATTGTTCACATTTAAGAGAATATTTACAAAGACAAATTTTGATGATGTGTTCTGAGACATTTTGCTAATGCAAAGTCAACTTTTGTTGTGATATTTTAATTATTGTAGCATTTGGTACTGTTTGTGAAACTCTTTTTTAATTGATGGCACGTTACTCATTTAAGTTGAAGTCTATTTATAGATATTTAAGTTCTTTCCAGTTTTTCAAGTGTTGGAATTAGGCTTTAAACTCAGGTCATTTTTAGTTTCAAAGCACTCACTTCTTTCATCACTCCACTTATGTATGGAAAGAAGTGTCAGGTAGTCTAGGCACCAGTCGGCTCCCGAGCTTACCAACTGTGTTATCTCTGGCAACTCATTCAACCTTCCCTGGTCTTAGCTTCCCCAATGAAAGTGACCTTGATCGTGTGCTCCTTAGAACACTGGGAAGACAAAACATAGCAATGTCTGTGGAAACATTCTGAATATTCTCCATGCTGCACAAATCCAAGGGATAATTAAGAAATATTATTGGGTCACAAATAGGTTTTATTTGTCACACAGACCTTTGATAAACATTAAGGGTACTTCCCAAAACTCAAATCTCTGAATTAGATAGCAAAATAAACATAATTCCTCTCATAAAATGTAGTAGTGTGCCAATGACTCACCTTTAATTAATATATTTATAAGCTATTTGTTCATGTCCTGTCTCTGAGCCATCACTGAACTTCACATTCCACTCTTTATTTTTCTGACAACAAACCATCTCCAGTGGGGCTGTGTATGCCCAGAGATCTCCTCAGGTCCTTGCCCTTTTACCAACTTACCGGGCAACCCATGCAAGCTGTCTCTCCTGCCCGTGCTTATTTTCGCCACTTATGCTTATGAGATGGATGGATTGAGCAAAATGTTTGAGACAATAGTTCCCATGTCTAGCCAATTTTCAGAATTATACGTTAGGTCTTGTAAAACAAATCAGTTTCTGAGCCCAACAACAGAGGGTCTGATTCAGCAGGTTTGACGTAGATTCAGAATCTACAATGAGGTTAGCTTACTGTTGCTGAAGTCTAATTTGTGCCAGATATTGTACTCAAGATCGTGTACAGGCTTGTTTATATAGTTACAGCTGTATAAGGTAAATACTGTTATCATTCCCATTATGATATACTCCGAGTTTTTAATGCCTGTTCATTGCTTATAGTCTCTTGATGCTTGTTTGTCTTTACAAGTCTACCCTTACATATAAAGATGTACCTGCTCTATATTCTGAACTTGACAATCCAATGTCTAGTATTTGGAGATCTAAGTCTTGTATTCATTGTTTCTTTGTTTTCGTCCTTTGCTTGATTTTAATCATATTGAGAGTCTTAAGAGCGTAAGTTGGGGAAGTTTTAGATGCCAGTTACCGAGGACCACTCCAGCCTTCTTTGTGTGGGGGTCATCAGTCAAGAATCTCTGACTAGGCTCCTTAACCTTACACATGTCCCATGTCTCCGAATCCAAAGAGCAGTGTTCTCTCTACGTGGCTTTCAGGGCAGCCAGGCTTCTCTTTGCCCCTGTCAGGGCTCCAAATCAAGGTTCATTTTTTATTTCTTTGCTTTGTTTTGATTTTGTTGTTCCTTTTTCTGGTGTGTGTATGTGGGGGTGTCCTTGGAAACTTCTCCAACCTCTTAAGAGATCACCAGGGCTTCAAAAATGTTTTAATCAAGTTCTATTTGTTATGCAGCAGGAGATTCCCTCAGCTCTCTATAACCTATCCATTCTTAAAATATGTGTGTGTGTGTGTGTGTGTGTGTGTGTGTATCTTTAACTCTGTTATATATATATATCTTTAACTCTGTTACTCTTAACTCTGTTAAGCTCATGAGGACAGAGACCATAATTGTCTAAACTCAACTCATGTCTTTAGCACTGAGTAACGCTCCTATACATAATTTTTTCCTCAAAGCAGTTATGTGACGTTAAAAGCAAAATTTATCTGTGTGACCCAAATATTATGTAATTTATTACCCACAAACAAATGAAAAATAATACCTGGATCAAATGATGAATTGAATATCGAAGCCACAAATTTTACTTCAGAGCTATGCTAATACATTAGCCAGTAACCACTTGTGACTATATTTATTTTAATTTCAATATGTTAAAAATCAAATCAAATTTAAAATTTCTTCAGTCACACTGAACAGATTTTCATCATTACAGAAAGATCTACTGAATAACAATTCTCTCTGTAAAAATTCAATATTCTACATAAAATATTTTTTATGTATATAAAAATACAACAATGGGCTTTGCCAACCTGGGTTTAAGCACAAACTCTAGTTATTTCTTTTAAATATTTAATGAAATCGAGTCAAAATGCAAATAGGCTATTTTCATTATTAAGCAATATATTAAATAGCCACTCCTGATTTTCCATTCTATCCCTTATTCACAGGAATGAAATGAGGTGTGGGAAAACAGATATTTTAATATAAGTGCACAAAAACCACAACACACACACACATAAATAATACATAATTGGACAATTTGAGTTGTTTTGTTGTCATTGTTTTAGGCCTTATCAGAATATTCTCATGTTTAATTGGCTGGTTCAAAGTGGCCAATATTTTTTACACATCAACATTGCTCTCTATTACTATGAAGAGGCTTCACTTGACCTTACATAACGTGTTCGTGCTTTTTTGCAGAATCATTTTTGTAATATTTCCTTGACGAGAGTATAGAATTTCCTGTCTTTGCAGAATACTTTAATGGTGGTTCCAAAATTTTATTATAGCTTTTGAAAGTGTAGTTTTATAAACTGTATATAGAGAAATATCACCAGCATTTCCCATGGGATGTGTGAGTGACAGTGTGGATACAAAGGCACCCCAGAAGTGCAGGCTAACTGTGGGTTTTAAGCAAGGAAGACTTTTAGTGCTATTCCTGAAATGTGTGTGACTTGTTGATTGTATGACTGTGATGACAAATAAAGTCATTTGCACCCTGTGGGTGAAAAGGCAGTCTGTGTATGCGAAGTATTAGGAATTGCATCTCAATTTAATATTCTTCATGTAGTGTGAAATTTTGTGCTTGTTAAATAAAAAAAATGACAATGAATCTAAAAGAAAAACACAAACCTTTCACAATAGAATTCCAAAACATTTACTGATATACTTGTTTCAGCTATAAAGCATAAACGTATTTTCTTTCAATGTTATGTGAATACTGCTGTGATTTAAAAAGGAAAGTGGCATCTAATCATAGAACATTAAATCGACTTGATTATATGGTTTACTGGCTTATCTATCAAAACAGAATTCAAATCCATTTTTAGAATGAATTTCTGAGATTTAAAGAATAGCAATAAAACTATAAATACAGGGGAAAAGAAAGCAAGCACAGAAAGATAAAATCTCTGAAGTGTTATGTTTTTGTTTTATTGCTGATTTTAGTAATGAACTGTATGATTTTTGTTGTATTTCATCTCAGCCAATGCAACATTTTAATCTATAGAATAAATATAGTATAATTAGCCTTAGATGTTAATATTCCCCCAAATACATATCTACTCTGCTATTGAATTTACTGTTCAATCCAATAAGAGAAAAGCAGAGTTGTTTCACTTAAATTCCTGCTTATTTAAAGTGCATTGACTAGTACTGGCAGGTCATAGGTACTAAGTAAATATTTGTAAAACAGACGAATAAATAAATTAATTAATGCTTTTAATTTCTTTTAAATTATATTCAGTGCACTTGAATTAAGAATTTTTACATTGCATCTTTAAATAAGAATAGTTAATAAAGAATTCTTGTCAGAAAAGGAAAGAAAATTACAAATTTTTTAACTGTGGCTGTTATAAATGCAGACATTAGGTTGAAATTTTAAAAAATCAATAACTCTGGGGAAAAAATTGGTTTTGTTTCAAAACACCTTATTTCTTCGGATAATTAGATTCTAAGAATCAAACCACAAACAATGGAATGATAAAAATAAATAAGCAAGCAAAGAAAACAGAGTCTTCTACTGAACAGTTTTTCATTCAGCATAATTACCTACAAATTACGCTAAAATTTTGCCTATGTTAATTGAATATTTCTTTATATTGCTGAGTAGTAGTCTACATTTGGTTTAACCAATCACCTACTGAAATACATTTCAACTGTTTTCAGTCTTTTACTATTATGAATATGTCTTATTGTTATTGATTTTTAGCTATGTTCCATGTAGCCAGAGATCATATTCTATGTAATTTTAATTTTTAAAATGTGATGTGTTTTTGTATGTGATCCAGGATGTGGTCTTACTGTACGTTCCATGGGCTCTTGAAAAAAATGTATATTCTACTATTGCTGCATCTTCTATATGTTAGATCCTATTTGTTGATTCTGTTGTTCCAATCTATATTAGTTTCCTGTGGCTAGTGTAACAAATTTCCACAAACTTGATAGCGTAAAATAACAGAAATTTAGACTTCCACAGTTCTGGATGTCAGCATCTGAAATCAAACTGTGAACAGGGTTATGCTCTCTCTTGAGGATCTGGGGGACAAGCTCTACCCTGACTCTTCCAGCTTCTGGTGGCTCCTGGCATGCCTTCGTGTTTCTTGGCTGTGGTTGCATCACTCCAATCTCGGTCTCTTTCTTCACATCATCTTCTCTTGTGTGTGTGCGTGTGTGTGTAATCTCTCTCTGCTTCTATCTTATGGTGAGTATCACACGGTGTTATAACTTTTGTAATCACCACGTATGTTTTAGACAACTCACGAGGAGAAGGATAATCTATTGTGTTTACCCGTGTTTCTATTCGTTCTGTTCTTTTTTCCTTCCTGACGCTTTATGATTCCATCTCTGATTTTCTTCTGTTTGAAGATATTTGTTTAGCCGTTCTTTAAGGGTAGGTCTGCTTTTGTCTGCAAATGTCTTTATTACCCCTTCATTCTTTTTTTTTTAAAAAATTTAAGTTTGTTGGGATGACAATCGTTAGTAAAGTTATATAGATTTCAAGTGTATAATTCTGTAATACATCATCTATATATCATATCACATCGTATGTTCACCACCCAGAGTTAGTTCTCCTTCCATCACCATATATTTGAGCCCTTTTACCCTCATTTATCACCTCCCTCCCCCTTTACCCTTTGGTAACCACTAAACTATTGACTGTGTCTATGAGTTTTTGTTTCTTTGTCTTGTTCCTTTGTTGCTTTCAGTTTTATATCCCACATACCAGTGAAATCAGATGGTTCTTGACTTTTTCTATCTGACTTATTTTGCTTAGCATGATAATCTCAAGATTCACCCATGTTGTCGCAAATGGCACCATTTCATTTTTTCTTATGGCAGAATAATTTTCCTTCTGCACAGCAAAAGAAACCATTGACAAAATAAAGATGCAACCCACCACATGGGAGAAGATATTTGCAAACAATGCCTCTGATAAGGGGTTAATATCCAAAATATATAAGGAACTCATACAACTCAACAACAACAAAAAAGATCCAATTAAAAAATGGGCAGAGGACCTGAAGAGACATTTCTCCAAAAAGGACATACAAACGGCAAATAGACATATGAAAAAATG
This sequence comes from Rhinolophus hipposideros, assembly GCF_964194185.1. NCBI lineage: Eukaryota > Metazoa > Chordata > Mammalia > Chiroptera > Rhinolophidae > Rhinolophus > Rhinolophus hipposideros. The sequence continues at coordinate 74,726,094 of NC_138056.1, read as the reverse complement.
CTCAACATCGCTAATCATCAGAGACATGCAAATAAAAACCACAATGAGATATCACCTCACCTCAGTCAGAATGGCTATCATCAACAAGACAAATAGTAACAAGTGTTGGAGATGCTGTGGAGAAAAAGGAACCCTTATACACTGTTGGTGGGAATGCAGACTGGTACAGCCGTTATGAAAGGCAATGTAAAGGTTCCTCAAAAAAATTACGAATAGAATTACCATATAACCCAGCAATCCCTCTCCTGGGTATCTACCCAAAAAATCTGAAAACATTTATCCATAAAGATATGTGTCCTAATGTTCATTGCAGCTTTATTTACAATGGCCAAGACATGGAAACAACCAAAGTGGCCTTCTACAGATGATTAGATAAAGAAAATGTGTTATATATACACAATGGAATACTATCCACTTCATTCTTGAAAGATAGTTTCCACAGATATAGAATTCACAGTTGACACTTCTTTCCTTTCATATTTAAAAGCTGTGCTACTTTCCTCTGGTCGCCATAGTTTCAGATGCAAAAATCTACTGTCATTCAAATTAGTGTTCCCTGTAAGTAATGCATCATTTCCCTCTAACTGCTTTCAAGATATTTTCTTTGAAATTAGTTTTCAGAAGTTTAATTATGATGTGACTTGAAGTAAGTATCTTTGAATTTATGCTACTCGAGGTTCACATAGCTTGTTGATTCTGTGGGTTTTTATCTTTAGTTAAATTTGAGATACTTTCAGCCAGTATTTCTTGAAATGCTTTTCAACCCTACTCTTGCTTCTCTACTTCTAGGACTTTCATGATGTAAATGTTGGATTTTTTGTTATTGTCCTACAGGTCTCTGAGACTCTGTTTATATTTTTTTCCAGTCTATTTTCTCTCTGTTTAGATTAAGTAAATTCTGTTCAACTTTCCTCAAATTCACTGATTCTGTCCTCTGTTATCTCCACTTTATTTTTGAGCCCATCTAGTGAATTTTCTGTTTTTGTTGTATTTTTCAGTTCTGTAAGTTCCATTTGGTTATTTTTATATATTTTATTGCTTTACTAAGTTTTTCTAATTTTTTATTTCTTTCAATAAACCTGTAATTGCTTATTGAAATGTTTTATGATGGCTTCCTTAAAATTCTTGACAGATAATTTCAATATCGTTCATTTCATTGTCAGTCTTATTTCAATTGATTTCCTTTTCTCATTAAAGATACAATTTTCCTGGTTCTTATTATGATGGTTGTTTTCTAATTTATACTGGACAGTTGGCTATTATATTAAACATTGATAGATCCTATTTAATTTGTTTTATTCTTTCAGGAAGCCACTCTGTTTAGGATTGGCACACAGATCCTGGCCTACTTTTGTAGGCTGTGGTTGCAATGACAGTGTAATTTTCAGAGGGTATATGGTGCTATTTTCATCTGCTTGGTTTATTTCATGCCTCTGGGGCTCTCACTGGTCCTTTTTAATGCTGCTTGAGGAACAGAACAAGCTCCCTGAGACCAGGTGTTTTAGTGTCTTTATGTTAAAGAAGTTTTTTTCCAACCATGTGGGTAAAGAGTACTTCCTGGCTGGGCACTAATTGTGGTAGGTTACTCCAGTTTTTTGAGGACTCAGGATGAGGTTTATGAGAGGGAAAATGTCTGGACTGTGAGGACATAGAAGTTTCTTGGTCTGACCATTTTTTTTCTCCTAGTTTTTTTTTTTTTTTTTTTTTTTTTTGTCTAGTCCTAATTCTTCAAAAGTGAATTTTACTTTGTGTCCTTCTGCAGACCAGGGACATACCATTTTCCTTATGCTTTCATAAATTATATTCCAGAGATCTGAAAGATCTGAAATTACATCTAGACGTGATCTTTTCACTGAACTGAATTTAAGTGGATAGGATTGCAAATAGCTATTTCATCTAAATCAATAGCAACAACTTTTCTCTTTTAAATGCTTATTGTGAACATCTCATTAAGGTTATTTTTCCATGACATTGATTCATATTTAGAATTGTCACTGTCTCTCTCCCTACCCCACCCCCGCAACCGCCTACCCCGCCAAGAGCATGTTCTGTGGAGCCAATCCACCTTGGGTTTGAATGCTGACTCTGCTGTTTATTAGCTGTGTTCTTGGCAAGGCTCTTAACCTCTCTAAATCTCATCTAAAAAATGAGGATAGTAATAGCTAGCAGAAAATAAAATTCAATAACAAAATATAAATTAAGTGCTCAACACAGTACTTAGCCGATAGATAGCAAGTGCTCAACAGATGTCTTGAGTAGCTACAGGCTTCATCCTCATCAGCAGCGTTATCTTGATCATGATCACCTCCATGTTATAGAGAAAGAAGCTGAGGCTTTGAAAGGACAAATAATTGAACGTAGATCAATTTGCACACTTAAAGTCAGGAGAGCTGGAATTCAAATCCAGGTCGAACTTCTTCCAAATTCTTAATTTTCAATTCATTTTTGATTATAGTGGTAAATGTTCTCATAGAGATATCTATGCATAGAAATAGAAAAACATAGGTAATTTCAAAAGAACTTGACAATCAGGCTTTGATATAGGATGATTTTTTAACCCTTTTGCCCAGAGCCAAATACTCCTCTTTATTATGCTTACCAGTTTCTGAAATGTGATAGATTTAAAGACAGTTGATTTTTCTTATGCCTTATGCTATTTCATTAAAATTTTACTATAATTTAGGATGCAGTGAAAACTTACAGAGATGTTTCAATGTAATGCAGTTTTACACAAATCTGTTTCTGCTACATAAAAACGTAGTTCTTATAACAGTTTTGCACATTGCTAAATTAATAAATGCAGATCATGGTGAATTTCTGAATCTATAATTATAATGAAACAAAAACCATCAAGAAAAATAATTTGTTATTTTCCAATTAAAATAAAACTGCATTTATGACAGACAAATGCTCCAAATGAGTATGCCCAGTTATTAAATAAGAAGAAAATTCACTGATGAAAATTATTTTAAAAAAGAAGTTGTTTACTGTGTATGTTGGGGCTTCTCTTTCATGAGTTGTTTGTCTGCGGTGCAGAAGGTAAGCAATTATTTTTTTCTCTCTCAAGCTCTACTGATTCAGAGATTTTTTAAAAAAATGAGTTAATGGTCACATATAAATCAAGAATATATTTATGTTTTATATTTGTGAGACGTGACGTTCAATTCTGCTTCTTCGTAAATTAAACACTCTTATTTATTACAGATAGCAAATTTATAATATTATGCATCTACACATACTAATTCCATATTTAAAATAAAAGAGAGATAGAGGCAAAGGCAAAAAAGGTAAAGGTCCGTTTTTGATGGGAAACGTGGAAGTTGCTACATAGAAAGGGGAAAGAAAAAGAAACAGGAAGAATTACTGAGGAAAATGAGGAAAACCAGTGATGAGAGAGAAAGACCAAATGAAGAAAGAATGTTGAAAAAAAGTTGAAGTCCAAAGAACAAAGAGGAGAAGGAAGAAAAAAGCAAGGTGGAGAAGAAAAAGAAAACAATGAGGAAGAAATATGAGGAAGGAGATGGGATGGGGGGAGATGGATCCCAGATAGAAGTCGAAATCTATGAGCATCAGAGATTTGCTTTCATCTTATATCTTTAAAAAATTAACATATTAATACTTTTTTTTTTGCCATGAAGTTCTACATTATGTGTTTCTTATTATACCTTTAATATTCTAACAATAGGAAAGTATATATCATTAACAACACTTCTCCCCTCGAAAGCAAATCAGGCTTATATAAAGTAACTTAGAAATACTTTCAAAACAATTCTTTTCTTTGTATTCCAAGCCATAGTGTGCAATCTTTTGACAATCCACTTTGAATTAAAAATGTCCTCTTCATGCTATTCTCTGTGCTGTATAGATTTGGCTTCTCCCTACCCCCATACTGTGATATCTTTGAAAGGGGGGAACTTATTTTATCTTTTTATGCTTATCACCCAGAACTATACTAGTAAACAGTAAACAATAAATACTTCAATGAATAAATGAGAGTATTGTGTGTGGATGGATGAAATCCCAAATACTAGCAGAAACTTTACATAAGATAAAGTGAACGTTTCATGTCACAAAAATTATAACATCAAACAAAAATTCAATTTTCTTATATAAATTTAGATTTTGGTGATTGGTGCAAGGAGAATAAAGTAAACTATAGTGAGCTTAGAAATACAACTCTCTATAGTTTTACCCTATATTTGCTCTATGCCTCTTGCTTCATCAACTAGCCTAACTACTTTATGCTATGAAGAATAAAGAAAAATGAATTTATTCAGTACATTCCATGTAGTAGTGGAAAGCCACATAGGGGAAACTAATGTACAATCTCGGTTGGTCAACTCTTAGGCTGTTCTTTCTAGGTAATTATAACCACCTTCCTCTCCAGGTGTGCTGAGGTACCTTATTCTAACCCCAATAACTATATTTAAATAGTCATATTGTAAGTCCTCCTTACTTTCATACCGGTGCTCATCCCCTCTGAGTATTTCTTAGGGCACCAAGCTAAGATAGTATAAATCTGTGTTCACTAAAGTTTTCCATTAAACATCACTTCCTCCAATTCTCCAATCCAAGAGCACAGGAGGGAGGGATAGATTTAAATTGCTACATTTTCAGATTCTTTATTAACTGAATTCCTTTAAGGCTATCCTGATTTGGGGGGTTTGTTTTTAGTTTATCTTGAGCATGCTAGTTGAGTGATAGTTACTTTCTGATAATACTGGCTTAATTATATCTATTTAAATTTTTATTTTTAAGACCAAGTGAATTGTCCCTTAATCTAGTCAGTGCAAAGACTATTGTATGTTCAAAGGACTATAACTGGTAGAAATATGACTTACATAAGTACAAACAGGTGTTTTGATTCATTTTAATCTCTTGGGCTTGTTTTCTGAGTGTTATTTTAATGACAGTTAAATGTAGTTATTTTGACAGGTGGATTTATTCTAATTCTATTATTATTAGCACGTTGAACGTTTTTGAACTGGCTAATGAACCAGTTTCGTGGTGTACCTGTAATTTCATTTTGAATGAAAATGTTTTCTTGTTTCATTTCCCATTGATCTCACTTTTTATTTCATCATTGTCTTTAGAAAGTGGCCAAGTGGGAGACAAAGCAAATGTTTCTATTTGAAACCATGAATTTTACACCGGCTATAAATCATATTTAAATTTGCTTGTATGAATCCAGAAAGTCAATATAGCTAATACAGTATTTCTTGTTCTTCCTCTTCATCAGAGAATACATTAAATTTATGAATCTACTATGTGAAGAACACTGATCAAAATTCCATGTTAATTTTGCAGGTGATGGAAGTCAAAGGACAAATGATCCATGTCCCAGAATCAAATTCCATTTTATTCTTGGGCTCTCCGTGTGTGGACAAGTTGGATGAACTCATGGGCCGGGGCCTGCATCTCTCAGACATCCCTATCCATGATGCCACCCGAGATGTCATTTTGGTTGGTGAGCAGGCAAAGGCCCAAGATGGCTTGAAGAAGAGGATGGATAAATTAAAAGCAACTTTAGAAAGAACTCACCAGGCCCTGGAAGAAGAGAAAAAGAAAACAGTGGATCTCCTGTATTCTATTTTCCCTGGTGATGTGGCCCAGCAATTGTGGCAAGGGCAGCAAGTGCAGGCCAGAAAGTTTGACGATGTCACCATGCTCTTTTCAGACATTGTTGGCTTCACAGCCATCTGTGCCCAGTGTACCCCCATGCAAGTGATCAGCATGCTGAATGAACTGTACACCCGATTTGATCACCAGTGTGGATTTTTGGATATTTATAAGGTAATGGGGTTTAGTTACTTATATGTAAATATTTTTTAACAGTAAATTGTGATTTAAATTAAATTGCAAGGATAGACTTTTCTTTTTTTACTTTAACTTGATAGTAAATGATGGGCATCTCTTTAATTTAGAAATTTTTATACAGAATACAGGTATTTATACTTTATGAGTAAACTTTGATTTTGAGTCAATTCATAGTGCTGATATACTATAGGTAACTGTGAATCATGATATTGCTCAGTAAGGAAAAATTGTGTAGAGCTAGTCCTCTAAATTTATTATTATGGAAAAATTAAACTTGTTGAATACTAGGCAACTTAACCACATAACTGTCTTTCTTAGAGATCAGGATTCCAATATAAACTAAGAATTTTATGTTGACAGTTAAAAAGAAGCAATAAGCTGTGTTGAAATATGCATTGCATGATCAGTCAAATCATAGCTAATCAGTATTTTGCACTGTATTGCCAATTAAGTGAGGTCCCTCTAGTTCTGAAAGACACGTGCAAATATTTTAGCTATTGCACAAATGATCACTGGCTTTTAGTGGAAGCACCTTAATTTTTCAAGTTAAATAATGGGAGAGCTTTGGAAATGGATACCAATCAGTATTGGTTGGTCTGATTTGATGAACTTATTAATTTGTTATTAAAACCATAGTAATATATTGAGTGATTCTTCCGCATACCTACCTAAGGAATAACTCTGTAACCTCACATAGAATTTCACAAAGATTGCACAATGTCAGGGTTCATGGCTTTATTACATGAAGGATAGCAAGTACATTTAGTATAAATAAACAGTAGTGAACTATAGGTTTTTATTTTCTTCTGTACTAATTCACCTAGACAACTATTTCTTTTTACGGTATGATCTGCACATAAGCAGTTTCTTTGGAAAGAACCTATTTCGCATTATTTTCATAAAGGTGTATCTCCTTTAAAAAAAAGTGTTCACTATTTCCATTATGTATAATACTATATAGCCAGTGCTTAAATTTTTAGTCAGTCTCTTCTGAGGAGTAAACATGCAGTGTGAGTATATATGAGGGATTTGCCTTGTTATGTAAAATAAGACTTCTTATAAATTATTTTTAACTTCCTTGTAATGTTTCGTTATATTATTTATGGTAGAGGTAGCCAAATGTCTGACGCTAAACCATACAGACACTAATGAGTCTGCCACTGTGATACCCAGCCCTTTCCAGAAGATACAGCAGGTCAGCCTGAATTTGCCAGTACTTTTTTTTCACCAGGACTGGGGTACTATTGCACTAATCTCTGCAATGACCAGTCTCCTCCCTCTGAACCACTGATTTGCTGTGTTGGCTTCTTCCAACTAAAGTGGTCATATGTTATTTTGGTTCTAAGTCATACAACTAAATGAAAGTGATAGATAAATAGATTCTCTTTTGGAAAAACACAGGAATCCCTGATTTAAATATAAGTATCTGTTAGGTTTTGAGAAAAAAGAAATAGGATGCCTTCTGAGGGTACCAAAACAATTTCAAAGTTTAAAAATGTAATTTTTATTAGATTTTTATAGACATCAAGTCTCCCATATTTTGAGATAAGCTAGGACACCTGACAGAAAATCTATGGAAATATGCTGTGCAAGCCTCAAATTTTCCAATGTTATTAAATCAGGGACAGTTCCATATAGTTGATAAATAATTATGAGAAAGTTTTAACTTACATAATGGATCTACTAGTTCTGATACTCAACACTGTGTTTTCTATCTTTCATATATGTATATGTAAAGCAAGTAATTCTGGTTCACAAATTCTCTTACACAGAACTTGCTTATGAAATTTTAGCAATAAATTCCAACGTAATACAATTCAAGGCCCAGGTGTGTTTAACAAATCTTTGATGTTAGTATATATATATATATATATGTATCTTGGACAGATGTATAGGGAAGCTTTGATGTGTATTCATGGTTATGGGGGTTAAGTTTGGAGATCCAGACTAGGATGCACTAGACTATGTGCTGAAGACAGAGTGATGATAATATGGTCAAGGAGAGGGAAAGACAGATAAAAGAGACTACGAGTTATGACAATTAAGTTCACGAACTTGTTGCAACGATGTTGCTAACCTTTTTTGATATCAGAGGGATTATTCATTATGAATTTGTACTAACTGGACAGTTAACCAAGTTGACTCTTCGGTAGTGCTGAAAAGGCTGCGTGAAAAAGTTAGACGACCTGAACTTTTCGCCAACAATGCATGGCTCTTGTATCACGACAATGCACCAGCTCACACGGTACTGTCTGTGAGGGAGCTTTTAGCCAGTAAACAAATAACTGTATTGGAACACCCTCCCTACTCACCTGATCGGGCCCCCAATGACTTCTTTCTTTATCTGAAGATAAAGGAAATATTGAAAGGAAGACATTTTGATGACATTCAGGACATCAAGGGTAATACGACGACAGCTCTGATGGCCATTCCAGAAAAAGAGTTCCAAAATTGCTTTGGAGGGTGGACTAGGTGCTGATGTCGGTGCATAGCTTCCTCAGGAGACCGGTTTGAAGGTGATTGTAGTGATATTCAGCAATGGGGTAGCACTTTTTCTAGGGTGAGTCCATGAACTTAATTGTCCATCCTTGTATTACCCTTGTGTGAGATAAAACAAAGTATATTATGAAAACAATATTAGGAGGAATATAAATTAGAAATCCTCTCTCTGAACCGCCTAATTAAAAATTTCTAATCATTACAATAATTCCACATTATTTTCTAGAAAATTTACAGTGTTATTTTATATCATGAGGTATCTGCCAAAGCTTTAATTGCTATTGAAAAAAAAAATTCTCAAAGATGATTAGAATTTTTTTAAGGACCATAAATATGCTGTTTTTATATAATGAAGTAGAATTTTGCAGGGTTTAAAGTATGTGTAGAACTTTTGTTAAACAACCATACCACAGAGAAAGATATTATAGCCCACTTTTTGTTGTTGTTAGATATGTGGAAGGCAACCAGGTAAATCTGAATGCCAAGAAAAAAGAGAGAGTGCCTGTCCCACAGGGGTCATTCCAAGTCTGCTACTACACTCTCCAGTTTCTAAATTTATGGTTGTCCCTTTCTTAATCATTTTATTATTCCATGTTTCCTATCACTAGGGAGATGATGCAGTGATGAATTATAATTCCAGTCATAGATTTCAGCTAAATTAGGCTGTAATAAGAAGGTTTTGCTAAAATAATCAAAACCTTCTATAAAGTAGTAGGTTTAGGAAGAAGCTATAGATTTTACTGTACATATTTCAAGTGCTGAAAAAATTAAAGCCTTTACGATGCTTGGCTGTCAAGATGTGAAGATGTATATACATTAACTAAGCTAGGTAAGTTGACAAAGGCCTGGATTATAATTTTGATCCTGTTACAACTGGAAAAACAAATATTCAATAAAAAGTCAATATAAACAGTATACTATATAATATCTTGCTCTTCAGGCTTATAGGGCATAGAGAATTAACAAAATAAAGAGCCAGTAACTAACTTTTTAAATCAATGGCATATAGACAGTAATTAGTAATAGTAATAATAATAATAATGACATTGGATATTGAAGCAACCTAATGTGAGTTTTGCCTTAATTTACATTTTTGCCTCTGGTAAGCTGTTTAGTTAGAAATAAGGGAAACGGAAAGAGAAGGATGAGGCCTTCTTCATACCCGCCTCATGCCATTCAGCCAAGGCTACAGTATCTCAGTGCTATCTTAGATAAGGATGTAAATATACTCCTTACATTCTCATCTTTTCACCTTTAACCACTTTCTTAACTTCGCTTTTCTCCAGTTCTGTGACCTATAAAGTTGATATTAAATGTATCTACCTTATAGTTAAATTGTAAGTATTTGAATTAGCTGATATATGCAAAATGCTTAAAACAACACCTGGTGTACATTAGTAAATGAACATGTTAGCTGCCATTATAATGTCCCATACAGTTGTATCTGAACATATGGGAACATGCATTATGTGATTATTTTGTAGGTTTCTGTATGTACATAACTGTAGTGTACCCAGTGCTTATTACGAAAGAATAAAATAGGATCTCATTTAATCTGCCATGACTAAGGCGGAGTTGTTACATTATTTCGATTTGCAGATAAAGGAACTGAGTTTTAGCAAGGTTAAATAATCAGATAATGTAACTCATAAGTCAGAATTTGAACTGTGGCTTGTCTGATGCTAAAGCCTCCAGTATTTCTATAAGTCTAGTCTGTGATCCAGACAAAGATCAAATAATAAAAACAAAAAGGAGAAACTGTTTCAGAACTAGGTTACATGATCAATAGTTACACTGTCAAGTGATGAGAAAAACTCTATAGCCCAAATCTACCCCATCTCTTCCAGTAGCAAATAATTCAATGTTCTTAGAAGCTGCATCTTAAATTTGGGGACTCTCCCATCTGCTATCCTGTTTTATGGTCAGAAACCAGCTAGCATCTTCTCCCTTAATTCCGCTCATGGAAAAATAGCATACCAAGAAGGGGACCGTGGGATGAATGATCCCAAGTGCAGGCAATAAGGGGATGTAATTTTAAAGTAATGAAACTGAATAATGAATATGTTTTTTTGTGTGTGTTTTTAATCACTGTTCCAAGGCAACTCTGACAACTATTATTAATAATACACTTCCCACTGTTGCGGTGGGAATAGGGGGACATTCCCATCTCAAATCCCAAACTTGCTTTGAAAATGTTGGTAGGCTAAAACATTGACCATCAGTTTCAGGCTGGGGCTGGGGAGAAGGAGAGGAAAGAAAAGATGGAGCAGCCAGGAAATGCCAGGAGCAGAATTCTGTTAGATCCGGGAATCTGATGTTAAAAATCTGAAAAGCAACAGCACAAAGTTCACGTCAGCAAGGGAACACAAGTACTCAAAGTCCAGGCAGAAAAGCTGAGTCCAGCAAAGTAAAAAGGACAGAAATCCAGACTCACTCCTAGGGGACACCAAACCTTGGGATTGGGCTTGGGGTCTAGATTATTGGAACTGGAAAGCAGGCAGTGTGTCCAGGCAGCAAGTATGAAGACAGGCATCAGGACACACTCTGACCGAGAGCCACGGTCTTTTCTGTGGCCAGGACCAGACTTAGAGCCAGAGAATGTGTAGGACCCTCTCTACAGAGTTGAAGGGGAACCAAATATGGCAACTTCATAAAGGATATAGAGATGTCCACTGACATTTTAAATGCCAAAACAGGAATTAGACCCACAGAGATGCTATAGTGAGTAGGCTATTTCTACCCATTCTTGACAGTGAATAGAATATATTGGGGAACATTCTTGGCATTAATACAGTTTGAAAATTGCTAGATACCTTGAGTTCTGAAAATCTCTGAAGACCAATGAAAACACTGTGGTGACTTCATAAGCTCAAATTCTCCATAAATACAATACTAATAAAAAAGGTATTTAATCAATACAAAATCTATTAACATTAATACATTTCCTTTAATTTATATATGTAGATAATTTTCTGCTTTAGTCTCTCTTTAGTCTATTATCTATAGATTTCTATTAAGTGTAGCTCCTTGAAGAGCTTGTGGGAAAATGTTTGTACACTCTAAAAATAAATACAGGTAAGCCCTTCAGATTCAGATGTCTTGGCGACGACCTCCTAAGCTTTGCACTAATGTGCTAGCAGTTGGAAATTGGGGAAGGAGCTATGTGAGACTGGAATCCCCATATTTAACCTCCTTGGTAAGGGCCAAAAACAGATGTTTCCCACATAAAGTTACAATGCTACAGAACTCTATGCCTCAAGAATTTTGATCTGTCTTCACATTTGACAGTATGGAGCTACTAAAGCCAGCTGTTCACTGGACCTTCAGCCAGGCTTCAGAAAATAAAGCAGAACCTCAAGGATATCACTCAAGTGTGAATTAGATTTTGCAGGAAAAAGTTGAAATGCTTTCTTTCCCACTTGTTTTGTTTTCTGATAAAATAGCCTGTTAAAGTACTTAGGTTATTCTTGGAATTTTATAAATATGTATATACCATTTTATTCCACTTCCCAGCATTCTGCTTTAATAACCAGTGCACACACTTTTGAAATGAAAAGCTACTAAAGATTTATACTAGTTCTTTTTAGTGGATCCCACCAACATCAATGCCATTTATTTTCACTGCTCTTTTATTAAAAATTAAGTAACAATATTTTCTAGTAAGTCTAGAATATTGAAATTTCTGAAGTTAAAAAAAAAACCACAATTTGTTTATTCACTCATTTCAAAAGCATTTTTGACACACTCACTTGAAAACAGAGTATGACTCCCATAGAAACCTACAAAATGCATGGAAATTAGTATACATTTTTAGCACAATTTTAATGAGTAGAAAAGAACTAATTTATATGCTTTAGACGGTAAGGTGAGAGTCACAGATAAGCATTCTGTTCTGGTATCTTTTCTACGGGGGAGATTATACTGTCAGTTTCAAAATACCATAATGCCCTAAAATTCACCCGACAAGGGTTTTGCCTCATTTATATTTTTGCCTTTGGCAAGCTCTTAGGCTGAAGATAAGGGAGAAACAAGGAGAAGGCTGGATCCTTTTTCATGTTCCTCTTACTCCATTTAGCTACAGCTGCTACTTCCCCAGCATTATCTTAAGTGTACTGGTTGGGGTTCTCATCTTCCTACCTTTAACCACTTGTTTAACCTCTGTGCTTCAGTTTCACGGTCTGTAAATAATGAGACAAATTGCATTTACCGCATGTTTATATTTTTTGAGCTTTTAAAGGAAATGTATGTAAACTGCTTATTAAGATGTCTGGCCAATGGTAGTATTTAGAAATGTCATTGCTCAAATAGGTGTTTCTGTGTATATATGGTGAGTGGGTGTGTGTCCTGCGTGCATATGCATGTATGTGCATGTGTTTGCATGTACATAACTATGGTGTTGCCAGTGCTTATTAGAAAAAGATAAAATGCTTATTTGTTTGGGTTCATTCTTTCAGGTTACTAGAATTACATTGTATGCCAGGGAAAGGCTGAAGGAAGGGTAGGGAGAGAGGTAACTGTATGGGGCGAGAGAGATAGCTCCCTGAAATACATTATTTGTATCATCTTCACTGGGTTCTCATAGATCCTTATTCTTGGAGATTAATCCATATTCTGTCTTTATGAATCACTTTTATCTGAATGACCTGAGTCACAACATGAGATTTATAACGTTGACAGTGTTTCTTTAAGTAATACTGACTTGTGCAATGTCTATAACCAACACCATAAAACTGAACCTAAAATGTTTATTTTTCTATATTCTAACATGACATCCTGAATTATTTCTCCTTTATGTTAAGAGAACACTTTCTTTTAACATTGTGGCAAATTCTGAACCAGAAGACTAAAATAATTTGGATTGCCAAACAGAAATCAAAATTGATAAAATGTCTTGCTTGAATTTATCGAAATATTTTGGGGTTGTTGTTTTTAATCCCTATAGATTTTTAATTTTCTAAAGAGTGCTAGCTATTGCTAAGAGAGTAATATTATTGATTTTTATAATACCAGGTGTTATGGACTGAAGGTTTGTGTCCTTTCAAAATTCATTTGTTGAAGCCTTTACTCCCAATGTGATGGTTTTTGGGACCTTTGGTGGATAATTAGGATAATTTAGACGAAATTATGAAGAAGGGATGCCATGATGGGATCCATGTCTTTATAAGAAGAGACCAGAGTTCTCTCTCTGCCAGGTGAGGACACAGGTAGATGGTGGCCATCTGCAACCCAGGAAGAGAGTCCTCATCAGTGAGCCAACTGAATCATCCAGCACCTTGATCTTGGATTTCTTAGCCTCCAAAACTGTGAGAAAGAAATTCCTGTTCTTAAACCATCCAATCTATGGTATTTTGTTACAGCAGCCTGAATGCAATAAGGCACCAAGGAAATACATATCGATTCTAAAAACAGTCTGGAAGTATATGATACAAGTCTCTAGCAAGTTTTCTTAGTATACTGGGCTCATGTTGCTAGAATTTCCCATATCTATTAGGATAAATGTTGCCCTATTATGCAAGTGAAGATTTTTTTATTAGCCTTATGAATTTTATGTTATTACAAAATGTCTCTCTTTTGTGTATCAATAAACTGTAAAAAAGTTAAGTTCTGAGCTGAAACTATATGTTTGCTCTTGTCATTAATGCCTTTCAGAATAGTATGAGAAACTAGCTTTTAGTATGTGTACATTTTGCAATTTTAAGTTTTACTACCTAGTTTATTACTTACACCAATACATTTATTTTAAAATTTCACTTAAAAATACCAACTTTTCTTCATAAAGAATTATTGTTATTAAGTAATCATTTATTTTACCCTGAGCTCATTTAACAGAGGATTTCAGTTAGCAAATTCTAGCAAATATGAATGTCAGTTATGTTCCCATCAAGATGTATGATACAGGTATTTGATGAGTTTACCACCAAATATAATACAAATTGATCTAGACAGGAGACCTCTTGTTTATCTGATAAGATAACCTCAGTGCAATCTGCAAATCTTATTGAAATGGATTGTTTCTATTACCTTTTTCACCAAACTTTTAATTAATGCTGTTATGTAGAAAAAAGGCTGTATATAATCCTTTCACTACTTACCAATTAATAACAGTAATTTTAAAAGTGTAAATTCCTTAAAACAAAATGGAACTGAAGGAATGGAATTCACATTTGCTAAATACAAACTGTGTTCCAGACGCAGTACTAGAAGTCTTAATTGTGATATCTTGCTTATTTTCCACAAGAACCCTGTAGAATAGGTGCTATTATGTACTTTCTGTAGATGAGTTTAGTAAGTGGCAGAGATGTTATTTGAATTTATTTCCGATTCAGCAAAAAATTCATATTTTAGAAAACAGTGGTTGAAATCATTTATGTATCAGATAGCTAGTATTCCTAATTAGTTAGATGCAGAACGAGGATCAAAGATTGTTCTAGCATTTATATATGTAGATTTCATAAATTGGTATCCTGTATCCAGTAACTTTGACAATCACCAGGTAAATTTCATACTTTTAAAATAAGAACAATGGTATGTCACAGGATTGTTCAGAGGGTGAAAAGAGCTAATAACAAAAGACCTTTATTAGGAACAAGAGGCCCTTGACATAATAGTTGGAGGGTGAGTTTGAGTTTTTAAATAGCAATTTGAATTTTAGCCTAGAGTTAAGAATCTAACAGTCTCCTTTTTTAAAGCATTCAACAAATCTGCACTATTTTTAAATATGTGTTTGACTGCAATAAAGACTTGTTCTCTTTGGCTCCAAGAGGCTAAAGGGGATATTTATGCAGAAGTTAAAAACATAATTTCAGCCCAGTAGAAGTCATTAGGGAAGTCAGTGTCCAACAATGAAATATTGTCTGCAACTGTCCACTCTGGTTACTGGAGTAATTCAAATATAAACTAATCTTTTGATGGCATAGATAGAAGAAATTTTGAAAAGGTCACTTCTTTCTATGAGATTCTAAGATTCTAAATACTGAATTTTGGAGCTATATGTAGACAGCTAGGAAAATGTTCCCAAAATGCAAATCAACCCTGCTGACTCCCTATTAATAAGTTATTCATATATGGCAAACTTGAAATGACTTGGGTTTACTTAAAGTGGAAAATGATAATCCAATGACATAATCAAATGACATCCAAATGTGTTGGATTCTATGTGTTAGATGCCTATTATGATAATGCTGTTCTTAAGATAGTCTAAAGCAGTATTTTATAATTTCGTATTTCTCTTTGATACTCAGAGTCTGATATTGTATAGATATTTTTTCTGCTGCCATAAAATGATAACTTTGTGCCTCTCCCTTTTTCACTTACCAAATTCAATTACTAGTGTCACTGCCTCATAAACAACAGGGCATATTTCAGCTCTCAGATAAAAGAAGGTCCTTTGACCATCAGGAAGAGGCGAGACGAGGACTGTTGGGATTGCTTGTGACAGTGCAATGACAGTTAAGTGTCAGGGGAAGGGTATTAGATATTCAGCCTGAAAAGCTAATTTTAATTCTGTCTTTGTCACTTAAGTCACATAACCTATTTGTGCCCCTCTTCTACTTCTTTATAGAAGTCTCAAATTTTTTTGGCAATTGACTCGTCTAGAATCGTTCATAGGAAAGAAGACCAAGGCTAGAAAGAGTGTCTTGGGAAATTTGTCATGAAGGGAGGGAAAGGAATTGTCTTAATCTATTCAGGCTGCTGTAACAAAAATGCAATAGAGTGGGTGGTGTAGAAACAGTGGATATTTATTTCTCACAGTTCCAGAGGCTGAGAAGCCCAAGATGATTCAGTGCCATCAACAGATTCAGTGCCTAGTGAGGGCCCATTACTACTTCATAGATGGCTGTCTTCTTGCTGTGTCCGCACAGCTGGAAGGTACAGGAGCTCTCTGGAGTCTCTTTTATAAGGGCACTAATCTCATTCATGAGGGTGGAGTCCTTCCAATGGTCCCTAATCACCTCGCAAATGTCCCACATCCAAATATCATCACACTGAGAATTAGATTTCAACATATGAATTTTGGGGGACACAGACTTTCAACGTATAGTAAGGGCTGATATTTGTTGGGTGCCTGGTATGTGCCAGGTACCATGCTAAATTCTTTATATATACTTATTGATTTATTTTATCTTCAACAAATAACCATTGATTACCTTCTGTGTTCTAAATACTCAGCTAGGCATTGGGCATAGCGGTGTATAAGACAGGCATGGTTCATATTCTTAGGTGCTTATAGTTGAGCACTGAGGATAGACATTAAACAAATAATTGCATATTCAGTTAATAATTGATTGATTAAAATTATGATTATCACTAGAGAAGTATAAAATTATCTTCTTTAATCTTCTCAGCAACTTTGTAAAATAGCTATTATCTCCCTTTCACAGAAGAAAATGAGACTTAAAAGGTTTAACAACTTGTTTGAGGTTACAAAGCTGATAGATAGTGGCTTTAACATTGCTCAGGTTTCTTCAATTCCAGAAGTGTGCTCTGGGAGGGCTCTGGGAGTGTGCTCTGGGAGGGCTGAGGGCGTGGTCTTAAGGAGGTCTATAACTTGACCAACCACTTTCACCCACTTATACCTTAAAAAAAAAAAGTTTCTTGAGCACTTACCATGTGTCAGGCTCCACACCAAGTAGTGAAGTAGGCAAGACACCTACCTTCATGGAGTTCACAGTCTAATGAGAAAGACAGTGATTAATCAATGCTCACAAAAATATGTAATTATAAACCACAATAAGAATGACTAATTAAAATTACCTGGTGTTATGAGAGAGTATAATAAAGACACTGATTTAGTCCAGGAGTTCAGGAAGGCACCCCTGAGGAGGTGACTTTTAAATTGAGATGTAAAGGATGAGTAGGCATCCAGCAGGTAGCAGGGATGGTGTAAGCAGAGGATTCTCTGCAGTGGGCTCAGGATGTGGAAAAGCTGAGTCAGAAAGGAACATGATGAACAATTAAAAATTGAAGAATGGAGAAGAGTAGCACAAGAGAAAGACATAGAAGTAGTTAGGAGCTAGAACCTACAGATGTTTTAACCATTTCAAGGATTTGGGTGTCGATCATAGGGGTCTCAATGATCCAGCAATTGTAAAGTCACTGAAGAATTTTGAATAAAGGTGTGGTGTAAATAGATTTGCTTTTCTAAAGATCACTTTAACAGTAGTGTAGGGTATAGATTTAAGTGCAGGGTAGGGGTGGAGAGACAGTTAATAGACAAAAGTAGTACATAAAGATATTACGGCCATAGTTCAAGTGAGAAATAGTGGTAGCATTACCTGGCTGGCAAGGAATGTACAAGAGGCCTAACTCAATATTGAAACCCTGACAGGAGTGGTCAGTTTTGTCTACTGAATGGAAATACTTCCATTCCATTGTTCATGCAAATCTCCTGATCACCGGAAGATGTTCTTGTTTTGGCATTATGTAGGCTTAACCTGAGCTGATTGAATAGACATATTTTGAAAAGTCATGTAACAATGACTTTGATTTTGAAAGGTAATTTACACATTGTATTGTCCTAGCCCTTGACGGAGATGTTTATGATACAATTTGATTCAGTCATAATTCTCTAAGTGTCTACTATGCTAGCACAGTGCTAGCTCCAGCAGGGCTTTAAAAAGATAACAAAGATATTGCCCTTGTCTTCAAAGATTACATGACTTAGAAATTTAGACAGGATGATAGTAGAGAGAGTATGAACACATATAACTGCAGTTATAAGAGATGTAGAAGCCGAGTTTTATTGGAATATTAAAAGGAGCAAAGATGATATCCTCCTGAAAGATTAGGGATACTTTCAGAAAAGATAGAACATAAAAAATGGATGTGGAAGCATGTAACAGATTTCGATTCATGGAAGAGGGATTGGGGAAGGGTTCTTTTCTAAACTATACTTAATCTGGGGGATAAAAGAAAGTAATTCCATAGATTTTTTAGACTAGTAGAATTTATGGAGGTTAGATTATATTCCCTTAAAAAAACGAACTCTGAATAAAATATTTCCGTTGGATTTGCTAATTGGGCTGTACAACTTTTAAAAAGACTATGTTTTTCCTATAGTTCTAGGTTTACAATAAAATTGAGAGGAAGGAACAAGACTTCCCATCCACCCTGTGCCCCACAGCTTTCCCCATCAACAACATCACTCACCGGAACGTGCATTTTACTACGATGAACCTACACCGACACATCCTAACACCCACAGGTCACAATCTACCTTCACGTTCACTTTTGTATTGCACATTCTATGGTTTTGGAAAATGTCTAATGACATATATCCATCATTCTACTATTAGACAGAGTATTTTCACTACTCTCAAAATCCTCTGTGCTCTGCCTGTTCATCCCTCCCTTGCTGCCCCCTCAGTCACTGGCAAGCACTGGTCTTTTTATTGTCTCCACGGTGTTACTTTTTCCAGAATGTCATATAGCTGGAATCCTCCAGTATGCAGCCTTTTCAAATTTGCTTCTTTTACTTAGGGATATGCATTTAAATCTCTGGGTCTGGTCATGGCTTGATAGCTCATTTCTTTTTAGTGCTAAATAATATTCCATGCCTGGATGTACCCCGATTTGTTTATCCATTCATCTACTGAAAGACATCTAGGTTGCTTCCAAGTTTTGGCAATTTTGTATAAAGCTGCTGTAAACATCTATATGTAGGTTTTTGTGTGGACATAAGTTTTCAACTCCTTTCGGTGAACAAAAAGGAGTTCAATTGCTAGAATCTATGGTAAAGGTATGTTTAGTTGTGTAAGAAACTACCAAAATATCTCCCAATAAGCTATATCATTTTACATTCCCAATAGCAATGAATGAGAGTTCCTGTTGCTTAACCTCCTTGTTAGTTTTTGGTGTTGTCAGTGTTCTGGATTTTGGCATTTTTAATAGATGTGTAATGGTATCTTGTTGTTGTAATTTGCATTTCCCTAAATTACATATGATGTGAAGATCTTTTCATATGTTTATTTTCCATCTTCTTTGTATATCTTTTTTGGTGAGGTTTCTCTTAAGGTATTTAGCACATTTTTAAAATCAGGTTATTTGTTTTTTTATTGTTGAGTTTTAAGAGTTCTTTACATATTTTGTATAACAGTCTTTTGCAAATATTTTCTCCCAGTCTGTGGCTTGTCTTCTCATTCTCTTAATATTATCTTTCATAGATCATGTCTTTGGTATTGTATCTAAAAAGGCATCACCATACCCAAGATCATGTAGGTTTTCTTTTATGTTTCCTTCCAGGAGTTTTATAGTTTTGCATTTTCCATTTATGTCTGTGATCCATTCTGAATTAATTTTTGTGAAGGGTATAAGGTATGTGTCTAGATTCATTTTTTTGTCATGTGGATGTCCTATTGTTTTATTATCATTTATTGAAGAGATTGTCTTTGTTCCATGTTTTGCCTTTCCCCCTTTGTCAGAGATCAGTTGACTATATTTATGGGGGTCTATTTCTGGAACGATCTCTATTCTGTTCCACTGAAATATTTGTCTGTTCTTTCACCAGTACCACACTGTGTTGATTACCGTAGCTTTATAGTAAGTCTTGAAACTATTCACTGTTGTGACGTCAACTAGTATTATTTAGCACTCATTATGTATTTAATGAAAAAATATATTCACCATTCTCTGGGAACATACTCAAAATTCTGGTTAATAAGGAATCTCTGGAAAACTTTTCGTGAAAATATTAGACTCAATAATGATCTTTATAAAGATTATATGGATTCCAGGGAGAGCAATAACTTCAAATATAACTATGGTGCTGGGAGGTGCAGAAAGTTTGCAGAGAATATTGAGTTATTCATATTGATTGGAGCATGGAGTAAATCAAAGTGGTAGTGGTGGATGAAAGTGGAAAATGGAGCCATATCATTGAAAATATTAGAGGGCAGTTTACTATACAGCAGAAAGAAATGTTCAATTGCCCACATCTAACTTGAGAATTTAGAAGAAATTTTGACTGGGTATTTCAATGTGTTTTTCTTTGCTAACATACTTCAGTATTCAATAACCCTTATGATAAACAACCTGGGGCCTGGAACAGTATTTTCTACATGATTGAGATTGCTGGGAAGGAACTGGAATTTACGTTGATAGAACTACTGAGAGTTTTATCAGAAGAGCTTTCTTTGATAAGCAGTCATTTGGAATCTATTTTCCCTCATTTGGGAATAGTTCCCAGGCCAAATCACTGTTCTATTTATATCCATGACCTCCTTTTCAATGCTGTGTCAGCTGAGCACTATATAGACATCGTTAAAAGAAGTAGTTAGGATTTGGGTCAAAAACATCAACCAAAATTATTGTAATTAGATAGATTTTTTTTTTAAATGAAGGGATTTTTTGAAATAGCTTTATTAGTAAATTCTTAAAGTTGTTTCCATTTGAATTGCTAAACCGTTATGCACAATTCACTTGGATTCATTTAATTGAGCTCAACAAACTTTCTTTGGGTTATTGAATATTTCAGCAATTGGTGTGTGTGTGTGTGTGTGTGTGTGTGTGTGTGTATCTGGACTAGGAGCTGTACTGACATTCTGACAAATAAGGAAATGTCTGGAGTTTATTGTTCCTATTGGTAGGGTGGAAGAGAGAGAAATAGTATATGGGGCTGGGATTCAGGAAAGAAGTACTTTTCTCCTTTCTGAAAGCTCATTGGCTCTTTAAAAAGGTGAATATCTGGGGGAATATCGTAATATTTTTAACTCACATCATACACCAAAGTCTTCAAACTTCGAGAACCATAAAATGCACCTAAGAGCAGGTGAAAATCTATATATAGTTGGGCCTTATACCTAAATTTTGATTTAGTAGATCTAGGTGGGGCCTGGGGATCTAATTTTTCACAAGTACCTTCCGGATGATTCTTGTGCAGGTGGTCCTGAGTTTTACATTTGAAAAACTTATTTAGGGGACAATCCCAACCCCTAAATGTAGAAATTAGATGCAATTTAAAACATTTAATAAAACTCTTCTTGAGCATCCTGACACTATGCCCCCTCCTTTAGAGTTGGGGTGGCAGGGCTGTGCTAATATCCATGCTACCCCATGCTGCCAGTCTCACCTGTGATGCCTCAATTTTCTCTGGAACCTGTGGTGTGGTGAGTGACCTGCTTTCAGGAAGGAACCCCCCGCCCCACACCCTGTTAATGTTGGGTGGAATGCCCTACAGAGCTCTGGCTCACAGCGGGGTAGAGGTCTCAGGCAATAGCTGGTGTGGGGATTGGCTAAAAAGGTGACAACTGATGAGTGTGCCGTCTTCTCAGGGGCAGTAGAAGACATGAAAAGTAATAGAAAGTAATGGAAGTGGTGGATGAAAAGCAGGTAGAGAGACAGGAATTCTGGAGAAGGAAAAAGTGGAGGAGAAGAAGGTAGAAGAGATGATGGAGTGATGTTCATGAGGAGAGGAACAGAGATTGTGAAGGAAAATAAAGTGGGAGAGATGAAGGAGGGAGCAAGGCCCTGGCCCCTGGATGTGATCTCTTAAAGGGCTTTCTTGAGTCTAGAATTAGAGACAGTGAATGCTCAGGCCGACAGGGCCTTCCTCCAGCTGGAACCCACATTTGGCAAATGCAGTGGTACTTGAGTGAGGGTACAATATTCATCAACTAAAGTATACCCACATTCTGGGATACCACCTTTTGGAATAACCCTACCCAGCAGCCATGCTTAAGGGAAACAATGCAGATTTCCTGAGGTCCATATCAATTAAGAGTGGAAGAGTTCAGATATTCAAGGATAGGCTATAAGATCAAAGTCTTCTTTTAAACAAATTTCTACTGTGGAAACAAGGGGATCATTAAAGAATATAAGGTCAGATCTTCTGGACAAGTGGCATTTTTTTTTCCATTCTAATGATATGACCAGGACCAAGTCCTTTATCTGCAGGATCAGGATATCACCTGTCACTTCTTCATCTGGTCTTCAGAGTGCAGGCTTCCAGAATCTGACAAGATTGCTGTTATTATTAAAGGGAATCTGTAGCTCAACTCCTGTAATACTACCTATTATGTGAAGGGAAATCAGACTACTTTCAGCAGGTCAGCTTATGGAGATACTCAAGCCATTTGGGTACTAGTGTTGTTAACTCTACCTTCGAAAACGGTGCCTGCTCCAGATTACTTGTGATCAATTGTTGGACCTGTGCTTGGCCATCACTGATATGTGTGTGTGCTGCCCTCTCTGCACCTCAGCTCCTCTGGAGCTTCAGTGCTCTCAACTTCAAGAATATAGCTGTTATGGCCTTGGCCATCACTTTGTTCAAGCCAAGAAAATGATGCTGAAGACTGCACTGCCTTTGTCTGTACTGCTTGAACCTTTGGGTCAGGGCCTTCCTACCAGCTTTTGACTTAGGAACTTATTAGTTGTGTTAAGGGGATCAACATGAGGTCTGACGATTAAGTTTGCACACAAAGTTGCTAACCTTTTTTGATATCAGAGGGGATTATTCATTATGAATTTGTGCCAACTGGATAAACAGTTAACCAAGTTTACTATTTGGAAGTGCTGAAAATGCATGAAAAAGTTTGATGACCTGAACTTTTTGCCAAGAATTCATGGCTCTTGCGTCACTCATGTGGTGTACCAGCTCACATGGCACTGTCTGTGAGGCAGTTTTCAGCCAGTAAACAAATACCTGTAGTGGAACACCCTCCTTACTCACCTGATCTGGCCCCCAATGACCTCTTTCTTTACCCGAAGATAAAGGAAATATTGAAAGGAAGACATCTTGATGGCATTCAGGACAGTAAGGGTAATACGATGACAGCTCTGATGGCCATTCCAGAAAAAGTTCCAAAATTGCTTTGAAGGGTGGACGAGGCACTGGTGTCAGTACATAGCTTCCCAAGGGGAGTACTTCAAAGGTAACCATAGTGATATTCAGCAATGAGGCATGTAGCACTTTCTCTAGGATGAGTCCACGAACTTAATTGTCAGACCTCCTTATATCTTCAAGAACTGCAACTTCAAGAACAATGAAAAGCTGAGTTCATGCTTACTGTCTGGGGCAAGTTATTCCTCTTCACTTATGTGCAGTGGACATTCCGTGGCCCTAAGGCCTCTGCTTGGTGGCCACCACCAGGATTTGCATCTTTGGCCAGGAGCCCATTTTACTCACCCTGCTGAGTATCAGGAGGAGTGGGCACATTAACAGTGGAGAACTGCTGAGCCAGTTACGAGATAAAGGGCAAAAAGTATTGGGCTTATAAATCTACCCAAGTCTAGTTTTTCCTGCTGTTCTGCTACCAATAAGTCTTGAAGAAGGCCTGTGCCATGCTCTACCTTTTCTGGCCAGCCTTTTGGAAAATCTGTGTCCAGACCACCAGCAACCCCAGTGTCGGGTTTCTAGTCAGCAAGGACCTGCAGAACTGTTTGTGCACTCAGGCTCCCTGCCAACCATTGGAAATGTCCTCCACTAAGCCTCCTTTTCCTGTCACTCAAGAATCATACCTACTGTCAGAAAGGTGACTGGGCTGACAGATGTGGCTCCAAACTCTCTGCAAGGGTGAATATGGTATCCTTTTGGATTGTCAAGTGCTCTTGGTCGCAGCCAATGAGCTCATGAAGAACGTGGCCCCCTTACACGCACCTGATCATGATCAGGTGACCAAGTGCCCTGTGAGATGCTAGGAGGTGAAAGAAGACATTTTTCATCTTTAGGCTTCATCTTTCTGCCTACATCTCATTCCAACATCTCTTCTCAATGTCTCTGTCTCTCCCTCCCTCTCCTTATTCTCTCCTTCTCCCTCTCTCTCCTTTTCCCTCCCTCCCTTCCCAACTTTTCTTTCCTCCCTCCATCCCTCCATTCCTGTTCTTCTTTTTCTGATTCTAAGGACACTAGAAGCCAAAAACAGAAAGCAAAACAAATAGAAAGTTAGACTTTATAATTTGATTATCCCCTGGATAATATCCAGAGGGAGAGAGGGAGGTTGTCCAGTAAGGTAGACTGCCAGAGTTATCTGACCCTCCGCTCTTATGCCCCTCCCCAAGCTCTCTTTCACATGTCTTAGAAAGTTCAAAAGAAGACAGACCCAGGACTGTAGGATTGAAGGAATGAGGTGGACATGGGTCCCATGGGACTGGGCTTATTAATTGCCCAATTAATATACAGTGTTCTTTTAGGCTAATCCCAATCCCAGTACCACCACCACCCTCCCCTACAACACGCTATGCCGAAATTTCCAAGAATCCTTCTAGGTATTTCTTGAGCTTTAGTCTGAAGGGAAGGGAGAAGAATGTTATGGGAATAGGATTCTACTAGGAGCTAAACTAAATTCTTTTTAAATGGTCAATCTAAAACTAAAATAAAGTAAATAAAAAGAGTGAATGCGCAGGTCTAAGAAGTTTATTTACATCACCTTTACTTCTGAAATAATGTGAGGATTTTGATTATAAAGTTGAGAAGAAGATATACTGAGAGAGGTGACTTGTTTAAAGTTTGATAAAGCAGCTATAATAATTATATGTGGGACAACACTTTACATAATATTTTTAGTACTTAAATCTCCTCTTCTATGTTTAGAAAAGGATATAAGGTTTTCAGACATTTGCAAAAGCACCATCTTTTCCATCTCCATGCCTAGTTTAGACTCCTTTATTGGTAATGTCATTCAGGAACAGGTGGAAGATACTGAAAATAAATGATATGCACAATTTTATATGGTGTCTGTTGTGTTTAAAATTCTATTTAAAAAACACTGAGGCAATTACAAAGGAATTCAAAAATGTACTCAACTTTTTGGACATGTTTTTGTATATATTTACAGCATACACATGTTTAACTTTGGTTTAACTCAAGGAAACATTCTCAAGAGCAATTATAATTGATATATATAATGCTTTCACTTTCACAGCTCCCTGTAAGGAAAAGTCAACTAATTATTTTGAAGGGAATCCACTGAAATGTTTATATATGTACTTAATTCTGCTAAACTTTTATAGACCTGACATAGATGAAAGGAGAAGAAAGAAGAATGGAGCTTTAATGGAAAGCTACATTACTAAGGTGGTAGCATTTCTGCCAAAATGTTCAGGTTAAGATGCTGAATATATCTGCAAGGAAAGAAAAACATCACACAAATATATTGCTTATACTTTACAGACATCTGGATGTTTGAAAAATTTTAAGCTGTTACCTAGTTATTCATATATTCAATAAAATGCTATTCACCAAATATTTCTGGCTCTGCTCTGCACACAAGGTTGGTTGCATTTTCCCATCCCCTTTACCTTAAGCATGGCCGTGTGACTTGCTTTGGTGAATGAACCTTGAGAAGAAGCTATATATGTCACATCTTGGAGAAAGCGTGAGCAGTTAGTGTATAAATTGTCAGAACATCTTTTCCTCTGCTGTGACAACCAGCTCAGGTGAGGAGATTCTATTAGCCTTGTTCCTAGAGTGAAGAGACATGGCCCAGTGTTTCCCCCTTTTACCCCAATCTTTCAATCCACATGAATATATAACAGGAATCAGAAATAAACTTTTGTTGTTTCAGGGCATTAAGATTCAGAGGTTAAATTGCTGCAGCATAATCTAGCCTAGCACGATGGAAACATCTTTGAGATGTTTTTCTGTATGTTGGATGTTTATGCATAATTGTGAGAATTTCATATCTTCATATGGACCATGGTTTTCTGATGTCTATTTCTTGACTCTTTCTTCATCCTGTTATTTCTGATAACTATCCTACTTCAAATATTTGGAAACAAACTTCTATAAAATCTTACCTGATGATATCTGTGTTTTAATGTGAATGTATTATATTTATATTGTGCACACATTTATCTTGCACTTCATTAGATTCGTGTTACATGAGTTGATAACATATGGGTCCATCTTCTGCATACATTACATACTCCTACGGAGAAAGTACAACATAATCTTTATTCTTTTGGTACAAATTCTACAAATACACATGTAGTGGAACTCAATAAACTTTGCTGAAAAGATAATGGAGATAATACTGCCGAGGAAGAGGATAATGATAGGGACTTCAAGAAGAAATCATGCTCCAGGAACATGCACATTCAGAGTGACTGTGAAGCGATTCAGTTTACACAAACAATTTACTGCCTACGTGTTCTAATAGCTGAAAATCAGAAGTTAGTTATAAAGTACATAACTAACGCCATTCTAGATTTTTAATTGTACAGAATTATGAAAGGATGAGATAAAGTGAGGATTAGCAAAGGATTTTGTGTTTCTAGGGGGAAATGGTAAATGGCCACATATTAGATGTCGATTATTTCCTGGGTGTCTTTCTCAGTGGTAATTCTTTAGGGGCAGTATATTTTAGTCTTTAGAATAAAACTTTTGCCAACTCACATTGCATTGTCTTTTTGTTCTTATTATATGATTTTATTTCTATTTTTCTGGCATCAGAAAACAGATCTTGAAGTAAAGATTTTGAACTTCATGATCGGTCTGAGCATATTGGAATCATTTTTTGATGCATATTTTCTGATAAGATTCTGATAAGCAAGTGATAATTTTGGCATTCCTTGTCCTATGAACTTGTTAAGTATTCTCATGATATTCTCTAATTTACTGTTCATGGAATTTAATGCACTACATCTTTCAATACGATAGTGTTAGAATGTACTCACATGAAATTTAATTATGGCTATTAAATCTCAACTAACAGAATATCTTGTAATTCTTGGTGTATTTAGGATAAAAGCATCTCCAGTCACTTGGAGGCAGTTTTTTCCCAGATAGCACTACATGGCTCACAGGTCTACATGATGCTTATGAAACAAATGGTGGAAATGAGCAAATGAGTAGAAATACTGTTATTGTAATCATGGTAAACATGATGGATTAATGTATTTATTCATTTGGTAGATATTTGTTAAATATCTATATTTTTGGCACTATCATAAGCCCTATGAATACAGAGATGAAAAATATACGATCCCATTTTTAAACAGCTGAAATCACAGCTGGGGATACATACTGATTATACATAGATACATATTGATTATAGCTTCTGATGAAAACTATAGCAACGAGGTATGGAAAATGCTGCTGAACCAGAGTAGAAAAAAGGATTAGTTCTACTACTAACTAATGTAAGGACCATGGAGGGCTTCAGAGAAAAGGTGATAGTGGAACTGAGAAATATTTCATCTCTTTGCTCTAATTAAAATATTAGAACTCTTGAAGATTTTACCATCATATTTACATTGGATAACTAATAAACTTTCGTCTGAAAATAAGTTGTGCCTAACTTTTATCTATAGTCTATGCTTTGGAAATTTGGGGATTTTAACCTGGGGTAAATATTTAAAATACTGAACAAAAGCAATGGACGTTCAGGCTGGATGCTAACAATAGAATTAGAACAGGGTCGGGCAAGACTCTGATAGTGTCTGTAAACTCTTTAATTTGAGGATTATGGATGGGTTTTTGCACATCAATTTTTAATCTCTCAAACATAACCAATATTAAAGGTTTGAAGGAGACGAGGGGGTGGCCTTGAAAAAGGTCATTATTTGGAAATTGTCCAGGTAAAATACTGACAGTTCTATTTTTGCAGAGGATAATTATTTTATATTACAGTTGTTCTCAATTTCAATGATCATCTATGGTGATAATGTTGATTAACAGCCTTGGAGTGACATGTCAGTATTTTACTGTGGCTGTTTGCAAACTCTGCTGTAATTACTCAGTTGTCTAATTACTTAATTTATCGATGTTTTGCTGACATGCTTTTCAGCAACATTTGTGATTGAAGATAACTAATGATTTCTATTCTGGCTTATTATCATATGTTTGCATTTAATTTGTCTGATTGCTGCAGGTGGAAACAATAGGTGACGCATACTGTGTTGCTGCAGGACTCCACAGAAAAAGCCTCTGCCATGCTAAACCCATTGCCCTGATGGCCCTGAAGATGATGGAACTGTCAGAAGAGGTCCTGACACCTGATGGAAGACCAATTCAGGTAACCCTCTCAACAGTTTCGTTTGAGTAGTCATGCACATTTAACTGAAGGGGGCAAAAAATTCACTTCTGAATGTTACTTACCGTAACATAGATCTAGATAAGTCAGGTGATCAAGAGGATGAAGAATATCTAGAGATAACGCACATATCCAGGAGAAGAACAAATGAAATATGGTCTAAAATAGGCAAAAGTGTGTGGAAATCAAAATACCATGGGGAAAAAAAGGAGCTAAAGGATTAGAACAAGTGGAAGAACTTGTTGTCAGTGACCAAGTCACCAAATCGAAGCAAGAATGATGATCAGAATCAGGGTCTGAGAGATAATCCAAAAAACAAGAAACAAAGAAGCAAGTCAATGGAGGACCTGGGGGACTTACTGTGGGTAGTGTACAGGTATTCCTCATGAATCCCTGCGATTTTTATGTGACAAGAGCTTGAATGTTGGAGCACAATAACTGAGGAAACTTAAAAATGGAAACGGTACCTTCTGGGGTGCTGTCCTCTTTCTGCTACTGATGGCTCCCTGCCATCTGGGATCTACATCTGCGAATGGATGAGGTCACATGGCTGTAGTTTTGCCAAAACCTGATGGATCCCAGAAGTGTTTCTATGAATCTTTATAAAACAGAAATCTTGTACTTGGAGAAGTAACCTTGAATTTAAGACAGCCCTTTTATAACAACTCACTATGAGTTAAACAAATAGACGGATAAAAGCCTCAAAATGTTAATACATTTCTGTTTCTGGCATTATGGAAAGTTAGATACCCTGAATGTTCCTTCTGATTAAAATTATTAAAATGCAGTGTTAAATATTTAAAAAAATATTTTTGAAGACTATTAAGCACAACACTAAACTCATAGGAACGAGAAAAATTTGCCAATCACATTATATGTGTAGACTGAACAAAAGTTAAGTGGTGAATTTAAATTAAGTGCTCTGACATTAGCAGCGATAGTAGGAAACTAGGAAACACTATTTCCTCCCTGGAGGATGTCAGCTTCAACCCCATCCTCAAAGATTTTCCACAAATAAAGTGCTCTGGGAAATGAGTAGCAAATATTTAAAAAGAAAAACAATAGATAAAACAAAAAGCACACACAGGAAAACAAAGTACTATGGCTAAGAGACAGTAGAAATAGCGAATGGGAAAAACATATCTGGAGTATTATCAGATATCAAAATTTTCAGAATCAAAATGACAATGTTTAATACAAAGAAATAAAAGAGGAGCTTTAGAATATGAAGCAGAAATAGTAGATTTGAAAAAGAACCAGAGAATTTCTAAGCAATCAACATAATACTTTTTTTTAAAAAGAGCTCAGTGGATGAGTTTTAAAGCAGATTAGACATAGCTGAAGCAAAAATTAGTACACTGAAAGCTGGAACTAAAGAAATTACCCACAACTGAGTTCAGAGAATCAAAAATGGGAAAATATGAATAAGAGAATGTGAAACGTAAAATACGTAGGATACATGAAGGAAAGAGTGAGAAGATGTAATATACAGAGGGTGCCAAAAAAAGTATACACATCTTAAGAAAGGAAAAAACTATTAAAATTGTAATACTCAATATATACTAACAACAAAAGATGACTACAAGTCACGTTTGACTTCTGCAGTTACAAGAGGTGCTCAAAGTGATGACCATCAGCATAATTTTAATACAGTGTTTTCCTTTCTTAAAATGTATAAACATTTTTTTGGGCACTCTCTGTATGTTCAGTTGGGGTTCCAAATGAAGTTAATTAGGGAGAATGTAAAAAGGAAAAAAAAAAACGGAGCTATTAAAAGACATTGTTCAGTTCTCAGACACAGTAATCCAAAAGAATTCTACAAAAGATACAGAATCCATAACTAAACATATCTTAATGAGACTGCAGTACATCAGAGAAAAAGAGGACTTGATAAATGTCAAAGGTAAAACTGATGAGTTGAGAAGGATGAGCTATTCAATAAATGGTTTGGGGACGGACAATTGGTTATCCATGTAGAAAAAAATATTAAAATTTCATGAGTCTTTACATAAAGCAGTTCCAGGTGGTTTAAATGTGAAAGGCCATACTATAAAACTATAAATTTATAATTAGGATTTTTTGACTTAGAGAAAAATGTTTTTGTAAACTAGTCAGGTCAAAAATTTTCAAACTATAAAGGGAAATATGTATAAATTTTACTATATTAAGATTAAAACCTTCCTGTTGTTATCAGAGAACACCTACAGAGAACACAAAGACAACTACAAAACAGGAGAATTTTTTGTAACACCTTTGACCAATAAAAGTATCTGTGTTAGCCTCATCAGTCATCAGATTAATATATATCAATAACATTATAATAAACATTCCCACCTACTACTTTGGCACAGCTCTGAAAGTCTGACAGTGCCACTATTATTAAAATCTGGAGCATCAGGAAATCTCACACAGTTGGTGGGGGTATAAATGGTACAATGTCCTTGGCATTAACGAGGGAAGTTGAATTTGTGCCTTTGCTACAACCCAGCAATCACTCTTCTAGAGATTTCCCCTAGGGAAGTGTGTAGCAGAAGTCAGCCACAAGAGTATCTATTCACTTCAAGTCAATACTATCATAATAGCCTCAAATTGGAAATAACTGCAATATCCATTTAACAGAACGGATAAATTGTGATATGTTTATGCCTTGGGATACCATACAGTTGGGAAAATGAATGACTTCAGCTATTGACATCAACATGGATGATTGTCATAAACACAATGTGGATCAAAAGAAGCCAGTCATAAAGGAATGTTACCATTTTATCCCATTTAATTAAGTTTCATAACTGGGAAAACTGAAAAAAATATATGCAATTTAGAAATACCTGCATTGATGGAAAAAGTTTAAAGGAAATAAAGAGAATGATTAATACAAAATTCAAGATGGTGCTTAAATCCAAGGGAAAGAAAGATGATGGGAAAGGAGAAGATGCAATAGGGGAAGTAAACATAGGGGTTATAGTGCAAAATTTTTCATTTTATTCCTATTCTTTTGTGCTCACATATATGTTTACGTTTCACAGTTTTAAAAAGTATAAAGACACCCATCAGATGGGAAAATAGAAAATCAATGTGCATTAAAAAAATTTCTAGTTTAAGTCCCCTCAGGACATAATTATCGAGTTACTCAAGTATATGAATGACACTTCTACCACAGTCAGAAAAAACAAACAAAAGGAATGCTGTCTCAGATCTGCTGCAAACAGCAAGCCTATACATTCCACATTTAATTTACATCAGTTCTTAAGTTTTCAAGATTACCAGCTGGGCAGTATTATTATTTGTTTTTCTATGTTGGATTTTCTTTTATAGGAGATACAATGTAGATATAATGTTTGCATTGATTCAGCGTTGTCAAAACAAACTTACATTACCAAAGAACAAGACCAGGGAGTTCTGTTTCACAGTGTGCCCATCTGTATTTTCATTTGTTGGATACAGCATTAGCTCTGTCCTACGTATCAGAAAATCTTATTAGATCAGAAGAGGAAGTGTCCATAAAGATTTAATAAGACTGCAGAAAGAGAATTCAAAATAATAAACCACCTTAATAATTTTAGCTTCTTGTTAATTTATATTACTTTCATGGTTTGGGATTGTTTTTTGGGATATTAATTTGATTTTGAATTGGCTTCTACCTTGTTGTTATGGGAACATTTATAAACTTATTGAAAGAATCTTTCATTAAAAATGTTTGGGTGTCACAGTAGAGTTGGTATGTGATCAGCTGATTGTTTACTTCAAATATTTAAGTTTTTAGGCTACTTAAAATTTAAGCTATTTGAGTTACAATAGTTGCTCAAAAGAAAACTCCCAAACCTCTCAAATTTTGAAAAGTAAATTGATAATTTTTTATGCCTTATAAATTTTTGAGGCACCTATCATGATGGGAAATACCCTGTTTCCCCGAAAATAAGACCATGCCGGACAATCATCTCTAATGCATCTTTTGGAGCAAAACTTAATATAAGACCCAGTATTATATTATATTTATTATATTATATTACATTACATTACATTATATCATATTATATCATATCATATTATAATCTTATAATAAAATAAGACCGGTCTTATATTAGTTTTTGCTCCAAAAGACACATTAGAGCTGATTGTCCCCTCTAGGTCTTATTTTCAGGGAAACACTGTAGGACCCTGAACTATCAGTTATAATTGCTTGCAAATGATTGGTAATGTCCTTGAATCATTAACGGTAAAACTGATAGGGTTAATTTTTTTTAATAAAAAAGAAAATTTTTTTTTAAAAAAGAGAATATAGCATTTCTCTTCTTCAATTTATAATACTCAAGCAAATTATTTTTCCACAAGTACTCTAATGAAACTCAGAGGCTCGTTTAGACTGTATCTGCAAAACATACACAAATTTGGTCTACTTATGCAATAAATTCTGAAAATTCAGCTCAAAGTAACTTTAATTAAGGCTGCTTTTAAAAATAGTGATTAAGAATTGTTTTGTACTTTATCAATACGATGTTTATTCTACTGGCTGAATATGTAGAAATGCCATCATTATGCCTACTCCATTTTTCCCTCCCTAGGAGGAATCTGATTTTCTTAATATTTTTAACAATAGACAATGAAGAGTAAGATCAAATTCATATTCTCTCCCTATTGTCTGAGCTAGCCATATGGTGATTTCATTAGGAAATTATAAAATTTCATGCTGCTCTTTAACTTGTGAACCTAATCTTATCAAAGTATTTTGAATAGAGTTTTTAGTGTGGAAAGACTAACTCATGCTAAATTTAACCACTCATTAATTAAAATAACAAAACATTTATTACTGTTTGTGCTTTATTCTTTTTTGAAAAGTGGTAAGGAAAAATAAGCTGGTAGAGGACGGACTAGAGTATGTAATAGAAAGGCAAGGAGCATTTTCATGATTTAAAGCTTTTGAAGAAGACTGAGTTAGTGTGTCCAGATATCTAAGTTTTACTTCCGGGTTTCAATTTTTAAAAAATATTTTCATTGAATTTTATCACATAGGCATACAAACGCAAATTCCCCTTATTAGTTCAGAAAACAGAACATTTTATATAATGAGATAATTATAGCAAGATTTTGAAATACAGTTTAAAAAACATGGTGTAATCATGCTGTAATACTAACATGTTTAGCAATCTCCATTGCAAATCAGAGAAATGCTATGAATGTCTTCTAACTGCCTCTTTCAAAGGCAGGAATATTAATGTACAATTTACATGCACTAATACATTAAATTCTAGCTCCTTAAGCTTCAATTAAGTCTTCTAATCAGTTTACAGGATTTTTTGAGATTATGAAATAAATATTTCAATTAAGGTTAAAATAGTTGTTATTTACAAAGGAAACCTGTTATTATGTTAATATTTGAAGAGATTTTCTCTTTACAACTATTGCAATATTTATTAACCTTGTGAGATTATAGCCCAAGATTGTATTTAGAAAAAAAAAACTATTTGATAACTTGGATTAGTTCTCTGTGATTCTTTATTAATTGTTTCCTTATAAAATTCTAATTAGTACTTTTTACCATGAAGTATGTATACTTACTTGAAATGTTCTACCTCTAAAATCTGTATCTAAGGAGATAAACCTACGTGGTCAGAAAGAACTACATAGGTATTATATGAACTCACTATTAAGATACTGAGCCCACTTATCCTTGGTTCTCATGTTTATCCAATAAACAGATTTTAACTTACTTTTAATATCCTAGATAATGCACATAGTGGCAGTTTTAGTAAACCATTGTTTTATTGTAGCAGTAATATACAAAACACCATATAATACTACTGGGAAAATTGGTGGCTAAATCTATTTTCTAATAGATCTATTCTAATAATGAATTTATTTGATACTAGAAATGTATTTATGTTTTTTTTTAAAAAATGTTTAAAGTGTTTTTTCACTGATAGTTTACT
The DNA here is from genome assembly GCF_964194185.1 of Rhinolophus hipposideros. Classification (NCBI taxonomy): domain Eukaryota; kingdom Metazoa; phylum Chordata; class Mammalia; order Chiroptera; family Rhinolophidae; genus Rhinolophus; species Rhinolophus hipposideros. The sequence goes on along the minus strand of NC_138056.1, from coordinate 74,691,884 downwards.
AGTAGATAAGATTAAAACAGATTCTCTTTTGTATTTTGCTTCTGTTTAATTATCAGAGCTTAAGTCTATATATTCTTTTCAAATCAATCTTTTAACTCACTAATACTCCCCTCAATTGGTTATAAAAATTATCTGTTAAGCCCATCCATTTAATACTTAGTGTTGCTCATAGCAGTTTCTACTTTTGAAATTTCCATTTATCTAATAAATGTTTATATTGTTTTTATTCCCTTAAATATATCGACAGTAATTAAACTATTTGTGATAAATTCATTCTCTAGAGTCCCTGTGGTCTATTACATTGTTTATTCTTTCACTTACTTTTTAGTCATGTTATTTGTCTCCTGTGTGCTTAATTATTTTTTTTTTGTTTGAGTGCTAAAGATTATATATATATATATATATATATATATATAATAATAGAAATAATTTGAAACGCAGAATTCTCCTATGGGGAAATTTCATATGTGTTTCTGACAGGAAAGGATTGCTAGGACCTCTAGCAACCCACCCTGGGTTTTGGTCTCTGTAAGGGCCAATTTATGTCTGATTCATTTTATGTTGATGCTATTGCCCCTAACCTGTTGTGTTTCCTGGCAGGGTCTCATCTCAAACTATGGAGGGTTTACTAAGTCCTCGCCCCTTGGCAATACCTGGACTCCAATTTTTCTTCCTGGAGTCCTGTGATGTTGTCACAAGACCTGCTCCTTTTCTTACCCTTTTGGTCATTTCTAAAGTCAGCAGATGTCGATCGTTGAAAAGCCCACCTTCCAATTTGTGCTCACCTCTCCTCAGGTTCATCTTCCCTCATATCTTGCTACAGTACTTTTTCATTGCCTTGAGAGCTGACCTTCTGAGGGTTGTTCAAATTATATAACATGCTTTTACTGGAAATGGAAGTGCAAAGTGATTTATATTTTTTGTAAGAGTTTTATCTTACTACTGAGTCATTCTCACTAATCTACATTTATGCCTATTTTCAACCCAAGTTACAGAAGAAATTATCTTTAAATAGAAAGGACAGAAACAGCTAACTGTATTTAAACTAGCTACTGCAGAATAACAATAAATAACATGTATTGAAGCAGTTAAAGGTATGCCAGGTAGTCACTGTTTCAAGTGCTTTCTATGTATTCAACTCTTTTGAGTCTCACAATAATGCCATAAGGGAAGTATTGCCATCATTTTCATTTTACAGGTGAAGAAAAGAAGAATAAAACAATATTTAGCCAGACCTAATTGCTACACTCTATAGACTTATTAAATAAAAGCATGTTAAATAAATTGTATATTGTCAGATTTTCCTATTGCTTTTAGTCTTTCATTATCTAGTAAATTGGACTTTTCATGGCTTTAGGCTTCAAGAATATTTAAATTTATACTAGATGTTCTCTTAAGAGAATGGAAATAAGTAGTCTATTTCAGAGACATCCCATCAGAAATGATTAATTTTTAATTAGAAAATAAGAGAGATAGGTTCTGTGTGGAGGGAGGGAATAGGTATTATTCCGTCACTGTTCTGACAATTAATATGACCAGCCAGAATGAATTGGGGGCTTCCACTATCCATGTTATGCCATTGTTCTTTCTCTGTTTGTTTTCCCTTTGTTTATTTTTTTATTGTGGATTATAATGCAGAAGCTACATATTTGAAATGTCATATTTATGTTTTTTTATAGGATAGTCTTTGAATTTAAAGATTTTGTCTTACATTCTAATTAATTGTTTTTATGTACTCAACAAAACATTTGTTTTAATCATAGAATTGCTCTTCTGGCGTGATGCTGTATGTAGTACTGAGCTTTAATAGTAGAGCACCCTTAATGCCTTATAATCCCTCTGTAAACTGTCGGCATAATAATTTAAACACAGTATTACATATGTAACGTGGATGTGAATGAGATAGAATTCCATTGCTAGTTTACTTTAGCTTTTCTCTTTAATCATGACTGATTCTAGGATAATATAGTCACAGACTTTCATTCATATTTTCAGTCTATGTAAACATAGTTTGTCAGGCATACATTTCTAAAAGTCCTGATCTTGAGGAAGAATTTTATTGTATTTGTCAAACATGTTTTTTTGTCAAGCAGTTCTTTTGTGAAGGTATTTGCATATTTTTGCTACATGAAAAGTTAGTGATAATATTAAGTTAGTAAAAGGAAAAACAAAACCAAGCAATAGGAGGGAAAGCTAAATTGATTTGCATGAAACTATGCATGTAAAATACAAAATTGCTCAATTTAACTTTGTACAGTGATCTTCTCACTTCCATATTTTCAGGAGAGAAATGCATTCTTTAGTGGAGACAAGGTTTAAGTATTTTATACTCGTAAAGTTTCTCTGTTAAGTAATGTCCTCATGGAGTAAATACTCCTAAAGAGGTTAAAGTCTATTTCATTTATTTTAGCCTGTCTCCAGAGAGTGTTTCTCCCAGGAATATTTGTACAGTGTCCTAACAAAAGGCTAATAATTATATTAATAAAGGCATTCATTTTTATTTGATTCTTTTGTAGAGTGCTTTAGAAGTGTGAAGCCTCTAAGCAGATAGGTAGCTCATGTTTTTACCTACCTGAGTTTTATGTAAAGAATAAGAATCTCTGCCTGATAATTCTCACTCCTAAAGAGACATTAAAATATGATTTTATCAGCCCATTTTGGGGGTAATTTAGTCCATTATCTTTTGGAATATGGTCTCTATTTATGGCATAATTGAACAAGAGAGCTTTTATCTTTTAGTGCCAGTTTAACTTAATCTCTTTTATGGCTAATTGTCACATGCACATATGCCAACATTAGCATCTTGAATCTGGCAATACCAAAAATGATGCAAAAATAGCAAGATAGAATAACGTGTAAGATAGTAATGGGCTATCTGCCTGCTAACCACTCTGTTAGGTTTTATGCCTTTGGTTTGTTATTCTGCCTCAAAATCTCACATCTATCTCCAAATAAAAGTTTAAAAATTATTTCTAAGTAACTTTATTCATTTTCTGAAATTGTTAAAAGTAAAGCGACCCCTGAAAATTAGCACTCAGAAGAAATCACCTGTAATCTACCAACCAACCATAACAACAGTGCACATTTTGTTGTATATTCTTAAAGGCTTTTTTCTCTGAACATACAAACCCATAGAAATAGAGTATGCCAATTTGAAAAATAAATCCTTTAAAAATTGAATGGAATTTATTCAGTTAAGTGAGGTTATAACACATATACATGCTCCCTAAATATGCAGGGGAGACTTGGTAAGCCCTAGGAAGCACCTTCCTTGTTATTAATTGACTTTGATTTCCTATTTACCTGTTCATACAATTGAATTTTCAAGTCATTGAAAGGCAGCTCTTCAGTTAGCTGAGTTGCAAATATGGTGTGAACACTTCACTGTCACAAGTGCTTTTAAAAAGCTGTTAAGCTTTGTGTTGATGTTATGTCAGGCATATGGTAATTGCCTGGGTCAGCACTATAATATTCGTTATTTGGAATGTGGTTTCCTAGCAACTCTTGCTTTTTCCTAGTGGCTGAATTGATTTCTGCACATTTGTAATGCTTTCTACTGCATCAGAAATTGTCACCTTGTGCGCAAATGTTACAAGATCAAATTTACATGTCGATTCAATTCTAAGGAAATATTCTGCTTTATCACTTGTCTTTCATGTGTTTGTTCAAAGGTTAAACCACCCATAAAATATAAATTTAGTAAAACTTCATTAATTCAGACCTCATTCTTTGGGTACATACGGTAATTTTGACAATAATGTGCGAGATACATGCAAATAGTTCCTGGTAGTAGACCTGTTGAAGTTGAAGAAACAGTTATTTAAATGGTCAAATGACCATGCATGTTGTAGGAACATAGGCCTGGACTGAATATTCCAGAAGGCAGAAGGCTTATACTTCGGAGGCAGTTTGTTGTTTCAACTCAGAGGAAGCCTGATTCTGCATGATCCTGGCTGGAGGCTTGCTAGGAGTGACTTTTACTCCTTTGTTCAACAAATGTTTTTTGAATACTTTCCATTTTCTAAACAGTGGGTTAGGCACTGGGGCTGGAAGGATAAGCAAACAGAATTTGGCCCTGACCCTCGCAGAAATTACATTCTGTGGAACCAACACCTATAAATGACTGACTTGGTTAACAAGTGGAAAAAGACACTTGGATTTCTCTCAATAACGTTTCCATCTTAATACTGACAGATTTTTATTAGGTTTTTGGAAAGATTTGGCAGACTTTACATTCTTCTTAGAAAGAATATTTAAGATGTTTTTACCTGACATCAAATCATACTGCAAGGTTATAGTAATCAATACAGCATGGTACTACCATAAAAACAGACACATAGATCAATGGAACAGAATAGAGAGGCCAGAAATAAATCTATAGCTTTATGGTTATTTCATCTATGACAGTAGAAACAAGAATTTACACAGGAGTAAAAACAGTCTATTCAATAAATGGTGCTGGGAAAACTGGACAGACACATGCAAAAAGATGAAGCTGGTCCACCTCCTTACGCCATATACAAGAATAAATTCAAAATGGATTAAAGACTTAAATGTAAGATCCGAAACTATAAAATTCCTAGAAGAAAATATAGGAAGTCTTAAGTTGTTGCAAAAGTAATTGCGGTTTAAAATGTTAAAAATAATTGCAAAAACCGCAATTATTTTTGCACCAACCAAATAAATTTGCAGACATTACCCTTAGTAATATTTTTACTGATATATCCCCTTGGGCAATGGAAGTAAAAGAATAAATAAATATATGGATTACATCAAACGAGAAGTTTTTTTCACAGTAAAGGAAACCATCAATAAAACAAAAAGTCATCTTACTGAATGGGAGAAGATATTTGTCAATGATACATCTGATAAGGGGTTAATATCACAAATCTATAAAAAACTCACTCAACTCCAAAAAAACAAACAACCCAATTAAAAAATGGGCAGAGGACATGAAGAGACATTTTTCTAAAGAGGATATATAGATGACCAACAGACATATGAAAAAAATGCTCAACCTCACTAGTCATTAGAGAAATGCAAATAAAAATCACAATGAGATACCACCTCACTTCTGTCAGAATGGCTGTCATCAATAAATCAACAAACAACAAGTGCTGGCGCGGATGTGGAGAAAAGGGAACCCTTGTGCACTGTTGATGGGATTGCAGATTGGTGCAATCCACTATGGAAATCAGTATGGAGGTATCTCAAAAAACTGAAAATGGAACTACCCTATGATCCAGTAATTCCATTCTTAGGTATCTATCCAGAGAAATCCAAAACGCTAACTCGAAAAAACATGCACCCCCTGTGTTTATTGCAGCACTATTCACAATGGCTGAGACATGCAAACAACCAAAATGCCCATCTGTAGACGACTGGATTAAGAAACTGTGGTACATTTATATAATGGAGTATTACTCAGCCATAAAGAAGAATGAAATCTTACCACTTGCAATGATATGGAAGGACCTAGAGAACATTATGCTTAGTGAAATAAGTCAGATGGAGAAAGACAAATACCATATGTTGATCTCACTTAAATGTAGAATCTAAAGAACAGAATAAATGAGCAAACTAAACATAAATAGTCACAGAGATATAGAGAAAAAAACTGAGGATTGCTAGATGGGAGGGAGATGGGGATGACGGAGAAGGTGAGGGGATTAGAAAGCACAAATTGGTAGCCACAGTATTGCCAGGGGGTATGAAAGACAGTTTGGGGAATATAATGAAAAATGTAAAGATTTTGTAGGGTGTCAGATGGGCACATGTCTTATTAGGGAGACCACTTCATGGACAGTGTAGATGCCTGACCACTGCACTGTACACCTGAAGCTGAAGCTGAATAATACTGAATGTCAACTATAATTTAATATATAGTCACAGGATCTGGAGTACATCATACGAAATAGAGTCAATGGAATTGTACCCGCTATATACCATGTCAGAGGGGTAGTGGATTGGGGGAGGGGCGTTACCACGTTTTACATAGTTTTGCACACTTGAAACTCATTATAAAAAAAGAATATTTAAGACGTTTTACATTCAGACCTATGTTATTTTGGTGTCTTTGTAGATTTTATATACAATTCCACTTGTAGAAGTGGAGTTGAAAGACATTGAAAACCAGCTCTGTGGTGGTTGGTTTGTTAGTTTATATATCATCTCATCTAATCTACACCACAACCCTATAAGGTCACATATGCAGTTTTTATATATTTTATAGTTCAAGAAGTAAGACATGAAAGGGTTAAAGAATATATGTAAGATCATGGGGAAAATAATATACAGTACATGTTATCTAGTCATATTTTTTTCCAGGTGTTTTATACACTTTATCTCTTTTAATCTTGTTCTCCAAAACCCTGAAAAGTAAGTTTTATTATTATTGTATATTTGAAAAATTTGAGATTCAGAAAGTTTACATAATTTGACCAAGAATATTCAGCTAAACAATTGCAGAATTAAATTTGAACATGGGTGTAACTGCTTGAAAAAAATACTTTGATCTTTCCTATACCAGACTGGTCAATACCTCACGAGAATGCCCAGAGTAGAATTGTTACCTGAATACTTAACAGGAGTTGCTTCTCATGAGTGTTTATTATGTGCCAGGCATTATGCTAAGCTGGAGTGTGTGCAAACTTGTTCTCTCTCTCTCTCTCTCTCTCTCTCTCTCTCTCACACACACACACACACACACACACACACACGTAGTTGATTTATTTACATTCATATGTGTGTTAAGCATATTTTAATATACCCTATATATACTATATACTATCTTTTTCCCTATACCTACATACCTATGATAACATTTAATTTATAAATCAGGCAATTTCATGGATAGAAAATTTGTTCTTACCATAGATCTTAGCAACCTCAGTATATGATTTTTTTCTTTCTTTATTAAGTAGAGAACTTTCACCTTTCACTTAAGGGAGCACTTTAAGGTTTCTCTTTGGCATATCCAACTGTCAGCATCATTACTCTTGTGCTGCGGGGCCATTTGAAGTAATATAAGGGTGACTTGAACACAAGCACTGCAATACATCTACAGTCAATCTGATAACCCATGTGGCTACTAAGTGACTAATGGGCGGGGAGCGTTCACAGTGCGGAGACACTGGACAAACAGATGATACATGTCCTAAGCGGTCCAGAGTGGGGTGTTGTTAGATTTCATCATGCTAATCAGAACAATTCAGTTTAAAACTTAGGAATTGTTTATTTCCGGAATTTTCCATTTAATATTTTCGGTTGACTTATTGTCAAATAAGAGTAAATAGGTAAATAACGACTAAGAGTAGATTCAGAATTGGCATTTAAATCTGTTTGACTTCAAAGTCCATGTTCTTAACCATTAACCTACACTGCCTTCCACAGTATAATTGCAACGTATGATTTCTAAACATGTGACTAAGTTAATAACTTTAATCTTCCTTGAAAAAAAATATTGCTTTTCTCTCTTCCTCAGGAAAGAAATGTTCAGATGTAATAGCAATGCAATGACTTGATGGCATTCTAATTTGAGGAAAACTCTACTGACTGTACCTGCATTTGGAGATGTTAAAATAATGAGGATAATTATGTCTGCATTGAATGTTAGGAGCCAAAAATTGGTAGTTTGATAAAATTTCAAACTCTCTGAAGGAAAAATTAAGTTGGGAATAATATTGAAATATAAACTTCTGTAATATTAGTTTTTTATAAAAAGTACAAGATATGATCTCCTCTTTGTGGCAATATAATAAGCCAACACTTCGAAACAGAGATTTAAAACCAGAACAGAGAAGTCAAAAGAAATGTTGCTCTTTAGGACATATTATTTTCCAGATTGTATCAGTTGATCCCTTTGTATATTAAGTTATCCAAGATTACTTTTATATTTACAGTAACCAAAGCACTGATTGAAAGTGAAAAATACAGTAAAATGGTTTGATCACTCAGCCAGCAAGCATTTACTGAATTACTCTCATGTGCAAAGCTACCTAATTGAGTTGCAGAGGAACTGCAGGAGTGCCAAATGCTAATCTGCTTTTTCCTTAGCTCTCATTAAGTCAAAATTCTCTCTACACAATACCAAAACATCTGGTCACTTAAATCCATTCAGTGAGAAATTCAATCAGCCACCCAGATTTTCAGACTCCAGGATTTTATTCAACTTGTTTGCCTTAATTATTTATCTGAAAGCTATGTAAAGTACGCAGTCACTTGTGTTTGGCTATTTCAACATACTTGGCATCTTACCTAAGAAAAGGTAGACATGGAAGAAAGAAAACACAAGGTTCATTTTTCCTGAGACTTCAGCTAATTGTTTCCACGGATCTGTGTATGTTTTCTGCTTCCTATTCTGTTTACCTTCCTTTCTGAGTTTGTTTCCCCCATCCCTAACTCAGCCTACATGCCAGCCCTACTCACGTTCCCTTTCTCTCTCAATTTCATAAAAGTGCTTGTCATTTTTCTATGGGTTACCTAAGAATTACTTACTCAAATAATATTTTTATGTATAATGCAGAGAAAACTGTTGATACTGGTTAATTGAGGAGAAGGGGCTTTTTTAACCTTGAAGGTTTATATATGTTAAAATTTTCCAAATATGGGCATGAATTGTTTTATGTATTCATTACTAGTATTAATGGGAATTATGCAGGTGGTGCCATCATGGACTTTTTTTTTTCTTTCCTTCTTTACAGGTATCTATACTTTAACAAACTCATAAATCTAGTTTTAAAATGAAGTAAACACAGGCTCTCACAAATCATAAGGAATGATCACCAAACAGTGCCTAAAACTGAACAGGGTAAAAATGTTTCTTAGATAAAAACTGGTGGAAGAATAAACATTTTTGACACAATTGTGCTGAAAAGCATTTGGCCAAGAAAATTAGGACTGATAGAAATAATGGTCACAAGAAAAAAACTATACTGACAGAAATTAATATAAGCAAATTTCTGATTAATGAGTCATAAATTATCACTATAAAATTTAAATGGGAAAGAATTGATGCCAATTAAAATATTTTCAGAGGAGCACAACTGGAAATGTAACATAATAGAAATATTTTAAATGCATTATTATAGGAAAATAAATCAAGAAATTAAATTTACTTAATGGCATTTAGTCCAAAAAAATTTCTTAATGATCATTCTTCAGCATTGGTAAATTTATGCATTCAAACTTCGTATTTCTTTGCTGGGGTCCAAATGTCTCAACTATAACTGTTTTATAAGACAAAAATAACTATTTGATGTTCTAGACATGCGTGCTCAATAAATTAAGTTTTACCAAATAAAGAGAATTGTATTCCATTGTTGTAACATTGATAGTTATTACAAGGTCTGACAATTAAGTTCGCGAACTTGCCACCATGCACTAACACTGGCAGTACTGTACAACCAACTCAGGAAGGTTTCATAACCTTGGTCTATCAGTGTCTCACAGCTGTTTTTGTGTCGACATGTGGTGGTGTCTTCCTGAGTGGCATTCATTATTGTTGTTGCGTGTTTTTTGTGTCCTGTCACAAGAATGAGATTGAATTAGAACAACGAACAAACGTTAAATTTCTTGTTAAACTTGGCAAGTGTGCAAGTGAAATTAGGGACACATTAGTCCAAGTTTGTGGCGATAATGCCATGAAGAAAACTGTAGTATACAAATGGATTAAACGTTTTTCTGAGGGAAGAGAATGCGTCACTGATGAAGAGAGGTCAAGGGGCCAGTAATGAGCAGAACTGGCAAAAACAGTGCAAAAATTCATTGAATTGTGTGTCAAAATCGTGGGCTGACTGTAAGAAGCATAGCAGACCAAGTAAACATCAATAGAGAAACAAGAAGATCTTAACTGAAAATCTTGGCATGAGAAAGGTGTGTGCAAAAATGGTTCCGAAGGAGCTCACCAATGAACAAAAATAAAGGAGAGTCAAAGTTTGCGAAGATCTTTTGGAGAGGCAAGATGATGTTTTGGGCCATATTATCACTGGTCATGAAACATGGGTGTACCAACACAACCCTGAAACAAAGCGTCAAAATGCACAATGGAAGCCAATTCTCCACAACCATAAAGTTCTGTCAATCCAAATCAAGAGTCAAAACGACGTTGCTAACTTTTTTTGATATCTGAGGAATTATTCATTATGAATTTGTACCAACTGGACAAACAGTTAACCAAGTTTACTCTTTGGAAATGCTGAAAAGGCTGCATGAAAAAGTTAGACGAAAATGACCTGAACTTTTCACCAACAATCGATGGCTCTTGCATCACGACAATGCACCAGCTCACATGGCACTGCCTGTGAGGGAGCTTTTAGCCAGTAAATAACTAGCCCTTCCTACTACTCACTTGATCTGGCCCTTGGTGACTTCTTTCTTTACCCGAAAATAAAAGAAATATTGAAAGGAAGACATTTTGATGACATTCATGACATTAAGGGTAATACGATGACAGCTCTGATGGCCATTCCAGAAAAAGAGTTCCAAAATTCTTTTGGAGGGTGGACTAGGCACTGGTGCTAGTGCATAGCTTCCCAAGGGGAGTATTTTGAAGGTGACTGTAGTGATATTCAGCAATGAGGTATGTAGCTTTTTTTCTAGGATGAGTTCTCGAACTTAATTGTCGGACCTCGTATGTCATTGTATTATGTAGTTTCTTCTCTTTGATCCTTTGCTGTACAAGTGAATATTCTTTTACATTTGCAATTTTTTTGCCATGTAATTTACCTAGTGTACAAGTATGTACACTGAATTCTGATGTTTATATAAATTTATGGTAATCTCCTTTTCTCTTATTTTCTCATGTTTCTCTTTTTCTAAATTTTCATATTCAGAATCACATCCTTTTGAAAAATAGTCTGTTGCATGCTCCTATTTGACCTTTACCATTCAAGATAGAAATTAGTAATTTTGCTACCAAAAGTGTAATGAAATAAAGTGGGCTGCTTTATTATGCCAGTATAGAGAGTGTATGTTATGAGGTTATGATACGTTGTGATCATACTCTATGTAAGGGCACATCCTATGCTATACCAAAGTCAGTTTTCACTATTTAGCTCTGTTATTATAGCGTGCTGTATCCAAACATTGTCGTCCACAATTTTTGTTTTCTTTATCTTTCTGTTTTAACTTTAGCTTGTGAGAATGTTCATCTTTTTATTTAAAGGGCATGCCCAAGGAAGCAAGAATCATACCATATTTTTAAAATAGAAACTCTATCAGAAGTTTGAATGTAATACATCCGTCATAAACAATTATGTAAAGCTTTCCTTTTAACTTTGGAGCTTCAAGGGTTGTTTCTGCCTTCAAATATTTGCTCCAAAATGACTAATCCTTATTTTAAGTTGGAAAAGTTATTAGTGTGTTCAAATAGATTGGTACTTCTATTTGACAAATGATCACAGGATGGTATGTTTTCATCCAGTTTGATGGCATTGTTTGGATGGCCAATTAATGCCTGCTTCTAGAGCCAAATGTATTTGTCTGAAGACTCCAGATGTTTTCTGATTTGCTGCTGCTGTCTGATAAAGCAATACAATTATAATGTAAAATTAAGCTTTTGGCTTTACTGAACTTGAGTTGAAATGCCCTTCTCTTTTTTTTTCTTTTCTTATAGTCTACTTTAGCCAGAACTAACCAGAAATAAATTACAAAAGGGTAATTATATAAGAGCTTAGGAAATTCAGTTATGAATAATTAACAATTGGTAATTGTGAGATTTTAAAAGAAAACTTGGAGGACAGCTCTGTCATTCCACATGCAATAAAACAGGTGTAAAAATTATGTAACTATAATGGGTAGCAATGTAATATCAACATTTGAAATTTACTAAGGAGCTAATGAAGATAAGGCCAACCAGAAGGAGAAATAATTGTGAAGTTGTGTGGTTCCCCCCCACCCCCAGCAACTGTTCATTGTGATAGCAGAATCATCATTGGAAAGGGGGTTTTCGAGGTTGTTAAATCAAAGAAGTAGAAAACATTGCACAAATCTGTGGCAGAAGGTCCAATTATTTTGACTTCTTGAGTATCATTTCTCTATTAACAGAGTATTACTATTTTTACTGTTCCCTTTTAATTATTTTAAAAACTATTAATTATTTTCCCCAGTTCCTGAGTTGTCCTGCTGCTAGAGCCTCTCATGATGATTTTGGGACAACTATTCACTAGAACTTGGTCAAGGTTAAGATGTAGATTTATTCGTGTATCCTTCAGCATTTCCTATTGGTTAGCTGGGTCGATTGTTAGGTTGCAATGGGAAAACAACAAAATATTAATGAGTACCCTTTTGCATCCCCATGGCTTTTTAATCTCATCTCTAACAACATATTTCTTTTTGAAAATAATAGAGTGTAGTGATGTTTTATCAGGTTATAAACATTTTTCATTATTTCTAATATTTGTTGCCATCTTCAAATATGTCAAAGAAATTAGAGTAATTATTTTTGTACACTTTGCCCAAATATCAAGTTATACATGTTATTAACCTATTAAGAAGCTATCCTAAGGAAAAATTATGACAAATTATGATTTGTCATAAAATTTGTCATAAGATTTGTCATAAAAATTATGAAAATTTATAAAAATTTATGCTCACATAAATGATAGTTGATGTCAGCATGTTGTTATAACCCAATTCAGAAATTCACGCACAGCGATGCCTCAGAACTCATCATAGCTTAGAACTGTTGCAACTGTAGAATTTCAGCTCTATATATCCTTCCCTAATCACAAGCTCTTGTTCTTCTGCCGTTTCCTTCTCTACCATTTCCACCAGTCACTGTGACCTCCAAGCCTCATCCGTTCTTCTTCGTTCCTGAGTTTATCTTTTGGCTATTGTGTCTTCTGTTTTAGTTTACTATGGCCTCCTAACAAAGTCCCACAAACTAGGTGGCTTAAGACAATGGAAATTTATTACCTCACAGATCTGGAGGCTGGAAGTGTTAGATCAAGGCATTGGAAGGGCTACGAAGTCCCTCTGAAGGCTCTAGGGGAGAAGCTGTTTCAGGTCTCTCTTCTAGCTTCTGGTAGTTTTTTGGCTGTGGCAGCTTAACTCCAATCTTCACATGGCATTCTCCCTGCATGCATGTCTGGCTCTGTGTTCAAAGTTCTCCTTCTTATCGGGATACCAGTCATATTGAATTTGGGGTTCACCCTCCTCTAGCATGACTTCATTGTAACCATTTTCATCTGTAGTGACATTATATCCAAATCAGGTTACATTCTGAGGTACTGGAGGTTAGGATTTCAACATATGAATTGGGTTGGGGAGGACACAGTCCAATCCATAATACTTTGTCTACCCAGGATTCCATTGTCTCCTCTCTCACTCAGCGTTTCTCCTAATAGCCCTCTAATTTCACTTGTCTTTATCTTTCATCATATTGAACTACCTAAATATAAAATTATTGGTCTGCAATTAATGAGCATTATCGGAGAGAGGATATAATCATGGTAATTAAATATGCATTAATAACGCATACCTTTGGAACTCAACTGGTCCCTAAATTTTCAGGGATGCCATTTTATTATCCCCTAGCTGTGACTGTTGCACATATTTTTTTTACTGTCTTTAAGTTTGTCTCTTAACCTTGCTACTTTTATTCTCAACAATTTTTTTCATAGTTAAATGAAATAATAGAATATGTCACTATGAAAGAGCTCAACTTTTCTTCCACACTCCTCTCCAACATTGTCCTTTCTTCAAATGTTTCTTTATTTGTCTCTTTTATCTCTCCCCCGTCAGTTGGCCCCCATGTGTCAATAAAATTTCCTCTCTTAATAACACAAAATTGTCATTTTCTTTGAAAGATTTCCTCTCTAGCTAGGCTGTATTCTGCTTTTCTGTTTAGACCAAACCAGAACAAAACCACTGTGTGCTCTCCATTGCCTATAACATGAGGACGACATCCTAATCAGTACCTTTAGTCTGTCCCCAAGCTACCTCTTCAAACCTACATCAAACTAAATAAATAATGTCCCGCCATAATATTATGGCATTAAACATATCTGACTAATTGCTATTTGGTACATTGCTGCCTCTTTACTTTATCCATGCTGTTATTGTTTTGTGTTTTTGTTCTATTTGTCTTGTGTTGTTGTTTGTTTGTTTGTTTTCCTATTCTATTCATCTTTCTCGGCCCAGCTCAACTTCTCTTGCATCATCCCCAGAACTCCTGTTTTCTTTAATGATAATTATTTGCTTCTTTAGAAAATTCATAACTTTTGTCACACTTAACTGTGGATATTTAACATATTTGTTAATATATATTCCTGTGTATTATGAACTAGGCTGTAAGAACTTTTACCTCTAGGATTATGTCTTCTTTATCTTTATACATTATAGTGCAAGCAATTTATTAATATTTGTTGAATTAAATTAAAACTGAAGCACTAATGCAGAGTATTAATTCTGACAAGTAGGGAAAATGATATCCTAATATATATTTATTCATTCTTTATTAATTTTTTCATACAATGCTTTTCCATCTAAAATATTTATTAAGACCCGACTATGAGCTTGATGGCCGATACACAGTCGGTGTAGAAAACTATAATTCATTGTACAATTTCAATGTGTAAATAAGCCCAATATGATAGCATTTGGGGAACATAATATTGTCTTTATATTTTAAATGAAAAAGATAGAAGTTTATTTTTTAAAATAAATCAGAAGAGTCTGTGGGTGTCTGCATGAGTGTATTAATAACTATAGTCAGGATCCTGGGTTGTAACATAGTACTAGTCACATCAGTAGTCAGACACCCTGGAAACCAGTCTTGTGTCAAGTCTCAGGAAGGGAGTCTCTGAGGGGATAGTGAAGTGATGTAATCTAATGACTAGATGAGTGACACTAACTAAAGGAGAATAAAACTTCAAAGAGAGTCTTCCCAGACTGAGTTTAATTAAACCGATTAAATCCAATTCTACTGTGCATCCTTTGCTACCGAAGCTGACGAGGCTCTAAAAATAAAGTGTATTCTTCTCTGTGATGTGTGTACATCTTAATGCCTTGAATCTAGAGGCTACTTCCAAAATTCATTGAAGTTACCAATTATTGAATAATTAGCCCTTTTACTCATTAATTATTATTAGAATTGTCATTATCAAGCCTTTGCTGTGAAAAGTACACAATGCACCAACGGTTGGGCTGTTCAAATATTTTGCATAGCAACATTTTCTTATTAGGATAATATTCATAAAGAGGAGACATGTGAATTAATATGCAGTGGCACATGGGGAGAATTAACCAGGCATCAACTTTTCATTTAAGAAGCACGCACATGATTAATTTCATTCCAGATCTAAAAATGCTTCCTTAAATGTTAAAGTTTAACAGAATAGCTCATTTTATTTTATAGCTGTCAACTTGATTGACAGGTAGGACTTAACAAGTACATTTCCATTCTTATAATTCAGGGACACCTTGAAAGTATTTCCCAAAAGAAAAAAAAGAGAACTATATGGAGAAAAAAATGAAAAAAGGAAGCTGTCTTTCGGATTGAGAACATATTTAAGATAAAATACCTCCACTATAGCACTAAACGCACTAGACTCGAAAATGCCTCAGTTGTGGGGTGATTGGTATAAATAAAATATTTCATTCTTATTTATCAACCATGTATAGTGCTACATAGTTCATTTCATTTCTAACGGTGTCATTCTGTATTTTTATGTAATTTACAGAATTGGTGGTGTGTTTTCTAATTGCAGCAATAGCTTATTCTTCATGTATAAGATTTTAGAATTTTAGATTGTTGAAATATTCAGTATTTTATTACTGGTAGCTCTGCTGCTAGATGTTTACATGTGGCTATGCTATATTGGATATCTTCTAAATAACGTAAATAGATGTGGTTTTCATCACCCACTTTCACAGAAGACTGACGTACATTTCTTTCTAAAGAACTGCAGCGTGGCACCTGTGTTCCATGTGGCATATTACTGTGTCATGTCCTTTTGTTATGGTGTAAGACAGATGGGAGCTTTAGTGCCGTATTTTTTTTAAATGAGATTTAATTAATATGCTATAAAATTCACTTGTTTTAAAGTGTGCAAGTCAGTGGTTTTCAGCATATTTAATTAGCACGTACAAAATAGTTCAACCATCACTATTATCTAAGTCCAGAACATTTTTCATCACCTCAAAAAGAAACACTACTCATTAGCAGTGACTTTCCATTTTCCCTCCCTTTACCTAGCCTCTGAGAACTGCTAATCTTTCTGTCTCTGCGGATTTGCCTATCCTGGAAACTTCCTATAAAAGGAATCATACAGTATGTGGCCTTTTGTGTCTGGCTGGTTTCACTTAGCATAATGTTTTCAAGGTTCGTTCATGTTGTAGCATGTATCAATATTCCATTCATTTTTAGGGCTGAAAATAATATTCCGTTGCATGTATATACCACATTTTGTTTATCCATTCATCAATTGATTGGCCTTTTGGTTTCCATTTTTTGGCTACTATAATTGCTGCTATGAAAATTCACGTTGAAGATGTTACGTGAACATATGTTTCCAGTTCTCTTGGGTATATACCTGGGAATATGATTGCTAGCTCGTATGGTAACTCTATGTTTAACTTTTTGAGGAGCTGCCAAAATATTCCCAAAGCAGCTGCACTATTTTACATTCTGACCAGCAATGTATGAGGATTCTAATATTTAAACATCCTCACCAACAATATTATTGTCCATCTTAAATACCATATTTTTAAAAAATCCATTTATAGCTTGCATGATATTTTTGCATATGGATTTTGAGAATTCCTAAATTTATGTCATATATATCTCTGTTAGGGATTTTATTTTGTGGTTAAATATTTTTTCAATCCTTTTGGAATATAATGTCACTCTAAAAATGATATGACACTCAATCCCTTCTATAAATTAAAAAAAATATTAAATTTGTTTGGGTAAGATTGGTTAATAATGTTGTATAAATTTCAGATGTACAACTTTATAATATGACATCTGTATAGTCTATTGTATGCTCACCACTCAAAGGCTAGTCTCCTTCTGTCACCATGTATAAAAAATTTTGAAGAAAGCCATATTGTGCCTTATTTAAGACCAATAGTTTGATGATTCTGTTAAGAGTGACAGGTGGGGGGGTCCGACCCCACCCCGAGCTCCCAGCCTCAGGCCAGACAGTGCCCGCAGTGGGGGGGACCGGATCGAGGAAAAAAAAAAAAGAGAGTGACAGGTGGAATTGAGGAGTATATTTCATTACATAAGATACTGAACTTTCCCCACCTGCCATATAAGTAAGGGCAATCGGTTATGTAATTCCAATGTCCCAAGCTTCACTCTCCTACAATTATAAAAGTGGTTTAAGGAAACAACATCATTTCCAAACAAACAAGCAATCAAACAAACAAATCTTCAGGCCACCTTTATTTTTTTATTTCTACTTATTAATGACAATTACAGGTAGCGTTAACTAGAATATTCCCATAGAAATTAAGCTGCATGATAAATATTTGTTGAATACTGCACACGGTCCTTTCAGACATTTAAGAAATATTTACAACTAGATGTCAGTGCAACTGTTAGAAGTGTGTATATTAATTGGAAACACAGCTATTCCAAAGATAAATAAAAGATCTTTGTCAGAAAAGTTAATGCTAGTTGGATGCTAGAAATAGACAACGTCTAAGGAATCTCTAAACTTAATACTTGATAATTCTGTTTAAATTTCAATATTATACCTGAGTTCCTTGACAGAAGAGTCTGAGATAAGGTCTTGGATGTGGGTAGATTTTTTTGGCAGGTGATGCAGGGTCAGGAATGAGGGTGGAGAGTGAGACAGAGAAAGAGGAAAGGACAATGTTAGGTTACATATTCCAGGTCACGCTCCTGTGAGCAGTGTGCACTTGATTCTCCTGGGAGTTCGTCCTCGGAGGCGTAGAGAATGCCTCTTAAATTCTCTGTCTACGGAAAGGCAGGCTCTATCCTATACGGGCTGAAGGTTAATGCCTCTTACTTCCAGGCTGTACTCACAGAGCACTCTGCAGCATTTGAAAATCCCTAGAGTAAAAAGTAAAAACAAAACAAAGAAACAAAAACAGATGTGCTTACGGCAAAATGCTATCAATGCAAAGCGAGTCTAAGAGCTTATAGAACTGTCTGCTACAACTATGCTGAACTCAGAGGTGGGCCCAGGGGCTGCAAAGTGGGAACCAGAAGGATAATAATAGGCATGGTGCATATAACATGACTTATTCCGCAGCATAAGTAAAAACATGGTATCCAAATACCACCTGTAAGAATTGATTTCAAATATTTTTCTTATGAACAACAGTAAGGAAAAAAATATATCATTGTTTTACTGGGCATACAGAGACCAAATTTTATGAAATAATATTCACCCTTACTGTGTACAGAGCAATAGGATGTTTTATATTCTATGCTGTGCTGTGTTATTCTGTTCTTTTTAATTCAAAAAAATGCTATTCATAAGACTAAATTAATTTCAAAACCCAGTTTGGAAAAACACTGGTTGAAAACATAATTAAACTAATTTACTAAGAAGTTAAAAGATAGCATAGTAATACAATTAAAATACTGTGACCTGGAGTCATATACAATGAAGTTTTTAGAAATAAAAATCATACTATCTGGGTCAGTTAAAAGAGAGTTGACTGAATTCTTAAGCAACCATGTTCCTTCGTTCAGAATTTCATTTGTCAGTGTTTGAGAATCTCTTAATGGGTAAAGAACATCTAGCTCCCTAAGAGCATGAACCGGATGAGAACACAGAAAGACTGAATAATTTCCCACTGTCCCAATTCATGTATATACAGTGAGGAGACTTAGTGTGTACATTCTGCATAGGTACACGCATATAATCGTATACGCAGCCAGCCGTATGCTGCTCTGTTGTTAGAGCTGGCTAGTGTTATTTCAGGATCCTTTTGCATTTTATGTTTGTTTCAGGTTTTTTGTTTTGACAGTTGTCATTTTTAAGCTTCTTTTCTCCTTTCATAGAGAAAGAGCTTTTAGTCTCCTAAGAGCAGAGCTCTATTATTATAATCACCTTTTAGAAAAGAGAAAATTACCTGTAATTTTTATGTTCTGAAGGTGTATCATAATAATCCAACCACCCACCTTACCCTCAAAATCATTTTTTTTTTAAGAAGCTACTTTATTCTTTTCTATTTGTTCATTTTCTTAGGAGGAAATGAGAGCTTAAGAATCTGGGAAATCCCACCACATTTCTATGAGTTTTGGCTACCTCTTCCTACTGTCAACTATTGTGTTTAAGTCTATCTCTGCCACAGGAATCCACAAGCACTGCTGTTACAACACATTCTAAGAAAAGGACACTTTTCAAGTTAAAGGGTAAATGAACAAGTAAGGGGATGGTAACACTCATGTCAGCCATAACTTTTCCATAAGCTCCTTCACGTATAGGAATACCACCTTTGCTGGTGGAGACAGCCCCTCCTGGGAGGCCCCACCCACACCCAGCACTCCTGTAAATCTGTCTCATGTGATGTTACTTGGGTGTCAGATTAAATGAAAGTTTGGTGATGAAGTAACTTTGAGAAGTGCTGCCTCCAAGAGGATTTGCAAAGCACATTAGGATTTTAAAGATTCTGAAAAGTTTAAAGATTCTGAAAGGTTAAGAAATTTGTTTAACTTTTTTAACCCAGTATTCCCCAAATATATGATTTCATAAAACATCTTTTGCTATCTGGAAAGACAGTGGTTATTTGCACAACTCAGTATGGAAAACAGGTTCTAACCAGAGTGCTCTTTTGTTTCTTGGGGGCCGTTAAGATTCCTTTCTCTGTGATTCCTTTTTATCCTTCTAAGTTGCCTTGGAAAAATTCTCATCCCTTTGAACAACAAATCTTTCTCTCCTGAATAATGTTATTGTCTCACCATCATCCACTTCAGTGATATTAGCTATAAACCACACATTCATGGCTATTTGTATATGCAAATAAAAATGTCACGATATTGATTGTTATTTCTTGTCCTTTGATTCACTTGGCATATCAGTGTGACTTTTCACGCTCCAGAGGAGTGAACTCCTCTCCTTTCTCACCTCCGTTCAGCAATTTTTTTGGATCATTATTAAAGCTGAATGGGGTTGAGCAAGGAAAGGGAGAAAGAGAATATTGGTTATTCATGGTTATTGCCTTACTTCCCTGATTATAATCTTCATTGATTCATTCAAACATCGTCTACTACATACAAATATTCTGAGCCACTCTCAGAATAAACTGCATTTGCAATTATGTCAGAGAATATCTAATGTTAATTATTTTATTCCTCACAGGAACCTTATAAAGTATGCCTTGATTTCCTCATTTTATAAATAAAATAGGCTCTGATAAATGAAGTGGCTTGCCTTCTGTCACACGGTAATATATGGCAGAGCCAGAAATCAAACCTAGGTCATTTTAGCACAAAGTTTCCCCTCGCCCCACTATAACCTGCTGCTCCTCAATACTGATCATCTCGTAGGTGCCAGGCATTGATGTGCTCCCAGATTTCTGTGGCTTTCACTCATAACTTTTACTTCACCAGGCCTGTGCCTGAACATTCAAAGAGAAAACGCATTTGTTTTTGGATCTTAGCAGTGGAGTTAAAGATGGAAACTTACCATGTGTTTCTCTAACAGATATTGATGACTATAAAAATAATGAAAAACATGAGAGCTTGAAAACAAAAGCCCAATAAAAGGGATATATATTGAAGTTACATTAGATAATATACATATTTTCTGGACACAGAATATACCCCTGTGACTGTCATTAGTGCAGAACCACCGTAGGATTTGAGGGATGCTTGAAGAAATTATTGCGAGAGACAGAATGTGTTATCCAATGCAAGACATCAAGTTGACCATCAGGAGCTGAGATTGCAAATGCAGTTTATTCTGAGAGTGGCTCTGCTGCATATTAGCACAGTCATTCCATATGGCTAGTCATTATTTATTGGGTATCTATTGTGTACGATGGGTGAGTAGTAAAGAGGAAGTGCCCATTAGCACTTACTGCTATGGAATAAACACTGATTAATGTTTATACCATGTCAAAAAAAACCACCACATTTTAATATTAAAATATTAGTCCACTGAAATACTTATATGTAGCAACAAATGGTAATTACAATAAACATTTGATAGGACTTTATTGTTTAAAAATGGGATGCAATTTAATAAGAACCCTAATACCCAGTGATAAAATAAAATGACTAATAAATAACCTATCTTTTGAAGAAGGCAAAAACCATTCAAACAAAACACTGCTCATTTATTTTTTACGTGTGTGTGTGTGTGTGTGTGTGTGTGTGTACAGGTATCACTACACATTTCCCAAGAAGCATTGTGAGGTTTAGTAAGACTCTTTTAAGTATAAATGCCATTAAATAAAAATATAAGAGCTAAATAATTTTCAATCTAAATATTGTATTTTAGTAACCACTAGTCACACTTACTGTGAACTATTTAGAAGGGGTAAATCTATGTCAAATAGTCCAAACTTTCCTTTCCTTGTTTATATTCTCTGTTAACTCGTGGTGCGTTTAACTTGTTTTCCTCACTCTTAAATCTAATAAAATTTGTTCTTTTCCTTCATGATCAACAGTGTTTTGGCATTTTAAATAATTCATACAAAGTAGTTTACACTCAGGAGTTTAAAAAAAAAATCTGTTAGGCCACCTTTTTGGAAATGTCAAAGTGGAAGCCTAATTTAAAATATAGCAGTTTAAGGACAAAGAGAAGTCAATCATTATCCATTTTCGACAATATAAGTACCCACTAAAATATGGTTTTTGATGAAGTATATAATTATCTGCTTTTCCATGGACTATAAAATGAGTTCTGGCTCCCCTACCCCCATGATTTTTCTGGGATGGCAAATTATAATTTTTGAATGTTAGGGAAGTCCTAGCAGGCTCTGTTTTTATGCAGGAACACAGGTCCACAATTACTCTTCAAATAACTCATAAAACAAAGGAAACCTTCCTGCTTATTACCTTTCATAAGCATGTCTCGCAAAAAGGTCTAAGAATATGTAAGGTCACAAGGATAAGGGTGGGGAAAGAGTGTACAAGATAAAGTGAAATTCTTCAAGAAGAGGACAGTTCTAATAATTTAAAAGCCATTCGTTTTGATTTCACAGGAAGACATTTGCTAACTGGAAGTTTCCCAAGGTTCTCACACATTCCTCAGCTTCTTTGTTTTCAGTAGCTTTTTCAATTCCTAGTGACAGCATTCACTTAATGCAGTAATGAATGACAAATAGGTACACTCATAATTTAATAATGATGTATATTGTATACCCATGATTTTCTTGGAAGTTAATTGCTGACCTAAATTCTAAATTAGAACATGATTCATCTAAGATTGGGGTGGATTCTTAAACTGGAGGCTTACAAAAAAAGGCAACTTTTCAGTTTTCAGATTATTAAACACTGGAATTTTGTATCCAACTCAGGGCATGTTCATAGATTTAATTCGTTTTGATAAACATTTACTGAGTGCCCCTTATGTAAGAAATACTATTCTAGGAGTTAGATTCTCTATTCAAGATCTTGCCATATACTATGTTATATGAGGAACTAAAAATTTTTTAAAATATTAATGACTTTCCTTGACCTCAGTTAGCTCACAAATTAGTGGGAGAGACAAGACATATAAACATATGATTAAATGCAAGTGAAAAATTAGTAATGAATAATGAATTACTCTTTCATGAGTAGCATGAAAGATTGAGGAGGACCCAACCCCAACCTGTTGTCATGAAAAACACCAGTTCAGTATGGGTGATACAAGTAAATGGAGGGCAATCCAGGGCACAAAGTGAGATGTATGGAACAGAGAGACCACATCATGGAAGGCTCTGTGGTCAGGCTAAGGAACATGACTGTTTGCAAGCAGGGAAAGGACCACTATGGTAGATGTGTGGCTTATGAATGTGTAGGGACAAGCTTGGGAACAGAAAAGTCAATTAGGAGGTTATTGTAGGAGTCCTGTAAGAGATGATGCCAGTCAATAGAATTAGAGGAGATGGAGAAGGGTTCAAAAAATACATATGAATCTGAATTGACAGAAATTATTATTTGATTAGATGGAGGTACATGAAAGAAAAAAAGACTACTCCCAGAATCCTAGCTTGGGGGGGAGCAGTTTAGCAGTGAAATATTACGCATATGACATTAACAAGAACCTATTAAAGGTCAAAAGATACATTTATACTTTTCCTTATTAGCAAAACCTAAAGAAAACTCCTAGATTAAAAAATACCAAACCAAACCAAGGTTGAATCTTCATGAAAAGAGCACTTCTGAAGTTCAGAACATCTTAAATATCTCATTACTTATTAAGAAGTCTGTTTTGAAATTTCATGTGCCTGTTTTTTCTCCACTTATTACTTGAATTTGTTGAATATATTTTGATATCATGAACTGTGATAAAATAACTCAAATGGTCCTCAATTGAAAGACAGTAATTGCTAAGTAAAGTGGTACTAAGTAGCTGTAGTGGGGCCATTTCTTTTTATCAAATGATAAATTAGTCTGAGAGAAGAAAAATGAGCAGCCTTGTTACATATTCAAATGTCATAACTTTATCCAGCCTTGTCTTTTTAGCTATGTGCACTGTGTGGAATGAATATTAATCAAGTACACGAAGCAATTATCTAGATTAAGAACTGAAAAAATTCATTACCCTTGATTGTGACATTTTATTTAATGGTACAACCTCATATTCACAATATGAGGTGTGATCAAGCAATACGGTGAATGTTTAAATTAAAAAAATGTATTACAGTAAAAGACACATTGCCATTAATCCCCCACAAAATACTCCCCCTCACTTCAAGACACTTATCCCATCGTTCTTGCCACTTTCTGAAGTAGTTCTGGAAGTCCTGTTTCGTAACTGTCTTTAGTTGCACTGACTTGACTGCCCCGATGTCTTGTATCCATTGAAAATGTTTACCTTTCATGGTCATTTTGACTTGGGGATGAACCCAAAGTTGCACGATGCCAAATCCAGTGAATAAGGTGGATGAGGACACACCATAATATTTTTATTTAACAGGAATCGCTGTACCAGAAGTGATGTGAGACATGGGAGCCTTTCTGTTGTGATCACAAAATACCGTATCACAAAATACAGTGAATGCTGCTGCCGAGTGCCATCCAACAGAAGGGCAGGAATCTACCATAGGGAAAGTGACACGTTGAACCTTAGTAACAGTGTGTGACAAGTTTCAACTTGTTCAGTGCAGTCAGTTGGGTGTGAGCTATGGTTGAGAGAAGTTGTGTTTTAACGTGTGCCATAAATCATCCTCCATCATGACAATGTTCTGTGTCACACATCGCTTCTGTTATACAGCAATTTGTGTCAAATAAAAACATTACGGTGTGTCCTCTCCCACCTTATTCACTGGATTTGGTACCGTGGGACTTCTGACTCTTCTCCAAAGTCAAAATGATTTATGACATCGAGGCAGCCATAATAGCGCAACTAAAGACACTCACGAAAGAGGACTTCTAGAACTGCTTCAGAAAGTGGCCAGAATGATGGAATGAGTGTGTTTGAAGTGATGGGGGTGTTTTGAGGGGGATTAATGGCAATGTGCCTTTTACTGTAATTTTTTTTTAATTTAAACATTCACCATATTTTTTGATCACACATCGTAATTGCTTATATCTACAAAGTGAGGAAGGTTGCATGTATTTGTTGTCTCTTCATTAGCACCATTATACATTTCTAAATACGTATATGTGGGTGGTACTAGGAGAAGAACCACACTTTTGTTAAAAGCATTACATTTCAGAATAATTTGACAATGCTACAAAACTTACTACCTTTTATTTTGGTCTTTCAAAACCTCCGATTTTTAATAATTTCCCTGTATCTAAACACTATGTCTAATGCTCGAAGCTCAATGTCTATGATTATTTTCTATTTTTACCTTCTTCCTTCTCCCATGATATACAATGACATCGCAACTTGCTCATGTTTTCATTGTACTACCTTTTTGCCTTTTTCATTCAGTAAAAATGTGAGATTTCCCTCTTCACCTTTGAGGTTTTGTGTTCAGCTCTTGAGTTGTTCTGTCCAATATGGTATCCACATGTGGCCAGTGAATACTTTAGATATGGCTAGGCCAAACTGAGAGGTGCTATGAAGTTGTGCTGTGAGATGTGCTTTGAGATGTAAATGAAACGTACCAGATTTCAAACACTTTCTACAAAAAAAAGAAATATATATATATATATATATATATATATATATATATATATATATATATATATTTTATATATAATATATTTTTTATGTCTCAATAATTTTCAATTTGATTACAGTTTGAAAGGCAATATTTTGGATATATTAGATTAAGTAAAATATGTTATTAAATTAATATCACCTGTTTCTTATTTTTAATATGGTTACAAAACTTTTTAAAATTTCAATGTCTCTTACATATTTGTGGTCTGCATTACATTTCTGTTGGGCAGCTCTGCAATAAAGGACACTAGAATTAAAGAAGGTATGCTTTCTGCTCTGAGGTCATGCAGCTAGACATTGAAGGTAACTGTAATATCATAATGTGATAAGATCCACAGATGGGTGTAAAGAGAAGAACAGGTAATCATTTCTGACGGAGCATCTGAGGAAGGATCCATGCAAGAAATGATACCGAACCATCATAGAAAGAGGACGACAGGAGTGTTATTAGCATTTCAAGTAGAGAAAACGACCTAAGAAAAGGCCTGGTAATACGAAAGAGGCTGCTGAAATAGTCTCTTTAAATACTATTTAATATCCTCAGTTTCCTACGGTCAAGCATAGAAACTAAAAATCTACCAGGAAAATATTGCAAGTCCTTTATCAGTTCTCCTCTACAGCATCTGTTTCCACCCAGGCCTTTTTGCAGCAAAGAAGTCCCTCCCCTCTCAGTGAGGATGAGGAGGCAGTGCCGCTTTATGACAGGCTGGAGAGATGCTACTTCAGTTATGCTGACAGGAGACTTTAGGAGTTTCAGTTTCCTGATCTGTAAAATATGTAACAAAAGTATATAACAAAGCCTTCCTTGCAGAGTTGTAAGAATTAGAAATAATGTAAACCATATTGCGTGCCACCTTGTGGTGTTCAATAAATGTCACCTACTATGTTTGACCACCCTTGGTTAACTAATTTTGAAAACTGTTTTGGCTAATTTCCTGGAATGAATTGGGCTGGTAAAGTGTCTTAATCCAAATATCTCACCTGCTATTTTTAAAAGGAAAGCAAAAAAGACAAAACAGAGAATATTTTATTTGATCAGTTCCAAAACACATTTTTTCCTCCTTCTATTTAACATTAGTGAACCTAGATATGTCTGACAGTTGATGGTGTCCTAAAAATCAGCCGGGCTGAGGTAGCTGTTATTGTCTGAGCATATGTAAAGTTATTTCCCGGAGCACGTGTACACAAATGCACCCTAGTTGTTTCAATCTACATGTGTCCTAGTGTCTGCAAAGGATTATTGGAAGAAATACTATGTGTCCTAGTGTCTGCAAACATTCTTTTGCTCATCTTCCAGTAAATCCAGAAGTTTTAACATCAAAGCTTGCTAAAGAGTGGAGCCTCTTAAGATGTTACTGAGGATGACATAGATGGGAAAACAAGGACAACAATAAGTTCAATTTCAGAAATGATTCAGAAGAGTTAGAGTCTAAAAATGAGACACTTTTAGGAATAACTTAACCAAATTATTTTGCTCATTTTTTCATGGCTGCACAGAGAGAATATGATAAAAATTCTATAAATAAGTTTAAAAGAAGTATTTTAGTAATTGTTAAAGGCATTCTAAGAGATTTGAAAGTATATGTAATGGGTTAATTGTTTATTTTTCCCCTTCTTAGTGGTACATAAAATAATCATGTATGCTATAATTTATAGACCTTAGATTCTGTGAAATACAGTATTTTTACAACCTATTGTGAAAGAGAATAAATAAACAAATGAAGTCCAGAATAATACCCTCAGGTTTGCAGGTTACTCTTAATATGGCTGGAGGCCATGGCAGGCCTAGGCCAAAACCATGAGATAAGAGAAGTGTATCTTTGTTTTTGGTTCCTTTTGTTCTCTCTCAAATGGAAAAGCAGGTCAGTGTAAGCAAAGGGCAAAAGATTTGGAGTGCAAAGACTCAGGTTTTAGTTCCTGCTCCAATAATTGCAGGGTTTGTGAACTTGTGTGGGTCATATCACCTCTGAGTTTTCTCTTGGGATAATAGACCTGCATTATTGTTCTTCAGAAGGTGGTTAGTTAAAAAGCACATTTGAAAAATGCTGTGCAATATTAGTTACTATTAAATGGTCCGTTTTCTTGTTTTACTGGTAAAGAAGCTAAGAAGTATTTGTCTTAGAGGAAATAAGGAGAGGGGAGATTAATATATTGTTATCTATTCACACCCACAGTTGTACACTGATTCACCAGTCTGCATGTGGCTAAAGATTTCATTTTCCAGGAGCTAGAGGAATACTCCTCTAGGAGGAGTTAGTGAACCCATTCTAAGGAGAGGACTGATAATGTTTGGAAGAGATATGCCCTGATTTCCTCCGGTAATCAAGTCTGGGCTTCTTTACTCTTTCCATCTGTCTGTTGAGGACCTCCCCTGGCCAAGCTCCGCCTCCTTCCCCCTTGCTTGTCCCCTACCACTCAGTTGGCTCATTAGGAAGACACTATATGTATGCTCTGAATCTTTGTTCCCTCAGAGCCAGGCTTTCTGTAGCTTCAGCTTACTAAAAAGCTAATACCATAAACTAGACTTAAAAATTCATCTCATTTTAATAAAAATTACTTTTAGAATGATCTTGAAGCAGACTTTTTTAGTCTTAAAGAAGTGCTAATGGAAATGGGGGCATATTGCTCAAAGGGCACAAACTTCCAGTTCTAAGATGAATAAGTCTGGGATCTAATGTACAGCATGGTGAGTAGAGCAAATAATATTGTATCATATGCTTGAATGTTGCTAAGAGAGTGTTCTTACCACAAAAGAGAAATGGTAACTATGTGACAGGATGAAGGTGTAGTTCATCCTATGGTGGCCATCATTTTGCACTTTATAAATGTGTCAAATAAACACATTGTAGACGTTAAACTTAACACAATGTTATGTGTCAATTATATCTCAATAAAACTGGGGGTAAAGGCCCTAATGGTGAGTCTTTAAGGTAAAGTAGAAAGAGAATGGTGCCTTGGCCAGTGTTTGGGAGTTATCTTCCCGAGGAAATATTGCTTATGACCCTCCGTCAATGTATTGTATGCATTCCTTTAGTTCATTTAGACCTTGAGTTAATCTTTCCTAAGAGTATTTAAACATCTGCTAAACATAGTAGTTAACTTATTCATGTTCTTTAAAATGATGGCTTTCAAATTGTTTGGCAACAACTCATAATAAATACATGTTACTCCCTGACCCAGAGCACACATATGTATTATTTATGTGTGTGTGTAAGACACACATAATTAAAACCAAAAAAAGTTAATAAAACATCACTTAACCTTACAAGTCAGTGAAAGATTGCAACCAGCTGTTTAAAAAACACTGATTTAGAAAATAAGTCCTTTTGGCAAGCTTGATCAGATATAACGTTTGGTAGCCAATAGGTTAATTTGCTGGAAAATAAATGTTCTATTTCCGAAAGCATTACAGAGTTAAAAGAATGTATGAAGAATAATCGTAGATTACAATTGTCTACGATTATTTCGAGTCTGAATTTTTTCATTCCTATATTATTTTTCTCTCAGAAACTAAATTTCTACACATGATTTTGTAGCAGATAAATGAGACGGGGAAAGTAATGACGTTGTTTTTATAAATTCTAGTCTATATTTTCTCCCAGTCTTCCTTCTGTTATCTTCCATACTATCTTGTATTTTCTTATCACTTAGCTTTGCTTAAGAAGTGGTATCTGTATCCCGTTCACAAATTAGTCACTTGTCTCTCATTTTTTACTTTCTGTAGTGAGACAAATTGTCCATCCTAAAGACAGAGCTTACAGAATTTCCTGCCCTCAGTATTGGTTTTTCACTAAGTCTAATCCCATTAAACATTTCATTGTTAGGAATAAAAGTTTTCATTTTCTTTTAAGAAAATAATAATAATGCTGCTTCTCCTCTTTCTCCTTCACCTAAATATGTTGTTGACAGTATGGAAAGGCAGTTCTAATATTTGATATTTAAAAATCATAGGTTATAAATTCATTAAATATTCCATTTTGTCATAGTGAACAAATTCAATGAAGGTGGATAAATGTGTTTTGAAGTTAACTTTACATAAACTTGAAGAATGTGAATATAAAAATGTACCATCTTAATTAAAGAAAGTCATTTAGCCGTGTAAGGTGTGACTTCTTTTTTTTTATCTCTTTAAAATAACATGCTTGGTTATGCCAGTATAGAAAATAGATTATAATTATTCATTTGTTTCATCCAATCCAGAAAGATAACTTCTGGGGATTAAAGATATTCATGGACACAATATTACAATCTAGAATAGGAAGCAGGTTTGTTATAAATAATTAAAGAACAGTGTGATCAGTGAACTAGTTGAAGTATGTATAGAGTACAGTAATATGTAAGGAAGGACTAAATATCTTGAAAGAAGGGTTTAAGTAAAGAACTTATAAAAGATGGATTCCCTAAGCTGGATCTTGAAGGACATGTAGAGGGAAAACTTTTCCAGAGAAGAGAATAGTTGTGAGAAACTATCAAAATATATTCAATCTTCCTAGCCTGCCATAATTAATTGTGATAACTCTGGCAGGTACGACACCTTCTAAATTTACAAAATGAGGTATTCTGCCATTTTTTTCCATGCTGACTTTATAATAGGCTGGCTGTGTCATTGCAGAAAATGGTCTCTCATTAAATTGTACTGAACTTCCAAAGAGCAGTTTTCACTACCTGGCTGTATATTTTTTCCATGTTGCTTTCTCAGCGAAGATATGGTCCCTATGACAAAAGTAAGACCTTTTTAAAGGTCTCAGTTTGCTGGAAAAGTTTCTCATTTGCAAAGTCACATGCCCAGTCCACAGAAATGAAAAATTATTTTAGTCCTTCAATTGATAATGCTTTTTATACAAACAGGTTAGGAATACTACAAGGATTTTGCAAAACTCAGAGTTTTTATTGTGTAGCAGCAGCAGAAGACAGTAGACCCATCAGTTCTTCCTTCCCAACTTCAACCCCCATATCTAACTCCTTCTTAGGTTTTACAAAGAACAGACATTTTTTTAAAGCATGAATTTGTGATGGTATGGGATTTTTCTTTATTTTCTCACTGTGTGTCCCCATTAGAATGTGAACACCGTAAAAGCAGCGACTTCCTCTATTGTATGTTTTCCTGTATCCCCAACACACAGAACGATGTGCAGCATATATCAAGAACTCTACAAAATAGTTGGTGTGTGAATAAATAAGTGAAATGAATCAATATTGATTGAAGGAAGTAAGTCTTCCTCTAGCAATCATACTTTTTATCAACAAGAAGATATCCCACTGTCATGCTTCTCAAAAGCAGGGGAAAAGGGAATGAGCTTCTGTGATAGTATCTGGTTCATTCTTTCATTCATTAAACATTTATGAAACATCTGCTAGTTCTCACACAACGACACATAGACATAGTCGTGCCTCTCTTGGAATGTAGATTTAGATGGGGTGGCAAATGTATAAACAAGTAAGTGTGGTAATAGGGATCCTTGATATTTATAAAATTTACATTTTCAGTTTTAACTATTCACGAGTGAGCACAGAGTAATTATACGTAGTAAATAATATTTTCACCTAGATAGGCATTTAAATCAACCATGCTGCAAGGCTTGGATAGGGAACTAGTCAGTGAGCCTAGCTTGCCGTTTACTATCTGCATATCCACGTGGTTTGTGTTCAGTCTCATTTTAGATAAGCATTTTTTGGGAGAAATTATTTGATGCTGTGGCATTGTGAATTTAGAGATTTCCAAAGTTTTATTTGGATTTCCAAATAGATGTGCTCTTCATCTCTTCAGTAGAATTTCAAGAGTCTCCTATTATTCATACATGCTAAAATAGAGGAATGTGCAAGAAACCAAGATAGCTGAGATGATAGGACAACAAACTGTGGCTGGTGAAGGTTGTGAGAAGTAAGTATTGAAGATTAATAGATTGAGTAGGAATTTGTTAGGTAATTTAGGTAGGGAGGACAGTTACAAGCAGAAGAAATAGCATGTACAAAAGCCAAGAGGTTTGAAAAAATATCAGTGAATTTAGAAAACAACAACATGCGTAGTGTTTTAAGAGCAAAAATTATAGGGGCAGGAAGTGTCATATGAGATGGGAAATTGGCAAGATGCCAGGCCATTAAGAATTACAAATTCCTTGTGAAGGCGTCTGGATATTCAGTTGAACGTTAGGAGCCACTGAGACTCCAACTGGGGAGAGAAACCTATTTAGATGAACGTCTTAGAATGTTTTAGGAAGTACCATCTGGTTGCTACGTATTGTTAGATTGAAGAGGAACTAAGCTAGAGACAGGTAGACAAGTCAGGAGATTAGTGTGATAGACCAAGTAAGAGAATGAGCGCCTCTGCTAAGGTAGGGACAGCAAGAATGAAGAAGAAAAGCCAATTAGAAAGACATTTAGGAGGTAGGACACTTCCTTCGTGGTTTCAATGTACAAAACTCTAGTTTCTGAATACGATTTGTTTTTCTTTTTATTTTTAAGAAATCTGTGCTATTTTTTCCATAAGTGGTTTTTTGTTGTTGTTGTTGTTTTGTCTTGTTGAATTCTTTTGAAGTGACTGGGTCAAAAGAACAATTCAAAAATGTGACCTTAGTGCTGTGTATAGCAGATTGGAAATTCTTCAGAGGCTTAAGAAATTAAGAATGTCTATGGTTTCTTTCCAAGATCAAGGGACTAAGGTCATCTAACTGAGAAGCTCATGTCATCCAATTCATGTTCTCATCTTGCAGATGTGGAAAAATGCCAGTGGCTGGATGCTATTGGCCAGATTCAATGAGCCTGGTTCAGGGGACTCTGAGCAGAGCAAGTCTGAAGATGGGCTCGTCTCTCAGGACATCTCTTGAATTTGGTCTGCCATTGTCAGGATAGGCCCCTGCCTCTTTGCTCACCATAACGTTGATATTCTTCTTCTCTGCTTTCTTCTTTCTCCAGACCTTAGGCAGGCTCTGCTAAGGGACCGACCCTTGTCCTGACTGGTTTGCTTTGCTGTCAAGGTCTCCCTTTTTCTCATTGCCTTAAATGTAATCACTTGTCTTCTCATATATCTTCCACTTCCACTTAGTTTTGTCCCTCCATTTTACTCTGACATATAACCCCTACCTGCCTGCTCTAAAATTTTAGACTCCTGACCTAACTTCAGATCCTTGGTTATACTATGATCATGAATATTTTACATTTCCAAAATTATTCTCCCATGCTACACATTCTGGTAAGTCTGCCACAGCCATGGCTCCTAGAACCACTTCAAAGCTGGTATTTCCCAATTCCAATTTAAGTCACATTTAACTTTCCCATTCAAAATTAACTCACAGTCTCCCACCATCTTCTTCCTACCCAAAAGGAACTCTTTTTTCTTTTAGCCCTTATTTGAATCCACGATGCCCAGCACACTATTACAGAGTTTAGGGCATTCTTTATAACTCTCTTCTTTTATGTTTTACATACATTCAGTCACCAAGTCCTGTCAATTTACCACCTACATGTCTCTCTAAGTCTCTTCCTTTCCATAGCATAACTGTTCAAATTTAACTAAGAACTTTTTTAGCCTGTAGTGTTCCTTGCTCAGCCATAAATCTAAAGTCATTCTCCATCCGGTAGCCCATATTAATAATCTAAATCAGAAATATAATCTGCCAATGTACTACTTAAGTTTTGCTCGTTTACCTAGTGCACATATACTTACCAATCACCTATTTACATGCCAGACACTGTGAAAAGTTGCAGGGTTATCACAAAAAAACAAGATAGACGTGACTGAGTCTTCTACTCTTAATAGGTTTCAGAAGCATGTCTAATGTCCTTTAATACTTGAAATCCATGGTCTGTCCTTGTTTACCTAGTGAAAAAATGGGAATTATTCATACATGCTAAAATAGATGCAAATTGGGTACGATTTGCTTTCATTTGGCTTTTCCCCCTGAAAGTACTCTGCAGTTCATACATGGCTATCTAAAAGGCAGACAGAAATGATCTGGGTTAAGAAGTTTGGGTCCAAGGCTGTCCTTGTGATGTCACTGGAGATTCAGACAATTAAGCATGCAGAAGTCTGTCACCAGCTACCTTTTAAGATCATAAAGTAACTTGTTATCTTACCACTTCGAATATTTGGTTCAAAGTACCTTGAAACACTTTAACTCCTTTCAATGAGAACATATTCTTGAAACAGAAAATAGTTACAAATTGAAATGTGTTACTGTATACTAAAAAGTAACATTCTACCATGGCTTGATTTTTGTTTTGCTAATACCCTTACCTAACTGAAATAACTTTTTAAAAATACAGTGTGCCAAAAAAGTGTATACACATTTTAAGAAAGGAAAATGTATTAAAATTGTAACACTCAATATATACCAATAGCAAAAGAATACAAGTCATGTGTATACATTTTTTGGTGCTCCCGGTACGTTGAAAATTGAAGTGTTTGGTATAATTTTGGTAATTGTAAGATATATATGTCTTCCTACACGCACCATTCAAAGAGATATCATAGTTAGATGTGTCAGTGGGCAGTGTCAATAAGGAGGCAGTTATTGGCCACCTTTTGCTGTGTCCCTGGCTGCCACCTGGCATATGGTTCTCACAGGCAGCACTTAGATAGTTCCGTTGCTCAGATACACTCACTTAACCTGACTTAGCTTGTTTTGTTAGTTCATGTGGTTATTTTTAACTTGGTAGAAAGAGTAGAGTGAAAAGGAATGGAAGCATACCTTAGGCAAGTTTCTGGCACGTTATTCTTTACTTAAAATTATATTGTTTTTAGGATATTCCTTTTATGAAGAGGGACATTTGAAAACAAAATACATTTCAAAAATCTAATTCAAAAGGCATGAGTTTATATTTTGAGGTTTTTAAAGAAATGGCTTGAATTTATATTTCCCGGCAATGTTTATTGAGATACTACTATGTGCAGAAAGGCTCTGGTAGTTGCTGGTGCTATCGCAGTCAGATGGATGCTATCCTTGTTTGTCCAGAGTTTGGGACCAAGCAGAGGAGACAGATAATAAAGATGATCTTTTTAAAGTGTAGTAACTACTAGGGAAATATGGTGAGTACAATTCATGTCAGGATACCTAACTTCCGAATGAAAGACTTCCTGGAGGAAGTGACTTCTAAGCTGTGGTCTGAAAACTGAGAAACCATCCAGATAGATCAAGAATTGAGAAAAGCAGAGGGAACAACTTATTCGCAGTCACGGAGCAGAGATATGGCTAAACTGGGTCTATGAAAATGATGCGAATTACCACAGAGAGGTGGTAGAAGGCAAGCTGAGCAGGTAAACAGCAACAAAAAGGCCCAAGGAGGTAAAGCAGATTGGTGTGTTTAAGGATCTGCAGGTAACACGGTACCATGATAAAATATACCAAAACAATAGTGTATATTCTAATAGTTTCATAAAGTCATACATTACCAAATGTAAAGTAATAATCATAAATGCATTTTTAAATAGAGAGATTGGGTTGGTTAAAACTGCAGATTTCTTATTCTGAATTTCATGTATCAGGAGGAAAGGGGTCAAAACAAAACAAATCATGGTGTTGTGCTGAGTGGAGAATGTCAGACAGCAAGAGAGAGATGTAGTGTGATCTCACTTATACATGGAGTCTAAAGAACAAAATAAATGAACAAACAAAACAGAAACAAACTCATAGATACAGAGAACATTTTGATGATTGCCAGATGGGAGGGGGTGAAAAAGGGAAGGGATTAAGAACAAATCGGTTGTTACCCAGTAGTCATGGGGATGTAGGGTATAGCAAAAGGAATATAGTCATAATATGGTAATAACTATGTATGGTGTCAGATGGCTACTAGATTTGCTGGGGTGATAGATGGGAAAGTGGTTGGGGGGGCAGGATGAAAAAAGTAAAGACATAAAGAAGTACAAATTGGTAGTTAAAAAATAGTCCTGGGGCTATAAAGTAAAGCCTGGGGAATATAGTCAATAATGTAATAACTATGTATAGTGCCAAGTGTCAGGGATCACTTCTTAAATTATGTAAATGTCTAACCACTATGCTATACACCTGAAATTAATATAAACTAATATTGAATGTCAACTAATTGAAAAATTTTTAAAGGTGGGGGGGATAGATGGTAAAGGGGAATAAGAAGTTCAAATTTCCAGGTATAAAACAAATAAGCCATGGGGATGTAATGTACAGCCTAGGGAATATAATCAATAATATTGTAACAGCATAGCACAGTGTCAGATAGTTGCTGGACTTTTGTCACGGTGATCACTTCTTTACGTATGTAAATGTTGAAAAACTGTGGTGTACCCCTGAAATTAATATAACATTATACGTTAGCTGTAGTTTAATAAAAATAAATAAATCAGTACACACTAACTGTTATAGTTCTATGTGCTAAGAAATTCTTAAAATTGACACTGTGTGTATCATACACACAGAATTGGTCTTTGATGACTACTTTGCGTAGGTTCTTTGTTTATTAAGTTCCCTTTTAGAAGAAGAACATTTCCTACTTAGTTTGCTTTTGCTTGCTTGGATGGGATCAATGGCATGCTAATTACAAATAAAAACTTACAAAACCTTCAATTTCAAACTTCAAGCTTTTTCTCAAAACCCAGTTTCAAAGCAGAGCTTTAGTTAAATCAGATGACTTATTCTAGTCCATGATCTCATTGATTCCTGAGAATCAATTATTCTTTCATTTTGTACTAGAGGACACCATCAAAATTAAAATATCCCATCTGGACTGAAACAGCACTAAAAAAAACAATTTTGAGTTTTGAGTAGTTATTTTAGCTCCAGTGACTAAGCTTTTTATTTTCTTTTGCAACCAATAATTAGTTGAACCTAATTTTTAGCCAGATTTGGGAGAAGCTAAGGATATAATGTTTAGAGTTCTGGGATGTTGTTACTTTACCAATTATTGAACTAATGTGACAAGCAGAAGTAGGATTGAGTACAAAACATTGATTCAAGGCTTCTTGTTTACAAGTGTTTTTCATTCTGAGCTTGCAAATATTGATGAGGGATACAAAGAGGAATGAGTATCCAATGACTTGAATAGTGAAAATATAGTGCTGCAATTATTTAGAGGAACGAAAGGGTGACATTTGTGTCCAGCATAAAACTTCCTTTTATTCTTCAGATCAGTTCACTTACTCATTCATTGAATAAAAATTTTAAGATTGTGTACTAAATGTAAAATTCAGTGGGAGAGAGTTGTTGAAGATACAGAAATGATTTGAAACTGAAAGGGATATTAAACTTATGGTTCTCAAATCTTGGGGAATCCATGGACTCTTTTGAAAAGCTGATAAATGCCGTGGGTGCAACACCCACACACAAGTTCAGAGGATCTGTGGATGCCTTGAAGTCACCGTTGGACTCCTTGGACAAGATTTATGAATCCTGTGTAATGATTTTTTAATTTCTAGTTTTTGTTCATTTGAATTTTCCATCCAACCCAAGGTTTATTTAAATCTTATTATGGGGGTTAACTTTGTTTTCGTGATTTATCCCTAAAATTAGTATTGGTCCAGATCTTCCAGGAACATCTCCAAACAAGAGATGGATTGCTGGTATTAAACCAAACTGCTCAGTAAAGCAAGCATGAGCGCCATCTAATGCCCAAATGGAGTAAATTTTGATAATAACAGTGATACCCGTCCGTATACAGCAGAGTTAGGGTATGTATGTATCAAAGAATTTAAGGCTGTTGCCATTTGGTTGGTTGGTTGGTTGGTTGGTTGGTTGGTTGGTTGGTTGGTTGGTTGGTTCGTTCATTTCTTTTTAGAATTTGTGTATTATTATATTTTACATTATCACATTCAGTTATTTTATTCCACATCACAATCCCTTGAGTTAGTTGTTACTATCTGAATTTAAAACTAGGAAACAATTTTAAAGATAAAAAACATTTGTAAATTTGTCCTTTTATTGGTGAAGGAGCATACGATTTACATTTTTTAATGAACTTTTTATTTTATACCAGTTTTAGATTTTCAAAATTACTGCGAAAATAATACAAAGAGTCCCCAAATACCCCACTGCCAGTTTTCCCTGAAAAGTAGTATGATACTAGTTTTGTAACTACTGAACCAATATGGATAGATTATTATTGACTAAATCTATATTATATTCAGATTTTCTTAGTTGATACCTAATATCCTTATTTTGTTCCAAAATCCATCTAGGATACTGCATTACATTTAGTAATCACGTCTCCTTACACTTGATTATGATAATTTGATTTACGTTTGATGTTGTGTGTATCTGAATTTTATTGTAGTTTTCTGCTATTTTTCAAAATCTTAAAAAAACTTTTTTCATAAAACACTGTCCCTTATTTTGTTCCTTTGATAATGCTATATAACTAAGCAGAATTTA
Organism: Rhinolophus hipposideros; assembly: GCF_964194185.1. Lineage (NCBI taxonomy): Eukaryota > Metazoa > Chordata > Mammalia > Chiroptera > Rhinolophidae > Rhinolophus > Rhinolophus hipposideros. Next base: position 74,654,293 of record NC_138056.1, on the reverse strand, counting down.
TGGGGTTTGTATAAACGTGGATTATCATTATGCATTTTTTATCTCAGAAAATAAAAAGAAGGGGATTAAGAAAAAGAAAAAGAACTGCCAAGATACTATGGTAGGAAGACTAATTCAGTAGCCATAAGAATTATGTTTCCTTTTGGACTCTAATAATTTGTTGTGTTCTTTCGCAAGCCATTTACCCTTTGCTTTCAATTACCGCATCTGTGGAATAAGGTGTGTGAACCAGAAAATTTCGCAGCCCTTAAGAGAAGATAAATAAAACTGATCACTATTTTCCCAGTAAAAGTTAATAATCATAATGTTTCATACTGGATATGAGGAAATGCTTATTATATACCAGCGTATGCTGGTACACATTATTATTGTCTCCATATTATAGATGATGAGTTTTCTAGAAGTAATTTGCCCGGGTTCATACAACAAAGTGATGGGTCAGATTCCGAAGTCTGTGACAACTTCCAAAGAGACAACACTCCTTTCAGCATCCACAAGCTGCCATGCTGTTACTAGGGCACCCTTAATGACCAACACTCAGAGATGAAGAAGTTTCTCTTGTAGTTCCATTGCCCTTAGACATATGAGGCCCTATAAAATGTGATAGATGAGCCTAGGTTGCTACCTATCCCAAAATCGATGTGCTGAAGTCTCAAGGAAACCTCTGCCTCCAACAAACTGAAATGCATTAAGTCTGAGGAGTATTCACATTTCTACCCTGTTTGCTAATATTTTAATTAAACATGTATTTTCATTGCTTTTGAAAGTCTTCAAGAGGCATACAGGAATATTGTGTCTTTTCAAAGCAGAATGGAATATTGTGTTTCCTTCTCAAAATTGAAAGGTAGTATATAGTATGTGTTTATGCATGGGAAAGAATTTACATAATCCCAGCTAAAAACATTTGCTGGGAAAGAGTAGAGCTATGGAAACTACTTGGCTTCTGCAGTATTGATAGTTTGTAAATGTATCTGTGAAACTTAAATGACGTTCTACATTTGTGGTTCTCAAACTTTAGATACATATTAGAAACCCTGGAGAGGGTTAAAAGTCCCAATGCCTAAGCTTCACATGTTAAATCAAAATCTGGAAGTGAGATCCAAAACAGCAATTTTAAAACTCCTAAGTTAATTCTAATATGTAGGCAAGAGTTTTAAATTGTAACTCAGGAGTTTAATGTCATTACTGTACTTTTATTCTCTAGGGTAAACTTGTCTGTGATATCTATAAACAAAAAAGTTATGGCTTACAAAAGAGGATAGTAATTTAATCAAACTCATTTTTTAAATTTCTTTTTTTGCTTACACATCTAATCAAATGCATTGTTTTGTGTCTGATATGTAGAACTTCTTAAAATTTTATATGATCTAAATTTTCCCCAAAGAAATTCAATTATCAACAGTAAGGATGGACATCGTTATAATACATGCCCTTTTCTCATCGGGGAACTTTTATTAAGTAGTCTGTCAGGGGAAAGTCATATATTTGCAATTTTTATTTTTATTTTTTGTAAAATTGCGAAATAATTTCAATAGCTAAAATTTGAGAGGTGACAGTTGTTCACTACATGTATATTTTTTCTTAAGAGATAAGATTTCTGTCTTTACTTAACTTTGTAAGATTTCAAGTTCCTTGAAGGAAAAGAATAGTCTTTCACTTCTTTGTGTCATCCACAATGCCTAGGAAGTACTTGGGGTTGAATTGTTGTGTAATGATCTTTGGAAGAAAGAGGATAAAAAAGGAAAGGAAAGGAAAGGAAGAAAAGGGAAAGGCAAACAAGACCCCACATTTTGTTAGGTACATTTCCTTTGAGGCATGAAAGGCAGAGGTTATTTTCTGTTCTTTAAAATTGTGCATCTCCCAAGTTGTTATCAAAAGGGCTCAGCTTAGGGATGTTTTTGTTGAAAGTTATTCTGTTGGTTGACTCTGGTCCTTGGTCTTGAATAAGATTCAGATAAGTAAGTAAATAAATAGATAACTAAATTTCTGATAGTTTAGATGGATTAACTGATAAATTAATAAATACATGCTTCATACTATTAGAATTCTTTCCTAAATTTCTTTGTCTCTTTTTGAAGGATTCCATTTCTACATATGTAAGATTTTTTTAAGTCACTTTTTGAATGCACAGTATAGTAAAATTTCTTTAGTAATAGAAATTTCTTCCAAAATATTTGTTGTTAAGATCTGCATTTTGACAGAAAATGATTTCTGTCAGTTAACTGAAAGAATTAGTAAGTCAGTAGCAATATTTTCTAGTGAGAGTCTCAAAGTAGAAACTTCTAAGAGCTTTGAAATTTTAGCAATTAATAGGCTTTGTTAAAAATGAAAGCATTAACAAGGAATGCCTTTATGATATTGGTAAGAAGTAGATTTCAATCTACGCAGTTAAACAATACAGATGTACTTAATAAACTAAGTAAAGTATCACAGAATAATGGAATTAATGTTAGAGATATGATTTGTAGAGTAAGTATTTCCTCAGCATCATGGTTAGATAGCCAAAGATTGGATGTCAAAAAAAGCTTCTACTCTTTTCTACATATCAGAATGAGAATAAATGCTGATGAAAAATAGTGTCAATCACTTTCTTAAATTCTTTAAATATCTTTATCACCTTTTAATTCAGCTGCTACTCTTTATTATAATAAGCAGTTCCATATATATTTAAATTATGACACTATGTTGTTAAATGATATATCAGCTGTCCATATTTCTACAACAAAAAGGTATGTTTTTCATTTGCTAAATTATATGCTGGTTATTTCTGAATACATGAATATTTAAGTGTATTAATTGCTTTAAATCAATTTCTTATCTTGAAAAACAATTCTTAAAGCATTTTTTTTTCTGCACAAAGGAAAATTTTAGATTTAGCTTATAGGCCTTAATAATAACACTTCTACAAGGTGGGTCAAATTTAATTTTTTATTAGGTATCGGATGTATTTAATTAATCACACACATTAAGTAGTGCCCTGTATGAAAGCAGTGGTGAAGTTGAGCCAAACTGTTGTACCCCCTTAGCTGTCTGTGATATGCTGCCGTCCTCTATAGGATTCTGGGCATGCCCTCCTAATCATCTTTTGTAGGGTTCTATTCTTCCCCGTCAAACAACGAAAACAAGATTACAAACTCACTTTTTCCCCTAACTCCAAAGTGCCAATTATTTAAAATTTCGCCATGTTTTATTTTATAAATGTCACTATATTTCTTATTGTGTCTGAAATAATGTTACGATACCAGTGAGGAAACCCATTTTTTTTGTCAAATATTTTCTATAAAGTGAAATATCTCTATGAATGGTATTTCTATGATGTTCAAAATAAATGCAGTGGAACATTTTGCCCAAAGTACTATTTGTCCAAGCATATTACTTGAGAATGTGACATCTTGACACCATCAAACTGGAGGATGAGTCCCCTGATAAAAGAAAAAATGCTTCATATCCACTGAGATATTTCTCCCTGTTTTCTTGCACATCGGGGAAACAAGGAGAAATTGTAAAAGCTACATAGATTACGTGAGTTGATTGTATCCTTCTGAAGAAGCTTGAGCTTTTGAAATTAAAATTTAAAGTATTAATTGATTATTTCTTGTCAGGGAAATATTGCTTATTAATAAAAGACCAAGGCAAAAAATATGAAAAGAAATTTATGTATCTCATGTTATTGGTGAAAAGAGTATTTTACGAGAAAACTTCATAATACATGTTACTAATACTGGTAAAAGGACGAAGTACTTGTTTCCCTCCCTCTTGCCTAACAATGTGAATAATGATTTTAATCTGCTTACTATGAAAACAGTTAAAGATTTTTTAAAAGCTTAACATCTTAATCACATAAATCTAAGAACAATACTTAAATGCAAACATGAATCACTAACGCTTTTTCTACTTGAAGTCGTTTTCTACTATAGCCTTTCTGTTTTAATTTGGATATTTTGTCTTGCTGAAATGGATCCCTTTCAACACAAATTGGTATTTATTAATTAACTTGCTAGCTGATAATGCTAATCATGGTTTCAGTTTGACCTGGATATTCCAGAATTAGTACATGTATTTACTGTATTATACATGGGTATGGGGCATTGTCCTTGACACCATAAATAATGCAATAGTGACCGTGAGGTGTGGGAAGGGAACTAAGTTTTTTGAGTGCCTAATATGGGCCTGTACTTTATCTCATTGGGTTCTGCTAACAGCCCCACCAAGAGGGTATTATAATTATTATTTTACACATAACTTCAGAGAGGTTAGTTAACCTGACTAAATTCACATAGCTGGAGAAAAGAAAGACTTAAGAGTTGTCTTTTGCAAGTGACAGAATAAACAATTAAAGGAATGCGTTGGTTCAAATAATTGAAAAGCTCAGAGGGAGGGCTAGCTTCACATGAGGCTGGAGGTAGCTGCGATATTCATGTTACCATGAACGTGGTTTCTTTTTTGTTCTCTTTAGTTTGCCTACCTGGAGTTGGCTTCTTCCTCAGGCTCAACCAGGGGCCTCCCTGCAGCTACAAGCCCCCTGTCATGGTGCCAAAATGGCACCAGCTGTTCATTGAAACACTATATAGCAGCTTCTTGAATAATGTTGTTTCATTAATACATCGATAAGATGATATAGGAACTTAACTTGTTTATTTCAATTAGCCTGTAGTAAAATTGGATTGTTATGTGTCATCTTGCTACAGTTCCAAGAACCTATGGGCGACATTAAGTGAGGACTTACTAAACCCAAATGAACACCACACTGTCTTGGGGAAAAGAGGGTCTCTTCTTGTAGCTCTCACATAATTTCTGAGATCTGCTCTCTCATTGGCTTACATTGGATCACTTTTCATTCTTAAATTATTTCAAACACTGAAGGACTGACATACTCTTCCCACATTGGGCCTAATCCTGGACCTTGAGGTGGAGTCAGTCTCATAAAATTTGCAGGACTGAGAATAGATGCAAGTGAATTGCCTGACACATAGTGGTATTAGCTGGAGAATGCCACCATTAAGTAGATAGTGGAGCCAGGATTGCATATAAAGTCTGCACCCTTTAGGCTATGCAACAAAACTAGCAAAACATAATCGCTGCTTTTAATCTACAACTGACGTTTAATGGATAGAGGTACACTAAGCAGCCTACAATGCACAATACAGATCCCCCGCAAAAGGCATGATTCGACCACAATGTCAATAGTGCTGAGACTGAGAAACCTTGTTCTGTGTGGTCTACCTTCCTTCAGTTCAAATGCACCAAAGTTCTTTAAGCTTTAGAATCTTTGTGTTATTTTCACTGTACCTGGAAAGAACCCCCCCCCCAATCCAATTATAGCTTTGCCACCCCCTTCCTCTCAGCCAAAGCCATTTCTCTTTCAGAATTAAGCTCAAAGGGTACACTCGGAAGGGAAACTTTATCTCTCAGATTAGTCAGCCCCACCCCCTCTGTTGCCCTCTTTTACACTTTAACTTTCTTGCATTTATCATGATTTCAGTCAGCTATTCTATCTTTTACATCAAGTGAAAACTCCAGGAAGGCAGGGAATATGCATCTTTTGTTTTCCCCTTTTTGCCCTGAGTACTTAGCACAGAGTCTGGATGGTATTTCAGGGGAGGCAGTCTGTGCCTCTGAGCAAAAGTATGGATAGGCTAGGCATTTTGGGGGTGTGGTGAGTAGATGAGTTAGGAAAGATTTAGTGTGGAAGCAGGAGGGAAGTCTTCTGATGTTGGATCTAAAGAATGTACAACTTATTTTTTTCTGAGTTTCAGTTGGAAAGTGTATACCTTCTGTGTATAGACAGTAGGCAAAGCAGGTTAAATGATTTTATTGTATTGGATGATTAGTCAGATGTGCCTTGTAGAAACAGCCTGAGGCATCATTTCCTTGGGGGTTCAGTGCACTGAACCCAGAGCCAGGTAACCTATAGTCTAGAGCTGGCCCCAACTCTACGGTAGTTGTGCTTTTTCGTTGTGTCCCTCTGGACTTCAGGTTATTTGTAAAACGAGAGAACTGAACTAATGGATCTGTGCTGCCCTCCCAACCCTAACATTCCTTCCTTACAAAACCAGAGGAAGTATTGGCTAGTTGAGGTCAAATCTTATGAACCTTCTATTTTTTAAGAATTATAGGAGGAATGTTATCTAAAAATGCAGTTTATGTGCCTCAGTTCATAAATAATTAGTACAGTATTATGAAAATAACTGAATCCTATGATAATTGGGAATTTTGATGTGTCCCAGAGTTTCGCATTATTTCATACATTTCATATAAATATAGGAGATGAGTAATAGATATTCTAATCTCAGGATAGATCCTAAAGTTAGTGTTTTTCAAATCCCTAGAACAAACTTTTTTCATGAACTTTTCCTAAAGAGTGAAGGGTAGTATATTCATCAAAGCTTTGATCTAGTTGAAGCATTTATTATTTTATTTGTGTGTGTGTGTGTGTTTGTTTACTAAGTATTTATAGGTTGCCAGGGGTCTGTTTAGTGCAGGGTATCTTAACCTTGGCACTATTGATATTTTGGACGGGAAAATTCTTTGCCGTGGGGAAGCTGCCTTGGGAATCTCCAGGTCTACTGAATAGATCCCAGTAGCAGCTCACCATCCTGGTTTTGAAAATAAAAAAATATCTCAAGACATTGCCAGGTATCCACTGTGGGGCACAAATGGCCCCAGTTGACAGCCGCTGGTTTAGTGCAAAGCAACCCTTTTTAGCTAAGGCATACCACCCAGATGGGTGCCAATGTTACTGCTTGGTTTAAATAAAGTTAAACCTTACCAAAATGAATCTAAATCCCTCATCGATCGTTAAATGCATTCTCTCTGTTTTGTATAACTGCTAGATGCTGTGGGCATATTCTGAATGACGCACGCAGTCATTTCCTTATGTAGGCAACAGTTCCTGGACGATTTGGATAAGTTGTCAAAAGAAATGCAAAGAGAGCAGAGTCTGGTGATTCACTTTTTAAGTTCCCAACGGTATCTCTTTACTTTCAAGTTTAAATAATTCTCTGAGTCCTGTTCTGTTATAGGGTAGTGATAGTGAATCTCTGCTGTTTTTGTGGTGATTGATACGTATGTTTTAGGTGGCCTTCTAAGAGATAACTTTTTTTTTTTTAATGACCATTTCTCCATCCATTCCCTCAAGGATATGAGGGGTTTTGTCCTTGGCATTTTTCAGGTTATAATAATTCTCATTCTGATCATTTGGTAAATAAATAAATAAATAAATAAACAAACAAACAAACAAATAAAACAGCTTCTTTTAAAAGGAGGCAGAGGTGGAGCTATATAAGCCTTATATATAATTGGTGTAGGGGGCCAATGCCAGATGGCTCAGTTGGTTGGAGGGCGGGCTCTCAACTACAAGGTTGCCGGATGGACTCCCACAAGGGATGGTGGGCTGCGCCCCCTGCAACTAACAACGGCAACTGGACCTGGAGCTGAGCTACACCCTCCACAGCTAAGATTGAAAGGACAACAACTTGACTTAGAAAAAGTCCTAGAAGTACACACCGTTCCCCAATAAAGTCCTGTAAAAAAAAAAAAAAAAAAAGATAATGCCGACCTAATTGGTGTGGAGGGTGGATTCTTTTTCTCAAACAAAGAGCACAGAATAAATAAGCTCTAAAATGGGTCAGTGTGATATTTACTTCTGCTCTCCTTCTGCTTAAAATACCACTATAGTGATCACAGGCCCAGACTAACAATTTTTTTATCTAAGGCCTAGGTGTTTTTTAGGCAAGCCTGTATTACACAAAGTAATTTAATATAATAAGTCGGCCTCCTGAAAGCAAACATAAACCCAAAGAAAGTACTTTGCTAATTTTAGAGAAAAGTTTTTTATTCTGATCTTGTTTAAAATTAATATTACTATTTAGCATTATCTTCACCTTTAAATCCAAATAGACAATCTCATCAGAAATAGGCCTGAATTTTTCAGATAGTTTACTTTCTTTAAAAAAGTGTATCTCATTTCTTCCAGTCAATATGGAGTAACTGGGACTGGATTATATTCCCACCTTAAAGAATTAAAAAGCTGGACAAAATACATACACACACACAGAAAAAAAAAACACAACAACAACAACAACAACAACAAAACAGTATTCATGACATTGAACACTAGGCAATGGAAGCCAGTGATCCCTGAGAGATAGGAAATAAATAAGATGAGACATATGATTTCCTTGGTGTGTTGCCTTGGGAGATATCGAGGCTATGGTACAGGAGGGGCAAACCAAGAGGAACCCAGCAACTTCCTGAGTTGAAGAGATGGAGCTCAGAGTCTGTGGAAACCAAGGAAGCTAAAGGTCACAGACAAGAGTACCAATGAATAGAGAGTTCCACAAAGACTACCAGAGCTCTTCTTAAGGGCCTCCTATGTGTTCTACAAAGTACTGATTGTTGTTTGTATGTGAGAAGACTACCTGAGCCCAGTGGAGGAAAATCCTGAAAGGATTAGAGGGAAAGGTTCCTAGCACTCACACAGGACTTACAAAAAAGCCCATTCCCATCAGGAAGACTGAAAAACTTCATAAAGCATGGACATTGGATATACCGTGCTTCCCTGAAAATAAGACCTAACCAGACAATCAGCTCTAATGCATCTTTGGAGCAAGAATTAATATAAGACCCGGTCTTATTTTACTATAAGAGCAGGTACAATATAATAAAATATAATATAATTAACATAATATAATATAATATAATATAATTAATATAATATAATATAATTAATATAATATAGTATATACCGGGTCTTATGTTAATTTTTGCTCCAAAAGACATATTAGAGCTGATTGTCCAGTTAGGTCTTATTTTCAGGGAAACAGCGTAGTACTCAGAGAGTTCTTGCCTCAGTAGTGGGGAATAGTTAGCCCTACCTGAAACACTACTCAAGACTTTCCTAACAAATCTTAAAAAGCAAGACTTGAAAGGAACAAACTGTTTCCAAGTAACTTGACTGCATCCCAAGACAAAGCTCAAGAATATTTGTAAGAATATAAAATATCCAGCACTAAACGAAGTCAAATTGATATCTAACATCCAACCAAAAATTACTAGCCATACAGAAAAGCTGAAAAATATGACCCATAATAAAGAGAAAAATCAATCAAACTGAAACAGATGTTAGAATTACCAGACAAGAGTAATAAAACAGTTATTTAAACTGTATTCCATATTCCTAAAATTAATTTAATACCTGAAAGATAAAAAGAAATCCCAAATTGAGCTTCTAGAGGAGAAAATAAAAATATGTGGGATGAAAAATATACTGGATGTAATTAACAAAAGATTAGACATTCATAAATTTGAAAACATTGCAGTAGAAATTATCCAAAATAAACAGAGAAAATAATGAACTGTGGAAATACTTCAAGCAGCCTAAAATACATGTTATTGGAGTCTCTGAGAAAAGAGAGAGAAGGGTAAATAGAAAAAAATGTATCAAGAAAAACATGGCTGAAATTTTCCCAAACTTGATGAAAACTATAATACACACAGATCCAAGAGACTGGACAAGCCTCCAAAACAGGAAATATGAAGAAAACAACTTCAAGGGAAACCATAATTAAATTTTTCAGAACTAGCGATAAATAGAAAAATTTAAAGCAGCCAGAAGAAAAAGATACACAGATGCTCCTTGACTTACAATGGGGTTATGTCCCAATAAACCCTGTGTAAGTTGAGAATAGTGTGAATCAAAAATGAATTTAATACACCTATACTACTGAGCATCATCCTTAGCCCCACCTACCTTAAGCATTCTCAGAACATACAAGAGATGGTGGCAACTCAGTGTACTGTAGAATATGTTGTTTACTGTTGTGATCCATGCGCCAGGATTTCAAGAGAGTATCTATCGTAGCACATATTGATTGCCCAGGAAATTATAAAAATTCAAATTTTGAAGTACAGTTTCTACTGAATGTGTATTAGTTTTGCACAATCGTTAAGTCAAAAAATTGTAAGTTGAACCTTTGTAAGTTGGGGCCCATCTGTATTACATATGGAGGAATTAAGATAAGCATGGCACCAAATTTCTCATAGAAAACAGTGCAAATGAGGAAAGAGTAGAGCACCATCATTAAAGTACTGCAAGAAAAATATTATTAACCTAGAATTCTATACCTAGCCAAAATATTTTCAGATATGAGGGCAAAATTCTGGCTTTTTGAAACACATAAAAAAGCTGAAAGGCTTCATTACCAGTGGACCTACAGTAAAAAGGAAATGTTTAAGGGAGTCTTTTAGGTAGAAGTAAAATGATACCAGATGTAAATATGGATCTACAGAAAAGAATGAAGATCACCTTAAATGGTAACTTCATGACCCATACGTTGGACTTCTGCTATCTATCTTGCTACATCGTGACTTGGAACATGAGGGTGCTTCTGAGCCAGCTTCAAGTTTTCCAAAAGAAATATGTGACAAGATACCAGGAGGAAAACAGTGATAAGAACTTGGTCCCTGACTGAGGAAGGAAAACTGAGCTGCCTCACAATCTGGACCACTCATGCAGAAACTGTTACTGAGTCTACAGTGTTTAGGTGTCTATATTTTAGGGTTTTCTGATACGTCAGATTGACCTTTACTTTAATTAAAACAACTATTTTCAAAGCTATAAAGTTGTGCCTTGTACATTGAGATCTTTAATCTACTTGGATGTTTTTTTTCCACATGAAGACACAGTTGATCCAGAACCTCCTAATAGGAATGCCATCTTCTTCTCACTAATCTAAAATGCCAACTCTGTCATATATCAATCACCTCTATATGCAAGGAACTTTTTCTGGGCTATTTGTTCTATTAGTCTATGTCTCTATGCATCAATATTATGATATCCATGCTCTGGTTAAATATGCTTATACAAAGACTTGATGTCTCATAGGGCAAGTATTTCAACTTTTTCCTTCTTTCTCAAATGTATCATGGCTCTTTTTAGCATATTGAATTTTCAAATAAATTTTAGAGTCAGTTTTCAAAGAGTAGGTGGAGAGGTTATTAGGAGCTGCAGCTAGATACATTGTTTTCAGCCTGTCTTATTATGGGTTGATACATGCAGAAGTCTCCAGTCCAATGACAAGGGTTAGTCTAAAAATGACTTTTTTATCATCAAAATGATAGTGGCAATAGCAGACATGGTAGTGAAGGGCCGACACTGCCTACCTAGTGGGTATCTAGGGGTCAGATCTCCTCCTCCTCTCCCAGAGTTGCCCACATTCCCCTAGAAATAAGCATAGCATTTTTCAGTTGGTCACCATTAGCTTTGGTTATTTTGGTGTAGATCACGTGGCTACAACTTCATCACTATAATCTTATTTAAGTGTATATTAATTGCATAATGAGGACTCTTTCAAAGCATGGGCCAGACTAATATGTATCAGATTCTCAGAGAGCAAAATATACAGCACTTATCTTACCCTTCAGGGTTTTCAGTTGACTCTTCTTGACAGACTTAAGAGTTGAATTCTCTATAATTCCGTTTTAATACTATGTTGGGGAATTTGGGAAATTTATTCAACATTCATCATTTACTATTGAGTGTATACTTTTCTCTTAGTACAGAACTAAGTGCTGAATATTCAGCAGTAATGAATCCTTCTCTCGTGGGAAAATCCAACATTTAAGTGAAATAAACAGAAATATAAATATTTAATTTATAATTCTGTTTAATGCTGTGGAGGGAAAAATAGAGTTTTATGTGAGTGTAAATAACTGGAGGGAGAATAATACATTTTCCATGTATTAGAACATATTATGTATAAATGAAACAATTTAACTTGTAACATAACCAGATTTATGTAGCAAATTAAATGTAGTTATTTTCCTATAATAAATCCGTTCATTCATTTATTCCACAGCATCCATGTTCATCCAGATATTGGGTTCACACAAATGACCAAGACTCAGTCCCTGTTCTGGGGAGTTTGTAGTTTAACAGTTCACATAATTAGCAGTGGGTCTCATTAAAATAATTGCATACCAAATAAAAACATAAATATATCATTTTTCTCTTGTTTTTTTTTCTTTTATTTTTTAGATGAGGATAGGCATTCACTCAGGCTCTGTGCTAGCTGGAGTTGTTGGAGTAAGAATGCCACGATACTGCCTATTTGGAAATAATGTCACTCTGGCCAGCAAATTCGAATCGGGAAGTCACCCTCGGCGCATCAATGTCAGCCCAACCACTTACCAGTAAGTGTTCTCTGGTCACCTCCCTCCCCCCCACCCCCCGCCTTGGCACCGCCTTTAGCTAATGTCCTGTTATTTGTAAGACCCTGTTCCTTTTCTTGATCTTGTCATTTTCTAAGATGATATGATTAGGTACACCCCGTCTGAAAAACAGCAATTGTGACAAAACTTTTACTTGCACCCTGAAAGAGTACATGAAAACCTGACTTGACTGAGAGGTAAATACAGGTTTGTCATTTTCCACAGTCTCTGTTCTTCTCAGATATACCTGTTTAAAATACAGGAGAACCAGTGTTAAAGGTCTGCATTACACCAGAAATTCTAATAGTTTCAAAGTGTTCCTCAATGTTTATAAAAATCAAAGGAGTAAGACAGAGATGGTAGTTTGTTTTTTCTTTTGAATAATGAATGTAAATAAGGACTCACTCACGTGAAATATATACTAAGTACAGATTAAAGCTTCAAACTCAATTTATCATGTTTGACAAATATACACATTTTGACAATTGAACTCATCCTTATTTTGTGCCTGGTAGATGTCATCTTACTAGATACTAAGTTCCATATGGGCAGGGATCATGTCTGTTTGGCTCTTCATTATATCCCCAGAATATTTAGCACATCATAAGCACTCTATAAATATTTATTGAATCAATGAATAAATGCATTAATATGATGGTCTTCTCTAGAATAAAAGACAGTATGACTGTCTCCTCCTGGTTAGACTTTGGCTTTATGCCAAGCATTGGTGTGCAAGCTCTTTTTTATTTTTAGCAATTTAAAAAGAATTTTCAATTGCAGTTGACTTTCAATATTATTTTATGTTAGCTTCAGATGTACAGCATAGTGGTTAGACATTTATGTAATTCACAAAGTAACCCTCTTGATAAGTCTGTTACCCACCTGGCACCATATATAACATTACAATATTATTGACTATATTACCTATACTATAATTTATGTCCTCATGACTATTTTGTAACTGCCAATTTGTACTTTTTCATCCCTTCACCTTGTCACCCAGTCCCCATAGCATTATTTACAATAACCAAGATATGGAAGCAACCTAAATGCCGATAATGGACAATTAGATAAAGAAGATGTGGTACATGTATACAATGGAATAAAAAAAGAATGAAATCTTAACCATTTGTGACAACATGGATGGACCTAGAGGGTGTTATGCTAAGTGCAATAAGCAAGCTCTTTAGTTAGTGCCATGATTAAGATGACTTAGAAATGACATTGTAAAACTACAAAGTAGAAATAGTGACCACTGACATTTTTTATTAACATGGCTTCAAAAGAACCCCTCAAGCAGAAAATTTACATATATAGATAACAAAAGTTGATTGTAATAATAAACAAAATGGAGATACTTTGAAGGTTTTGATACCACATCTATACAGAGGGAGATGAAAGACAAGTATTTCCAGATTCCTGAGGAGCAGATGAGTAAGGGGACTGAAATTATAAATATGAAATCAAGAGAAAGTTGCTTAAGAACTACCTGTCATTTTTAGGGTACTTATATAAGAATTTGCCTCTTAAATTTCTCCTAATTTCCTGACACAATTCTGGGCATAATACAGATGATCTGACAATAATTTCCATATTGACTTGAATTTGGGAAACCTCTCTAGATCAGTGATTCTGACACTTTGTGTTCTAGACCATGAGTTGAAGAAACGTTTCTAAAGATCAACCAGCTCACCTAAATCTTTTTACCGTGTTATGATTTTTCCCACCATGATGCTTATACTTATGTTTCATGGTTGTGTGACTTAGTGTAGATTTACAACTGCCGTGGAAGCTCAATTTTTAAAAATGACTTGGAAAGAATGAATCAACCGTGGGAGGAGCTCATGCCCTGAACTTAGTCATCCTAGCTGTAGCCGGCTTTGTTCACATGTGACCCATAATGGAGCCTTGCAAGCACACAGGGTCTGTGGATTTGGTTACTGTCCCTGAGTTTCCATAATCTTGTTCACATTAATTGAGTTTGTGATGATGGTTGATCAATAGGTCTGAAGGAATGAATCATTGCAACCATTGCCAGCACTGAAACATTTTGTTCTGTTACTGTCTGCACTTGCCCTCCCCCACCCCTAAACAAAACAAAATACAAAAATGGAGCCAAAGGTAGACACATTCAGCTGCCAGCAAGTAGATTCTAAAAGACAGCTTCTCTGATTGGTCCCAAATCTTGTAATTTCTACTAATGCTTTATAAATGTATTTTCACACTTAGTCTATCTGCAAAATAACCCTTTTCCTCCCTCTCTCCCTGTGTTCCTCCTTCCTTTCCTTCTTTCAACAAATACTTGTTGAGTAGCACTATATTCCAAGTACTATGATAGACACTAATGCTACAGCAATGAATAGTGTAAATATGACCTCTGCCCTTGTGAAGGAGACCACAGACTAAGTGGTAGGTAAATAAACAATTACGATAGAGTAATGTCTAGGTCAAGAAACTCTGATTAGAGTATTAGAGCATGAGGAGGAATGGGCTAAAATGAGGATAGAGAAAGAAACTGAAGTTAGACCAGCCAAAGCTGATAAGTCAAGTTAAGGGGCTTCAAGATAACCCTAAGAGCTATGAAGGACATTTAGAGTTTTGAGCAGAGGAGTGACTTAACCAGATTTATGCTTTCAAAAGATCACTAAGGTTGTAGAAAGGAGACCAGATTAAGAGGGGGGGAGGGTGATTGAGAGCAGATAATCTTATCCCCATTTCCTTGATGGAAGCCAATTATTGAGACCCTAGAGTACTAACCATTTGCTACTTCAGCTTGTCTTCCCATGCTTCAGAAAAGTGGGTTGGACACAATGACCTTTGACATCCATTTTAATCTGGGATTGGGATGCCATTAAAAACACCTTGGCTCCTGGTAAGTTTCTAGAAACTTAAAAGTAGGTATATGATCTCAGTGGGACAGGGTTTTCAGATTTTGGATTGGTTTGGTGCCTAAGTACTTTCTGTTCATTTCATCTATGCATCTTAAGACAGTTCCGCCACGTATAATTGTTGCATTCCCAACTCTACAGGTGATTTTTGAACCCACAGTTGTACAGTGTACTCCCCTTTCCCAGGATGCTCACAGTGAAATGCCAGGATTGACTTCTGAGGGACATTTTCTATTAGGAGACAAAATTGCACTTTCTTATAGCAAATAAGAATTTGTGAAATGAAACTGAATTTTAAGCTCATGGAAGCTTGAGATTTCTAGTTTTCTTTTCTGAGTTAAATCCTGTAGAATGTCCAATATTGTCTGGTGATCTTGAAATCTTCAGAGAGGTTTATATTCAATTTATTTTTAGTAAGATTATATGATTGTCAAACTTTGAGAGAGTGGATTATTTGGATATTATGATAAAGTGAAATTATTTTCTGAATAATTTATTCCAAATACAGTTAGCTTAAAATATTTAAATAGTTGATTTTAAAAAAATAAATATTTTGAAGTATTAAAAAGTTAAAAAAAAATAGTATAATACCCATAACCCCCACCAGTGGTTTAATATTTATTATATTTGCTTCAGTTATTATTTAATCAAAATAAATAAAACAGTTCCTTTGGAATTTTTCCTTTCTTTCACTGTGACAAATACCCTAATGAATTTGGTGTGTTTAAAAGTCCATTGTTTTATCCATTAACTTTCTCAGATATATCCATAAAGAATACAATTTTATTTTACATGTTTTAATTTCTGTGAGTGATATTTGTATGAACCTTTCTCTAACTTTTTTAAATTTCATGTTTTAAGATCTATCCATGTTGAGTCATATGTGTCTAGCTCCACATTTTAGTTACTATACAACATTCCAGTGTATGACTACACCATATTTTAATTTTTATTCATCTATTTCTCTGTTGATGAACACTGAGAGTTTTACCCCCCTACTTTTTTCTTATTACAAAGTGTGTTCCTATGAACATTACTTACCTGTCATTATGTTAGACGACTTTACATTTCATTTGATGTAATTAATTGAGTTTCCTATAGGTTATTAGAATTGAAATGATCAGATCTTATTAATTCATTTGGATATAAGGAATAAAGATTTTAAAATCAGGGCTATAACTTTTATATGATGACCTTCATTTTTTTTTAGATTTAGTGCATGAGTCATCTTATTGCATGCAATAATGCCCAAGGACCATTTCCTCCTCACTTAGAGCACTTTATTACTAGTTTTTTTCTGGGCAAAACTAAATCTTCAGTGAGTTTTTAATTTTTCGTGTTTGATGTTTTTGTTTTTCTCCAATAAATGTGATGTTTGCTCATTTACTCATCTTTGTTCCCATTCATCTAAATTTTAAAATAATGTGCACATTACAAACAAGTCTCTTTTAACATCAAGCTACTGATATGTGAAACTGAAATAATTGCTTATACTAAGGACAGTTTCAGCAATTTTGGAAATGGCATGAATAATCAAATGATTTACCTGAACAAATCATTAGTTGTATTTCCTTGCTATGTGCAAACTAAGAATGTTGAGACTCTTTATTTTGAATAAAATTTTCCTTTAACTTTTAATATTTTTGCTATTCTCATTTTATAGTTGATCTACTGGACTTTTCATGATGCCTATTTTTCACTCACTGGGAAAGGCCCCTTCTTCTGTTAACACCAAGCTAACCATTGTTATATAAACCACTGTTATATAAACAGCTCACCATAACAGGAGCAGGATAGGGGTAGTGGTTACGGGCACAAACTCTAGAATCAGAGTGCCTAGGTTGAAATCCAGGATTTAAAACTTATTCTCTGTGAATTTTAGCAATTTAGTTCTTTGGGCAAAGACATCTTACTGATGTCTTTAGTTATTAGCAAAGACATCTTACTGATGACTAAATCATGATCATGTGATTAAAAACTGACTGTGTTCTTGGCAAATCCTCCAATTTAAGAAGAGGTACATAATTGCATATGTGTTAATTATGTAACCACAAACTTTGTGACTTAAATGACACAAATTTATCTTGCAGTTTTGTTGGATAAAAGTCTGATATGAGTCTCAGTGGGCCAAAATCAAAGTGTCATCAGGGATGCATTCTTTTCTGGAAGTTCTAGGAGATAAAGTTTTCTTCCCGTTTTCAGCTTTTAGAGACCACCTGCATTCCTTGGTTCATGGCTTCCTTCCTCTAATATATAGCCAATAATATTGCAACTTTCCGCCACGGCTTTCATTGTTATGCCTTCTTTTTCTGACTTTTTTTCAGAAAAAGATCTACATTTAAAGACCCTGCGATTACATTAGGCCTATTGGATAATCCAGGATAATTTCTCTATTTCAAAGTCAGCTGATTAGCAGCCTTAATTCTCTCTGCAACCTTAGTTTGTCTTTGCTAACAGGTGCCAGGGATTCTGAAATAGACATTTTTTTAAAGGGGTGGAGTGTTTGCCTACATCAAGGGAAAAATCTAAGGGCTGAACTCTGCCTACAACTAGAGTCCCAATCCTACTTATGCTCCTTCATCTTTGCACTTGGCCATTACCCTATCCTGCTCCACTGTCCGTCTCCTGGTTTGGTGACCTGTTTATATAAAACAGTGCTTAGAAGGCAGCTTGCTTTTAACAGAAGGGGGTTCACAGTGAAAGAAAAATAGACATTCGGAAATGTGCAGAAATGCATCAACTACAAAATGAGTAAAGAAAAGCAAGCCGGTTAGTTAAACATACTTTTTCTTTTTAACCTATCAATTATGTAAAAAGAAAAATCTGGGGAAGAAAAGAACTTTTGCAAGCTGAGTGCTCTGGCTTGTAAAGGATTTTTGTTGGAACTAAAGATATCAAGTATTGAAAAGAGAAAGCTGCCACAGGGCTGTCCTAGTCATTTTGTGCTGCTACAACAAAGCACCATAGCCTGGGTGGCGCGTAGGCAACGGAAGTATATTTCGCACTGTTGTGGAGCCTGGAAATTGGAGATCATGGTTCTTGCATGGTCAGGTTCTTATGAGAACCGTCTTTGTGATTTCTCCTTTTATCTTCATGCAGTGGAAAGAGAGAGAAAGCAATCTCTACCATGACTCTTATAATTGTATTCATGATATCTTCACCCTCGTGTCTTCATCTAATTCTCACTTACTCCCAAAGGCCCCACCTTCTAATGCCATCACACTGAGGGGCAGGGTTTCAACAAGTGGATTTTGAGAGGACAAGTACATTAAGTTCCTAACGATGACTGAATTATATTTCTCTATTGAAGAAGCGGTAAAGTCCTTGGTATCAGGAGGAGACTAAGAAGCAGCCCTGAGAAACATGGAATTTTGATAAAGATAACTGCAGTCCCCTCATTTTGCAGTCTCCCTCAGACATAGCTACCCCTATATAATCTCTAAAAAGCTGGGCACTCAAGAAGTGGTAATATTTAATTTGCAGCTATATTTAGACCACTAGAACCAAGCTTAAAAGTCCACGAACGACATTGTTTAGGCTAGAGTTTGGTATATAAATTCCTACCCTAGGAATCAAGAGAACTGACCTTCATCTTGGTCCAGATATTAATTTGCTGTGTAATTTTTGGCAAACCAGGTAATGTTTCTGGGCTTGGTTTCCTCATCTCTACAATGAGGGAAATGACCTAGATGATCTCTAAAATTTCTTTTTGCTCAAAAATGTCATGATAGTAATAGCAAACATTTATTGAACTTATACTTTCTAAGCAATTTATCCACATTACCTCATTTAATCTTCACAGCAAAGCTGTGAGTTAAGCATGGTTATTGTCTTTATTTTTCAGGGACTGAGACTTAGGAAGGTTAAATAAGTCACCAAGAACACACAGCTAAGTAAGTGTGGGAGTCCAAATTCAGATTCATAGCTGCCTTATTTAGAGCCTTAGTTCTTATCCATCGCCAAACTGACTTTTGGGTGATTAACTAATGGTAAGGAATAGTAATTTCTGAATATCACTTGCCTTGATGTGAGGATTTCCTCTGGTAGAGAACAGTAAAGAGAATAGTAGGGAGCAAGCAAGGAAGATTCCGTTCCTTTCTCCTTGCAGGACATTTGGTCCTTTTCAAAATATCCACGGAGACATTTGGTCCATGCCAACTCATCTACCTAACCCCATGTGCAATTACGAGCTAGGCTACAGAGGCAAGAAGGGTCATCACTGGCAAAACAGCCACAACACAATTATTGGACTAATAAAGCATGACAGTGTTTTTAATGTATTAATCCTGTACACAAAAAGTATCAATAAGTGCTATGGACTAGTTTACCCCAGGGACATTCTTTAAGTGTGGACATTTTTAACAGAACCAAACATCAAGGAACTTATGGTGTCTCCCAAGTGTCTCCATAGATATTTTGGACAGGTCCAAATGTCCACTCATCTCCTTTCCTGTCTCTGTACATATAAATATGCCCAGGTTGCGTTTTTTGCTATCCTGGACTTCTTTCCATACTCAGGGTGATAAAGAAGAGGCATGTTTTTCCTAATACATTTACTTGGTGTCTCCACCTTTTTAATCATTATCAGTATCTCTATCTCTGGATCTACACCTAAGTGTATGTGACAAAACTGTGGCAAATAGAGGCTTCCGAGTTAAACAGAAAACCATCTTTTGTTTCTGTGAGCCTAAAACATTTTGTGTCAGAGAGGTTTGTATTCAGAATTTTACTTATAGATAATTTAGAGGAATGCATCTTTCCTATATTGAGATATGCATAGAATAATAGAAGAAACATGAAGTTAGTTAGGTATATATTTTTTGCATGTAAAAGTTAATAATAGCACTCATTAAAAACACTAGCTAGAAAATCTTCATGAAGTTAGTTAGGTATATATTTTTTGCATGTAAAAGTTAATAATAGCACTCATTAAAAACACTAGCTAGAAAATCTTCATGAAGTTAGTTAGGTATATATTTTTTGCATGTAAAAGTTAATAATAGCACTCATTGAAACCACTAGCTAGAAAATCTTCTATTCCTTTGTCAATATAATTGTTATACAAGACTGAGATACTATACCGTAAATACTTACTCTTCTTCCTATAAATGCTTAATGTGGAGAAACACATCCAACAAGCTTTAGGAAATTCCTGTCTAGTAGTTCACCTATAGCCACCTGTTTTAAAACAATCAAAATGTTCATCTGCACTAGTGACTTGATATTTAGAGAAAATAAAAAGTATCTGGGCTGATTAAAAGACTGTCCGTCAGTCTTTTGAAATGACTCTATTGATCATCTCATCCTTTATAGAAGCACCAAAACACTATATTTTACAAAAGAAAAATAATCAGTAAAGACAAATGACTTAATAGTTTTCCCAAAAGGAAAACTTGAGCTGTGCCTCAAAAATTATATTTCTATTTATCCAATTACAGACAGCAACATTAATATTATTCTTTTAAATGTGCCCATAAAAGTCACATCTAGCAAAATTGAATGAGATATTTTACTCATTTCGACATTCTTATTTTGCTCTTTGTCTCCCTGCTGTATGAAGTATCATTTTTCCGAGGAAATATAATTCTAAGATTGGAAATCATAAGCCTTCCTAATTTTTAAAAATAAATCTAGCCTAGCTTGTTGACCTTTAGAATATCCTACCTCAATCATTCCACGTATTTACCAACACATTTAAGGTTACAATAGTAAAAGTCTTTGAGGATCAGAATACAATGTTGCAGTTATTTTTATAGTAAAGATTGTACTTATCTATTGGCTCACTTCTACAAGCCTAATTGCTTAAAGTAGTTGTCAGAATCAATGCAAAAGTGTATAAACAGTACTGTATAATAATGGTTAGTTATTTTTATTTGTTCATAAATCTGAAATTAAACAGTGGGTCTGATAATGTTGACATTCTTTTCTTTATAGTTTAGTTGATCATTTGGCATAGGCTTGGTCTGTATGATTAGACTAATGATCGAATGTAGAGGTATTACTGGTCCTATATAAAGAAACATTCCTTTCTATTTTTGAAGGATGTTTCTTTTTTCCCATGACAGTAGTGCTGAAAAGTTAATTTCCTAGTTTAGAGTTCAGAATTTAAAGACACTAATCTGATTCATGTCAATAGTTCTTACATGGGGGACATCTATGAATTTCACACAGAAAGGGACTTGAATGAAGTATAAATTATAGTTTTATTTTATTGGCCATCAATAATATGTTTATAAATAATGCAAAGTTTAGCTAAATGTTTGACATTAAATCACTGTAAAGTGAAAGTGACTAAGATAATTGAGAATGATCTAAAGCAAGAGGGAAAAACCAACCCACGTTTCCCTTTTTCTTCTTTAAAAAATGGCATCATTTCAGGTGACCGGGAGGCCAATGTTTATTTTACAATTAACAAAAGATAAAGGACACTTTCTGAATATTTTTAGATGTTCATATTGTAGCTAAAAATAAACAAGTAGAAAAGTAATTTTTACACATTTCTTGGCTATGGAACCAATTCAAGTAAAATTTGCTTTAGAAATACAAGGCAGAACACAAGTAAAAGTAGTGTTGTTGAGGTGTTGGGGTATTGTGTACCATTTGTGTAAGTCTCGGGGTTAGTATGTTTACGAGTTTCCTGACACATTTTGTGTGTGGAATCTACTCACACATGTACTTCTCTGGAAAGAAGTTTTTCAAGTGCTCTCATTAGATTTCCAAAGTGGCCCATACAGAAAATATTGAGAACTGCTACTGGCTGGTTAAATAAGTGAATGACCGACTAAAAGATATCTGGAGACTGAAGTTCACATTACTGTCCTGCCACTAATTATTTCTAACCCTAGATAAGTCACAGTTATAATCTCATCCTCCCTTTCCTCATGAATTAGAAAAAAAAAATAGTCTAGATTATTTCCAAAAATTTTACACTTAAATCCTGCAACAGATAAAGGACATCAGTGGAAAAAGCAGTGAAACCTGAATAATGTTTGTAATTTAGTTAATAATAGTATGCTTTTATTAATTTCTTAGTTTTGACATATGTACCAGGGTTTTGTAGAATGTTAACGTGGGGAGAACCGGAGTAAAGAATTTAGGGGAACTCAACTGTACATAGTATCTTTACCATGCTTCTTTAAATTTGAAATTATTTCAAAATAAAACATTTATTTAAAACATTATTACAGTTCTAACATCTAGAGAGACTGAGAATTTATTTTCAACTTAGATAATAGTGGATCTTACATGCTGTTGGAGGACCAGTGAATTTTTTGGGGCCTGGAAAAACAGGTTCAAAGGAAAACTTATCTGGAGGTAATGTTAGAATATGGAAAATTGGCATTCATTAATGTTTAGCTTCTGGTGTATAATGCCATGATCAGGTGTCCACAGTATCCCTGAGGTGGTCTCCCAAATAGGACGCATGTCCATCGGATACCCAACAAAATCTTTACAACATTATTGAATACCTTCCCCAAATTAATTTTCAAAAAAAACCCTTAGGCCATCTTGTGGTTACCAGCTCCTTCCAAATCCCTTCACCTTTCCCCTTATAAATAAAAAAAAAAAAAAAAAAAAAAAAAAGAATATGGAAAATTACAGGAAATATGACTATTAAGAGGACACAGTGTTGTTCCAGGCCTGAAATATGGTCATGAACTAGAACTGTGGTAGTAGGAATAGAACGAAAGTATACAAGATATGAACACCTTTAAAGAAGTAATTACACAGCCGACCGGGCAAAAACACATAACTATTCTATGTATTGTGCGGTCACCACTGAGCCTTAGAACTAGAAAGTCATTTTTAACTCATTTTTAAAAATAATCCCTTCTGATCTGATTTTTTTTGCTTTTGAAGTTCTTTGGGTAACTTTTGGGTTAGCGTGTAATCAAATTTCTTCTAAATCAATTTCTCTTTCTCCCTGTTTCTCATTTAAGCACATTGTTCTTGAAAGGAATTCACAAATTTTATATCATTAAAATTGATATAAATGATATCATTTCTATAATTATATATAATAACAATATATCATATTGGATTGTTTGTATATTGTATTATTACATTACGTAAATAGGTATGTTTCAATTCCCTTCGAAACAAAGCAGTCTACCTTCCAGAAAAAAAAAATGACCATGAATTGTATTATGAAAATACATTTTAATATCTGATAAATAGAGTATGTTTGGAGAAGTAATTTTTAAACTAGAAAATTAAAAGTGATCTCAGTTAGGACCTGGTCTTTATCAGTCAGTTCCTCTCCCTGTTCTTTTGTGTGTAACACTGTGCACTAGGAGAAATCTCTGCTCTAAATGCTATGCTCAAGAGTCTTTTTCATAGCTCTGATTAAAGTACAAAGATTCGCATGCATTAGTCACCCACTACTAAATCAAAATTGCTCTGTAATCAGCTTTATTGATACTGACCCACACAATAGTGTTTTGCTCTGAAGATCTTACTTGAGACATATTCAGGTTTGCAAGTCTAAAACTAACATGACCCTCTATAATCTGAGTAGTATTTAAATTCTCAATCTCCACTAAATGTTAGAGCTGTAAATAATCTTTGAAATAAATTAGATCCAAATCTTTCTTTTTCCACAAGGAAACTGAGAGAACCAGAGAATTTAAATGACTTCACCAGAGTCAGTAGCTAATTTGTTCCTATGCCACGTGTACAGGGTGGGGGGGACCCTAAAATGTAAGAGACCAGATTTATAGAGTTTATCTACCAATCTCTTCACCTATCTCATTTCTATTTACTACCTTACCTTAGTAGCTAGCCACAAAAATTAGTATTTTTGAGAGATACCAGTTTAGGGGAATTTGCAAGGAATGTTTGCTGTAAAACATTGTTCAAGAAGAGGTGAAAAGAAATGGGAAAAAAGTTTTCTTGAAGAAGAGGAAAAATGTTTACCTTTTGTTTTCTAGCCACTAAATATTTTCCTCAGGCTGATTTGTCCTCTTTGGTACTGAAGTCATTACAACTCTGTGTATTCTGACAGTGTATCTAGGCTAATTCTGCTTTTGCTTGGTTCAGAAATACATAAAATATAGGACATAAAATTCTTTAAAATTGATTCTGGTTCTATTTTTTATTTATTTATAATGAAATCAATGAAGGATTGTCCTTTCTTAAAAAAAAATAAATGTTCATATTTTGTTCTTTCCATTCCATCCCTTATCTTTTTTACTGAAAGATCAGCATGATGATGAATTTGTTCTTATGAAAGAATTTTGGTCTGAGTAATGAAAAAATGTGAGGCAATTACTATTTAATTTACAAGTACTGATTATAGTTATGTTTTTTTTTTAAGTATTAACAGGATGTGGAATACAGCATAAGGAATAGAGTCAATGGAATTGTAGTTAGTTATCTTTTATAATCCCTCATTTCTCATCTTTTTAAAAGTTCTGCCTTTAGGCATACAGCATTTTTGAGTGTTTTGAATTTTAAATCTTGTTGGTATTTAGTCTGTTAAATGGAGTTTTTAGGCTGTTAATGGACAAAGTTGACAATGTCCACGGAAGCCAGTGGTGTGGAAGCATCTTTAGCTATTCAGCATTCTAAAATTCAGGAATTTAGGAGGCCACTCAGATAGGAAATGCATGCCGAAATGTGCCCTGGGTAGCAAGCATCAGGCATGCAGACCATGGAATCCATAGCATGCGTGCTTTGCCCTTAATGGTGACTCAGTGTGGCTGCAGGAAGAAATGAGCTGGCATGTTACAGTCGTGCCTCTGAGGCTTTTTGCCTTAAAATTCTCAGGATACATTCAGGGAAAGTATCCCTTTTTGAGAACTTATTCGTTAACCTAAATATTAAAACCCACAAAGTAGCGATCTTATAAAATTGTCACAAAATGTGCAACTTAAAATGTTTGTAACCTTAAAATGCCTAAAAATTTGGTGAGAGCCTTGTGTTTTATTTCATAGCGAGCTAGACTTACTTTCCTTATTTGGACAGCAGTGTTATTTTCAGAGAATGAATCATTGAATTTCAGGAGATTTTATGCTGCCTATCTGACTGAATAACTATAGTTTCATTGGTCCTATCTTCACACTGCATTTGATGTTAGAGTAGTGAAGCAAAAAGCAGAAATACAGAGCAGACAGAGTTCCTTTTTCTACTCAGGTAGAAAAAAGAAGGTGAATAGGAAAAAGAAGGTGAATAGGAACACTTCGAAAACATAAGAAATTTTCATCTTTTTAATTTTCATTTTTCAGAACTGTCATCCTTCTCAAACATTCAGATATAGAGTCTAAATCCATTATAATTAGAATCCAAATGCATTCCTTAGCAAAAAGATATTTAGATGAATAATTAGTAACAATGGAAACTTCTAATTTAAATAGCAGATTGAACACCTGAATTTATCATTAATCTCTTCTGAAACAATACTAAAATGATAAAGATATAAAAGAAGTATAACCCTCTTCCAGCATGTTCACACAAGGAATGGAGAACTTAACAATGGAAGAGAACAAGATGGAAAGTGTATACATGAGTGGTATTTGTCTTAGTACAAAGGAGAAAGCTGAATCTCAGGTCCTACAGAAAAAAGTACAGCAAGAAGCAAATATATTCACTCTAAATCTAAATAGCAACGGGGGGGGGGGGGAGGCGGGAGGGGAGAGAGAGAGAGAGAGAGAGAGAGAGAGAGAGAGAGAGAGAGAGAGAGAAGTTAATTAGAAGATTAATGTGCGAGGTCCAACATATGACTGAGAGGAATTCCAGAAAATGTACAAGAAGTAGAAACCATTCCAGGTATTTTAAGCAGAAAAAGATTTAATACAAGTAATGTTGTGCTTACAGAATCAATGGAAAGGATAAGAGAACAGGTTCTCAGCTGGATATATTGAAATAATGAATCCAAAATATAAAACTGACTTCTTAGGCGAGCTCCCAACTCTGAGGCCAGCACAGGAACTATAATGGTCTAGGTCTGGAGCCCTGGCACAGCCAGACCAGCCTTTGAACATCAAGAAGCTGAAAAATGGATGCCTAAATATGTATTCCAGTGATGAGGAAGTTAGGTGAAAAAGTCACCAATCTGGGCCATTTCCTTCACACTCAGGAAGCTAGAAACTGGATCCTTCTTCTGAAAATTGTAACCTTGGTAGCCAGTGTTAATAGTCAGTTGCCAAAGGAAAATAGAATCTACTTCACCTCTGCCACTCAAATCTTGGGCAAATTATTCTAATTGTGGGAACCTAATAATTACTTAGAACCTTAGTGCAAGGGAAATTGGGAAATGTAGTTTCCAGCTGGGAAGCCATGTGTTTATCAAAAACTCTATTACTAAGAAAAAATAGATTTTTTGGGGGGGAAGGGAAGTAACTCTGGTAGGATATATGTGGTTTGTTTTCCTGAGATATTGAACCAAAGAGGCTGCAAACTCAGGCAGGTGAATAAAGGGAGATTAAGTAGAAGTCTGCATACTGAACAGTGAGATTCCCAGCCCATTTCCTCCATTGAACTTCCAGAATGCCAAAAGCCAGGTGTCATCCCACAGCCATGATTGGAACATTGGTATTGGGCAAATTGGTCCAAGGGAAAGACACAAAATATATGGAGCCCTAATGAAATGGTCAGGGGAAACCCACAATTCCGTAAAATTTGCCGTAAAGCTTCCAATCAGGTCTTCATGCCTTCCACTTAAATAGAAAGAAACTTCTAAGGATGTTAATAATTTGTTGAATGCCTTCAACATGAAAGAGAAAGACCAAAATAAACAAGCAATGGTGAAAACCTGGGAAAATGGGCCCTCAAACAAGAGCCGAGTGAATCAGAGATCAGCTTCATCTCTGCAGTAGTGAGGGAGCAACTCCGTGAACCTCCAGGGAATCAAGCTTCCCTCACATGCTTCAGGGCCACCCACTGGTCCAAAGCTGCAGTGAATTTTCATGTTGAAAATCAATTTGTAGAGAAAACTCTGTTGAGAGAAGGAAGAGTGACAGGCAGGTAAACTAAGAGTTGTGTGGCTTCATAATACTTACTGTACATGTTGCCCACAGGTTGTATATCAATCAGCTGGGGATTAATTTAGATTTATGTAGAATCTAAGCTTCCATATCAGTCCTGAGTTGCTGAAGAAATGAATTGTTAGGCAGAGCTTTAGAGCCAGCCCTGGGACTTGGGCTTAATAAAGCATTTCAGAGGGATCGGAGGTTCTGGGGTAATCGGTGTCTAGAATTCTTAATCCCTGTATACACATGTGATCATTTATTCAGCACCATAACTCATGTCTTCCCCAGGCAGGCTGTGTCAAACATTCCCCCTGACCTCCTGCCCAGACCCACCAGTAACTCACTCAGGTTGTCCTGCTGGAAATCATTTATACAAAGCACATAGACGTGTTCATATATACAAAAGCCTCAAAATCCTGGCTCTCACAGGAGCTTGGACCAATTTATCCATATGTGCTCTCATTTTTATTATTGAAATATAAAACTATGTTTATTGACACCAAAATATTTACTTAGAAAAGAATAAAACCCCATAAAATCTGTTGTCTGTGTGACTTTTTAGCATGGTATATATGAGATATATTTAAAATGTCTAGAGATCAATTCACTGTGAAGTTTCCTCCCAGCAAAGTGCAGTGAATTATTTAGAAATCCTAGTAGCCAAATCAGCTAGTGCACACTCCTTTTAGTCATTTACAAGTATATACTTTCATAGATGTAACCCCAATTTGTTTTTCACTGTGAGAAAATCTGTTATAGCAAAATATAAAGACCTTGGTGAAGCAAACAAAGTGAAAGAGAGAAATTAGAGGGCATAAAATATAGGGAACGAGAAATGTAGCCTTCTTTTATTGGTTGATTGTGGGTTTTTAAGGAAACTTGCTAGAAAGATTGAGCTTATGGTCTGTTTTATGGTCGGTGGAAGTGAACTTGATGCTCCGATTCCTGACTTTTGTATTAAGATTCACAGCGATCATCTCTCCCATTTTCCTACAGAATTTCTTCCTTTGGATTGTATCCTGTGTGGTCATTATAATGCCTTGTATTGCTGATTTCTTTCTATCAGTATTTTTTGTCTTTTACATTTTAGATGAACTCATTCTGTGCATCCACACTTACTTTCCTCCATTCAGAGTACTATTTTAGCATGTCACAGGCACTCAACAAATGTGTATTGATTGATTGACATCACTGATTGACACCCACGTGTTACAAACCAATGACTGTTCTAATTGAGCTAAGCAGCTAAGCAAAATTATTATGGAATTCATTGCTAAATTAAACTATTAGAGAATCTGAACATATATCTGAAGTGACTAATTACATAATATATGTAAAGAAAATCAACACCTGTGAAAACAAAAGCAAAGCACACAGTACTGACAACTTCCATTTTGATTGTCACTAATGCCCCACCTACACCAGTTTAGTTGTTTTGTGGTGGAAAGCTGTCGGTGCCTGCCGATGAGACCAACAGTCCCTGAAGTGGGGAGTGAGGATTGAGAAAAAAGAAGAGAGACAAAGATGGGATCGGGAGGGCAGGCAATTCTAAGTAGACTGCTGCAGTTCTAAGTAGAATGCCTCAGTTCTAAGTAGAATGCCTCACCCCAAGTTTATTTTTGCAGCTTATATACTCTGGGCATCAAAAAGTAACAGAACTGTCTGCAATCTAGTAGTTACGATGTTTGGATAAACAAGGGCTTGTTTTTTGGCCAGCTCCAGCACTTCCTGACCTTGTCTGGTTCTGTGTTCTCAAAGTAGCAAGTTTTGCCTTGCTGGGAGCACAAACCACTCAAGGAAGTCAAAGGTTCAACATTTCACAAAACAACACCTGCTAGCACTTCAGCACCGTTTCCCACGGAAAGCTATCTTCGTGTTGTCTTAGTATTACCTGTAGGGCAGCTTGACTAGGAATTAGCAGATCTCAATCCCAGTTCTAGTGCCACCACTGTTTTGCTACTTCCATGAGCAAATCACTCTCATTTATTCTGGACTCACTTTCGCCTTCCATGAATTGTCAGAGGAGAGAGAGCATGTTTGGCTTTTGAATAGGGTTATGTTATATGGATGAAATGAGATAAGGCATTTGAAAGAATTTTGAAATGTTAGCATGAGCCTCATTTCCTTATGTCCCAAGTTAATATAATCATTATGTGATGTTTTTTAAGGAAGGATGAATTGGAACTATTTTTTAATCCTTTACAAAGCCAAATACTACAACTCTGGTTGATAAAAGTAAGTATAGATTGCTCATATTGCAAGAATTGTTAGTACCATCAACTGTTATCTTCAGAGAATATTTTTTATCCATTAGCAATGTTTGAGACAGAATGATTATTTTTTCTTCTTTTCCTTAGTGTATAGATGATTATCACTGCTTTTACATTTTCGCATATCCTTTGTTCTCCCTCCACACATTGCCTTTTTTGACTTTGCTTTCTCTGTCACCATGGTTCCTTCCCCCAACCCATCTCTTACATCGCACAACTAGTTAATGCGAACCTGTCTTAAGAGGATGAATCCTTTTTAGGGAAAGAGTTTGGCTCCACTGTGCCTTTCAAATGAAGTCTAAACTTTTAGTTTAAGATTGCAAAAATTTGTCTTAACCTACTACTTCAATCTTAACTCTCATTCTTACCTTATCCTGTGATGTTATCAAATGGTTGGAAACCTGTTGATCCTGTTATAATTTGCTTCGAAACCTTTGATTCTGTTGTACTCCACATTCACTTGTTGAAAGTCTTCTCATTTTTCAGTACCATCTCTTCTATGAAGACTTTGCGGTCCTCCCACTGCAAACATTTTTCCTCTTCTACACTTTAGCACCTTCTATATGAGTATCTACCTTTCTTATGATACATAGCCTGTTCTGTTTTATACTTTTTTATAGTACTGTAGTTTTTGTTTGTTTATTCAGTTATTGTTTTCCTCTTCTTTTATTCCCTGTTTCTATCTCTGTTGATAAATCTTTGAACTTCTTTGGTTGCGTTCACTTATCATTATATTTAGAAGAGTGTCTAGGAGATTTTTCTTGTGCAATAGGAATCAGCCCATGAGAGTTGTTGAATTAAATCGAATTGCTGGGCCACATTTTTAAGCATAAGTATCAAACTGAACGTTTCATAGAACTGGACAAGATTAAATTTCCAGTGTTAGTGTACTAGGAAAGAGTCTTTAACTGTGACTGGAAGGGAAAGATTAAGCTGTTGGACCAGTAATGCTAGTAAGTTTAGAAAACGTGGAATGCCAGAAATCAGTAACAGATATCAGAGACACTGGAGTTATACATGTTGTTCTACAAAACTAAATACTTGATTTACGTGTCTTAAGACATAGGACACACATTTAAAACTTATCAAGAGCCTACAAGGACATAAAAGGAGTGCTCTAGAACCTGGGCAGGTTTTAAAAACATAAAAGGTAAATCCTTCATGTTTGAATAAAAATTTGTATTATGGAGTTTCCTTAGCCTTTTGTTTAAGGAAAAAACTCAAATTTGAGTAAATATTTTCAAGTAATGTTCTTTAGAAATAAATCAAGCTTGAACAAATATTTTTAAGTAATGCCAGGAACAGCTTTGTATAATTATTATTACTATTATTAATAACAATAATACATGACGGATCTTTCCTGAGAAATAACATTTCTTAGTATTTGGAATCCTATGAAGGCCACATCCATACAAAGATATAGGGGCGTTAGCATGAACACAGTCCCTGATTGGCTTCCTGAGTTTTTAGCATTTCTGTACATTTATTTACATTTTTCTTGCCTATTTGATTCTCATTATCTATATTTTCTTCTTAGATTATTA
Source organism: Rhinolophus hipposideros (assembly GCF_964194185.1). Taxonomy (NCBI): domain Eukaryota; kingdom Metazoa; phylum Chordata; class Mammalia; order Chiroptera; family Rhinolophidae; genus Rhinolophus; species Rhinolophus hipposideros. Next base: position 74,623,412 of record NC_138056.1, on the reverse strand, counting down.
AAACGGGAAGAAAGTTTCACATTCATTCCTCGGTCCCGAGAAGAGCTTCCAGACAACTTTCCAAAGGAAATCCCTGGGATCTGCTATTTTCTGGAGGTAAGGACTGGTCCTAAGCAGCCAAAGCCTTCTCTTTCTTCTTCGAGAATCAAAAAGGTTTCCTACAACATCGGCACCATGTTCCTCCGGGAGACGAGCCTCTGAGACCTGCTACAGATCAAAGACTTCTCCAAAAAGCACAAGCCCAGAGCATGGGTCACGGCAGGAGAGTGGAAAGAGATTGTTTTTCACTGCTTTGTTGAGAACAAGCAGCAGAATTTCTGTTATGTCAGGCAATAATCCTAGAAAAAGGTGGGTGATGACTGTCAGTAAAAAAACAGGAGGGTGGTGGGGGGGAATAGGCGTATCTATCTATATGAGTGTTTTGGGTCATATATATTTTTTAATTACAAGTACGAGCCCCCTTTCAAAGCTAACTAATAAATAGATATCATGGTTTCTTGTTTGTCACACATACAGGTATGTTGCCCTATATATTTATATCACTTTTGAGATCCAGTTTTGATTATATATTCCTACATTTAGTGAGTTGGTATGTGAAGACTATTTTCTAATTTTGTTTTTCTGAACAAACATTTCATACATATATCATGGCAGTGTGGTAAACTTCCCGGCAGGAAGAACTATAATTCAGCAAAATATTTTAGGAATATTACTTATTTTTATACATATCTCTTCTTCTAGATAATTACATTTCACACAACATTATTAGATTTTCAGAATCTGCTACTGTATAGCTGGTATATTATGTAACTCTAACCTATTAATTCAATATAGTTTAGTTCTCTAGAGACATTAGTGCTTGGACTGAGAATACATATAACCAAGGATTTCAGATGCTGAGAAAGCATTGTATGTCTGCTTAGTAAATGTATCTTTTAGATTTAATTAAAGGAGCATGGAATCCAGAGGAAATGGAATTTCCTAATAGCAGATATGTCTGTAACCAAGAAAGGTCTTTTTGCCATCTTATAACAAATATCAGTTAAAATAAAATGCTTTCTACATTGGACCCTTTTCAACTGAACACTTACAAATACAGGTAGCTTTTGCACCATACTAAACTAGTACGGCATCCTCCTAATGACATGTTTGCACTCCCTCCTCCCCATCCCTCTTCCTGTTGGAAGCCTCCTAAGGCCACTCTTGGGAGCTAATTCCTAGATACTGGCATTTGTGAGAAAGAGGTGCCAGACATTTTGCCAAGAGTGTTGTTTCTTCTTGCATAATAAAAAGCAAGGAGAAATTACCTGTTTGTATAGCTTTGAGGTTAAAAAAAAAAATGTTCTTCTGCAGTTTGATTATTGCTGCTTTTAAATTCAGTGAATCACCTTCAGAATACTGAAGCAGGTCGAACCTTCAGACTTAGTATTCACCATAGTTACAGATAGGCTTCCATTGCATGTTCCACTAAAATAAAGACCAGCTCCCAATAATTAACACTGCATGAAAATATTATTACAGACACTCCCTGAAATTAGGAGCACAGTGTGTCCAGAGTTTTTCTATTTTGGATCAGATATACAAAACCTAAGTTTCTATTGAAGTTAATGAGCTGGAACTATTTGTTTCCTTGAAACCTTGGGGTGGCCGTTTTCTTACTCCAGTAGGTACACTCACGCGTAGCTTATGTCTACTGAATGCAGTGTGTTTCTTCTGGTCAGGCATTCCGGCTGCGTTAGATAGGTTATGACATAACTCAGCTAAGGAGCATGTTAACGAGTATCCAATGTAGTCTGTGAGGCCTAATTCATGTTTTTAAGTTCTCTAAGTGTGTAGATAGAAGTCACACTTAGATATGCAAAGTATTTGTTATGATGGTGATGACTTTTATACCTGTTGACCTGTTCTCGCCCTGGGGCTTATGAGGACACTAGTGCATCAGTGTTCCTACATTCTCTGAATCCTTGCCTGTCCCTCTCTTTCCTGAGTCTATGTCTCTGTTTTTAACCACATGGGGTGAGAAGGCCAGAGTGTTTACAGGAAGCCGTGTAGTCTGAGGACAGGGTGCATTCATGGGCTCACAAAACTCTTCAGGGGCCTAGGAGGTTAACACACTTCCTTCCCAGGGAACAGAGGGCCAGGTGTAGAGTCAGTGTGGACAGAGCAGGCTGGGAACACCTCAGGCCTCAGGCCTGAAAGAGGAGACACCTTAGCTATGCTCATGGGCTCCTTCTAGCACAGGAGCATGGAGAGAGTACCAGGGTCACGGCAGTCACTTAGAGCTGATTATGATACGGGAGGTAAATCAGTACATGTTTTGGTGGCGAACAACGTGTCTGTAACCATACGGCTGAAAGGGCCTTCCAGGAATCACCCACTCTATTTCTCTGCTTCTTGTAAAGATTTGTCTAAGCAACTATTCTAAACATATGGCTATTCTCTCTATACTTAAGATCCTCCAGTGGGAGCATATTTTAAAAGCATCATTGAAAAATTATCCACTTTCTTACCCAGTAATTGTAATAAGGCCCAAGACAAGAACTGTATATACATTCAGTTTGTCAGAACAATAACAAACTCTTTCTTGGTTTCTATGATTTTACTTGGTGAAGAGGTAGCCGTTTACATTGTCACAACTGTCACAATGCAGGAAATGCCAGAGATCTCTTACATATCACAGTCAGGATGTAAACTACATTTTTCATATAATATAATCCAAATATATCTTTGAAGCTATAGTCTGAAGCAATGGTCTAATCTGTTACCTTTTTGCTAACCTAGTACAGTTTATTATATTTACACTGTTGCTATATGTGTTTGCAACGTACGGTTTAACATTCTAGCTGCAATCATAGAATTTAAAAGCTGCAAAAAAGCATTATATTTTTGTTCTATATAATACAGTCCACATACATCCATTAAGAATTGTGACTATAATAATGGGTGGTAGTTGGTACTTCATCTGACTAATATCTATACATTATTCTCACCTACAAACTATTATACACATTATGCATTTTGATGAGGCAGATTAAAAGGAACTTAAATGGATGTCTCATTAGAAATCAAGTGGTATTAAATTGGGGACATGGCTTTAACCCACTCTAAAAAGGATACTTGAAATATAATTTAGCTCCTCTGCTTTAGTGTTCTTTCAAGCAATGAATTTGAAGAAGTCACTTTATGACTAGCCATCAGTACCAAAGCTTTTCATTGGCATCAGTATTATTTTGATAGAGAGAGATTGTCATTGTTTGCAGATAAATCAGTTGTCTCACAAAGTCAGAAACCCCCATGTGTATCCAAAACGTACTGTGCAGTATGTGCTTTGTGAACCTTAATAAATTGCTAACATTAGCCATCATAAAAAGAATAATACTCTGCCTGGAGAACACATATAGTGGGTCTCTTGACTGTGCAATGTGTGTGGAAAAGGACCCAATTGCTTAAAATCTGCCTCAATATTCATCTCTTATCTTACATTTTAAAGTATTTGGAGCTTCCTTTTTAATACGTGATTATATGTGGAGTCCATTGAGCTCTGACCTACTAAGCTTGAGAATGGGTTCATGGACTCTGCACTCCCAATGTAAACGCTCATAGTCTCACATTTGTTCCTCTTGTCCACTGACAATGGTCTCAAGAACATAGCGTTTTACTGAGAAAAGGCAGAAGTGGGTGCCTTTCCAAGAACAACAAAGCAAACCAGGACAACAACTTAAACAAAAGCACTCATATTCAGAAGTGCAGCAAGGCTTTTAATTTTGCAAATTTCTCCAAAGGGTTATAGCAATAAAGCAAAATTAAATCAGTACGTACAACAGGCAAGGCCACAGAGAATTGGAAAACTAAGAGGCGGTGTTTTGTACAGAGTCACTCTGCTACCAATTGAAATAGTGTATTTGAGGTTGTGAGGTATCAAGATTGTGAAATCTATTTCAGGGAGGCTCCTTGGGTTCCTGACTTGCTAAGGGCAAGTGATGTGGATCATCAGGCAGAGAGTTAAGTCTCTACACACGGATTCCCATCTTGTCATGCATTTTGAACACTAGAGAGCCCATGCCCAGACCCTCTCTCACTCCATGCCGTCCCTGGAACCTACCCCACGTCCTCCAGTCTGGCCTCATCAAACACCATCCTCTCTGTACCTCTGAACATAACATGGCCACAGAAAGAGTTTCTGATGCCTGTTTCAGGCCGATAAGACGATGCACACAACTTCAGGCCCAAGTAACAATGCACTTCTGAAGTGAACTGACCATTCCCAGTGGTGCTGGGACGCAACTTACATCTACAGCTTCTCTCTGCTTTTTCTTCAAAATACAATCTGACTCCGAGCGCTTGGTATAACTTCACTGAATGTTCCATTAGAATGAATTGTAGATGACTCTAAATCGGCTTTGAGTGTCACCAGATGCCATTCAGCCAATAGTACCTATAAACCCAAGTCCAAGAACTAAGCGCTATATTGTAACCTGGGTATTTCTATTATGAGATTACAAATCATCAACTATAAAAATTGTTATTTCAGAGGCTTCTGTAAATGTATCTTATTAAATCGAGCCTCAAAACCTAATGCATGGGAAACTTAACTATTAAAGTTTAGCATACTCCATTCTGAATGATGATTCTTTATGGGTAGTTCTGATATGAATATACTTAATTCACATCCAGTTCATTTAACATACACATAAATTGCATTAAAATGATTGAACAAATTTTATTGTTAAATGGGTAAATTGACCCCATCTCTGGACTCAATTTGAGGATCCTCCTGGTGGTGACTGAAGAACAGACACTGATATTAAAATCTGATGTTATATACAGATTAACATAAATCTTGTGAGAATATACTGAAATAGTGTGCAAAATTCCTTCCTGATGTAAACAATTGAAACCTAAATCTTAATGTCCCGTCACTTTTCTGTTTCCTTCCTTCCTTTGTTTCTTCTTTCCTTTGTTTCTTCCTTCCTTCTTTCTTCCTTTCATTAAAAAAAGGCATTGATATATTTATAACACAGAAAGTATCACAGCCAATCTCATCTAGTAAAATAGTTTTAGTTTTATAAAATAATGAATACTCTGTTTCTGTGTGTATTTGTTGAATGTAGCTATTTCAAGATTAAATGGAGTGACATTTTAGAAGGACTTGGTATGGCTTTTAGGAATACAAATTACTGGGTTTTACCTTCAGAGATTTGGAATCAGTAGATCTCAGGTGAAGCTAGGAATCTGTATTTCGAAAATCACTCTAGGTAACGCTAATATATAGCCAGATTTGGGAATCATGGAAGAGTATTCAAATAATCCCAATTCCTAGGAATAAATACAAGGTGACTGAGATAGAAATAATATTATTTCATTTGAAGTTATTTTGACAGCTAAATGCTCTGGGCTTCATAGCATTATTTCTTTCACAAATTTTAAATTTAGCTTTGGTTTCACATTTATGGTCTGCTTCCTAAGTATGAGTCTTCAAACTTGCCAGAGACAGAAATCAACACTGATAAGCAAGAGGGATGAATATTGCTCACTATAGGGCTATTAGGCATATGGTACCGCTTTCCTAATTACTGCCAGAGCTGTGAAGTATATCACAATGTTTGCTGATCCTCACTGCTGATGAACTTTTGAACAGAGAAGCAAATGTCGCAGTGACAGCCTTATTTCTGAATGCTTTGATGTTTATGTTATGAAAAATCACCAACTTAATACTTACTCTCACTCTGTACTTTTCACGTTGAACTGTACATTTATCTAAAAATGATTCCCTAGCAATACCTTATAACAAACTTTCAAGCAATAATGTAAGCCATGGCGGTGATGCCATATGAAACCTGCACTTCTGTGCACTTCATAGAACTTTTTGGGAAATAGAGACATGTTTCATATAAGCAATAATAAAGCTTGTGTGGACTTTTAAAAGCTATTCACCATTGTACTATAGCAAAATGAACAGCAAGTGATGGCTTGTGAAAATTATCTGAGCAAATGACAACATCCTTCATCTGTCTCAGAAGACATTTATTTACACACATACTATAAAGTAATATACTCCTATCAGGTTACTTTTGTTGTAATAATTTTTAAAATACCTATCATAATGTGGTTTCTGTTGCTCTCAAGAGATTGTGTGTGTGTACGTGTGATGCTCAGATTTTCAGATCTTTGTAACGTATAATAGTAAGGAGCAGTTTAGGATGAACATATGAGTAAAGTTGAACATAGGTTGGATGAGTTGATAGAGGATGTAGGCTTTGCAAAAATATAGATGGATCTTTAAGTGTTGATTTGATGAGGTTTTAGGAGATGAAAGATTAAAGATAAAAAGAGCTTATTACCACTTTTTTCTATGATGGCAAATATTTAGTAATCATAATAGTATTAAGGCTTCAGAATATGGTTGAATGTCATCTATAGTATAATTACTAAACATCTGAAAATGATTATGTAGTCATATTGAAAATAACCTGCTCTTCTCAGCTACTTTGATGATAGTACTAAAGTTTGTAGATTTCAAAATGAATAATTTACATTTTTAGTTTTACTTCTTAAAATATAATTTTAGTCAAAAGTGGCACAGTCAGTAATATTCAATCCTTTAATACTTAAATTACTCTTTCATCATTTAGAATAATGTATAAGGATTATAGCTAAAAGCAACAGGTAAATTTATATTACACTGAGAATCTTCTAAGCATCAGATTATTACTCAGCAGTCATGTAAGTTTAGGATGCATTCCTAAGCCTCTAAATAAGATTGTAGCTCCTATCACTGCCCAGCCAGGTAAACTCTCTTCTAATCATGAATCTGAACACTATTAAAATGGTGGGCGGGTTTGCTAGTATTTTCAGTTCCGATTACCCACAGCAAAACTTGTTAGCATTCGGCCCACAATTCAGAAAAGTCCCTTGTAAAAATCAAACAGGGTTGATTCACTGAGAAAGTTTTGACAGTTATGTTTTTGTGTATCATTGGGTGCTTAACCCTTAATATGCATGCTGTTGATTGTTATTAATAATAAAAAATAGTTCATTTGAATCTATTAAATGACAGTGAATGTGTCCTCTCAGTTAATTCTAGCTGCTGATCAATCAGATCATTCTTAGTGTTAGACCTCAGTGCTGTTACTTATTATTTGAAAGCAGAAGAGACAAGAAAAACTAAATGGCAAGCCTGAGTAATAGCTTGTTTCTGATTTTGATACATATTTTAAAATATAAGAATAAAGGACTCAGTTATTCGATCTTCCTCTGTGACCTTTTCACTATTTGGAGATAAAGAAAGGATTCTGTTAAACGTATATTTTACTCTTGTCTATTAAAGGTAATTAAGTATAAGTAGGACAGCAATGTATTAGCTGTGGTAAAATCAGAACTGTGCACAATGGTTTCTCACCCACCCCACTTTTTAAAGACGGTTGCTCCCGTTTTGCTCCCTGGCAGTTACTCATCAGGCATAGGACCCTGGGACAGATGGATGTGGTGGGATCGGCAGGAGCTTTAAATGAGAGTGAGCAAAGAGATTTAATTTTTTTCTTCACGAAGGTATAGATACTCTTAAAGGAGAGGCAATTTCCATAATAGATACATGTGGTTTAATGAAAGCGAAGTTATTTGACTGCTGGTTATCTTATTTTAAAATGAAAGGAGAAAAATCCTTTACAAGCCATTTTCAGTATTCTTAGGAGATAGTATCGTCTCAGCAGCTGTACGTATCAGTGAAAGTGGGATTAGAAACTCACAGAGCTATATATAGAAACTCTCTGAAGGTGGCAGATAGAACTAACCTTGGTTTACATTGATGAAGGTAAATGAAAGTATCAGAACATCTGGACTGAAGGAACAAAGAAGGCCAAATGCCAGCTTTGCCGTATGTCACAGAAAAGCAGCTAAAATTAGTACAGAAGAACAGACTATCAGTGTGCAAATGGTAGTAAAACAAAACATTTTTTCCTATTTTTTAAATTAGTTTCAGGTGTACAAAACAATGTAATAGACATTAATCATTTATATGCCTCACATAGTGATAACCAAAACATTGTTTTCCTTTTACACCATGCCTGACTGAGCTAACATCCAGTCAGAAAAATGTAATTTGATTTTATACATCATTTTAAAAATTCTGACATTATAAGAAACTATCTTTCCCTAGTTGGAAAATTTAATCACAAAGAATGAAAAATATTTATTCTGTGTCCTAAAATCTATAAAATCATTTCTGGGGCTATATTATATTCCATATTTTTCTTCACATTGTTCTCAAATGGGGGTTTGGCTGCTAGCGAAACAAGTGCTCAGCGTTAGAGTAATAGAAGCCTTTATGGCCCCACAGTCCTCTCCATCTCACTCAAGGATGCTCCAGAGAATTGGAACCAGGGAGAGAGTCACCCCACATCACTTCACCCTACATCTGTGGGAGAAGTGGAGATGCACTCTGTTTTCCAAAATTAAAAGTGATTAGGTAGTCTCTCAGTGTTATTCAGACATGTTTCACTTACATGTAATTGGTTAATTCAAGCAGAGTTTAATTAGAACAGAATTTTTAAAAGGAGGAAACCTGAACAATTTTTAAATCAGAATTATCAGTTAGAAAAATAATTTAGGACAAAGATTTGCTGTCTCAGAAGAGTCAAGTTACTTATATCAAAAAGTCAGAATGTTAGAGACTTTGGAAAGTTTTCTAAATGTATCAAGTTCTTCAACACCGAGACAGAAAAATAATTTTGTTGATGGACCCCTTAAAATTTTATCTCCTGGAGATAACACATAACTAAATTACATTTAAATTATTTTTTTCTCCATGGTTTTTGTTTGTGGCAGAAAATAAAGATGTAGAAGATATCATAAATATGACAAATTTACAAATTTTGGCATTGATCTATGGTTTGCAAATTTGGTAACATTCTTTTACTTAAAATAAACTTTTTAACAACATAAGGGTTAAGGATACCAGTCAAATAACACTATTCAGACTTGTGCACATTAGGATATAGAGCAAAACATCTCAAATGTCTCAGAATAAAATCTAAATCAAAGCTAATTTTGGTTCAAATCATTCGAACAACAAATATATTTTTACATTACCTCTAACAAGAAACCGTGCGTTTCCATACCCAATGAAACCTCAAATCCTAGTAGAACAATTCTTTTATTGCCTCCAAAGAAGCATTTCTCTATGGTCAATATCATTAACTTTCAAGGCTAGCAAGAGAGTATGGCTCTCTTCTGAGACCGGGGTGATATGTATCAATATACTTATATATAATCACTTAAAAGTCCCCTTTCCCTGTTTTTTTTGTTTGTTTTTTTGCTTTTTTAACTCAAAGCATCATAGTTAAAGTGAAGCACAATATTGGAACAACCAGATAGTTTTCAACAACATGAAACCCGTCTTCAATTTTTATTGGTATAAGTTACTGTGTTGAAATCAAAATCTAACCTTGGCTTGGATTCTCAGCTAAATAGCTTTTGTATTATTTGTCTAGAAGGTATTATCAAGAAGAAGAAATTCTTATGGTAGATCTCATTCTAGCCAAGAAGGTCTAGGTAAACTAGATGACTGTATAATTATCTGCAGTAATTCAGGGAGTTTAAAAAAAAAATCCTTTGACTTTTGTTCTTGTTGTGCAAAGCTAATATTAGTGAATGGCAGCCAAAATTGTTATTCCTATCTTTTTAATTGTATCACCAGGCACTTGCAAAATTCATCCTTTTCATTTATTATGTAACTCAAAAGACCTGAAATAAATAGGTACTCATTGCTTTTTCTTTAGATCCTTGAAAACATTATTTTCTTTTCTGTCTAAAAGAATTCTACTAAAATGCAAGTAAGTACCTGACTATGGGAGGTATTCCATTTTATGAGCATATATGAAATACTTAGATAGATTCAGCTGGACTGCAACAAAGAGAAAAAAAGGACACCAATAAGGAAGATAAAAAGAGAAAAGTCAAACTTTGCCTGCATTAAAATTATGTCTATAGCCCAACCCTGCTAACCTAGAAGAAAGCTAAAAATAGATGGTAAGGCTAACTGATTACAATTGACCTTTGAATAACACAGGGTCCACTTATACATGAATTTTCTTCAATAAATATACAGTTGGCCATTCTTACCCCTGTATTTCACATCCGCGGGTTCAACCACCTGCAGATGGAAAACAGCATTTTTAATCTGCTGTTGGGACTCTGTGGATGCAGAGCGTCAGCTGTATGAATTGTTCTACACTGTGTTATAACAGGGACTTGAGCATCTGTGGATTTTGGTACCCATGGGGTCCTGGAACCAGTGCCTCTCAGATGTTCAGAGACAGCTGAGGTTTTTGGGGGCAGTCAAAAGTTATGTGGGGATTTTCAACTACATGGGGATTGGTGTCCCTACCCCCCCACACACATTGTTCAAGGGCCAACTGTATAGATATTTAAATGCAGTATTTATATTTAACAGAATATCATAAAATTTAGCATGTCAGACTTTGGTAAAACAAACAAGAAACTTAAGAAATATGTTAATCAGAATGGAACTATTAAAAGGGACAAAAAGAACTTATTGCATTACATATGCCCACCAGTACAGAATTTGTTTTCAGTTGGGAAAGTTTGGCGCCATGTCTCCAATCAATATTTGCTGTCTGAGCTAATTAAACACTAGTATAGTCTTTATGCCAAGGATGCAAGAGTCCAAATATCAAGTGTGGCTATAACTTGAATATCAATAGATTTTGATATTATTTCTGAATAAGACTCTTGTTGAATGTAAAATAAGTGGGATATATGTAGAGCTATTACATGCAGTAAACTAATTAGGCCCTTAAACTATGTCAGAATCGTCCATTTCTCTCTTTCTTTTTGATTCTTTCTTTCTTTCCCTTCTCTTCTTCTTCCTTCTCCTTCTCCTCTTTCTCCTTCTCTTTCTCCTTCTTCTTGTTCTTTTTCCTCTTCTTCCTCTTCCTCTCTCTCTCATGAAGGAAGTGAAAATAGTATTTCATTATTTTGCCTGGGGCCTCCCTATTTCACTGTCACATGATTTAAGTTTGTGAATTCATGAGGTAAGGAAACAAAGGTGAAAAGGCGAATATATATAATCTTCATTTACCAATCTTAATCCAAAGCCATTTTTTTTTCAGGCAAAATTCAGTCATTTCTAGCAGAGTCTTTGATTCATAAGGAAAAAGGAAGTCAAATATTTATATAGATCATTTGGGGATAGAAATGACTGAGAAAATTGAGACCTTGTCATTTAGAGGCTTCATCAGTAAGAGGAAAATGAGTCTAAAAGACACATGTTGTTCTTTTTCACTGAATTTAAACATGTTCTCATAAAGTATCAGGGCCAATGTTTTTGGACAACCTCCTATTTTTTGCCCCTACATATATCTTAATTCAGAAAATTCCTCTCACTTTCAAATAGTAAAGTCTTACTTGAGTATCACACTGCTAAAGATTGAAATAGAAAAGGAGCTTCTTCTGTTTGTAGGGAAATTGTTTTCTAAGAACTACTTCCCAATAAGGTGAATACACCAAATGCTACTTGATTCTACTGGCTCTTTCTCTAGAGATAACCAATAAACTTGTCTTGCTTGCTGTATACTGCTCTGCAGCTCTGTTTGACATAGCACGGTGTTTGGGTTCTTTTCTGAGGATTTGAAAACATTTGCCATCAATTTTATAAGTCTACTGTATTAAAAAAGCAATATACAAATGTATTTTGTTTTTCTTAGTTCCATGCCTTTGACATGTTAGCGTATATTCAGATAGTTATTTATAATCACAGTTTTGACTTAATCACCAGAATTCACAAATTACCATATTTTTAAATACAAAAAAACACAGGTTGGAAAATTTTACGATATATCAAGGGATCAATTATTTACAAATCCCAATCCATAGCCATTTTTGTTTTCAGGGAACATTCGATCATTTCCAGCAGAGTCTTTGATTCATAAGGATAAAGAAGTGAAATATTTTAATTAAAAGAAAATGAGGAACACAGAAGAGCATGTCCTTCCACTTTAGGTGCCCTCGACACTATAATAATTTGAACAAGTCTTGAACAAGATTTAAATAATCTTTAACCTCCAAAACTGAAAATAAGTTTTACTTTATTCGTGTATTTTAAGTTAGTGTATTAATATTACATTCAAACTACTTAACAAGTTGTCTCCATGACATAAGTTTGTTTGTGTTCATTAACAGAAAATCATATAGAAATAATATAGCTTTTTTCCTTCTAGAAAGATATGCTTCACTAAGTCAAATACCTTTGAATTTTTGTTCTTATTTTCATTTGGATTTCTTTGTTATAGATCTCAGGGTTCTTCTATTCTAACAAATCGGACAGTCAGACAAATAAAGAAAAATCTAGAAAACTTTAAAGCTTCAAAAAGAAAGAATTTCTGTGTTAATCAACTTTTACGTATTTCACACTGATTAATTTATTTTGAAATTTTGAAAAAGAAAAAAATAGTCAGCTGCCATATAAATTGACATCTATGAAACTACCAGTAATTTTCTTCCTGTGATTTTTCAGTATTGAGAAAGCCTTTGTCTTGAAATGATAAACAGTTTTAATACTTATTCATATATGACCTTCAATATCTTTAGCATTTTTATTTCATTTTAATAATGAAAGAAAAAATAGAAGAAATATGGTTGAGGAAAACAAAAGATTAAGATGAAATTTGAACAACTCTGATCCACAGTCCCAATTTCTTCCCTCTATTTTGTTGCCTCCTGCTGAATTGATATGTAAGGCCCAGATTGGCAAAATGTACAAGCTACTAATCATTGTCTCCTTTAAGAATCTAGAGATAAGCAAAAATTACTCTGACTGTGTGGAAATTGATTCACATCATCATGGCAGGTTATGCCTACTAGGGAAGTCAGGTTAGGTTCAAATAGGAAAATGGTCCATGGAGAAAAAGAACAGCTTTTTTTGTATTTTGAAAAAACAACTTCCTGAGAGTTTTGCCTTGTAAAAACTATGAAGTTTTATAACAGCTGCCTGTAACTACATTATAACATTGATAGTCAAGTGACAAAACTGTCTCATTATGCTTTTAAAATATACCAATTAAGTGCATTCTAGAAATAATGCATATCATTCTTCACTTTAAAATCAACCTACCTGAATTCTGACTCGTCAACTGTGAGTAGCCAATTTACAAAACCAAAGGGTCTCATATCCCAAACAGTTCTTTAGATACAAAAAATACAAACTTGCCTGCTCATTTCAGTGTATAAGATAAACAGCCAATGCATTTCCGTCAAACACTCCAGCACTATATAATAATAAATACGCATAGATTTCCCAACTCACTTAATAAAAAAAACATAGTTCTAATGTGTAGACCTTCATTCACTTCCTCTGCATGGGTAAGTTTTACTTAACCAGATACATGAATTATTTTAACATTTTGTCCAATTCATTTGCTGTAATTTCATGGGTCTAAATTTTTGGTTTGGCTTGCAGTGTAAATAATATTGTATATCTGCTATTTTGCTATCAGATTATACTTTGTGAATCACTTCTTTTAAAAATCTAGTTATCACAAACTTAAATTACAATGTCATCAAATAATACCAGATAAATATACTAATATATCTGTAGGGCATGGTTAAATTGCACATATTTTGAAATATCAAGCTAATTTTTGTTTTTTAAAAAGATGAATGCATCTCTTACACCTGTAACATTAATTTTTAAAAAGTTCCATTTGGTGTTTCATATTATATTTTAAAAAATTTTCCTTTATCCAGTAGTACAGGTTTATAGAAACTTTTTCTGATTGAAATAATAAAATATGCCTCATTTCACTAGAATTTTAAGAATAATAGTACATGTAAAAGTATGCAAGCGCCTGTAGGATTATAAATGTCCACTGTATCTTCTTTGCTCTTCATGTTACTCCACTTTTTACTTATTTGATTATGTTTATTTGTAATTATGCTAAATCATGCACAGTGTAAATAGCATGTTTCATTATGTGAAGTGTCTTGGTATTTACAGACTGCAGAACAAGGTAAATTTATATATGAAAAATGAGAGGTAAAAACCTGGGATTCTTATAAAACAAATTAGAAATGACTGTTGTATGTTATATTTACATAATTCATTACAAAACTGTTTAATTCATGCATTTATTTACGGTATGAATCCAAATGTCACATAAAATATTTAAATCAATAAATGTTACCAAAAATGGATGAGTCTATAGATTCTTTTTAGCATATATTTTCATACCACGAACAACAATAACTATGAGTGTGAATGAACATAAATGAAAGAATAGGGATCGAATGAATGAACAGAGTATTCTCAGTGCATTATCATTATGGGTGAAGATGATGCTTTTGAAACAATATTAGGCAGGGACAATTTCGAATTATTTTTATAATATGAAATATCTCAATTCTCTTACAAAACTCAGCAATACAGGTCACAATTTCTGTAGTTTTATGCACTTCAAGTATACATCACACAGGAAAGGCAGGAGTCACATGTCTTGTTGCCAGACAGTTGCCTCCCTGAAAGGATTGACAGAGAAAAGGCATCATTTTACTGTCATTATTAAATGCCAATTGAATGCCCACTGGGTGCCTGTCAGTGCCCCAACTGTTAGATTAGATGCAGCACACACTGATAAGGAGAAGACCGTTTTAATCCAATGTTCCTATATTCCAGCAGTTCCTATATTCCAATGTTCCTATATTCCTATATTTACATATACAAAATCAATCCATCTCTGTTATTTTCTTGTCCTCTACTCCATAACCACTTGGTCTCAACCATCCAGTTATTTCTAGCTATTTCTAGCAGCTCCCAAGGGAATCTCCATCCCATGTTCACAAACAAAGCTGCTCTCCTCTTCTGCCCTTGTCTTATTGGTATCTGCTGCTCTGAAGTCATGCCACTGAATTACTTTCTAATCACGAGAGAAGTGACACTGAATAGGCTAATGTAAAGGAAGTGCACACACACATACTCACACACTCCACACAGGCAGGATAATTGCGATTAAAACTCCCATTCGGAAAATAGAAGAAAGAAAATACATTGCAGTTCCCTGGTTCAAAGTATGATGGGCAGGTACTACGGAGCCTTTTCTCATTGTCTACTAATCACAAAGGGACTCCATTGCCAAGTG
The DNA here is from genome assembly GCF_964194185.1 of Rhinolophus hipposideros. Classification (NCBI taxonomy): domain Eukaryota; kingdom Metazoa; phylum Chordata; class Mammalia; order Chiroptera; family Rhinolophidae; genus Rhinolophus; species Rhinolophus hipposideros. The sequence continues at coordinate 74,608,263 of NC_138056.1, read as the reverse complement.
TCATCACCACTATGATCAAATAAGAGGGTAGAAGGTGACATAAATTCCTTGGGAGAAAAAGCCCATCCTATGTATGCGCCAGGCAGGTAAGAAGGGGCTCACAATCTAGTTGAATGAAAAGCTGGTAGATGCAAAGTGCCAAAATAAGAGTTTCTGCATTAATTTAATTAGAATGGCAATGGCCAGAACAGAAGAAGTAAGAAACCCTAATCATCCCAGTACTGAATTGATTAGGCACAGTTTTGGGTTTTCAATTTGGGACTTCAAGCCTAGGAGATTTTCCATTATGAAACGGCAATGCACATAAGATTTCAACTTTCAAAGCCCGGAAGTTTTATATGAAAGCACTTTACAAAATTTGATCTGAATTTTTGCCTTTTAGTTGAAGGTCATGCTTATAAAACCATATATGCGAAGAAGTAGGTACAAGTTGTTAGTTTAAATGCATGATGTTTGGAATTATACAGACCAGATAGTAATCCAAGTATGTGACTTCTTAGCTAGGAAACGATCAGAAAATACTCCTGTCTCATTTGATAATTGTGCTTCTGTCAGCCTAGATTTCCATTGGGGGAAAACTCTCCTCAGTCCTTTTGCTAACCTCCAACATGGGGAGCTGGCCTGAGTCTCTCTTTTAAGATAAAAGGAAGCTCTTTTAGACTTATCAATTTCCTTATTTTAGCATGTAATTTATCTGATGCTCTCACTTCAAGAAGGCAATGGTTTACTTTTTCAAATGTCATTTGATGATGGATCTATGACTAATAAGCTTTTGTCACTTGATACAGAATGCTTGAGGGACCAACTTAAAGATCATGTGTCCTGTTTGTATATGACAAACGAATGGCAAGGAATCTGTTGATTTTAAGTGAATTCTATGCAAACCTCTTTTGACAGCATTAGTGACTCAGGTGGCCTCAGTTTCAGGATTTATGATGAAGTCTGTTGTGGTAAACAAAGAGGTAAATATGCAGACTAGACAAATTACATCTCCTTCCATAGGCTAAGTTGACAATATTGGCTGTCTTTAAATTACAGTCTCCAAGATTTATTTATGGGTCCCTTCTATATGACCAAATAAGGGTCAGTTAGTAGGAAGTAACGAGGAGTACATTCATCAGAACATCGCTACAGATCAGCTCAGTGCTTCTACCTGCCTTCCTACTCTATCATATAGCTATTTGAATCTACCTCCTACTCAAAATTTAAATATATCCTATTATTCTACACATCATCTCAGTATGTTCTTGGCTTTAATATATCAATGCATTTCTGCTGGGTAAATGTTAATGTCTAGTTCCTCAATTATAGTAAAGAAGCCACAAAACGTCCCAGTTAAGCTTAAGAAAAATGAATGAGCCTGTTTGTCTATGTGCATCAGCTGATTTATTTATATGAAGAAATGTAGTTATATGCTAAAGAGAAGGAAGAGATGTAGGTGGGCTTTAAGGAGAAAAAATGATGAAATTAAAAAATGAGAAAACAATATGGTTTTTATGAAATTAAAAAATGAGAAAACAAATAATTTTGTTTTTAATATGGTATCAGCTTCCCAGCCTGGCCCCAGAAAATAAGTGTGAGCTCTTACAGGAAGGAATTGAAAAAGCCAAAGCTGGAGGAGCTGTTCTGCCAGGACCTAGGTGACCTGGACCACAGGGGGTGCTGCCTCACAGCCCAGGTGATGAATTTGACATTTTTGCCTATAAAGGCCTATCCTAAACTTTAGAGACACGATTTAAATTTAAAATGTCACTGAGTTGAGGTCACATCAGATAAATCTGTGGCATAATTTGACATAACACATACCGTGTTTGCTGTCATCAAATCCTGAAGTTAGCTGCTTTGGAAACTTCTCACCAAAACCTCACCAAAAGCATCTTAGTTCTTGGGCCTGGTGCAGCATTTGTCTCTAATAACTTTTCTTTGTTCATAAAAAAGGAAAATTTTTCATGAAGCCAGTCAATGCGATTTGAAAAACTTTTTAATTTGGAGATTAACAGAAAACCTAATTTAGCTGTACTGAGGCATATTGTTGACAGTACGTTTTTGTTGTTGTTTGTTTATTTTTTACTTTTCAGGAATACTTGCACCTGGCCTGACCTACCCAGAGAATGTTTATCGGTTCCTCAGTGACCACTCTTATCTCTTCCTTTATGAAATGTTCTCTATGTGCTCCCCAACACCCTTTACTGCCATTGTGCTATAATACTGGAATAAGGAAATATTAGCCTCTAGGCAACATTTCACCAGACTTAGGAATCTAAAAGAGAACAGAACCATTATTCATTAATAACCAATAAGTTTTTTTCTCTTTATTAAATTTATTGGGGTTATATTGGTTAATAAAATTTTATAGGTTTCAAATATACATTCCTGTAATACAACATCTGTATATTGCATTGTGTGCTCACCACCCAGAGTCAGCTCTCCTTCCATCACCATATATTCGACCCCCTTTAACCTCTCCTGTTATCCCCTTGCTCCTTTACCCTCTGGTAACCACTGAACTATTGTCTGTGTCTATGATTTTTTTGTTGTTTCTTTGTTTGGTTGTCTTGTTCGTTTGTTACTTTCAGTTATATATCCCACATATGAAGACATATGGTTCTCGACTTTTTCTGTCTGACATTTCACTTAACATGAAAATCTCAAGATCCATCCATGTTGTTGCAAAGAGCAGTATTTCATCTTATGGCAGAGTAGTATTCCATTGTGTATGTATTTCACATCTTTATACAATCATCTATGGAAGGTCACTTCAGTAGTTTCTGTGTCTTGGCCACCATGAACAATGCTGCAATGAACATGGGGGCACATATATCTTTAAGGATAAATGTTTTCAGATTTTTGGGGGTAGATACTCAGAAAAGGGTCATATGGTAATTCTATTGTTATTTTTCTGAATAACCTCCATACTATTTTCCATAATGGCTGTACCAATTTACCTTCCTATCAGCAGTGTATGAGGGTTCCTTTTCCTCCACAATCTTTCCAACACTTGATATTACTTGTCTTGTTAATAATAGCCATTCTAACAGGTGTGAGGTGGTAAATCATTGTGGCTTTCATTTGTATTTCCCTAATAGCTAGTGAAATTGAGCATTTTTTTCATATATCTTTTGGCCATTTGTATGTCTTCCTGGGAGAAGTGTGTATTCACGTCCTCTGCCCATTTTTTAATTGGATTGTTTGTTTTTTGTTGTATGAGTTCTTTATATATTTTGGATCTTAGCTAGTCATCAAAGGTGTTGCTTGCAAATATCTTCTGCCATTAGATTGGTTGCCTCTTTGATTTTTTTTTAATGATTTCTTTCTGTGCAGAATTTTTTAGTTTGGTATAGTCCCATTCATTTATTTTTTTGTTTTACTCTCGATGCCTCTGAAGTCAAATTCATGAAATCTTCTCTGAACTCAAGGTTCATAGATTTAGTACCTTTGCTTTCTTCTATGCAACTTATTGTTTCAGGTCTTATGTTTAGGTCTTTGATCCATTTTGAGTTAGTTTTGGTATATAGTGACGGATAGTAATCTACTTTCATTCTTTTTTTTAATTAAAGTTTATTGGGGTGACAATTGTTAGTAAAGTTTCATATTTCAGGTATACAATTCTGTATTACATCACCTATAAATCACATTGTGTGTTCACCACCCAGAGTCAGTTCTCCTCCCATCACCATATATTTGATCCTCTTTACCCTCATCTACCACCCCCCTCCGCCCTTACCCTCTGGTAAACACTAAACTATTGTTTGTGTCTATGAGTTTTTGTTTCTCATTTATTTGTCTTGTTCTTTTGTTGTTTTCGGTTTATATACCACATATCAGTGAAATCATAGGGTTTCTGCTTTTTCTGTCTGACTTATTTCACTTAGCATTATAATCTCAATATCCCTGCATGTTGTTACAAATGGTCCTATTTCATCTTTTCTTACCGCTGAATAGTATTCCATTGTGTATATATACCGCAACTTCTTTATCCATTCATCTATTGAAGGACATTTTGGTATTTCCATGTCTTGGCACCCATAAATAAAGCTGCAATGAACATTGGAGCACACTTGTCTTTATGTATAAATGTTTTGATTTTTTGGGTAGATACCCAGGAGAGGGATTGCTGGGTCATATGGTAAATCTATTCATAATTTTTTGAGGAACCTCCACACTGCCTTCCATGAGGGCTGCACCAGTCTGCATTCCCACCAACAGTGTATGAGGGTTCCTTTTGCTCCACAGCCTCTCCAACACTTGTTACTATTTGTCTTGTTGATGATAGCCATTCTGATTGGGGTGAGGTGATATGTCATTGTGGTTTTTATTTGCGTTTCTCTGATGATTAGTGATGTTGAGCATTTTTTCATATGTCTGTTTGCCATTTGTATGTCCTCTTTGGAGAGATGTCTCTTCAGGTCCTCTGCCCATTTTTCAATTCAGTTGTTTTTTTTGTTGTTGAGTTGTATGAGTTCCTTGTATAATTGGATATTAGACCCTTATCAGTGGCACTGTTTGCAAAAATTTCCCATTCAGTTGGTTCCTTCTTTATTTTGTTGATGGTTTCTTTTGCTGTGGTGAAGCTTTTAAGTTTGATATAGTCCCATTCATTTATTTCAGCTTTTACTTCCCTTGCCTTTAGAGTCAAATTCATAAACTGCTCTTTGAACCCAAGGTCCATAAGTTTAGTACCTATGTTTTCTTCTATGCAGTTTATTGTGTCAGGTCTTATGCTTAAGTCTTTGATCCATTTTGAATTAATTTTGGTACATGGTGACAGATAGCAGTCCAGTTTCATTCTTTTGCACGTAGCTATCCAATTCTGCCAGCACCATTTATTGAAGAGGCTGTCTTTCCTCCATTGTATGTTTTTAGCTTCTTTGTCAAAAATTATCTGTCCATATTTATGTGGTTTTATTTCTGGATTCTCAATTCTATTCCATTGGTTTGTGTGTCTGTTTTTCTGCTAATACCATATTGCTTTGATTATTGTTGCCCTGTAGTACAAGCTGAAGTCAGGGAGTGTAATATCTCCAGCATTGTTCTTTTTTTGCTTTGGCTATTCGGGGTCTTTTGTGGTTTCATACAAATCTCATGACTTTTTGTTCTATTTCTTTAAAAAATGCCATTGGGAATTTGATGGAGATTGCATTAAATCTGTATATTGCCTTGGGTAATATGGCCATTTTAACTATGTTGGTTATTCCAATCCATGAGCACGGAATGTCTTTCCATTTCTTTGTGTCTTCTTCAATTTCTTTTAAAAATGTCTTATACTTTTCAGCATAAAGGTCTTTCACATCCTTGGTTAAGTTTATTCCTAGGTATTTTATTCTTTTTGCAGCAATTGTAAAAGGAATTGTTTTTTCTTTTTCTGAGATGTAATTGTTAGTATATAGGAATTTAATGGACTTGTACATTGATTCTGTAGCCGGCAACATTACTGTATTTGTTGATTGTTTCTAATAGTTTTTTGGTGGAGTGTGGGGACAAAACCCCAAAAAACAGTTTCCAGGCTCTCGGCCTCACATAGAAAGGTGCTGGCTCGGGTAGTAAATGGCCATCAACTGTGATCAGATGGCCAGCAGCTGTGGCTAGTTGGCCGTCAGCTGTAACCCGTAGGCCATTGGCCACTAATATAACAGCTGTGGCTACGCTAGCAGGAATGGAATGGGGGCTAGCAAGAAGATGGTGGCTGGCAAGCGCGGACTGCTGTTAGGCAGATTATGTAGATCCTGCTTCCTGTGTCTCCAGCCTAGCCGCCAGTGAGAATATATTGGTTTGACTCCCCTATCTATGGCTCCGTGGGTGTTCCTGTTTGGCCTTACCGTGTCCTGCATTCTTGGGCGGGGAGTGGGAGCTGAGACCCTGCACGACAAATGGCGCAGCGTGCAGGGTCCCCTGCGTGACTTGGAGTCTTTAGGGTTTTCAATATATAGCATCATGTCATCTGCAAAGAGTGACAATTTAAATTCTTCATTCCAATTTGGATACCTTTTATTTCTTTGTCTTGCATGATTACTCTGGTGAGGACATCCACGCTATGTTGAAAAGCAGAGGTGATAGGGGACAGCCCTATCGTGTTCCTGAACGTAGAGCAAAGGGCTTCAGTTTTTCACCATTAATTGTGATATTAACTGAGGGTTTGTCATATATGGCCTTTATCATGTTAAAGTATTTTCATTCTATACTTATTTTATTAAGTGTTTTAATTATAAATGGATGTTGTATCTTGTCAAATGCTTTTTTTTTGCATCAATTGATATAATCATATGATTTTTGTCCTTTATTTTATGTAGTGTATCGTATTGATGGATTTGTATATGTTGAACCATCCTTGTGCCCCTGGGATGAACTCCACTTGATTGTGATGAATAATGTTTTTAATATATTGTTGTATTCGATTTGCTAGAATTTTGTTTAGGAATTTTGTATCTGTATTTATCAGAGATATTGGTTTGTAGTTTTCTTTTTTTGTGTTATTTTTACCAGGTTTTGGTATCAGGGTAATGTTGTCCTCATAAAATGAGTTAGGGAGTATTGTCTTTTTTTCAATTTTTTGGAAGAGTTTGAAGAGGTATTAGATCCTCTTTGATGGTTTGGTAGACTTCACTAGTGAAGCCATCTGGTCCTGGATTTTTGCTTTTGGGAAGGTTTTGGATGATTGATTCGATTTTCTTAGTGGTTATCGCTCTATTTAGAGTTTCCAGTTCTTCATGAGTCAGCCTAGGAAGGCTATATGTTTCTAAGAACTTGTCCATTTCTTCTAAGTTATTGAATTTGGTGTGATACAGTCCTTCATAATATTCTTGAATGACCCTTTGTATTTCTGTGGCATCCATAATAACTTTCCTTCTTTCATTTCTGATTTTCTATATTAGTGTCTTCTCTCTTTTTATCTTAGTGAGTCTAGCCAAGGGTTTATTAATTTTATTAATCTTTTGAAAGAACCAGCTCTTTCTCACATTTATTTTTTTCTATTGTCTTTTTGTTCTCTATTTCATTTAGTTCTGCTCTGATTTTTATTGTTTTCTTTCTTCTGCTGAACTTGGGTTTCAATTGTTCTTTTTCTAGTTTTTTAAGGTCTAAAATTAATTTATTTATTTGGAATTTTTCTTGTTTCTTGAGACAGGCCTGTAATGATATAAATTTCCCTCTTAAAGCTGCTTTCACTGCATCCCAAAAACTTTGGTGGGATGTATTTTCATTCTCATTTGTTTCCTTGTATCTTTTGATCTCTTATTTCTTCTTTGATCCGGTTATTCTTTAAAAAGTGTTGTTTAATCTCCATATATTTATGTTTTTTCCTGCTTTCTTTTTGCAGTTGATATGCAATTTCAAAGCCTTGTGATCAGACACTGTGCTCGGTATAATTTCAATCTTCTTAAATTTGCTGAGGCTAGTTTTATGTCCCAACATACGGCCTATCATTGAGAATTTTCCACGTACACTAGAAAAACATGTATAGTCTGATGTTTTAGGATGAAGTGCTTTATAAGTGTCAATATTGTCCATTTCCTCTAATGTGTCATTTAGGGCTGCTATTTCTTTATTTTCTGTTTGGATGATCTATCCATAGCTGTCAATGATGTATTTAGGCCCCCTAGTATAATTGTGTTTTGGTCAATTTCTCCCTTTAGTTCTGTTAGTAGTTGCTTGGTATATTTCGGTGCTCCCTCATTTGGGGGCATAAATATTGATGAGTGTTATGTCTTCTTGTTGTACAGTCCCCTTTATCATTATGAAATGTCCATCTTTGTCTCTTGTTACCTTTTATATCCTGAAGTCTGTTTCATCTGATATCAGTATGGTTACACCTGATTTTCTCTGGATACCATTTTTTTGGAGTGTCAATTTCCACCCTTTCACTTAGCTGAGATGTGTCTCTTGGAGACAGCATATGGTTGGGTTTAGTTTTTTGATCCAATCTGCTCCTCTGTGCCTTTTTATTGGTGAGTTCAGTCCATTTACATTTAGGATGATTATTGATATGTGAGGATTTCCTATCATTATATCTTTAGTTTTCTGGTAAGGCTGTGTTTCTATTGTTTCTTTGCCTTTTTGTTGTTGTCTATTTTTTCTGTGTGGTGGTATTCTATGATTTTTCCCTCTGTTTCTTCTTTTATTACGTTATATATTGCAGTTCTGAAATTTTTTTTGAGTGATTACCATTAAATTTATGTAAAAGAAAGTTTGATGTTTAGAGTACTCCATTTTCTTCAGCACACTTACTCTCTCCTTTCCCATATTCTGGTTCAGGCCTTCACTATTCCTCTTTTATGTTTTGGTTCCCACAAATTATCCCTATTGATGCTGGTCGAATTGCCTCCTTCAGTATTTCTTGTAGTGCACGTAGTGTGTTAGAAAATTCCCTCAGCTTCTGTATGTCTGGAAAGGTCTTTATTCCTCCTTCATATCTAAAGGATATCTGCTGGATATATAATTCTTGGCTCATAATTTCTCTTTCAATAGTTTGAATATTTGGTTCCACTCCTTCCTGGCTTGTACAGTTTCTGCTGAAAAATCTGATGACATTCTAATGGACTTTCCGTTGTAGGTTACCGTCTTCATTTCCCTTGCTGCCTTGGTATTCTTTCTTTGTTGTTTTTTGACAGCTTCAATACAATGTGCCTTGGAGAACGCCTGTTGAGGTTGAGGTAATTAGGTATTCTATTTGCTTCTTGGATTCGAGGATCCAGTTCTTTCCACAAGTTTGGGAAGTTCTCATTGACAATTTGTTTGAATATATTCTCTGTTCCCTTCTCTCTTTCTTCTCCTTCTGGAATGCCCATTATTTTTATATTGCTCTTTCTGATGAAGTCAGAAAGTTCTTGTAGAGTTCTTTCATTTCTTTGTCTCGAGTCTCTTTCTTCTTCCATCTATGTCATTTACAGATTTCTGTCTTTGATGTCACTGATTCTTTTCTCTATCTGGTCAAATGTGCTGCCTAAGCTAGCTATTTCATTCTTCATTTCTTTTACTGCATTCTTAATCTCCAGAAATTCTATTTGGTTCTTTTTTTAAATTTCGATCTCTTTGGTAAAATGTTCATTTTGTTCTTTGATTGTGTTTCTGAGTTCATTAAACTGCCTGTCTCTGTTTTCTTGCATCTTGTTGAGTTTTTTCAGAACTGCAATCTTGAATTCTCTGTCATTTAAGTCACATATTTCATGTCTTTAAGTTTATTTTCTGGAGTCTTTTCATTTTCTTTCTGACCTGTCTTGTTGCCTTGGTAATTCATGGCAATTAATGATTTATTATTTGTCTTCCTAGACAACTATAGGAGTGGCTTCTGCAACAGGTTGATAGCAAGAGGTCTTTCTTTTGTTTTCCAATAGATGTTGGTAGAATGTTTTATTTTCTCTCTGACTACAGCCTTTTATTCTCTCTCACACTGTATTGTTATATTTTCTCTGCACTATTCCAGTTTCTCACACAATGGGGTGATTCCCTGGGAGACGGGCTTCTCCTATGTGAACAGTTTTCCTGGGTCATATGGCGCCACCTCCATGTGGGGATACGCAGAGCTTCTGAAATTCCAAAGTTCTTCCTTCACCAGATTCAGAGCCTGTGTGTTTCAGCAGTTTTGTTTACTCCTGCAGGGATATGCCCAGATAGGTGGGGACAGGGGTGGGGTGAGTTGTGAGAAGTGGCCCAGAGCAATGGCAGCAACCACCACCATAGCCAGTCCTGCTTCCACTGCTCCCTCCCCTTTGCTGGAATTAGTTGGGCTGGGAGTCCGTGCCTGTGGACCACATTTCTCAGAACTGTAAATATTCTGTTCTTTTGATCTGACACTGCTACTATTCCGCTTCTAGCACTGGGCAGGTGGGGCAGGGTGAGCTCTGGGAGGGTGAGGAGGGGGCGGCAAGGCTTAGTGACTAAGGCTTCCATTCTCTGCAGCAGTGAGGTCTTATACTACCGTTTTCAGTCTTCTTCCCTTAGTCTTTGTTCCAAGGTCTCTGGGGTGAGTGTTGGGTCCAGCCGTGTTAGACACTGTCCCCTCAGCCCTGTGGGCCAAAAGCGGAGCCTTAGCAGTCGACTCTCCCGCAACTGCAGTAGTTGCGGGATGCAGCGAGCTCGGAGCACCAAGCTAGGTCTGTGTCCTGCGCCCGTGCAGTCCCGTCTCCGCACTTCTCCCTTCCCTCCTCCCCTGCTCGCTCAATTTGCCCACCTTTAGGTGATTTCAGTAGTGTGCCTCTTAGTCTTGCCTTTCTGCTGCGCAGGGAGTCCTTTGTGGAATTATAGTTGTTCAATTTGTTGTAAATTCCAGGGGAGAGTTTAAGAAGCTCACCTCATACAGTCATTTTATGACATCACTCCTAGTTTCAATTTTTTGCACATCGATTTCCAATTTTTCCAGCACCATTTATTGAGGAGGCTTTCTTTTCTCCATTGTATGTTTTGGGCTGCTTTGTCGAAAATTATCTGCCCATACATATGTGGGTTTGTTTCTGGGTTCTCATTTCTATTCTATTAGTCTGTGTGTGTTTTTCTGCCAATACCAAGCTGTTTTGATTATAGTTGCTTTGTAGTGTAAATTGAAGTCCCACTTTATCCGTTTTTCTTAGGATTACTTTGGCTATTCAGGGTCTTTTGTGATTCCATACAAATCTGATGGTTTTTTTGTCCTGTTTCCTTTAAAATATCATTGGGATTTGATGGGGATTACATTAAATCTGTGTATTGCTTTGTGTAATATGGCCATTTTAACTATGTTGATTCTTCCATCCATGAACATGGAATCTTTCCATTTCTTTGTGTCTTCTTCAATTTCTTTTAATAATGTCTGATAGTTTTCAGTGTTTAAGTCCTTCAGAACCTTTGTTAAATTTCTTCCTAGGTACTTTATTCTTTGTTTTGCCATTGCAAAAGAAATTGGGTTTTGTTGTTGTTGTTGTTGTTGTTTTTTCTTTTTCTGAAATTTTGTTGTTAGTATATTGGAATGCAATGGATTTTTGTACATTGATTTTATATCCTGCAACTTTATTAGTTTATTGTTTCTAATAGTTTTTTGGTGGAGTATTTAGAGTTTTTCTATATTAAAGAATCATGTCATCTGCAACAAGTGACAATTTAACTTCTTCATTCCCAATTTGGGTGCCTTTCTCTTGCCTGATTGCTCTGGCTAAGACTTCCAACACTGTGTTAAATAACAGTGGTGATGGAGCATCCTGTCTTGTTCTGATTTTAGAGGAAAAGCTTTCAAATTTTCACCATTAACTAGAATATTAGCTGAGAGTTTATCTTATATGGCCTTTATTATGTTGAAATACTTTCCTTCTATACGTCTATGATTAAGTGTTTTAATAATAAGTGAATGTATCTTGTCAAATACTTTTTCTGCATCTATTCATATAATCATGTGATTTTAATCCTTTATTTTGTGCATGTGGTGTATCACATTGGTCAATTTGCATATGTTGATCCATCCTTGTGCCCCTGGAATAACCAATTAAAGAGCAAGATGGGTATACTAGCAAGTAACAGAAAACTCAACTCATATTTGTTTGTTTGTTTGTTTGTTTATTTTTGGTAAAGAATCCATATTGGCTCATGTGATAAACACAGACTGTATTTATCTGTGAGTCTACTCTCCTTTGTGTATTGGCTTGATCTTCACACTGGCTTCCCTTGTGGGAACAAAATGGTTTTGGGGAGTACTTTTGTTCAGTTGTTGAAAAAGAGAAGGCATTCTCTATTCCTTTAGATAATGTGTGTAGATCTAAAGACTGAAACAAATCTAAAGTAATGACTTTGACCTGAGGAATACTGTGTTCTCACTGTGTTTTTAACCCGCCATGGTTTAAAGAGGGAGCGAATTATACTGTTAGCTCATGGCAATAGAACATCTGTGTAGCTTTTGATTGGCTATTATGGGGAAGGGATGAAGTAGATTCAAGGAGGCAACTATAATGGCACAAAATATTTCAGGATTATTTAATCTCTTTATGGGCCGCCTAGAATATGCAACCTATTTTATAGACATCTGGTGTCTTAGTGTAGCCAATTCAATGGGCATATGGTCCCAACTTATAATGGTTCAACTTACAGTTTTTCAACCTTACAATGGTGCAAGAGTGATGTGCATTCAATAGAAACCATACTTCGAATTTTGATCTTTTCTGGGCCAGCAATATGTAGTAAAACATTCTCTTGTGATGCTGGGCAGCACCAGGAAAATGATTTTGCCCAACTGTAGGCTAACATAAGTGTTCTGTGCATGCTTAAGGTAGACTAGGCAAGGCTAGAATGTTTGGTATGTTAAGTGTATTAAATGCATTTTCTACTTATGCTATTTTCAATTTATGATGGGTTTATTGACACATATCACCATTGTAAGTCCAAAAGCATCTGTATTAAAGATATTTCCATTTTCATTTTTAAAGTAGGAATCAACCACAATGGTGAAATATACTATATATACTATATATATATACTATATATACTATATATATATACTAAATATATATATACTAAATATATATATATATATATATATATATATATATATACTATATATTTCACCACAATGGTGAAATATACTATATATACTATATATATATATATATACTATATATATACTATATATATATGTATATATATATATATATATATATATATATATATATATATACTAAATATACTATATAGAGGCTTACATTTCAGGATGAAGAATATAGTTTCTGATGTCCTTTAAGTCACATCATGTAGGTAGCCTTCTGCTATGTGCATGCTCTCTGAGCAGCCAAATTGAAGGTGAGATTTAATACCACTTCAAAATCATACCTCTTTTCAATTATTAAGTGCATTGAGGTCAAGGACTTTGGGATAGAACCTACCCAAGAAGAGATGATAAAATCTTAAACAGATATTTCAAAGTTCTCTCCCTTCCTTCTGCTATTCATCTTTCACCTGGAAGGAGTCCTTGCATGCTCTCCCTGGAAGGAAATTCATATTCAGTGGGAATACTGAACTTGTGGGAACAGCTGTCCCTCTACAGCCAGAAGGCTGATTTTTCTTCTTCGAGATCACAGGTGAAGCACGTCATTATCAAGATGCCTCATTAAGATGATATAACTGAGCATATTAGTACTAATGTGAGAGAGTGAGAAGTGATTTAAATACCTAATACTAACACTTTTAAATGTAGAACAAGCTTTTCAGTCAGTTAAGGGGGAAAGAAATCTTTAAGGAAACTTTGCTGTTCTCCCTGGATACGTGCAATTAATCAGGGCTCATAGTTAAGAAAGAGTAAAATGGCCACTTAAGCCACCCCATACCGCAAGACAGGCTGACTCAAACCCACTGTTCATAATCACAATGCCCCCACATGCAGGAAAGCTCGCTGGCCCATTCTTGCACATCTTTATATTCAGGAAGCACTTCTTAAAACCGAGTCTATTTTTTTTCATCTAAGTAAATTCTCTTTTAAAGTTTTCTTCGTGAAGAAGGGCTACTGTTATTAGTAAATCCAGAATATATGCTAGGTGACATTTTATATCCTTATTTTACTTAGTCCTCATAGCAACCTTACCAGATAAGCATTATTATCTGTCCTTAAAAAAATAGAACATGAGCCACATTTCCAAAATCACTTGGTAAATTATAAAGCTAATCATAAAATTCAGTTCTCTTCTCTGTATTTCTCCAGTGGTTATAGAGGGACCATGTCTTTTCTTTTGGTACTTTTCTTCATCTTAAAATCAGCTCCAATTTTCTTCATCTTCCAGTACTGAGCCTACATTCTAATACTTAATAGATAATATGTTAATTTTTCATTGTCCTTTCCAGGTTTTTTATATTCATTCAATCATCAAATATTTACTGAACATAAACTTTGAGCCTGGAACTGTGCTAGATTCTGGGACTATCATGAATCAGCCAAATATACATGTTTCATCCTATGATAGAGTTGAATAAATTGTGGGGGAGATAAAGGTTAATCCGAATTGCACAATAATGTATAATTACAAATTACAGATAATGTGAAGTAGAAAACTTAAAAATTATTGTGATAGCATATCATAGAGATGAGGGAATACATCACTGAGAATAGTGAAGAATAAGATGAACTAGAAGCCAAAAGTTAAAGGAACATGTAAGCTGATGACGTAGAACTCCTACAATGGTGTGGGGAGGGAGAAAAGAGGTGGTTAAACCAAGAGAGTGGCATTATACAAGAGATTTTAACACCCACAGGGATAGGCCACAGGGAATTTGATCCCTCAGGACAAAACCAGAACTCACATGGGATTGCACTGTCCTAAAATGGTGGACTAGCAAAACAGAAAAGAAAAGAAAAAGAAAGAAAGAAAGATCCACCCTAGGCTAAAACGTTGCATGGAATAAGTTCTTCTGTCTCAGTATTGCTCAGGTGGGCCAAAAATACTAGCTTCCCCTAAAATCTGATAATCCCAGTCCACAGTTAGGATTTCTAAATTATACTACTATAAAAATTTTCCTACACTGCTACATGGGTGAGATTCCTTGTGTATGCCTATCGAAAAGAAAAAAATGCAAAACGTATATGGAGCAATAGTCCTTCGACCCAGAATAAATGAATGCTTACAGATAAAGCACTCCAAAATATTAGCTCACAGTGTCAAATTTTAAAACAGAAATGGGGAAACTGCCACCAGCAAAACTAACAAACATTAGGGGGGAAAACCTGGAGAGGGGAGGGGTTATTGATCTCAGTAAACAGAACCATCTCAATCAGGAGCAGAACTTAAAAACAACCTGAGGAAAAACATAGATTTCCTACAACAGAATAATAATTGTGTATCATGCTTCTTAGTAGCCATAACATAAGCCAGAAAGCAGCTGGCATATGTTAGAGTGCTGAGAGAAAAAGAATGCAAATTCAGAATTCAAGAATTAGGGCAGAATAAAGACATTTTTACATAAAGATGAACACATCAAAAGAACTACTTAAAATATATTTCTGGAGGAAATGAAAGGATCTCAGAAAGACTTACTGAGGTGTAAGAAGAATGAGAAGGAGAGATATCAATACATAAGTTAGTAAATCCAAACAAGCTTTGACTATATAAATAAATAATAAACATAATGCTAATTTAAGAGATTTAAAAATATCAAGGTAGAAGAGATATAAAAAGTAATGACTTGTAAGATGGGAATAAATGATCAAAGTTAAGTACTTTAGGGTCATATTGTTTGAGAGAAGTATATAAAAGTTGATTAAGATTAGATTTTCTACATCAGTTATGCTTGTTAAAATTGAAGAGCAAGCTCAACAGAAACAATATTATTGTAAAACTTCCAAACAGAAAGAGAAAAAAAGAGAGGAAGTGAACTAAAAACACCTTGATTGATACAAAGAAATAGGAAAAGAGAATGAAAAGCATGGTCAAGAAAAAATACAAAGCAGAATGTATACAAAACCAAAAATAAGAGTAATGATAATGCAAATCAATATCACCAGTTGAAATAATGAGAATTTTTACCTTAGATATTAAAGAAAAATGCTTTGTCAATTTCTGGAAATAGGGCAGTTTATGTACCTGAGACTTCCTGTGAAAAACTGAAAAAAGCATATATATATATATATTTATTTAATATTATATTATATTATATTATATATATTTATATATATAATATTATATTCCTTCCTGTTAAAAACTGAAAAAAGCGTATATATATATTTATTTATATTATATTATATTATATTATATTTATATTATAAAAAAGCATATATATATTTATTAAAAGCATATTAAACGTATTTCATATGTACATAAAATAAAATCTTATTCTTGATGTACAATGTTTTAGTAGTTTCTGATGTACAACGTAGTGATTAGGCATTTATATAACTTTGAAGTGATCATTCTGATAAACCTACTACTTATCTGACACCATCCATAGGTATTAAAATAGTATTGACTATATTCCTTATGCTATACTCTACATCCCCATGACTACTTTGAAACAACCAATTTGTACTTCTTAATCCCTTCCCCCTTTTCACCCACTCTTCAACCCCCCATCCCAGTTGTATGGATGACTTTGTTTCTGTTTTGTTTGTTTGTTTTGCTCTTTGGATTCCAAAGTGAAATCATATGGCATTTGTCTTTCTCTGTCTGACTTAGTCCACTTAGCACAATATTCTCTAGGTCCAACCATGTTGTTGCAGATGGCAAGATTTCATTCTTTTTATGGCTGAGTACAATTCCACTGTATGTACCCACCTCTTTTTTATCTATTCATCAATTGATAAACATTCATGTTGCTCTCATATCTTGGCTATTGTAAATACTGCTGCAGTGAACATATGGATGTGCATGTCCCTTAGAAGTAGTGTTTTGTGTTTCTTTGGATAAATACCCAGAAGTGGGAATACTGGATCATTTTTTTGTCTCTTATTGTACACTTTGTTTTAAAATCTATTTTGTCTGATATTACTATGCCAGCTTTTTTTTTTTCCATGAAATATCTTTTTCCACTCCTTTACTTGCAGTCTGTGTGTGTCTTTGGATCTGAAGTGAGTCTCTAGTAGGCAGCATATGTAAGAGTATTGTTTTCTTATCCCGTCAGGCACCCTATGTCTTTTCATTGGAGCATTTAATCCATTTACATTTAAAGTAATTGTTAATAGATATGTAGTTGTTGCCATTTTATTATTTATATTTATATTTTTATCTTTTTTTTTTTCTTGTTCTTAAAAAAGTCCCTTTAACATTTCTTATAATACTGGTCGGGTGTTGATGAACTCCTTTAGCTTTTTCTTGTCTGGGAAGCTCCTTATCTGTCCTTCAATTCTAAATGATAGCTTTGCTGGATACAGTAATCTTGGTTGTAGGTCCCGACTTTCCATCACTTTGAATATTTCCTGCCAGTCTCTTTTGGCCTGCAAAATGTCTGTTGAGAAATCAGCTGACAGTCTTATGGCAGTTCCCTATAGGTAACTAACTGCTTTTCTCTTGCTGTTTTTAAGATTCTTTCTTGTCTTCAACCTTTAGCATTTTAATTGTGATGTGTCTTTGTGTGAGCCTATTTGGGTTCATCTTGTTTGAGACTCTCTGTGCTTCCTGGGCTTGCATGTCTATTTCCTTCACCAGGTTTGGGAACTTTTCTGCCATTATTTCTTCAAATAAGTTTTCAATTTCTTGCTCTATCTCCTTCTGGTACCCCTAAAATATGAATGTTGGTATGCTTGATGTTGTCCTAGAGACCTCTTAAACTAGCCTAATTTTTTAAAGATTCTTTTTTCTTTTCACTGTTCTGATTGGATATTTCCTGAAACCTTATCTTCCAAATTGCTGATTCAATCCTCTATCTCATCACATATACTGTTGATTCCCTCTGAGGTATCCTTATTTCAGTTACTGTATTCTTCACTTCTGAGTGGTTTGCTTTTATGTTTTCTATCTCCATTTTTAAGTTTTCTATCTCCATTTTTATGTTTTCTATCTCTCTGTTATAGTTCTCACTGAGTTCATCTACTGTCCCCTAAGTTTATTGATCATCCATATAACCAATGCTTTGATCTATGCATCAGGTAGATTGCTTGTCTCCATTTTGTTTAGTTCTTTTTCTGGAGCTTTGTTCTGTTCTCTCATTTGGGACATGTTTCTTTGTCTCCTCATTTTATCTGCCTCCCTGTGTTTGTTTCTATGTACTTGGTAGGGCTGCTATGTCTCTGGTCTTGACAGAGTGGCCTTATGAAGTAGGTGTCCTGTGGGGCCCACTGGCATAGTCTCCCTGGTCACCTGAGCTGGGTGCTCCAGGTGCATCCCTTGTGTGGGTTGTGCATGCCCTCCTGTTGTAGTTGAGATTTGGTATCTGTTTGCATGTCAATGGGAGAGACTGATCTTCAAGCTGATTGATTGTGAGGACTGGCTGTGACTACAGTGGAGGAGTTATGCAGGGGCTGACAGAAAGCAGGGTTCACTTTATCAGGGCTCTGGTGTCTGCTCAGTCTGTACTTTGTGTGTATGGTTTCTGGAGGTGGTTGAGTGGTGCTATGGTGTCGTCTGATGCTGGTCACTTAGTGTGCTGGTTCTGGGGGCTCTGCCTCAGGCCATGGTAAGCTGCTTCATGTGTGCAGCCTGGGGCCACTTACTACGAGCAATAATGTGTTTTGCAGATATCTGCCACTTGTACTTGGCTTGTAGGTGTCTGAGAGAGGCTAAACTGTGAATTACGGCTGGCTACTACTAGTGCCAGGCTTGGGATTGCTTAGCAAGAGGTACAGGGCACACTGAGGCCAGATGCTTCTTGTTTGGGGTTTGTGAATCTTTGAGAGATTTTAGGAAATTCTGCAGCATGAGCCAGAAGAATATGTTTATATGGAAAAGCCCCTGGGAGCAGTTTGGGTGGCCCTGCAAGTTGGGTGCGGAGGGATCTCAGGGAATCACCAGGGCAAACAGTGTTAGCCAGGATAAAAAAGACTCAGATATGCTGTCTGCATGCTGCATGTGGAGGAAGGCTCAACAAAGGAATAATGCTTTTGTCTGGGAGAAAGCTGCTCCTCCAGCCCTTGCCCTGAGGCCACCTAATTCAGTTCCTCCCTATATGTCCCTGTCATCTATTCAGCTGTTGCCCCAGTGCTGGAATTCAGAGTGAGTGAGTCCATCAGTGAGTAAGTCTATGTGTAGACCCTTTAAGGGGAATGCCTGGGATTCCAGCAGCCCTCTGTCTCAGCCGGATGAAATTCCCACTGATTTTCACAGGCAGATGTTATGGAGTCTCCTCTTCTTCGCACGTGTGGGCTGAGGAGCCTGGTGTAGACCTAGGACGCCTTGCTCCTCTGGAGGTCCTCCACAACTGAGGTATCCCTCCTGATTTTTAACTGCCACACATGATTGTGGGACTAGTTTGTTCCGTGTCTCTGGCCCTCCTACCAGTCTCAAGATATCCAATATATCTTCTGTATATCCTTAGTTATACGACTAGACTTCAGGCAATTCTCAATGATGGTTGTTGTGTAATTTAGTTGTAATTTTAATATGGTTGTGAGAGGAAGCAAGCACAGTGTTTACCTACTGTACCATTTTGACTGGAGAAAAAAATCATATTCTTAAATGCAAGCAACTTTCTCTTGAACATTTTGCTAAGCTCAGTAAAACTGGACATTTATAAGTTGAGGAGTTGTTTCTTTAGAAAACAGAAATTGAATCCAGATTTTTGTCTATGCTCCATTTACTCAAACCACAAAGGGCCATACCTTTAATGATTCTTTCCCCTGCCATATCCTACCACTCAGAAAATAGCAAAAACATCTGTCTGTTTCATTCATTGATATTGATTGGAGGAAGGAATGAAATCTCTCTTGAGCAGCTATAACCATATTATGATTCTAATGCAGGTATGAGAGCCAAGCTGACATTAGCTGGGTTGGCTAAATAAAACCAAGAATTATTTTGAGTTATCTCAGACTGGCCACATCCCCAACACCCAAGAAGCAAACAGAAAACTTCCAAAGGAACTTATCTACAAAAACATTCGAGCAGATAAATTTCAAGGAATATAAGTGTTTAACAGATAAAAATAACTAAATGCAAAAGGAAATACAGCATTATGAGAAAGATTCAGGCAAAGATATTGTGAAACCTTTCAGATGTTGGAATTAATGCAAATCAGAACATTAAATGGGCATATTTAATATGTTTCAAGAAATTTAGAAAGGTTTTATAGCAAGCAGAATATAAACAAAAATAAGCAAAATTTATAGAAATGCATGATACAATAATGTAACTTAAAACTCAATCTTTGGGCCTACCAGTAGAGTAGATATAATTTTTAAAAGAGTAGTGAAAGGGAAGCTAGAATAAAGAAATTAAGGGAAAATGGAACAGAGAGAAAAAGATGGAAATATAAAGTAAATATTAAAAGGTATGGAGGATAGTTAGAGGAGCTAACCTATGTTTAACTGGAAAGAGAGAGAATGAGGTTGTGGTGGAGAATGGGCAGAAGAAATATTTGAATAGAAAATGGCTTAGACTTTCCAGAACACTTAGAACCCAAACAATTCCAAGGAAGAACAAATAAGTAGAAATCTATTGCTAAATAGAACTTTGAATACAATTATTTTAAAATTAATGAGAAAAAAAAAGATTGCTTAGAAAGGAGTGTAAGGTAGACTAACAGCAACAATGGAAGCCACAAGACTATCAGGGGTTTTCAAGGTATACAGATAGAAAAGAAATAATAATTCTTCGAATTCTACATGCAACAAAATTTTTTCAACGGTGAATGAAAAATAAAACGCCTTTTGTAAGGCAACATGGGCCAAAATTTTCTTGGCAGAACTTTATTTAAAAAAATTCTAAATGATGTGTTTCAAGAGAAAAGAAAGTAAACTTAGAAAAATACATCTGAGACTCCATAATAATGAGAAAAAAGACAACAGAAAGTGGGGAAATGTGGATAAACATAAACAAACATTTGCCACATAAAGCGATTATAACAATATTCTGAGTTATAAAACACAAGATAAAACATATCTAAAAACACTATGAGACCTGACAATTGTGAAAACTCACCCTCAGAAAAGTGCTACATAACTCGTTGCTGAATATTACTACAGTCACCTTAGAAGTAGCACCCTTGGGAAGCTATGTACCTATGCCAGAACCTAATCTACACTTCAAAACAATTTTGGAACTCTGTTTCTGGAATGGCCATCAGAGCCATCATCATATTGCCCTTGATGTCCTGAATATCATCAAAATGTCTTCCTTTCAATATTTCCTTTATCTTTGGGTAAATAAAGAAGTAATTGGGGGCCAGATCAGGTGAGTAGGGTGGGTGTTCCAATACAGTTATTAGTTTACTGGCTAAAAAATCCCTCATAGAGAGTGCTGTGTGAGCTGGTGCATTGTCATGATACAAGAGCGATGAATTTTTGGTGAAAAGTTCAGGTCATTTTCATCTAACTTTTCCACACAGCCTTTTCAGCACTTCCAAATAGTAAACTTGATTAACTATTTGTCCAGTTGGTACCAATTCCTAATGCATAATCTCTCTGATACCAAAAAAGTTAGCAACATCGTTTTGACTCTTGATTTGGACTGACGGAAATTTTGGTTGTGGAGAATTAGCTGACTTCCATTGTGCACTTTGACGCTTCGTTTTGAGGCCATATTGGTACACCCGTGTCTCATCCCCAGTGATAACATGGCCCAAAACATGATCTTGCCTCTGCAAAAGACGTTGGTAAACTTCGACTCTCCTTTGCTTTTGTTCATCGGTGAGCTCCTTCAGGACCATTTTTTTTTTAAATTTATTAGGGTGACAATTGTTAATGAAATTACATAATTTCAGGTGTAGAATTCTGTATTACATCATCTATAAATCCCATTGTGTGTTCACCACCCAGAGTCAATTCTCCTCCCATCACCATATATTTGATCCCCCTTACCCACATCACCCTCCCCCCACCCCCCTTACCCTCTGGTAACCACTAAACTATTGTCTGTGTCTATGAGTTTTTGTTTCTCATTTGTTTGTCTTGTTCTTTTTTTGTTTTTGGTTTATATACCACATATCAGTGAAATCATAGGGTTCTCTGCTTTTTCTGTCTGACTTATTTTGCTTAGCATTATACTCTCAAGATCCATCCATGTTGTCACAAATGTTCCTATATCATCTTTTCTTACTGACGAATAGTATTCCATTGTGTATATTTACCACAACTTCTTTATCCATTCATCTATTAAAGGACATTTTGGTTGTTTCCATGTCTTGGCCACCGTAAACAAAGCTGCAATGAACATTGGAGCACACGTGTCTTTATGTATAAATGTTTTCAGATTTTTTGGGTAGATACCCAGGAGAGGGATTGCTGGGTCACATGGCAATTCTATTCGTAATTTTTTGAGGAACCTCCACACTGCCTTCCACAGCGGCTGCACCAGTCTGCATTCCCACCAACAGTGTATGAGGGTTCCTTTTTCTCCACAGCCTCTCCAACACTTGTTACTATTTGTCTTGTTGATGATAGCCATTCTGACTGGGGTGAGGTGATATCTCATTGTGGTTTTTATTTGCATTTCTCTGATGATTAGTGATGTTGAGCATTTTTTCATATGTCTATTTGCCATTTGTAAGTCCTCTTTGGAGAAATGTCTCTTCAGGTCCTCTGCCCATTTTTCAATTGGGTTGTTTGTTTTTTTGTTGTTGAGTTTCATGAGTTCCTTGTATATTTTGGATATTAGACCCTTATCGGAGGAACTGTTTGCAAAAATCTTCTCCCATTCAGTCGGTTGCCTCTTTATTTTGTCGATGGTTTCTTTTGCTGTGCAGAAACTTTTAAGTTTCATATAATCCCATTTGTTTATTTTAGCTTTTACTTCCGTTGCTTTTGGAGTCAAATTCATAAAATGCTCTTTGAACCCAAGGTTCAGGACCATTTTTGCACACACCTTTCTCATGCCAAGATTTTCAGTTAAGATTTTCCTAGCTTTCTCTATGGATGTTTACTTGGTCTGCTATGATTTTTACAGTCAACCAATAATTTTCACGCACAATTTGATGAATTTTTGCAATGCTTTCATCAGTTCTGCTCGTTAGTGGCCGCCTTGACCTCTCTTCATCAGTGATGTGTTCTCTCCCCTCAGAAAAATGTTTAACCCATTTGTATACTGACATTTTTTTCATGGCATTATTGCCATAAACTTGGACTAACATGTCCCTGACTTCACTTCCACACTTCCAAGTTTAAAAAGAAATTTAATGTTTGTTTGTTGCTCTAATTCAAGCTCAGACATTCTCACACAAAAACACGCAACAACAATAATAAACACAACTCAGCAAGACACCGCCACACGTCTTCATGAACAGAGCTGTGAGACACTGATATACCAAGGTTATGAAACCTTACTGAGCTGTTTGTACAGTGCTGTCAATGTAAGCACATGGTGGCATGTTAACAGACTTAATTGTCAGATCATAGTATATAGTTTGGGATAGTTTAATCAGAGATAATGTGGAGGAAATTTATATATCCTTATATGTTCTAAGATTAGATCCCTGTGTTATTTGCTGAAGGCTAAATAAAGGTACAGTAGTACCTCAGTTTTCAAACGTCTCTGTTGACGAATATTTTGGTTTATGAACCTCATAAATCTGGAAGTAAATGCTTTGGTTTCCAAACATGACTCTGAAGTCAAACATACCACGCGGCTTCCGCTGAGTGCAAGATCATGAGGCTTAGCTGTCATCTGTTTTAGAACGTTTCAGAACTCGAATGGTCTTCCGGAACGGATTACGTTTGAAAACTGAGGTACCACTGTATTGATTAACCTGAGATTTTAGTAAAATATGTATATATGTTTAAATTTATTGGGTAACATTAAAATAATAAAATTGACTATAAATTCATCATATTAGCAGAGCAAAAATGTAGTGAATAATAAAATAATCACTTAATCCAAAACAAGGCAAGAAACTAAAGAAAAAGAAACAGAAAATGCTGGGCACACACACAAAAAACAAACACAAAATAATGTTGTAAATAAATCCAAATATTTCCATAATTATAATAAAGGGAAATGAATTTAAAGGCCAAGTTAAAAGAAGTGATTATCAGAGTGTGGGAAAATGTTCATCTGTATATTATTTATATAAAATATGTTTATAATATAAAAATATGGAGGGTGGAAGTAAAAGGATGGAAAAAACAAATTGAGAAAATGCTACACCAAAATTTTAGCTATATTCATATAATGGAAAATAGATATTTAGGCCAAAAGCATTACTAGATGTTGAAAAAGTTGTTTCCATAATTATAAAATGTTCAGTTCACCTTAAAAATTGTAAACTTTTATTTAGTAAAAAAACAGGTTAAAGATATATAATTACATAATTAAATATACACAAAAAGTAATATGATATATATGCCAATAAAATTGGCAGAACTAAGAGATGAAATAGGAAAATCAACAATCATAGTAAAATATTTTTCACATACTTCACTCAATAATTTATTAAGCAGACAAAAGATCCATAAGGATGTGGGAGATTTGAACAACACATTTAACAATGTAATTAGAACAATTTACCTAATTGCTACAGAATACTCTTCAAGTGCAAAAAATAGGTTTGAAATTGTAACACACTGGGCTATAAGACATGTGTCAACAAATTCCAATCATCTTTGATTGGAATCATCTTCCAATCATCAACAAATTCCAAACCATCTTTCAGTTTTAAATATTAGTTAAGTTCCCTTATGGTTTGTCCTTTGACCTGTAAATAATTAAACTTCATAATTTCAATATTGTGAAGCTTTTCTAGTGATCCTTGTAACATTCATGTGAAAAATTAGATCAAACCTCTAGTTCATATCATACCCAATATACATCCCAGATGGTTTAAAACTAAATATATAAGACAAACCATAAAACCTTTAGAGGAAAATAGAGCAGAAAATCTTTATGATCTTAGGTCATGGAGAGATTTCTTAATGAAACACTAAAAGTGTAAATCATAAAGAAAAATGCTAGTATATTTATCTCCATGAAATTGTTTATTTTAAGAACCACAGAGAAAGTGGTAAAGCAAGTACAAAATGGAAGGACATATAGTCAATTAAGCATTTATATCTAGAATAAAAAAACTCCTACAACTAAGTGAGAAGATAGTAAACTACTTAATATGTAAATGAGCAAAAGGAAAAGAAATTTCACATGAGCGTACAATTGACCCAAACACAGGAAGAATATTAAATCTCATGAACAAGTAGAGATATACAAATCAAAACCACCATGTGATTCCGTTTCTGGCCTTCTGATGGGCAATATTTAAAAGTCAAACAGCATCAAATGATAACCATAGTGTGTGGAGGAAGGGAACATTCATACACTTCTGAAGGGATTTTAAAACAGTTAAACTGTTTTGAAAACCAGTTTGGCATCATTTATTAAAGGTGAATATACACAACATACCTATAACTTATGATCTATTAATTTCACTATCATGTGCATACCTGAGAAATTTTTTTTCCCATTTGCACCAGAAGTCAGGTTCAAGAACTTTTACAGGAACCTTGTTATAAAGCAAAAAACATTCCAAATGTCCATGAACAATGGAAGGATTAAGTCAGTTATGGTATATTCTTAAAATGATCTACAACAAAGTATATAAAATTAATGAAATAAAACATGGTGCAACATTGATAAATCTCTAAAACATGTTGACCAAAAAAACAAGTTTCAAAAAATTCATGTGGTATGATTTTACAGTGGTACCTCGGTTTTCGAACCTCTCCTTTGATGAACATTTCGGTTTACGAATGCCGTAAATTTTATGGATCTATGGTATCATTAGACAGTAAAATTTATGCTAAATTTATGCAGTTTTAGGGGTTGATTTTAAAGGTCTGGAACAGATTAATCCATTTTGCATTACTTTCTATGGGGAAACCGTGCCTCGGTTTTCAAATATTTCAGAACTCGAATGATCTTCTGGAACAGATTACGTTAGAAAACCGAGGTACCACTGTAGTTACATAAAGTTCAAAAGCAGATAAATCTAAAACCGTATTATTTAGGGATACACAAATAAGTAGTTAGGTACTAAAACTACAAAGGAAAGCAAGGGAATAATTAACTTAAAAAGGAAATGCAAATGGCCAACAAACATGTGAATGCTAAATTCATAAGCAATTATGGAAATGCACATTGAGACAACAATGGTATCCCATTTCAAATCCAGATGTTGGCAAAAAAATTAAGTGTCACAAAACCAAGACTTGGCAAGGATAGATAGCCAAGTTAAACGTTCAAATACTCAAATCCTGTAAATCCAGCCATTGCAAATGTAGGTTTTTTATCCAGGAAAAATTCATGTTTTTGGTCATGAGAAGGCATGTACAAAAATAAAGTATGATATACGATATAATTCTAATTAGCTTGAACTAGAATTACATGTATCAATATGGTTAAACCTCAAATCCAGAATATTAGCAACTTCTAGTGAGGGAAATGGTCAGATACAGGTGCCCAGAAGTTGTCAATTATCTGTCAGGTTTAATATTTTATTTCTTAAGAGACAGTGGTCTGAAACAAATATGGCAAAATGATAGGATTTGATAAAGCGAAATGGTGGGATGGCACATTGTCCATTATATTATTCTCTATATAGTTTTATGGGATTGAAATATATAATAATAATTAAGTATTAAGAATAAGAATAAAAATAAGAATAGAAAGAGTAGGATACCATTTCTAGGGAGTAGAAATACTATTTTGGTATCCTGGTATTCTTACTTCTCCGACTTGTGAAATCTGACCCATCTTCAAAATACACCTGAAGTATCACCTCTTCTGTGATCTATTTCCCAGACTCACATAAAGAAATACTAACCACCTTAACTGTACCTATATAGTATTTATCACTGTGTCATGATTGTATAATGTTTGCAAAATGCACAGTAGATTCCAGGAGAGGCTGTATGCTCATTTTCATTTTTCTAGTGTCTAACACCCAGTGTTTGACACAGAGCAAAAAGCCAATAAATAATTGTTGATGGAGTTGAAAATAATGGGGCTATATTCCACCACAGTATAATGAAGAAATAACAGAATTTTAAGACCTATGTTCACCTTGAAATCCTAGGCCCACTTTCAAGTATGTTAGCCAAATTAATTCATCTCTCTGGGTTCCATTTTTTCAATCAAGATAACATATTGATTGCCTGATTACGAGTATACCTTAGGAAATTAGAGGTAGCTCAAAACTTAGACGTCATTTAATAAACCATACATACATTTTGTTGATTGGATGATATAACAGTATATAGAACAAAATTAATTATGTAATCTGAAATGTCTTGAACTATCTGAAGTGTTCTCATTGAAATGTTTTCACATAGTGCCAATAAGTAATGTATTTAGAGCTTAATATGAGTAGCAGGGGGTCGGAGGGAGAGAGACAGCCTACTAATAAAGCTGAAAAAATATTTGAGGTCAAAAGTCCTAAGAAGAGGTATAATAGAAACTCAAGTGTGTGTGTCCACTTGGTTGCTTATGACTGATGCTCGTTCTGAGTGAGTGGTCTGTGCGGTACTTGTTAGTTGTTTTGGCTCTCACTCCTATTTTGACATAGTATAATAAAATCAAACATTTTAGTTTACAGTAAACTCCACACACCACATCAAAACTGCTAGGTTACATACAAATAGGTAAAATGAAATACATTCAGTTCTTAAACTTTATCCAAATTAATGCAGATTATATATTTAAATTTATATATTTATTACATATTTAAATTTTTTGGTGATTCCATTTTTTTTTCCACTTCTTCTTGAAGTGCTTCAGGGCAATGTAGTGACATTAAGCAACACCGTATCGGGGTTGAACAGAAATGCAGGCCGACAGAATCTCAGTTAAATATGAGTCCATTGCTGCATGCATTACATTTTTGTCATCTAAATCGTGTCCTGTGTGCATGTGTGAACATATCGAAGTAGAAAAAGAAATAATAGTAAGATTAAACATACTAGTTTTGCTTGAAGTCGTAAGTATTTGAATTTAAACTTTTACAACTTGATATGTATACATATTGGTACGTGAAGGAAAGGTAAATTAAATGATAGAAAGTTGAGAAAGTGTAAGTTTTTCTTCTGAAATCTGGAAAAACAATGCTTAAGTTTAAGACAAGAATCTGACATTCTACAACTAGGATAACTTGTAGGTCTCCAAAAAGAACCAAAATGAATAATAGCTTTCCAGCGTGATGGTAAAGGAAGAGGCTGGAAATGTGAAACGTCTGTGTATATAAAGGGAGAAGACTGGAAACATTTCTGCTGAGAGAAATGTTTGAAAAACACTTTGTGACAAAGGGATTGCTAAGATTTTTCTGTTCAAAGCAAATATTCTGTCCTCAGGTAAATGATACCCTGTGAATCCAAATCTCCACCCTGACTCACCAGGACAGTGTGTGCAAAGAGAAATAGATTTTGAGGAAACCTGAGCACAGTTAATAAGCACAGAATTTTCTAGGCTTTCCTGACGTCCAAAGTGCTGATATCAAAAGGGAGCAACGGGGACATATCAAGTATCTGGAGTTGGACAGAAGGATGATCTTTCATAACTACACTCATTCAGCACTGGAATTGTTTGCAACAGGGAAAAAAAGTACTTGAGTGGTAGAAGGCTAAAGATAAAATGAAATATTTTGTCTTCCATTGCAGCTCTGAAATTTATATACAAGAAGTTAGGATTGGCAATCTCTGGGAAGAAAGGACTAACAGATTTGTTTTGAAGCAACTTTTATATATAAGCACATTGTTTTTATGCATTGCTTTTTTTTTATAGGCAGAGACCTACATCTTCTTTTAACATTATCACTGTCAATGTCATTATTTGAAGGAATTATGGTACTGATGAAGATTATGGGAAGTACAAACCACCTACTGACATTGCCATGATCCGAGAATCCAAAAAGCTGAATTCATGTCTAAGAGTTTATTAGCATTCTCAGGAGACAAGTGAAGGAAAGTTCAATTCTGCATGTTCAGTAATTTGGATACAGGAGTCTCAGCCTCTCTCAGTGGAGATGAGGGATAGCATGACATTCCATTTTGAAATTTTGTTTCATTAGTGTTTTATGCATATGAGGTAACAATGAGATTGAATCTTTCTTAGTATTTATTTTAAACATTTCATATATATAAAAAAATCAGAACATAGTATAATGACAACCCATAGATAAAGATCAGCCAAATTGCGTTGACCTTTGATTTTTTTATATATGATTTATACATAGTGAAAAATACAGATCTTAAGTTGTACAATTCCAAGAGATTCGATGAATGCATAAATTAAGGTAATTCGTAGTCTTATCAATATATAGATTTCTATTACCTCCGAAGTTCCCTCATGCCTGCTTCTAATCAATTCTCATCTCCCATAGGTAACCAACATTTCATTAAATTCTATTCCAACGGTTCAGTTTTACCTGTTCTAGAACTTCATATTATTGAAACATTCAGTAATTATCCTTATTTATTTGGCTTCTTAGTTCAGAATAATGTATTTGAGATTTATCAATAGTGTTGTACATATCAGTAATCCATTTCTGTTTATTGCTGAATACAAATTCATAAAATGAATCTATCAGTTTGTTTATTCTGCTGAAGCATTTTTTGTTTGTTTTTTGGCTATTTTGAATAAAATGGCTATAAACATTCTGTGGAAGTCTTTCTGTGGACATATATTTTCTGTTCTCTAGAGTAAATACTTTGAAGTGGAAGTGCCAGGTCATAGGGTAGATATATGATTAAATTTTAAATAGTTTCCAAGTTGGTTGTACAATATTATATCCCACCCACAATGTATGAGTGTCCTGATTGCTCTGCACACTCATTAACCATTGATGTCAATTTTATTAATAGTAGCCATTTTAGTGGGTATGTAGTAAGTAGTATCTCACTGTGCTTTTAATATGCATTTTCCTGATAACTAATAATGTTAAAAACTATTTCATGTGCTTATTGACCATTCCATTGGGAATTATTCCTTAACTCTTCAATTTTTAAAAAGTTTATTATTGAGTTTATTAAGAGTTCTTTGTATACTGTGGATGTACGTTCTTTTTCAAATATACGTACTCTGGCTATTTTCTCCCAACTAATGGATGACCTACTCATTTCATTGATGTGTCTATTACTGAGTATTCCTGTGTCCAAACATACGGCTAATTTTTGAAAATGTTCCACGTATTCTCAAAAGAAAAGTATACACTCCATTACGTGTGTTTTAGGTTTTACTGGAATAGCCACTTTATGAAATTTTTTTACAGTGTATTATGCAATTACTATTTTGCTATACATTTGAAATTTCTAAGATCAAGAAAGTGTGTTAAAGTCATCTATTTTAGGTGTCTATTATTTTTGTTCTCTTTTGTAGCTCTGCATTATGAAGGTTATGGCTATGTTTTGGGGGAATATTTTATATTAAAAATTCTTACTTATTTTAATGAATCTAGTTCAAATTTTTAAATAAAATCTTATGCTTTGAAGATTTGCTGCCCTTAAGATTATTAAAAAATAAAGAAATAGACTACCAGCTCCAGGGATAATTATTAAAGGCTTTCCCTTGAAAGATTATTAACCTCCACATGGTTGTTAGTTTACTTACAGATTCTCTAAAGACTTTTTTCAACTACTGTGTTCATGGGTTACTAATGGGCATAAAGTGTATTATTTGAACCATACAATATATTTTAATGACAAAGTTGTATTGAATGCATCCACCAGTCCTTCCCACTTCCTATTATACCAGAATTGTTTCTCAGAAATCTCTAAGAAATCATCTTAGATCCCTGATCTTGTTTGTCCTAAGTACATTGTTTGGTGAATCAATTTGAATCATCTTCTTGCTATACTTGGATTATTCTAGACCCTCTTTAATCATGATTTGGGATATCTATACAAATATTATTTTGAAAGAGGAATCCATGGATGTTTGTGGCTGACTGCATTTAAACTTTTCCAAAATAAATTTTAATCATATTGGATTTAATAAGATATTTCTCAATCAAAAGGAATTGCAGTGAGCTGTTCTTTCAATTCAAACCAGCAACTAAATGCACCTCCTATCTGAGTCCTTAACATCGGATATAGTGATGTTAGGTGGTTCGTTATCCGACACAGAGAAGCTTACCTGGATATTAAAGGGGATGTCTTCATGATCTTTGCAGAACTATTCCTAAAGTAGTTTTCTTACACTCTTTGCAAATGTTTGTGTTTATCTAGACTTTCTAGACTTCAGTATGGCAATGCAATGTTGCCTCTATTCCTACATAATAAAAATCACCTTGAATTTCTGTAGCTCTTTTCACTCTCTGCTCACAAGCAAATTCTTGGCTAACTTGATATTCTCTATATTTTGCCTTCTGAAATGACTACAAAATCCCAGTCCTTGAATTGGGGGCAGGGTCTTGAATAATTAATAGGATGTGGCCCTTCAGAACTGTGATCTATCAAACTAATCTCATTTCTATGTGCTCCACCCATCATTGAGAAGAGGTATGAGACACAGAAGCAAAGATGGAAGCCAAAGCTTAATGCTGACCTGATCAGTAGCCAGGGCAGACAGCCAACAGCTAACCTCACCTCAATAGTTCCACAATCCAAAATTCTAATATTGACGATCCATTTCTTTAGATTGAACCAGTCCTCAACTTAGCCATGAAAAAGTAAAATATCAGTGTGTGAAAAGAAGCTATTTTCAAGAATCTTCACCTCTATTTTAGCAGACTTTAAAATATTTTCCCAAGTGTTTGTTATAAAGGAAGTATTGACCTACCTAACTTGCTGTTGACATGAGAATCAGTTTAAATTTTGGACACACACACACACACACACACACACACACACACACCATTAAAGTATGATAAATTTTAATCATATTGGATTTAATAGAATATTTCTCAACCGAAAAGAATTGGAGCTCTTCTTTCAATTCAAACCAGCTAAAAAATGCACCTACTACCTGAGTATGCACACACACACAGATTTATATTTATATTTTGTTGAACCTATTCCATACTTTTTAACAGCATTAATTTTTACCCTGAGGGTTAATTTTTGTGTGTGTAAACCTTCCTGGGTCACATGGTGCCCAGATGTTTTGTTAAACATTATTTTAGGTGTAGCTGTGAGAGTGTTATTTTCGGTGAGATTGACATTTGCATCAGTAGACTGAGAGGAAAGAGACTGCCTTCACCAATATGAGCAGACTTCATCCACTCTATTGAAGACCTGAATAGAACAAGAGGCCGAGCAAGAAAGAACATGTGCTCTCTGCTAATAGTCTTGAGCTGGGACATAAGCTTTCTCCTGTCCTGGGACCCAGACTGGAACTCACACTGTCTGCTCTCCTGGTTCTCAGGCCTTTGTATGCTAATCCTGGGATTTCTCAGCCTTCATAATCATGCAAGTCAATTTCCCATAATAAATCTTTCTTTCTCTCTTAAGAGAGATAGCTAGACGATAGATAGATAGATGATAGATAGATCCCCTATTTGTTCTGTTTCTCTGGAAAACTCTGACTAATACAATAGACAAGCCCAGCTCTTTATGTATAACCCAGGAGTGTTTTGCAGCACTTCCTGGTTGTGACTGGGAATGAGGAGGGGCCATAAAACCACAGGAACTTAAATAACCAAGCCGTTAAACATTCTACTTGATTAATATCGGTGACAGTAAAGAAGACAATGGACTCAGTGTAAGGTATTATTTTATAGTATGACCATAGAATGTTGTGTCTAAAAATGAATCCGGCTTGGTATTCAAGCACTGAAATCGAAATGTACTCATAGGCAACCTAAGAAAGGATCTGGGCATGATATGCACCTGATGTGTTCATAGAGATCCTTTGTTAGCATGGTCTTTGCATAAAAAACATTTTTAATGATGAAAGCAGTGAGGATGCACTAAATTGTTCATTTGTCAATATGCTCTTCTGTGGAGAGAAAATGATATGTAATAAGTGTTCATTATAATCATCATGCTCTCCCCAAAGCATTTTTCAGGTGTCTGAATGCTATTTTGGGGATAGGACACTGTTGCTGATTTCCACGGCGTGTTCATTGCTTCTTATTTCCTCTACCACCTGATTAGAAGAAGAAACAAAGATTTTAGCCTATATTTAGAATCAACCTGTAATGAGGAGAATAAAGAATATGCTGGCTAGTGATGCTAGCAGCAGCACATCGACGTTACCTGGACATTTCCAGGCAGCGGACAACATTAGGGGAGGAAGTGTGTTCCAGTACCTCAGGTGCTGGCAGAGATCTGGGCATGTGGTCAGGTGGAACTGTCTGCACTCTGGCAAGAGGGGATGTGGGGTAACAAAAATCTCTGTGTCCTTATGAAAAATAATCATATGGTTTTTACCTGCAAGTAACTCATAAATAGAAAGCAGACTGATTTGGATGAATGTCTGGATTCTCCTTGACGAGTCAGTCAGGATGTACAAAAGTTTTGGAACTCACAGGAGAAACAATGACCGATTCCAAAGGAACTATTTAATCATGTATACAGCTCATTTTATACTAAGGTCTATCAACCTCCACCTGATAACTATTAACATTTGGGACTGAATAATTCTATTTTGTGGGGTACTGTCCTGTGCGTTGTAGGATGTTTAACAACATCCTTGGCCTCTTCCAACTCGGTGCCAATAGTACTGTGACTCCCAGTTATGACAACATCAACAAAATGTCTGCAGACAGTATCCACTGGGGAGAAAACTGCCACAGTTGTGAACCACTGTTCTACACAAAAGAGATTTCTTCCCTTGAATAATAGCAATTTTTGAGACATTTTTAAAAATTAAATCTATGGGCGTGGCATTGGCTAATAACATGTAAGTTTCAAGTATGCAATTCTATAATACATCATCTGTATATTGCATTGCGTGCTCACCACCCAAAGTCTTGTTTCCCTCTGTTACCATATATTTGACCCCTTTACCATCTTCATCCTACCCCCAGTTCCTTCCCCTCCCCCCTCCTCCGGTAATATTCATACTGTTGTCTGTGTCTCTGAGTTTGTCTATTTTGTTTGTTTGTTGCTTTTCAGTTTTATATCCTACATGTGAGTGAAATCATAAGTTCTTGTCTTTTTCCATCTGACTTATTTCACTTAACATGATACTTTCAAGATCCATCCATGTTGTCGCAAATGGCAGTATTACATCTTTTCTTATGGCTGAGTACTATTCCATTGTGTGTATGTACCACATCTCCTTTATCCAATTGTCCATTGAAGGACCCTTAGGTTGATTCCTTGTCTTGACTAACATGAATAATGCTGCTATGAACATGTACATATATCCTTATGACAAAATGTTTTCAAAATTTTCGGGTAGCTACTCAGAAGAGATATTGCTGGATCATATGATAATTCTATTCTTAATTTTTTGAGGAACCTCCATACTTTTTTCCATAGTTGCTATACCAATTTACATTCCCACAAGCAGTGTACTTGTACTGTGTTTCCCCCAAAATAAGACTGGGTCTTATATTAACTTTGCTCCAAAAGACATATTAAGGGCTTATGTTTACGGGATGTCATTCTGAAAAATCATGCTAGGGCTTATTTTCCAGTTAGGTCTTATTTTCGGGGAAACATGGTATGTGTATTCCTTTTTCTCCACAACCTCTCCAAAACTTGTTTTTTGTCTTGATGATAGCCATTCTAATAGGTGTGAAGTGGTACCTCATTGTGGTTTTGATTTGCATTTCCCTTATAGCTAATGATGTTGAGCATATTTTTATATATCTGTTGACCATTTTTATGTCTTCTTGGGAAAAGTGTTCTTTCCAGTCCAGTTTTAAATAAGATCATTTATTTTTTGATTGTTGAATTGTATGAGTTCTTAATATATTTTGGATATTAGCCCCTTATTGGAAGTATTGTTTGCAAATATCTTCTCCCATTCTGTTGGTTGCCCTTTTGTTGATGGTTTCTTTTGCTATGAAGAAGTTTTTTGGATTTCCTGAAATGACTTTTTAATAAGAATTTTCTTTGCATGTCAATGGCTTAAGACTTCTACACACTTTTGCCTTTTTCAAAAAAGAATAGTTACTTTTAAAAAAAGAGAAATTCTGTTTTAAATTTTATATTTTCTTAAAAGTTAACTTGACAATGGATTAGAACAACAGTCAGCAATTTTTTTTTTTCTCTAAAGGGCTGGAATTAAACATTTTAAGATTTCATGTAGTCTCTCACACTGACTCAACTTTACTTTTGTAGCATGAATGCAGCCATACCATAGATAATACGTAAAAGAATGGGCATGGCTGTATTCCAATAGACTATTTATAAAACATGCTGCCCCCTACATTAGAAAACTAATGTAAAACGTTTTTATTGATGTATAATTGACATATGTTATATTAGTTTCTGGTGTACAAGATAATGATTTGATATTTGTACACATTGTGAAATGGTCACCATAAATCGAGTTAATATCTGTCACCATACATAGTTACAGAATTTTTTTCTTGTGATGAGTACTTTTAAACTTTACTCTTTTAGCTACTTGCAAATATGCAGTACAGTATTATCAGCTATAATAACCATAATGTACATTACATCCAATGATTTATTTATTTTATAACTGAAAGTTTGTAACATTGGAACAGCTTCATTCATTCCACTCCATCCGCTGATCTGGCAACCACCAATCTATT
This sequence comes from Rhinolophus hipposideros, assembly GCF_964194185.1. Taxonomy (NCBI): domain Eukaryota; kingdom Metazoa; phylum Chordata; class Mammalia; order Chiroptera; family Rhinolophidae; genus Rhinolophus; species Rhinolophus hipposideros. Next base: position 74,573,100 of record NC_138056.1, on the reverse strand, counting down.
CTGTCTATGCGGTTTTTGTGGGAGTGGTTAGACTTCACATGTAAGTAAGAAAATATAGTATTTATCTTGTCTGACTTATTGCACTTGGCATAATGCTCTCAAAGTAAAACCATGTTGTCAAAATGGCAGGATTTTATTTTTTTTATGGCTGAATAATATTTCTGTGTGTGTGTGTGTGTGTGTGTGTGTGTGTGTGTACACACTACATTTTCTTTATTCATTCATCCATCAGTAGACACTTAGTTTGTTTCCATGTCTTAGCTATTGTAAATAATACTGCAATGAACATAGGGGTATGTATATTATTTCGAGTTAGTGATTTTGTTTCCCTTAGATTAGGACCCAGGAATGCAATTGGTGGATCATGTGGTGGTTCTATTTTTAATTTCTTGAGGAACCGACATACTGTTTTCCATACTGGCTGTACCAATTTACATTCCTACCAACAGTGCACAAGGGCCCCCCTTTTATCCACACCCTCACCAATACTTGTTATTTTTTGTCTTTTTTATAATAGCCAGTATAATAGGTGTGAGGCGCTATCTCATTGTGATTTAGATTTGCATTTTTCAGATGATTAGTTATGTTGAGCATCTTTTCATGTACCTGTTGGTCATCTCTATGTCTTCTATGGAAAGATATGCCAAGGTTACTCTGCCCATTTAATTGGATTGTTTGTTTGTTTATTGCTATTGAGTTGTGTGAGTTCTTTATATAGTTTGGACGTTAACCCTTATCATATTGGATATCAACCAATACATGATTTGCAAAATTTCCTCTCATTTTGTATGTTGTCTTTTCATTTGTTGATGGTTTCCTTTTCTGTGCAGAAGTTTTTTAGTTTGATGTAGTCTCACTTGTTTCCTTTGCTTTAGGTATCAAATACAAAAGATCTTTGCCAATACCAATGCCAAGGAGCTTACCTCCTATGTTTTCTTCTAGGAGTTTTATGGTTTCAGGTTTTACATTCAAGTCTTTAATCAGTTTTGAGTTAACTTTTGTGAATGGTGTAATATAGCAGTCCAGTTTTATTCTTTTGCATGTGGCTGTCCATTATTCCCAACATCATTTATTGAAAGACTGTCCTTTCTCTTGGCTCCTTTTTTGTAAATTAATTAACTATATATGTGTGGGTTTATTTTTGGGTTCTCTGTTCCACTGATCTATGTGTCTGTTTTTATGTCAATATCATACTGTTGTGATTACTATAGCTTTGTAATATAGTTTGAAATCAGAGAGAGTGATGCCTCCAAGCATACCTAAATTTATGGGATGCAGAAAAAGCTGTTCTAAAAGGGATATCCATAGCAATAATACCTACCTCAAAAACAAGAAAAATCTCAAATAAACAACCTAACTTTACACCTCAAGAAACTAGAAAAGGGGGAACAAATGGAGCTCAAAGTTAGTAGAAGGAATGAAATAAAGTAGTTGAAATAAATGAAGTGGACATTAAAAAGGCAATAGAAAATATCAATAAAAACAAGAGCTAGATCTTTGAATAGATACATAAATTGACAAATCTTTAGCTAGACTCACCATGAAAAAAAGAGAAAGTACTCAAGTAAGTAAAATCAGAAATGAAAGAGGAAATAGACATTATAACTGATACCATAGAAATAAAAAGGATCATAAGAGACTACTAGAACAATCATGTGCCAAAAAATTACACAACCTAGGAGAAATGATAAATTCTCAGAAACATACAAACTTCTAAGACTGAATGTTGAAGAAACAGAAAATCTGAACAGGCTGATTATTAGTGAGGAGATTGAATCAGCAATCAAAAATCTCTCAACAAACGAAAGTCCAGGACCAATGGCTTTACTGTTGAATTCTACCTAACATTCAAAGAAGAATCAAAGCAATCTTTTTCAAAATGTTCCTGAAAATAGAAGAGGACGGAACACTTCCAAACTCATTTTATAAGGTCAGCATTACCCTGATTTCATAATCAGACAAGGATACCACAAAAAGGAAAATTACAGGCCAATATCCCTGATAGATGCAAAATACTCAAACAAATATTAACAAACTGAATTTAACAACAAATTAAAAGGATCATATGCCATGATACAGTGGGATTTATGCCAGAGATACAAGGAAGATTCAACATCCACAAATCAATCAATGTGTTGATACATTACATTAACAAAATGAAGGATAAAAATCATAGGATCATTTCAACAGATGCAGAAAAAAGCATTTGACAAAATTCAACATCCATTTATGATAAAAACTCTCCACAAAGTGGGTATAGAGAGACTGGACCACAACATAAGAATGGCCATATATGACAAGCCCATAGCTAACATGGTACTTAATGGTGAAAAGATGAAAGCTTTTACTCTAAGATCAGGGACAGGATAAGGATGACCATTCTCACCATTTGTATTCAACATAGTGTTGAAACATTTAGCCACAGTAACTAAACAAGCAAATGAAATAAAAAGCATCCAAATTGAAAGAGAAGATGTAAAACTCTCACTATTTGCAGACTCCACCAAAAACTGTTAGAACTAATAAATCAAGTCAGTAAAGTTGAAAGATAAAAATCAATATACAGAAATCTGCTGCATTTTATACACTAATAATGAACTATCAGAAAGAGAAATTAAGAAACAAAATTCATTTACAATTACTTCAAAAGAATTCATACCTAGGAATAAATTTAACCAAGGAGGTGAAAGACCTGTACACTGAAAACTGTAAGACATTGATGAAAGAAACTGAAGAAGACAAAAACAAATGGGAAGATATTCTGTGCTCATGGATTAGAAGAATTGCTATTGTTAAAATGTCCATACTACCCAAAGAAATCTACAGATTCAATGCAATCCTTATCAAAATTCCAATGGCATTTTTCATAGAAACAGAACAAAGAGTCCGAAAATTGTAAGAAAACACAAAATGTAAAACTTTTAAAGCACCATTTGTGGCAGGTATCTACTATTACCATTTTCACACTAAAGAACAAAGATCAAAAGGGATTTAAATTAGACAGAAAAAGTCGAGAACCACATTTCACTGATATGTGCGATATAAAACTGAAAGCAAGAAAGGAACAAGACAAACAAACAAACAAAAACTGATAGGCATAGACAACAATTTAGTGGTTAACCAGAGGGTAAGGGGGAGGGGGCTTGTAGATGAGGGTAAAGGGGATCAAATATATGGTGATGGAAGGAGAACTGACTCTGGGTGGTGAACACACAATGTGATATATAGATGATGTATTATAGAAATGTACACTTGAAACCTATGTAACTTTACTAACCATTGTCACCCCATAAACTTTAATTAAAAAAAAAGAATTGCTCCTTAATTATAAAATATAGTATAGGAAGTAAACAATTTTTCATTAAGTCTCTACTTCATGACATGCACTATGTATTTTCACACAGAACTTCAACTGTGTGAGTATTATCATCCTCAGATTGCATATGAAGATATTAGTTCAGAGAATTTAAACTACTTGAATAAGGTCACACCACTAATAAATGACAGAACCCTGATTCAAACCTAGGTTTTCTGACTTAATTCTCATGCTTTTTTCTTCACTGCCTCAGTCTGCTCCACTGCAGTATAAAATCATCTTTCTTTTAAAAAGTCTGCTGAAAATAGTCTCCTCTACCTGGGTTTTTGTGATGCATTAGTAATGCCATAAGGAGAGCGTTTCACAGCATATGCCAACAGTGTCTATAACATTTTACAGTCATTTTCTTAAAGTTGCATTAGGATTCTGCTACTAGGAGTTGTGATATATATGTGAGACTTTCAGATCAAGATGGCTGACTGGGCCTTTAATAATTAATTCTCTCAACAAATATTTATTAAGAATACACAATGTGCATTGCCTTGTTCTAAATATTGAGAACATAATGGGGAGGAAGGCAGATGAGATCTCTGTTCTTACAGATTTACATTCCAGTACAAGAGCCAAGCCAATAAACAAATGGAATTAACAAATCAACAGGATCATTTAAAATGATAGTCAATCCTAATAAGAATATAACGTAGAGAGACAGTATGTATGTGTATGTGGTGATGGTGGTAGGGAACATTAAATAGTTTTGTCAGGGAAGGCATGGCTGAATATGGGATATTTGAAGGGACACTGAGTGATCAGAAAAACCAGGCATGACGATATTCTCCCAAGGAGTTCCCAGGTAGAAGGAGCAACAAGTCCATATGTCTTGAGGTGGGAACAACTGTGATCTTAAAATGATGACTTGATGTTTGACAAGCTCTGTGTCTCCCATCAGCCATTTTACTGCCTAATCCTTAAATATAAATGGACAACCTAACATCAGCTGTTATTTGAAGAAAGGTTACAACATGACAGCAACATAATACACACACACAGAAAAACAAAAACAAAACATGACCATGAGTAAAACAAGAGTTAATTCAGGGTTGGAAAGAGGAACATCATTTCAAATTAAAGTAACTCAAAGTAGTATCTTTAGACAGACTAAAGAAGATACTGCATCTATAAATCAAGAATAGAATTGTAAAGAAATCATTGGAGAAAGCAGTCTTGAAAATTACTGCACAAGAGTGTGAATGTCAGGAAGAATTCACCAGGGAGCCATTTTTGGAGTTGAGCTACCAGTCTCTGCCATGTGGCTCTCGAAGAATCATGTAACTCATGTAACTGTCTTGTGTAAAATACAACACTGCCCAGTCCCCAGCTCCACCCCTCCCTTCTCCCCCCCAACACCAAATCTCATTTTAATACAGTAGGGCACTTAAAGGCTTGGATTCTAGGATCTTGTCTTCTAAATTAGGTCCAGGTGTAGATAAAGCTCTTTGGGTATGAGTCCTTTCAATGTGAAGACATATGAACTAAAGAGATGTCATATGCCCCTTTCCCAACCACCACCCACCGTTCAGTAATGAGAAAGGAACAAGAGAACCAACCACCATAGCCACTTCCATTCAAAGGAGGAATCAAAAACAGGAGGAAAATAGCAGTCACTCTTTCCTAACAAATCTGAACTGCATCCAGAAACATGTTGCCAGTTCCTGATGAAGGCCCATTTCTGTTCCCCAGAAGTCATTCTCCAAGACTTTTGGCTCTATGCACAAAGCTTTTGGCTCTATCCTCTGAGTCATTCTTCATTTGACATAAGAAACAACTCGTTTCATAGCCTTCTCAGCCTACTTCATGTCCATAAGGATTTAGGGGCCCAAAAGCCTTTTTTCATTTTGAATAATCTCTTCCCTTTTCAGTCCAAAATGGTATAATTTCTTTAAATACTCTGTCAGCTTTCTTGTGATTCAAATTATAATTTGCTCTATTAGACAAAAGCCATACCCACATATTTCTTCAAGACAGGTCCCTGTCCTCATTGGGTTGAGAGTCAGCTACTATGAAAGAGCACCTTTAAAAATTGTAAAGAGCTTACATCTAGCTGAGAGGATCTATAAGCGTCCCTTTAGTTTTTTCTAAGAACTTAACAAAAAACCTTGAGATCTTGACCCTAAATAATCATATTTTAATTGAGAAACTCTGAATTTGATATTTTCTCTAAGGCCATTTCTTACTTTGAGGGTCTTTTGCCAGGGACCCAGAAAGTCCTGACTTGGAAATGTTTTCTCTATCTAGCTGAAAATTGAACAGCTCCTACTTTAGTACATTCTTTTTTATTTTCTTTTTTCCGTTTCTTACTAAGTGCCACTAAAGGAAAACAGATGGCACTTCTAACACTATGCCTGGAAATTTCCTTAGCCAAATCTACAAAGTGTATTAGGTATATTTTCTATTTTCCATGTTACTGCAGGTAACAGTGTTTACAAACTATTTGTCCTCACATTATGTGGGTCATCATTATTGCAGCCTCTGTTGAAAATTTCTTCCCTATCCTTATAGCCTCCTTTGATAGTAAACCTGAGGTCTTTGGGCCTCAGTATGAAGCCCATTCCCACAGCTATTTCCACATGTTTAGGTATTTGTTATAGCAATACTCCACCTCCAATTTATGTTTTGATTATCGATTGCTGTCCAACAAACCATCAAAAAATTTAATGGCTTAAAACAATTTATTATCTTTCATGGTTCTGTAGGTTGACTGGGTTCAGTGGATGGTTCTTGCTTTGGCTGTTTCCTGTGCTCAGAGTCAGATGGCACACCTAGGACATCTAGGTAGCTCCCTCTCCATGTAGCCTCTTTTTTTCCCTGTGGCCTCTCCAAGCAGTCTCTCCAGCAGGGTAGCTGATTTGGCATTATACGTGGCTCAGAGTTCCCAAATGCACAGAAGTAGAAACTACTACTAAGCCTTCTTAAACCTTAGGCGTGGACAGCACATGTGACCTCTACCACATTTATGGGTTAAAATTAGTCATAACAGAGGTCATATTCATTTTTGCAGGCAACTATATAAAAGTATGGATTCCTGCAAGCCTAGTTATTAAGGGCCATTTTTGGAGACTAGCTACTGTATACATGTATTCTTTTTTCATCCAGGATTTTTCATTAAGAATATGTAAGATTCAGTCATGTGGTTTCATGTAGTTGGAGTTCAGGGTCTTTGTTATATTCCGTTGTAGAACATGCTACAATTTACTGCTGAGGTTATGTGGTTGATTCTAGTTTTTGCCTATTATGGATAATGCTATCTATCATAAACCTTCTTGTGCCTGTCCTTTTAGTGTACATGTTAACATATTTCTTTCTGTATATAACTAAGCATGGACTTGCAGAGTCTAGGACATACTTATATTCAACATTAGATGATAATGCCAACAGTTTTCCAAAAATGGTCTTACTTTTTAAAAATTTCACCAGCCTGCTTCAAATTTTGCCTCCCTACAATTCACCCTGCACATAGCAGCTAGTTTAGATTTTTAAATGTTAACTTCATGTGTTTCTACTCTGCTTAAGACACTCAAATGAGTCCCACATTGAGAAGAAAGCCCACACTTTTTTCCCTTGCTTATCCAGCTCTCCATGACCTTGCACTTCCTGACCTCTGCAACACAACTCCATACCACTTCCCCCTGTTCCTAGGCTGCAGGTCCATTGGTCTTTCAATTTTATGAAGATGCTCATACCCACCTAAGTGCTTCTCTTTTATTGTTCTCTAATTTTGGGATGATGTTCCTCTCACTCTTTATAAATGGCCCTCTTTAAATACATGCAAGAATAATTTACTGAACAGCTAGCTATTAGGTATAGGACACTATTGTAGGTTATCAGGATATAGTAATGAACAGACAAAAGTCTCTATCCTTTTAGTGCTTACGTTTTAGCAGAAAATAGACAAAATAAATAAGATAGGTAGATATAAATAAACTACACAATTTTTTTAAAGCGTGAAAAATTCTATGGAAAAGTTATAGAGCAAAAATAGTGTCACAGGAAATAATTAAAGCAGGAGTAGAAAACCTGAGCAAAGGGGGTGTCAGAATTTTAAGCACCATTTGAACAAAGGCTTAAAGGAGGTGCAAGATTTAAGATGTGGGGATCTGTGGAAAGAACATTTCTGTACAGGACTGGGACTGTACAAATGCTCTAAGGCGAAAGCCTGTCGGGTTCAATAGACAAAGAAGGCCAGCGTTGCTAAAGCCAAGTGATCTGAGATGACTTCAAAGTGAATGGGCATTAGGCAGTGGTCAGAAAGATTTGAGCAAAAGACTGAAGAATTATAAGGTGAATTTTTAACATTTTAGAGATGTTATCTGGCTGTGATAAGGAAGCAAAAATGGAAGCAGAGAGACAAGTCAGAGGTCCACTGCAGTAGCTCAAGAGAGAGATGAACTGGCTCACACTAGGGTATAGCAGTGAGGCCGGTGTTAGTTGTCAGAAGCTTTTGAACATCGAACCAAAATATATGTGAAGTGTGGCACAAACAGAAGTTCTGGGCTGAGCAACTAATAAGATGCAAATACCATCAATTGAGATGAAAAAGATCGCAAATAGAGTAGTTTTGGGATCCATGGAGGGATCAAGTCAATTTGGTATAGTTTAAAATAAAATGTTAGAAATTAAAGGGGAGATATTGGATAGGCAATGGGATATACAAACCTGGTGTTCAGAAGAACAACTTGTGAGATATAGATTTGGGGGCTTATCACCGTATAAATGTTATTTAAAGGCAAGAGACTAGATGAAATCCCCATGGAAGTGATTACAGCTAGAGTAGAAAGGAAAACCAAGGGTCTGACTTTGTACTCCAGTTCTGACATTCATTTACTATCTCTCTGACCTTCAGTGTGTTACTTAGTCTCTCTGTGCTTCAGTTTTCTTATCTGTATAATGAGGCACTCAGATATGGTAAAGATAAAATGAATACTTACAGCATATGTACACACTTAGGACATGACCAGCATAGAATAAGCACTATATAAATATTACTTTACTATCCAATAAAAGGTAAACGCCAATTCCTGTTCAGAGATTTTTTTCTATTTTGTTTATTGCTGTATTCCCAGCACTTAGAACACTTCCTGGTCCACAGTTGGCACTTAAATATTTGTTAAATGAATTTTGGAACCTGATTATAATGGTGAAATCCATACAATTGGTGATATAAGGTGACGAGGAAAAAATAATTCCATAACTATCTTATTGTTATTTTGAAAGTCATTTCTTTCTACATGAGACTTTGTTGCTACCTGAGGGAAAGGGAAGGAGGAAGAATCACATCTCAGGTGGCTGTTCTGACTTGGTGAACCACAGGCTGAACAGAGAAATTAGTGAATTCAGAAGAGGAGCTGGGATTGTAGAGTATTTAGTTAGAATTCTTATTCAATTCTCATTTGGAATCTCAATTTAAAGAAAATCTCTACTCCTCTACTCACTGGTGGGATACCTCTGTAATAAGCAGACAGGTATTTTAATTGTTGTTGCCACAGCATAACATCAGTTCTTCGATACAATTGGTGTGCTTATATTTTTGTTTTATATATGATTATGAGATGTCCTCCATCTGGAACTTATAGTATTTCCTATTATAAAGTTATATTCATGAAATTTCTTTTTAAATCCCAGAATTCTTAAAGTGATGCTTTGGAAATGAACTGATATTAATAATGCTTGAAATTTGCAGGAGGATTGAGTCTGTATTGCTGGCCAGTCTACTAAGACATTATTAGTCTTGGTTTTAGGAATTGAAAGGTGGAATTCAAGACTTTCATAACAATAGTAGGCATGAAATTGTTAGCATTTGAAGCAAAATCAAGATTGAATGGAGCTCCATGTCTCCTCTGCCTCCACGCGGGGAGTCAATATGCTTCAACAAAGGACCACAGTCATTATTTTGTTTATCTCATTTTGCATCTGCTTTAGGAAACACCTGTTTTTGGCACGTTTGTTTGATATCAGATAGTCAATTAAGCTATACCATTTTGGCACCGAAATCTCATTCTCTTTTAAAGAGCAAAAGATTAAAGAGCCAAATAATTTTGAACTACATCTGGCATCACTTGAAACAGCCTGGACCTCTAACCACCACAGGTGAGTAAACTCAGCAGCTGGCATTAAAGTAGCTAATGAATTGGAGGAATGCCTCTGGTAGTTCCTTTGGTGTGCTGCTGGTTGGAGAAAATGTTTAAATGTTTATCAAATAAAGTTTTGTTTCTACACTAAATTTCTGACTTCAGCTGTGGGAATGCCATGTCTGACTGTCCTGGGTCGTAGGGAAATAAAACACAAGCCAAAGAAGCAAGAGCCCTGGATTCTATACCTGGACCTGCCATTAGGGTTTTGATCAAGTTACTCTTCCTCTCCAGGATGTGAGTTTCTTAATCTGTCAAATAAAGAGTGGAATAGCTCATCTATAAGGAGTTTTAGACCTTTTCATCCAACTCCCCGTTAGACATCTACACTTTCCTGTCCAAATTGATCTCAAAATATAACAATTTCAAATCAAATTCATTATATTTCCTTTCTCTTCTTTTTTCTTATAACTAAGTCCACCCAGTCATATAAACTAGCAGTCTAAAATAATACTCAACTATTCCATCTCCTTCTGTCCCATCACCTATATTGTGACCACATTCTCTCTTTTTTTCCTCAGAAATTCGTTTTCATTCTGTTTGCTTCCTGCTGAAATCTGAACTATTGTGTCCTTCCCAAATTTATACCACAAAACTTAATGGCCCAATGTGGTGGTATTAGGAGGTGGGGGCCTTTGAGAGGTGCTTATGTCAGGACTGGGGAGCCCTTATGAATGGGATTAGGGATTAGTGCCCTTATAAAAGAGACCTCAGAGAGCTAGCTTGCTCCTTCCACCTTGTGAGGACACAGAGAGAAGTTGCCATCTACAAACCAGAAATTAGACCCTCAACAGATACCAAATCTGCTGGTGCCTTGGTCTTGGACTTCCTAGCATCCAGAACTGCGAGAAGTAAATGTTCATTGTTGAAGCCACCCAGTCTCTGGTATTCTGTTACAGGAGCCCACGGTGACTAAGATACATTCAGTCTACACTGGCAAGAATATAAAAAAGTATATTTATTTTCTGTACACACGTCAGGCAATGATAATTAATCATATGTGTTTTCCTGTTCAAACTTTCTGCAAACTCAGAATTCTTTTCAGTACACTGTAGGCAGGCAATACTATGTTTTGTTTTACATATGCTTATCCTTAAATTATTAGACATTATAAAACACATATGTAACAAATGACCAGTGTTCAGTGTAGGGATATAAAGAATTCCTACAACTAAGAAAAATGGACAAACAACACAATAAAAATTGGTAAAAGGTTTGAAAAGACACTTAACAAAGCAAATATACAAATGACCAATAAGCACATCAAAAAATGATCAGCCTAATTATTCATCAGGAAAATGTAAATTAAAACCACAAATAGATCCATCAGAACGGCTAAAATTTAATAGACTGACAACTATAAAACTAGTGAGAACATGGAGTAACTGGGATTCTCATACATTATTTGGTGGGAATGTAAATGGAGTGTAACCACTTTGAAAAACTATTTGGTAGTTTTTTATAAAACTGAATATTTACTCTTAACCCCTGATTCTAAAATTCCACTTTTAAGTATTTACTCAAGAGAAATAAACGTATTCATGAAAAAAAAGACATGTACAAGAATGTTCATAGAGTGTTATTAATACTAACCAACTACTGGAAACATCTCAAATATCCATCAATAGGAGAACAGATACAAACTGTGATTTCGTGTAGACTATTGCATTTACTTATACAGAGGAATATTACTGCTCAATAAAAAGGAATGTAGTAATTATATACACAATGGTATGGGTGAATCTCAAAAATAAATTATGCTGAAAGGGACAAATCTTACACAAAAGAGTACATATTGTATAATTTCATTTATATGATATTCTATAAAGTCAAAACAAATCTATGGTCCAAAGAAAATCAGAACAGTGTTTTCCTCTGGGAGTAGGCATAGGAATTGATCAAAAGTAGTATGAGATAATTTTTCTGAAGTGAGGGTAATGTTTTATGTCTTGATGGAGGCATTTGTCAAAATTCAGCCAATGTACATTGAAGGTTTATGCATTTTATTGTACCTAAATGTTATCTGAAAAGGTAAAAATGTATCAAATATTGAGCTCTGGTGAATAATATGCATGCTGATATATACAGTGAGAAGGCAATGTTTGAAATTTACTTTGAAATGAATCAAAAAATAAAATGGATTGATGGGTGAATAGAGAAATGGATGGGTGGATGGATGGATGGATGGATGGATGGATAATAAAGCAAGTTTAGTAAAATGTTAATGATAATGTGTATTGGGTGGATATATGGGTGCTCATTTTAAAATTCTTTCAATTTTGCTTTTTGTTTGAAAGTTTTCATAAGATGTTACAAAAAATTATTAGCTACCCTTTTTAGTTAAGGCCCTCTTTATTATTCACTTTTATTTTTGCACCAGGCTTTTATCTTATATCCTTGTCACTGATATCTAATTTCTCTAATCCATGTTCATATTGATGTCAGTCTTAGCTTGACATAAAACGTCCTTCAAAATTTAACTCCTGGGCCGGCCCAGTGGTTCAGGAGGTTGGAGCTCCGTTCTCCTAACTCGGAAGGCTGCCGGTTCAATTCCCACATGGGCCAGTGGACTCTCAACCACAAGGTTGCCAGTTCACCTCTCCGTCCCCTGCAATTAAGATTGAACATGGCACCTTGAGCTGAGTGGCCGCTGAGCTCCTCGATGGCTCAGTTGGTTGGAGTGCATCCTCTCAACCACAAGGTTGCCAGTTTGATTCCCACAAGGGATGGTGGGCTGCGGCACCAGCAACCAGCAACCACAACTGGACCTGGGCTGAGCTGCGCCCTCCACGACTAAGACTGAAAGAACAACAACTTGAAGCTAAACGGCACCCTCCACAACTAAAATTGAAAGGACAGCTTGACTTGGAAAAAAAAAAGTCCTGGAAGTACACACTGTTCCCCAATAAAGTCCTGCTCCCTTCCCCAATAAGATCTTTAAAATAATAATAAAAAATAATAATAAATAATAAATAAATAATAAATAATAAATAATAAATAAATAATAATAAATAATAATAATAAAAAAATAACTCCTTTCTAGCTCCTGTTTATTTGTCCTTACACTACCCCAACTACATTGTGCAATCAGCCATGTTGAACTGAAACAGTTTCAGAGCACATCAAGGTTTTAAGGACAATCTTAGAAAGCTTTGTACTCTCCCTTCCAAGCCCAGATCAAATGTTATCTTTGATGTGAAACTTGCTTAACTTTCCGAGTAACCATTTCATTTGTATTTCCACATCACATACTCAACCATATCGAAGCATTGCTTACACTGTGTTGCAATCTCTATATCGAAGCATTGCTTATACTGTGTTGCAATCTCTATATGTTTCTCTCATGCATTAGTCCAGTAGTTCTCAAACCATAGCATGCATCAGAATCACCTGGAGGACTTATTACAAGACGAATTGCTACACTTCATCTTCAAGTTTCTGATTCAGTAGGTCTTAGATGAGGCCCCAGAATTTGCATTTCTATCAACTTCCCAGGTGATGCTGATGGGTCCACACTTTTAAAAGCACTGTATTGAACAATCACTTCTGGAAGGTAGATGCTATAGCTGATCATTTTTGTGTCCCTAAAATATAGGCCAGTGCCTGGAAGAGAGCCAACTTTTAATAAATCCACCTGGAATTCCCAAATAGCAATACATGCTATAAAGAGATTTTTTTAAAGGTAACATTGTATATGGAATGTGGGGTGAGCTTTCCAGACACATATTGTTTTCCTGAGGGCTGTGAGTGTTAGGCATATAGCATAAGTCCTTCAGAGGTGCCTAGCTAAGAAAATCTGCAGTTCCTTCTTGCCGGCCAATTTTTTGGGGCTATCACTTCAGTTGTCTATAAAAGACATTCATTTTTGAGTAATCAGATTGAACACTTTCCAGGTTTGGCAGACTAGAATAGAGGCCATATCAGCCCCCCTATAGATGTGGCAAAGATGAACAAAACACATTTGGGAATTGCTGATTCATCTTTACAGGTTAAGCTGTTATTGCGAGAGTTCTCATAGATAGCCACTTTGTTGTGAAATCACAACAAACTAGACAGCCTGCTCAGAATGAATGGAGTTGGGGAAACACAAGTGAAAGACTTCCATCATCAGTAATCACAGCACAGATTTGTTACTGGGTAAGCCAGTTAAACGAAGGCAAAAGATGATAGAATTTTGAGTACACTTGGGTGAGAGGCTGCGTAATGATGTCCTCCCAAAGAAATCCACATCCTAATCCCTAGAATTTGTGAATATGTTATCTTATATAAAAAAGGGGACTTTTATGACTAAATTAATGGCCTTAAAATGGGGGAGATTATCCTGGATTATGAGTGGGCCTAATGTAATCACAAGGGGTCTTACATTAATAAGAGGAAGGCAGGAGAATTAGAGTCAGAGAATGAAATGTGACAACAGAAACAGAGGTCAGAGTGGTGCAGGGCCATGAACCAAGGAATGCAGGCAACACCTAGAGGTTAGAAAAGGCAAGGAGGTGGTTTTTCCCTTAGGTCATCCACAAATAAGGCAGATTTTGCTGATTTTAGCCCACTGAGACTGCTTTTGGACTTCTGACCTCCAGAACTTCAAGATAATAAATTTGTTTCATTTTAAGCCACCAAATTTCTGGTAATTTGTTACAGCAGCAATACTGAACTAATATACTTTGTCTGATAAAGGGGTTCATCATGACTCAGTTGTCCTCTTATTAAGAGGTTTGGTGGCATTCACTGGTTTGTATTTTAGCAGGTTTTAAAATTAACCCCAGGCCTGGGGGAAACTACCAGGAATTCAAGCTTCAAATCCGCAGTCCCCAATATTTGCTATATAAAGTACAATACTGTGTTTCTCCCTAAATAAGACCTAGCCGGACAATCAGTTCTAATGCATCTTTTGGAGTAAAAATTAATATAAGACCTGGTATATATTACATTATATTATAACATTATACTATACTGTATCATATTATATTATATTATATTATATTATATTATATTATATTATATTATATTATATTATATTATATTATATTATATTATATTATATTATATTACATTATATTATAATATATTATAGACCAGTTCTTATATTATAGTAAAATAAGACCCGGTTTTATATTAAGTTTTGCTCCAAAAGATGCATTAGAGCTGATTGTCTGGCTAGGTCTTATTTTCCGGGAAACATGGTACATATGTGTGCAAAAGAATCAGTATGGTGTCCCAGTAAGAGCTTGGAATGAGATTCAGGTGAAACAGCTCTCAGTTATAGTCCATATACTTGTGTATCTGGGCAAGACATTCATGCTTCTAGACCTCATTGGGAAATGTAAGAATCAGATTTGAAATAATATATTTTAATGGTACATGTAGTACATTTATTTCTTTATCAAAAATAAGACACATTATTTTCCCACATTTATGTCAACTTATTGGAAGAGTAATAAATAAGTATTCTAAGTAGCTCATAGCTCCATTGTTCAATGAGAAAAACAGTACAGATTTAAAGTTCATGAGGAGTGATAAAAAAGGAAGATATTTAAGATATTACTCATTATTATTATATTCAACAAAAACGAACTCCAAAATCTCATAGAAAAAAGTTAAACTTATTTCGACTTTACCAACAGCATAAGTAATAAAAACTCTCTTAGGTGACAGAAGAAAAAAATCAGATATTTTGTCACAATGGAATATCAATGCCCATTGTCCTACAGTATATAAATTATACACTTATCATGATACTGTTTAAATTATTCCATCTGTGTACCATTTACGTTTAATTTTTCAAGTAAAATCAAACGGAATATTAATCTTATTTTAGTTTGCCAGGGAAATGAAGGATTGTTCTTACAGTCAATACAGCAGTCACAGAAATTGATTCTAGTGTAGATAAAATTATTCCTCTATTTAGTCTCATGTTTCTCCTACATTGCTTTCATAGATGTTTTCAGTTGTTTCAAGACCACTTCCACAGGCAGCCAATTTTATCTGGTAACAGGAATGAATTTTTAGGTTTTATTATTTGGACAAGCAATAAAAAGGACCTTGTCAGCCTGGTTTCTTCTCTATTTCACTATGCCCGTTTCTAACTGTGTTTCTGACCCATCCATCCAGTCATTGGAGAAGTTTGTCCAGAGAAAGGAGACAAGTGTAGAAGGAAGAGGAAGGTGTGAGGGCATAGGGAAAGAAAGATAGAGCATTTAAAATATGCTTACATATATTTGCTCTGGGGAGGCAGAATAAATGTTGCTGTTATTCTACTTCCTGGCCTGTAATAATCTAACAGTTGCTAATGTGTATTGGTTGCTGTGGCCAGGTTCCTGCCATATGTACCATGAAGCTCTTACACCTAGATCTCATTTTACAACTGTGAGCTGGCATTAATATTTTCTACCTCTTATAGATTAGAATACTAAGGGCCAGAAGGATTAAGTAATATTCCACAGTCACCTAGTTACTAAACAATTCCAACCTGTATTCATCTGACTCCAAAGCCTATGGTTTGCCACTCCAAGGCTTCCTCCAAACCCTTTCTCATCTTCACATCCTTCACTCATTTCCTGTGATTTCACAGATAGTCTGGCTATATTCACTCCCTCAGTTCTAAATCTCCAGTATTCTCCTCATATTTTCTACATATTGAAAGCGAAGTATTTCGAATACCATGGCTAGATAATTGGCTACATTTACCACATATTGTGTTCCATATTCTAACAATCAAAACTTCAGAAAAATTAAATGAATAAACTGAATAAGTTCCAACTCTCAGCGCTCAAACATTCCTATATTTAAATGATCACTTACACCACATATTCCTGTTAGGATTTTCCTTACTTAGGAATTAGGACATTGTGATGCAAGCAAATGGTGCAGCTATGTCCTTATATGTCAGATGAAGTGTGTCTATCTCCTCTTTTACCATTTCTTTTCCTAAATGTGCTTCTGACCCATCTATTGGAGAACATTGTTAGGGATTGATTTCAGAAGAAAAAAACTAATGGTCAGAGAAGTCACTAGGTGACAAAATTCTTAGGCCCTCTCAAAATCTTGATGTAGAGTGTTTTGGACTACTACAGAGATGCTTGTAGGCACCATTGCATATCAGCACACGACATGCTAAAGGAGGAGGAAGAAAGCAAGGGGTGGGAACTAACACTAGGTAAGCAATCATTATATACTAATGTTTCTTAGATCCTTTATCATTTAATCCCCAATATAATCCTAAGAGGCAAATATCATTTCCTGATTTATTCAGAATTATTTATTGACCGTATGCTATATATCAGGCACCATTCTATGCACTAGGAATAGAGCAATAAACAAGAGATCAGATGCCAGCTCTCATAGTTTGTATGCTCTGGTGGGTGTAAGCATATGATAAGTAAGAAAACAAAGGGATAGTGGTTCTGAGAAAGCCAATTTTAAGCTCAGATTCAAATGACAAGGATGGCCTCATCATAAATTAATCTTGGGGCTGGATATTCTAGGCAGAGGGCAAAGGCCCTAAGCTTCTTGCATTCTAAGATTGAAAGAGTACTTGGAGATACTGAAGGAGAGGTTGAGTGGTTGAAGGGTTGCAGTCAGAGACTCACAGGGAGATCAGGAGGTACAGGCCAATGCTTCTCAAACTTTAACTTGCCTATTAACTATCTGGATCTTGTTAAAAACAGTAACTGCTTCAGAAGGTCTGCAATAGGGCCTGTGATTCTGCTCCCAGGTGATCCGGTGTTGCAGGTTTTGATAAGAAATTAATATATAATTCCAAGTGTCATTGAAGCTACAGAAGGGTTTTAAGGGGGAATTGAAGTGATATGATTTATTTTTTTCAAAAAATGTACTCTGGGTGACAGCTTTTACTAGGGCAAGATTAAAGCATGAGGACAAATTGATTAAACCATGAGAGAGTCATTGTAGAAGAAACAGATGCTCAGAGAAGTTCAATAATTTGCCAAGATCTTCCTGTAGATTCATAAATCATGTCTAAAGCTATCTGACCCAAATTCTGTGTTCCTATATCTCCCAGATATGAGAAAGCTTGCCTTAGGAGATGTATACTCATGTGATGGAAGTAGCCTAAAGCAAAGACAATGGATTCTTTGGCTTTTCCATGGGTGTTTCTAAAGGTAATCTGCCAAATAGGTACCATTCATTGGGTGCTAGAAGAATTTCATTCATTCTCCAGTTGGTCAGCATATCTTACAGACCAGGCACACTGGTGAAGAGGCCCGCTCCTGAACATGGGGAGCCACTCCTTTTATCTATATCTTGGTGGAGAGGGACCATCTTCCACCAACTCCTAAAGGTGCCTTCGGCAGCTTAGCTATTTACTTCTTTACTGGCATTACCACACAGCAGGAATGAACCTCAAACAGAAACGGGGCGCTTTCCAACTATCTAACAGCTGTACCAGGTAGCAGACACATTGCTCAATCACTGTCTGGGCGGCTGGAATGTTAGGACGAGGAAACAGCAGCAGCTGCTTAATTTTGTGTGCTGTCATTAGAAACGAGTCCCACATTTCTACTTCAGAAGAACCTTCCAGATGTTTCACTTCTTGAACATCGTGGCATGCATGCAGCTCGCTCATAGACTGTGAAAAATCTAGTCTTTTATTCCATGAACCTATCTCCAGAAAAATGTCATGCCTTTCACATGTGAAAGAATCTGGTATCCTTTTTCGAAATGCCTATATTGCTACTTTCTTTTTAACTGATATTTTCCCTAGCCTCAAATAAATCGATATAGAGTGAAAGAATGTAATTTTTTTTTAAATTCCATTTTGGGTTCTTCAAAATAGTGTCCCACCTGGTATGACTGGTAATGGTGAACGTTTATGTAGCAATCACTCTGCCAAGTACTCTACAAATACTAGCTTATTTAAACTTCTTAGGAGCCTAGAAAAGTACTTTCTATCTCTGTTTCTTCTATCGCTGCAGAAGCTGACATTTGAATGGAGTTCAGGAAGCTGCCGAAGTTCTCATAGGTGCTAAGTGAAAGGGTGAGGATTTTAAATTAAATTTGTTACTGCTCCCAAGTCGCATTTTATCTATCACTAGACCAGTGATTTTCCAAGTGTGGTTCCTGGATCTGCAACATCAGCATCGACTAGAAAGCTGTTAGAAATGCAAAGTCTCAAGTTCTACCCCAGACCTTTTGAATCAGTAACTCTGGGAGTAGCAATCTGTTTTAGAAAACCCTCCAGATGACTCTGATGCGTGTTAGAATTTGACGACCACTGATCGAAACCCAGGTCTGCAAACTGAGGCCAGACAGCCAAGTCCAGCCCACGGTCTCTTATTATAGGGAACTGAGCGAAGAATGGTTTTTACATTATTGAAAGGTAATCAAAAATAAAACAAAGAAGAATATGTCACAGAGAATGTATGTGG
The DNA here is from genome assembly GCF_964194185.1 of Rhinolophus hipposideros. Classification (NCBI taxonomy): domain Eukaryota; kingdom Metazoa; phylum Chordata; class Mammalia; order Chiroptera; family Rhinolophidae; genus Rhinolophus; species Rhinolophus hipposideros. Next base: position 74,554,213 of record NC_138056.1, on the reverse strand, counting down.
CCAGCAAAGCCTGAAATATTTACCATGTGGCCTTTTACAGAAAAAATTTGCTGACCCCTGACCGAGACTATGCTTTTCAGGTGACCGAGATAACTGTACTTGCTCCTGTGGTTTATTCCCTTACTGACTGGTAACAAGTAACTACTATTTCCCCACATTGCCTCCCTCAGTTTCTTAATATTTTTTCACCGCAATATTTTTAGCAAAGTATCAGCACTCTGTTCTATGTATTATTGGTCTTTTATATTGGGATAGTTTTAGAGATTTGAGTTTGCCGGAAGTGTTCTAGAATTTGTTCCCTTCCTCTGGGGCACTTTGTTTTCAAGCATTCAACAGCTTGGTGGCTTTTTTTATGATCTTGTCCTTAAAAAAAAAAAAAAAAAAAAAAAAGGATGTACTTATGTACTTAAAAGTACATCCAATCTCCCAGAGTACTTACTAATATACTTATGGGATGTAAGCATTTTTTTCTTATGGAAATATCTACTTTTATAAAGTAAATAAGTAATTTTTTCCATTTATTCTTATTATTTCATTTACACTTTTGAGGGTGTACATCTTTAAATCTCTGAAGTAAGGATGTATCTTAAAATCTATGTTGCCTAGGGTTGTTTTGGACTAGACCGTAGTCATGCCTTAGTTTTCATTTCCCACAAGGAGGAACTGGGTCATAGCCATGCATATTTCTAGAGTAATGAAAATACCATTACCCTTGTTAAGTTTAATTTCTGTTTAAAATGTATTAAAGCATTACCTGATACTTCAGGATTCAAAGGAAAATTCTTCTTTATTCAAAATAATACTGGAAAAGAAGAGAATGAAGCAAATACCCATTCTTGGGAGAATGACCACAACTTTATATTTTCTTGCAAAACAACTGAGTGCTTTATAGGATCAAAAAAAGGAGGACAGTCACAAGTATATGAAACTGAGTTACATTCTGTTTGTGAGAAAAGTACAAAAGAATCGCCTGACGCAAGTTAGGCAACACAGTCAAGAATAGAATCCACAGACTACCAAGATCCAAGATCCACAGAGTAGAGGAAAGTAATTCCCAAGCAATAAGAGGCTGTGTGAACAATTCATGCATCATACAAAATTTTTAATGCATTGTGCCATATTTTACGTGGCAGAGTTTTTGTCTTTCTTAGTGGTTCATAAAATAATGGTGGGTCTTGCAATTGATGTTGTCTTAAATTTTAAGAAATAGAATGTTGCTAAATATTATGCAATTAAAAGCTAATTAAAACAACTTTTTTAACTTAATAATGTATTTTTTTTAAGTACCAATATTTGGATGTTACTTGGGCTACATATACAAATATCAGCAAGGTTGCTTACAAATATAGATAACATCAGGGTTGCCTAATTAACTGGTTTTATCCTAGCTTAATTAGAAATGTTTTCCTAATGTATCCTAAATCTATTAAACTAAACTCAATTTTTTCCTGAGGTAAAAACAGCTAGGATGCTCTTGATCAAGTCTGTGTCAAATTTTTTCCAGTTGCTTCTTATTTTTGTTCTATTTGTTTTCAAGAAAGACTTAACCACCTTTAATCCATCTGAAGAAAGGCTTAGATTACTTTTCTGAGTAACCATATTCAACTCCAGCTTCACCAGAAAAAGAAGAAACACTCACTGTTTCTCCCGCTTCACCAGAAAAAGAAAGCTCACTCACTGTCATGAAAGCTCTTATACATGCCAAGTCATGGCTCTTATACATGCTCATGATTATATATTTCAAATTAAATATAAAAGAGGGGGTTTTACCCTTCCATCTACCTGTCTTTACTGAGAAGACTTCATTGCTTCATCCTTTCATTTGATATTTATCCTCTTGCCAATTGTAACATGATGACTTCTGAAAACTGCTTAGCATTAGGGAAAAACAAACAAACAAAAAACAAGAAAAACCAAATCAATGGTCAAAGTCTAAGAACTTATTCAAGTGATGTGTGCATTTAAAAAATAGGGGTGGCCAGTTAGCTCAGGTGGTTAGAGCTCTGAACAGCAGGGTGGCCAGTTCGATTCCCACTTGGGCAAGTGAGTTGTACCCTCCACAACTAGATTGAAGACAATGAGCTGCCGCTGAGCTGCCGGAGGGGCGGCCGGATGGCTCAGTTGGTTGAAGCGTGAGCTCTTAACAATAAGGTTGTCGGTTCAATTCCCAAATGGGATGGTGGGCTGTGCCCCTACAACTAAGATTGAAAATGGCGACTGGACTTGGAGCTGAGGGGCGCCCTCCACAACTAGAATGAAGGACAATGACTTGAAGCTGATGGGCCCTGGAAAAACACATTATTCCCCAATACTCCCCAACAACAACAACAAAATAATTGTAGCATATAATTTACTGGTCTTTGCTAAAAGAAGAGTAACATTTAAACTTACTCTTATACCCTCTATCTGAATCAAGAGAAATCCGAAACTTATTTCCTACTTGACCCCCCCCCCAATCACTATAGAGCAAATTGATGGATGGGCAATAATTTATGACACAAATGCTGCCCTACCCAATAATGATCTGGCACTATGTGATTTCTTCTAGGTGAGGAAAGATGTGTTCCTATACTTGCAATTACAAAGACAAGTAGCACTTGAATTTTGTGAGTAGAAGATTGGCACTGGCAAACCAACGGAATCTTATGTTTAGCTCATTTCCCCTGAATTTCATTTAAGAGAGTACTTTGCAATAAATGTCCTATGAAATCACAAAGTGCAGTACTAGTGATGCAGAAAGAAGTAGATGAACATTGCTTGAAGCAAAGCTCGAATGGAGAAAAATATAGCATTGCATTTCCATAGCATCTTCTCTATGAAGATAATAGAAAAATAACAGTCTCTCCCTGATTCAGGTACTTCTTTACTATCTAACAAAACTTTGTAAGGGAGAACATTTTCTGTGCTTAGTTTCCTTAACAACATCCCATAATTTGAAGAAAATTGTGACTCTGAAGACAGCTTGTTTTCTGAACTATGGATACAAACCTACTTTAGAATGAAGTCTTGATGTATATATATTTATATTTAATTTTTTTTTTCATTGTATGAAAGCAATAATTCAAAGATTTGTCCAGTACTTAGAAATACCATTTAAAGGTTTTCTTGATTACCTTTTACGGAGTAAACTGAATGATCATCTGATCAGTAGGATTAAGAGTTCCTTCATGATAAGATCTTGCTGAATCATTTATTTGTGTCAACATAATACCTGGTATAATACACATAATAAAATGCTGATAGGAACATAGGAAGGCAGAAAGAGTGAAAAGGAAGAAAGAGAAAGAAAGAAAGAGAGAGAGGGAAAGAAAAAAAATGGAAGGAAAAAAATAAGGGAAAAAGGAAAAAAGGAAAGGAAGGAAGAAAGATAGGGAGACAGGAAGGGTAGAAAAATGCTAAGATGATTTAGATTGTGTTGAAAAATTACTAAATATTTTGGCTGATTTTCCAAAATATGTAGTTATATGTAATAACAGAATCAAAATTTGAATTAAATGAGCTGAATTTGGCTATTTTCATTATTAATTATAGATGAGGAAATAGGCTTGCAATGCTGATTTCTGGCAGAAATAGAGGGACTATAAAATAAAACACTCCATTAAAAGGCAAACACGCCTATACTTTTGTATGGTGAGAGTCCTTTGGCATAATTTAATTAGATGTTCTAACTTTGTATTCAAATACTGTTAGCGTGGTAAGCAGCTATCAAGGAAGACACCCATCTTTGATTGATGGGGTACACTAACTCTAAAATTATACAGCAGTTGAAGCTGGGCTTATTTTTGCTCCTTGAGCAAGACATCAACTTGAATAAGGCTTATTTTTCTTTGTTTAGCTTCTGAGGAAATTTGGGGTGGGGAGGTACAGGGCAGTTACGGTTGGACTAAAGGGATAAGATTATAAATGGGAGCTCCTGGTACTGGCATGAGAGGCCAACTCTGGAAAGCACTGGGAGCAGGACCCACGAGGTAAAGAGGACCCATCAATATCATGCATGTCTGCTCCTCTCTGTTAGTTTTGATAGTTCAGCATTGATTGAACATAAGGATGTTATAGAGTTTGGGGGGTGGTGAACTCTTTTGATGTAAAATAAAATACATTAATTTAATTATTTCTTACTTATTTCTGAAGTCAAACACAGCAATGCTAATAGTAGTCACTTAAAATATGTGTGGCAAATTGCATCTCATTTGGCATAATCTGATGTGTTTGAAAATGTTACCAGTTTTTTTGCTTTCATGTAAAATGCTCATTTTACATGAGCATGTAAATAAGTATGTAAATGAGCATTTGGTAAATAAGTATGTAAATGAGCATTTGGTAAATAAGTGCTCATTTACTGACATATAAATGGTAAAGATAGAGGGAAACATGAAGAATAAAACGTCCAGTATGCGAGGAGATCACGTGAGGATTATTCAGAAGTTTAACAAAATATTTTGAATATACTTAGGTTTTCTTGAATAAAAAGTGCATTTTTAAAAGGACACACAGAAATTTCCTGTAAAGCTGATTAAAATTTCTAATGGAACTATCAAGTCTTTCCTCTTTCACACAAAGTGAGCACTGGATAAAATGTGCCATCAGACAGAAATTTAAACATTAGAATCTGCCCACTATTTGTAAATACCTAAATGGAAGTTCCTATTTCTTGTCCTTATTAAAAATCTAATGTTTTCAGTTTTTATGACATTCTCAGTACTGATTCTATCCACACTGCATTTTATTGTTAGGTGTATTCAGAAATATATGAGTATATTATAAATTCCAAAGTATCAAATTTTTGGTTTTCATTTTAAATTACTATTGTTCACAGAAATGAAAATTTAAAAATCACTAACATTTACAGAGTTCACCACGTGAAATTACATACATTATCACCCATCTTTATAGTAACTCTGCAAAGCAAGTTTCTTTAGCCTCCTTGTACTGACAGTACATAGTTTGGGATAAAGAGTGTGGGGTTTGTGGTGTCACAGAACTGGGTTCAAATCCTAGCTCTTCTACTTGTGCTGTTGGCCAAATGACATAATGCCTCCCTCACTTTTCTAACTAATAAAATAGAATTGTTAGTACTTATTTCTGGGATGTATTGTAAGAATCAAATTAGATATGCACTGCCATATAGTAAGTACTCAATATATCTTAGCTTGTATTATATAAAGTATTTTGAATAGGCCACTGAAGTAGTAAATAGAAATCCCAGGAACCAGATTTGGGTCTATATAACTTCAAAATAAAAATCACATTTTCCACTATACCATGCTAGTCACAAATTATAACAGAGGGATATTTCAAATGCATTCAAAGTGTGCAATAAGTAATCATAAATTCATTACATTTTGAGTCTAGGGTCACAGAAAATAGAAGATTTTCTGTATACAGTTAGTGCTTTGTTATTAGATTTTTAGAAAATAATATAATATGTCTTATAGCCAAAAGGATTTCAGATGGCTTACCATTTGTAATGTTTTTTAAAACCTGGGAGTGCCTTCAGCTGGGCACCTGAAAAAAATACTGAGTTCATTTCAGAGCAAAACTTATCAGATAAAATTAGGAAGTGATCAATTCTTAAAATAATAATACAATATAGCTTTGTTTTTTAAGGTTCATTCTTTCTCAATGACATTATGCTAAGGCCTTTAAATTTACTCTTTCAACTGAACCTCCAAGCAAACCTCATAAGGTAATTCACACACTTTTCCCAATTTGTGGCAGAGCCATGGAGTCTTGAAAAAGTCCATAACCTAGCCAAGTGGCAAAGCTGATGGCTAACACTAGAGTTTTTTGTTTTGTTGTGTTTGGTTTGGTATTTCCAGAGCACATTTATTCTGCTGACACATTTTAATATCCATCACAATGTACTGTTAACAAGTTTAGCTATGAAATTGCTTCATAGGTTGTTAAGTCAGGGTCCTGAACAATCAAAGCCTAGATCTTAACCTTTAAATCAAAAGTGAATTCAACAGGACATCTGATTAAGGCACAGAAGCCATTCATAGGGAACAATAGCTCTGGATAGAATCAAATGTAAGTATGTTTAGATGTCCATCCCTAGAAATACCCGCAGGGGGGAGATGGTTTAAATTACCTGTAAAACTCTCAAAGGAGAACTATCTTATTCAAGGGCTATTTTACTTGAGCTGCTTCTGGCCTCCCAACCAGCTGAGTCCTGTCCTCCAAATGCTCCAAGCCTCTCTGGTTCCACATCCTGAAGCTGTAAAAGGCCCAGCCACCATGAATTGCAGAGGTACCAGAGGAAGGTCAATCTTCGTCCTTATAACTTCCTGTGGCAAGTTCTCCTCACTGCCTGAGTAGGATTAAGCAACTTCTAGTGTACTTGTGGGGCAAAGAAAATCTAGTCATCTCACCTTGTATCTCAAGCTACCTGACACCTGAGCTCCCAAGGTAATGAACCACCTTGCAGCCCTGTCATTTGCTACCATTGGCCAAAATACCCGTCTTTCTTCAAGTCACAAAACACTGTAAGAGAGATAACCAGTGACCTCATAATATTAAAAGAAAGAACTCTTTCCAAACATCATATGGCTGATCCTTTATGTATTATTTGACATTGTTGCTCACTCAGTCTTTCCTGAAAGTTGGTCTCAGTTTCCTCACCATCCTCTGTAATAACAAAGCTCTTAGTACAGTATTTAACACTCAACATGGTTTATTAAATTTTACATATGCTTATTATTACCACCTTCATCAATTTTATCCACGGCCATACCTCCTTGCATTGTCCCCCATATATACAGCTAACTGGAATAGATATGGTGGACTACTTGCAGATTTTCAAACATTCCATGATGCTTTACAGCCCTAGTTCCCTGATATCCCTGATATTTTACTACCCTGCTCCCTTTTCTAATCTCCCAGCTTTCAAATTTTAGCTTATAGATAACTTCCCCTTAAAAAGTCATTTCTGACCACTCTATATAAAATTTAACACTCCCTACTTTGTATCCTTGCTTAACCCAATGCATATTTCAGTTTTAGCACTTAGAGAGCTTTATTGCACTTATTTTTACCCATCTCTTCTATAAGTAGATTGTAAATTTGTTCACTTCCCATGAACCAACTATAAACTGTATTTAGTGAAATTAAATCTCACTATCCTCCCTACCTCCAGCCCCAATTCTACTTTCCAATATAATCAGTAACACATTCATGATCAGATTTCTGTAAAAGTTACAAATGTGAAATATTCATAGTATTCAGATTGGTCTGAAGCTTATTTCTTAATATATTTAACACTATAATGGATCCCAGGCTTAGAGCACTAAGCATGGCCATGGACCTGCAGCTGTGGGTGGTGTGAGTGGTCATTATGCCCACATATCTCATTCCATAAGACTTGAGCTCTTAACTCATTATGCGTATAGCCCATAGGTGGCCTGGATGCCGTTATAATGGAAAATCAGAGCAGATGGCGAAAAGAGGTCCAAACACCAGGTAGCAGAATATGATACAGGAAGTCAAGTTGTCATGGAGGTCTCGAAGTATGCAGGAAAAAGTCACTGAAGATGGGCCAAGGCCCATGGAAAGAAATCCAAAAAGCAGGAGATAGGCAGAGGGCTAGAGAGTCAGGTAGCCAAATCAAAGGGTCTGGAGGTAAGTCATGAAGACCCAACCAAAGTAGCCATGATTCAGGTACACAAAGCTACTGTTTCAAAGGACTGTGGAGTGAATATGAAAGGATTGCAAAGAAATGAAAGTGTAGACAACTCTTATCATAGCAATGAGGTGCATTCTTGAAAATCTAATCCCAAAATAAACATGTCAAAAGTAATTTTTCTATAAGAGATGATAGTGAAAGACTTTGCTATATAATTTCTAGGGTACTCGGTAGAGAGCCATTTTCATTTCCTCATCCTAGACTTGATCCACCCTGGGGAGTCATTAACACACATTAGATGCAATTACCCTCCTATTACTCTGCTTCCTGTTACAGTCACACACACACACACACACACACACACACACACACACACACACACACACACACACACAGTCTATGAAAGATGCCTCCACTTCTTTACACTTCACTCACTCAGTATGGATTCTACCACAAGATTATACCCAAACTGTTCTCCCAATGGTCACCAAAGACTTTCATATTGCCAAATCTAATAGAAGCTTCTTCATTTTTTCTCATTTAAACTTTCAGCAATATTCAACATAATTGACTAGCATCTTCTGCTTTAATGTTTTCTTCTTTTGGCTTTCCTAACATCACAAAGTCCTGATAACAAATTTCACCTTTTCGGCCCCTCTTTCTCAATTTGACTGGTTACTCTTCCTGCACCAAACTCTGTTTGAACCCTGTTTCCCCGAAAATAAGACCTAGGTGGACAATCAGCTCTAATGCGTCTTTTGGAGCAAAAATTAATATAAGACCTATATTATGTTATACTATTATATTATATTATATTATATCCAGTCTTATATTACAGTAAAATAAGATAGGGTCTTATATTAATTTTTTTACTCCAAAAGATGCTTTAGAGCTGATTGTCCAGCTAGGTCTTATTTTCAGAGACACACGGTAAGGGGTTCTCAAGGTTTGGTTCTTGTTCTTTTCGCTATCTACACACTTGTTTTAAATTATATAATTTATATCTGTAACTCCAAATGACTTTTAAATGTTTTTTATCTGTGGCTTAGATCTCACTATGAGCTCCAGATCCATTATATCAATTAGCTCACATCCATCTCAATTTACAAGCATCCTTCAAAGTCCCTATGTCTTAAACAGCTTGGGCTGCCATAACAAAATGCCACAGGCTGGATGGCTTAAGCAACAGAAATTTATTCTTACACTTTTGGAGGTTAGAAGTCCAATATCAAGATACAGCCAATTTGGTTTCTGTTGAGAGCTCTCTTTCTGGCTTGTAGATGGCTACCTACTCACTGTATCCTCCCATGGTGGAGAGAGAGAAAGTACTTTGGTGTCTCTTCATCTTCTTATAAGGGAGTTATCAGATTACAGTCACCCCTTATGACCTCATTTAAATTTTACCACATCCTCACCAGACCTATCTCCAAATACAGTCATATTGGGGGTTAAGGCTTCAACATATGAATTTCAGGGGAAACAATTCAGTCCAGAGGACCCTCTCTCTTCAATCTTTCCCATTTCAGTAAATAGCATTACAATGCCATTACTGCCAACTACTTAAACCCAGATCATGTTTTGTTTTATTTTTTCCTGATATAAATAATAGAATTTGCTGATAGATTGGATACATCTCCTTGAGATGTCTTGAATCAGTCCACTTTCCCTATTTCCATTGCCTCCACTGTAATTTAAAGTCACTTTACTGCATTTTAACCTTTGATCCTCTCTAATCCATTCCAGCATTATTTTTAATATAAATGAAGTCATGTCATCCCTGGTTCAGAACACATGAATTGTTTTTCATTGTACTTAAAATCAAGTCCCAAACTGTTAACTCGGAGTTTGGGCCCACGTTACTGTGCACCCCAAATTTTCAGCTTCTGCGTATTAAAGCCAAGAAAATACATCATATGAAAAGAGGGAAATGTAATGTTTTTCATTGCATTGTTGACTTTTCTTTACCTTCCCTGTGGTGTGTTCTTTCTGGAAATGGATCAGGTATGCCATTTGTAAATCTCTAGCAGCAAGCAACAGATCAAACTATGTAATTTTTGTAAAACCTAACTACAAAGTGATCCAAAAAAAACCCCAAAACTAATAATACTTGTTTTTCTTTTAATAAGAGAAAATAAACTGAATATTCTAAATTTGGAGAAAAAAGTTAGCTAAAAGATGAGATCAAAGCTATTGAAAAACAGGGCAACCAAACATTGATTAAGATTTCCATTATTCCATTGGATCCTAAAATATATTCTGAGAAGCTCAGTAGGACCTAAAGGTATCTTGTTTTGGAAATCTTGTTATTTTCTAGCAAAATTCAAACATATTCCTGCTGTTATTAATGGAATATACAAGCAACTCTTCACTTTAAATTAGGTTGGGCGGGAGTGTTAAACAGAAACATGTTAAAAATGTATAAACCTTCATTAGGGGAATGGAAGGAATCCAACCTCACAGGCCTTTTGAGCTTTCTGAGTATGGATGTTAGCGACATCATCCAGTTTTTTAAAATACATTTTCATTGCAGGTGACTGAAAGTTCCTACTGTGGCTTCAACCTTGTTATTCAAAAATTAGTTATCTATTTCCTGAATTTATATTGATTTGGAAGACAAGGGAAGAAAAGCCAGCCCTTTGGGCATCTGTACACAGGTCCATCAAGATATAGTACTTTTAAATAATTTGTATAAACTCCTTATGTAGACATTTTTGGAGCACCCAGTCCACACTAACCTTTCTAGAAAGTTCCCCATTCACAACCGCTTTTGTAGGAAGTGACTCCTGACCACCTGCTGACTTGGCTAGGGTTGAATGCAAACACAGGAACCAGTGCATAAACTGGGTTGAACTAATAGATTCTTTCTCTTGAGAAATTGCACTTGGAGACATAGGGGCTATTATTTAGATGGTAGTGGACAACTGAATTGAAATATCAGAACAAGTAGAAGAATGCAGGACCACATAAAGCTAAAGAAAAGAAAAAACAAAGAAGCAGAGATGATGAAGAATCTCATGCTTTAGAAACACCGAGAAGGACCATGTGACAGAATTTCCTGTTTTATTGCCTGTCCCCATGTGGTGTGACTCTCATTTCTAATCCTTAAATGCCTGTGAGTTTGCGTATTTTAGCCTAAAACTAAATTCCCCTTAATTTACTGGGTTTTGTTCCTTGCAACCAAATCCTGGGCTGATATATTATTTTATAAAAAGGTCTATGGCTGAAATTAACTAGTTCCCTCTCCTCAAATCAGTCTGTATGTGCACACACAGCTTGAATGTGTATACATGAACTCTTGGCTCCTTAGTCAGCAACTTCATTTCTTCTAACCAGTCCTTACACTTTTAAATTGACAATGACTGTAAAAGAGAATTTTCCAGGCAAACTCTCATCCTATTTCTCCATTGCAGAGTCTCCATTTCAGACACAAAGTTCCAGCAGCATCCTTCAGAAACAGCCAGGAGGGAGTCATTACAACTGGGGGTTTTGAGCTCTTAATGCCAATTTCCTAGCAGTGGTAGGTAAGGTCTTTGAAGCTCCATCCTTAAATGGCAGTGCTCTAAATAACACAGTTGAAACATTTGAAATGGGTTCACAACTGCCTGCATAAAAAAATCTCCCGCTGACGTCAATGGGAGTTTTTCCTGAGGGCCTAAGAATTAGGTGAGTATTAATAAATTTTACTGAGTTATTTCAATCTGATCTGAAACCTTTAGCTGTTTCCTTCTCAAGAGTGGCTGGAAAAGAGGAGATGTGACTATGTGGGAACACTTTGATGTTCCCAGTGTTTTAGTTGGAGATTTTATTTAGGAAATTTGAGTTAGAAACTTATCACAGGTTTTTATTCTTCATTACGCTTTGACTCTCATCTCTCTTTCTAACCCCTTTCTTGTTTTTTTGCATTTCTTTCACATGATTTCATTTTCACTTAATATCAGAAAAACTTCTGAAAATGACATTTAGATTTAAAAGCAGATGGCACTGCAGATGTTAAATATTTAATCATTAAGTTTGGTGGTCTTGGTGTACTTGGTCTTTTTTTCATTGTTTCTCTTAAGAAATCAGCTTGTTTTTTTGGCAGCGTGGGTGTAAGCACTTGAAGTAATTAATTTCAGTGGAACCAATCAATTAGACAAAACCTTTAGATGTGTAGAAAGGAAAAAAGATTGCAGAAAAATAAATATTATAACTTTGGAAATGAATAATGTTTTTGCAAAACCATATACATATGAAAAATCCATTCTGCATTTTCCCAGTTGGAAATTTTTATTGAATAGACTACAATTCATCATCAGAATTCATCATCATATTTTTCTAATGTTTCAGGTGTTTAACAAAAGAATGATAAAAATTAGACATATACTCATAACTTATTGTCCAAATGAAGATAGTTTGGGAATGAAAGTATTAATAATTATACTGGGGAAACAGGTATAAATCAGCATACCTCACAAAAAGGCTCAGTTGTCATCATTTTCTCCTAAAAATTCAAAATCATTCAAAATAGTTTCCTTCCAGCTTTCTAAACAAAATAATAAAAATACTTTCTATCTACTTAGTTCATATCGTGTGTCCCCGAAAATAAGACCTAGCCAGACAATCAGCTCTAATGCGTCTTTGGGAGCAAAAATTAATGTAAGACCAGGTTTTATTTCACTATAAGACCGTGTCTATATAATATAATATTATAATATAATATTATAATATAATGTAATATAATGTAATATAATGCAATATAATGCAATATAATGCAATATAATATAATATAATGTAATGTAATATAATATAATATAAAATATAATATAATATAATATATAGACTGGGTCTTACATTAATTTTTGCTCCAAAAGACGCATTAGAGCTGATTGTCTGGCTAGGTCTTATTTTTGGGGAAACATGGTAGAACTGACTTTAATAAAATTTCCCATACTATAGACAACTTGAAATTCATCTTGTTCAGCTTTGAAGTTATTTTGATTCTTCTTCATTTTTTCTACTACTTACCAGGCCTTTCAAATTTGATTGTTTGATATTTGATTATTTTTATTGTGAAATACAGTAGGTATAAAACAAAAGCTTATTGGAATTATTATTTTAAAAAAAACACCTATATAATAATCTCCCGTAATGACACGGATGGCTGCCATTACCCTAAAGCCCTCCCAAGCATTTCGCAATAACAATACTTTGTTACCGCCAAAGGAAATCACTAAGGCAACTACTCACTTGATTTTTTTAAATTGTTTTAACTCTGAGGTATGAATTCCTAAGCAGACATCTTTTAGTCTTGTCAATATTATTTGAAATTTATATAAATGAAATCATATTGTATGTGTTCGTGTGTGTGTATGGGTCTGGATTTTTAAAAAGTCATCCATATTGTTACGTTTAAACATACTTTTCATTGTTATTGTTGTATATTATATCATTGTCTGAACATTGCACAGTTGATTTTCATTCGATCACTGGTAGATATTGGTTTGTTTCTAGGTTTTGGTCATTACAAATAATATGGCTAAGAAGCATTCTTATACCTATCTCCTGATGCATAAAAATATAAATTTTTGTAGGGGACATATTGAGGAAAGGATTGGGTAGGCTATGCATAACTTTACCTTTAGCAGTTAATACTAACTAGTTTTCCAAAGAGATCCTATCCAATACATTCCCACACTTGTATTATCAGCACCACCAGGAGGCTTGTTAGAAATATAAATTCACAGGCCCTTCTCCAGATCAGTTGAATCAGAAACTCTAAGGGTAGGGCCAATAATTTTTGTCCTAACTAGTCTTCTAGGTTATTATGATGTCAACTCAAGAGAAGTAGTTTCTAAACTTCACTGCACAATGAAATTATTATGGAATCTAAACAAACAAACAAACAAACAAACAAACAAACAAACAAATAAAACACAAATGCCTAGCTCCCTTGCTCCAGATATCCTAATTTAATTGGAAGGGGCTGTGACCTGGAGGTTAGCACTGTGAAAGTGGTTCTCAATCTCACTTGTTAAATTAAAACCATCCTGGGAGCCTTGAAAAGAAAACCACAAAAAACATGCCCCCCACCAAAATTCTGATATAATTGTCCTTGGGGGATGGAGAGTTTAGGTATTGATCTTTGTTTTGTGGTTTGGTTTTGCATCATTTAAAATAGCTTCGTTGGTAGTTTTAATATGCTGCCAGGATTCAGACCACTGCCTTAGAGTGGGGAATGATAGCATTATAAATGCCCCAGTTTTTTCAATTATCTCTCATCTCTTCACTCCCTCCCATCACCCATGATCACTTTCTTCGAAACAGTTCAGCTCAATTAGAAAAAAAAAAAAAGAAATCTGATTCAACTAACTCAAACAAACATGTGAACAAGGAATAGACTCAAAGTCCTAAAGTTATTTTTTATTTCATACTGAATTATCTAAAATGTATCTGCAATTGGCAGAATTTCAGGTAGAGAAAAAACTGAAATAGGGAATAGTTTGGAGCAGAAAGAGCTATTCAGCAGTTCTTAAATCACATAAAGCATATTCCATTTGATAATGTGATAACCTTTTTTTTTCTTTAAAGTGTCCACTTCTAATTTATTTTGTAATATGGTAGAAATTACTTTAACTCTCAGTCATCCATTTTCCATTCAAAGGTGTCCCTATTCTCTTTAAAATGGCATTTGATGGAACATTTTGATAATGTTGTAAAGTACTTTGGGCATCTTAGTTGGGAAAAGAAAATCACATAAATTCAGTCTATTTCAAGAAGATATATGGGTACCAAACTTCTACCACTTCAATCCAAAGTACTTATTTAAATGAAGAATTACAAATAAAAAATTGACAAGGACAAAGTTTTAGAAAAGCCAAAAAATTGTTTAGCATTTGACTTATTGCTTAAGGTAGCTCTTATTCAAAATAATATATCCTATTTCTGACCACTCCATGATCCATATAATGTTTGAAGCAAAAGATATAGAAAGCGTTATTTTCAGCATGTTTGTCCCAACAACTTTCGTGAGTTCTGTTACCTCACAGCAATTTTACCATGTAGTAGATAATGAAAAATGTATTCAATAATTTTTAAAAAGTCTTTTTATAGGCCTCTAATTTAATCAGCAACTATCTACAGGACGGAGTACTCATAATTCTCAGCCAAAATCATGTTTTCCATAGCTCTTGGGTGGTGACAACTTTTTATATACAACACCAAAGTCACAAGCCAGAAAAAAGAATTGATGATATGGACTTCATTAAAATTAAAAATTTCTGTTATGTTAAATACAATGTCAAAAAAATAAGAGGGCAAGCCACAGACTGGGAGGAAATATTTGCAAAAGACACACCTGATAAAGGACTGTTATATAAAATATACAAAGAACATTTAGAATTTAACAATAAGAAAACAAACAATCAGATTTAAAAATGTGCGAGAGACCTTATCAGACACCTCACAAAAGAATATATACAAATAAAAATAAGTATTTGAAAGTATTCTCTATACAATATGTCATGAGGAAAATACAAATAAAAACAACAATGAGATGTCACTACACACCTATTAGAATGGCCCAAATCCAGAACACTAACACCACCATATGTTGATAAGGATGTGGAGAAACAGAAACTCTCATTTGCTGCTGGTGGGAAATGCAAAATGGTACAGCAACTTTACAATAGTACAGTCAACGCAAAACGGCCCCAACACAATCTCAAAGTGGAATTATGGGAATATGATGGACCAGTGCCTTTTCTTTATTGTTGTCCCTGGCCAAAATATTTTAACATTCATCTCAAACCCTGTACTTTGCAAGGGAACAACTAGAAGAAACCCAACTGGCATGGCATTTTTGAGAGCAGTCAAGTTCACGGCAAAATTAGGATGAAGATACAGAGATTTACAGTATGTCTTACCCCCACACTCTGACATTTTTACTTTTTATTGTCATAAAATATTTAACATAGTGGCATTAAGTACATATACATTATTGTGCAACTATCAATACTATCCATTTCTAGAAGGTTTTCATCATCCCAAACTGAAACTCTGTACCCATTAAAAAGTAACTTCCATTTCTCTCCCACCAGTCCCTAGCAATCATTATTCTACTTTCTGTCTCTATGGATTGACTATATCTTATATAAGTGGAATAATACAGTGATTGTCCTTTGGTGTCCGGCTTATTTTGATTAGCATAATGTCTTCAAGGCTCATGATTGTTGTAGTATCAGAATTCCATTCCTTTTTAAGGCTGAATACTATTCCATTATGCATATACCACTTAATTAATAGATGGACACTTGAGTTGCTTCCACATTTGGCTACTGTGAATAATGTTGCTATAAACATGGGTGTACAAGTATCTATTTGAGTTCTTGCTTTAAATTCTTTTGGGTATATACCTAGAAGAGGAATTGCTGGATCATATGGTAATCCTACTTTTAATTTTTTTGAAGATCTGCTGGACTGTTTTCCATAATAGCTGCCTTATTTTACATTCTGACTGCTAGTGCACAAGGGTACCAATTTCTCCAAAACCATAACTAAACTCTTTATTTGTTTTTTTTTTTAATTCTTCTTCTTCTTTTTTAATGATAGCCAGCCTAATGAATGTGAAGTGGTATTTCATTGTGGTTTTGATTTGTATTTCTCTCATAATTAGAAATGTGCATTCTGCAACTTTGCTCAATTTGTTTATTAGTTAACAACAGATGTACAAGTGTTTTGGGATTGTATAGTGATGTCTGCAATTTATTTTGAAATGCATGAAAAGTAAAACAGATGAAGGGATGGATATATGGGTAGATAAATGATAAAATAAGTACTGTGAAATGGTAATGGTAGAATCTAAGTGGTGGGTATTTGGGGGTTTACTGTAAAACTCATTCAATATTGCTATATATTTGAAAGTTTCATAATAAAATAATATATATGCATAAGTATATAAATTAATTTATGCTTGCATATGCATAAAATACCTTTGAAAAGTTATCTGAGAAGCTGGCATCTGTGGTTGCCTCCTAGAGGTATACTTCAGGGCATAGAAGTATTTTTATTGTACACTTTCTTGTACTTCTGAATATACACCACATGCATGTATGATATGTATATACAGAAGGTGCCAAACAATGTATACACATTTTAAGAAAGGAAAAAACTGTATTCAAATTATAATATATACCGAAACAAAAGATGAATACAAATCACGTTTGACTTTTGCAATTACAAGATGTGCTCAAGGTGGTTACCATCAGCATAACTTTAATACAGTTGTTTTCTTTCTTAAAATATGTACACATTTTTTGGCACCCTCTGTATATGTAAAACGAGAGAAAAGACATCTCTAGTTAAGACCTCCCCACCCCAATCCATACACAGAAAATCACTATTATTTTACTCTATCTTTATGATAATGAAGTTATACTATATATTTATTTGTAAATATGTTTACTGTCTGGCTTTCATGACAAAATGTAATCTCCATGATGGCAGGGACTTGTCTTGCTCACCATTGTATCACCAGTCCCTAGCACAGGGCAGGGGGCTTCTCAATTAAAACAAACAAACAAACAAACAAACCCCCAAAAACTTGACCACGTGGTATTCTCCAGAGAGCAGGCAAGGGGAAGTATTCAGTTACTCAGTGGCCAGGCCTGAGCAGGGAGGCTAATGGGTACTGGCTGTCTGGATGACTGGAAATGGGAGAGAGAACTACAGAGAAGGAATGTGAGAGGAAACAGAAAATAGGCAGGTTTACTGTCTCCAAAGTTGGAACTCAGTTTTTATTTCCTTTTGACACTAATGGGCTTTGGAGGATATTTTTCTACCTCTGAACTTAGACCACTGTGGATGCTTATTAGCACATGTTCTGGCTTACTGATAAAGCTACATCTCAAACCTGAACAAGGGAGGGGATTCCCTTAGGAGCCAATCTTGGTCCTCATTTGAAATAATCAAATCATTTCTCTCCTTCTCAATATAGTGCATTTCCTGAGGGCCACTTTCACTTAAATAAAACCCAAATCCCAAGTTCTTTTTGCTTCTTAATTTCAGTCTCTCCAGCCCCATACTGCCCTCAGGTTTTGGGATTACTTCTAGCAACTGCTCAACCCACGGGTAGGAAGACTCTTGCTCTCTCAATGGCTAAGCTTGAGGGCAAAGTTTTTATTTCTTTGACAACCTGGGTTTATTTTTAGAGATATTAGGGTGACTCATCTCTCCTGACATTTATTTCTATAAAAACTAACTTTAAAATGTCACACTTCCAACTCTGTACAAAGAGTGAGAGAAAAGGTGCAAAAACAATTGAATGTGAAGAAGACTGCACTTGAGAGTTCCTTTCATCCTAACTTGTGTGTCCTCCCTCCCTCTCCCTTCCAGAGACTGATATGCCTCTTGTGACCACCCCCCACAGAGCCACATCCTGCAGGTGTTTGCGTGCGCGCAGAGTGACCTTACAACAGACATTTGGGGACAGGAGGCCAGTTACAAAAGCACAAATAAAACGAAGCAGTATTTGCACTGCTGCTTCGGCACACGAATCACTGGCTACAATACTATTAACAGTTAAAGTATGCATGTGGTTCATAGAATACCAAAGAAATATTAAAAATAATTGTTGGAAGGATATGCAACACAGAAAAGGTTTCTGATACAATATTCAGTACACTGCACCTCCCTTTTATTTCATTCAGTCCTCTCAAAGCAAATTCACAGATTCGAAACAGAAAGGGTAACAAAGAACATGAGAGCAAGTAAGTGTGTCATGATTGATTTCAATATGAAGTGGGGAAAAAAAGGCAGGCTCTAAAACGAATAGATAAAAAAGGTAGATAGAAACGTAAAAAAATTCAAACATAATCATGAAATGCAAAGTTTATTGTGAAGCTGGGATTATAAGGATTTTTTTTTTCTGTGTCAAAAAGTTCTAATGTCCATGTGTTACTGTTAAAGTGAAAAAAAGTATAATAAACTTGGAAAAATACTATTTTATCAATGTCTCTAAATGCATGTGTTTGTGTGTGTGTGTGTGTTTAAAATGTATTTACTTTTGAAGTTTGAGAATTCCTAGATTGGCTAACATGAAAGGATTCAAGGTAGCCAAGCACCAAACAGTATAAATAGGAATCCAGCATGACTCAGGAAGTCCAAGGGGTGCTATGGGAGGCAGTGGGGAGAACAGGGGAATGGGTTCTGGCTGGCAGACAGATGCAATAGAAGTCAAAAACTGCTGAGAAAGGTCTTATATATCTCAACTAACTAGAGAATAGGAGAATTAACTAAAGTTCAACTAAAGTTCTGATCTAAGATAATGTCCTTGCTAACTAGCCAATAGATTTGAAATATTTCCCAAGCATTTATCATTTACTAATCGCCCATATCTGAGCTAAGTTCCATGAGAAAAACACAGATATAATAAAATATGCCAGTTCTTAAGGTATATACAATCTAAACATAACACAGATAGCCATTTTTCAAGGCTTAAAAGATGTGAGGCCGTTGCACATGAAAAGGGAGCTTAGAAAATGTTAAACCAGAAGGAAATTTAGAAAACACTAGATGACAGAAGGACTTTGGCTCAATCTTGAGTGATGAGTGAGAGAAGGAAGATTATTAGACCTGGGAATGTCAGTCTGCTTGTTACACATGGACGGCAGGACGATTTGAAATAAATTTCATTTCAGTGTATTTTAATGTTTCCAAAGATAGTCACAGATTCTCAATCAATACTGTATTATAAATGAATGAATGAATGCATGCATGGGTGGGTGAGTGAATAGTAAGTTCATTTTGAAGTGAACTGTGCAGATTTGAAAATGGTGGTAGGGGCTGGAAACTTGCATGCACTCTGCTCCTGGCACGTTCCTCCCTCCCAGCAGGGTCATGCCATTAGTATTAAAGTCTAGGACTCTCTGTTCCCTCAGCAGCAGGAATTTCTCAAGTCTCTGTTCTCAGCACCTGATTCAAAAAGTCTTCCTCTTAACCCCCCACCATCCTCTTTGTTCTTCTTTTTAATTGCCTCTAATTGTCTATTCATTGTCTATCACTACTTGGTTTGCCGACTCCTTTTCAGTTTGTCCAACCTGGAAATCCCTCTGGACATTGCTCTCAGTAACTCTCCCATTGCTTCCCATGCTGCAAAAATGGGGGAGGGACAATACCACCACTGGCCTACAGAGATCGCATGTCTCTTTAGTTTAGCACTACTTAGACTAGCCTGCACTCAGGCGTCCAGGCCCTGGCCTTCAGGGTCTTATCTGAAAAGGATTTCCAAAATTGGGCTTGAATTCCACTCTACTGGTGCTGCCACGAGTCTGCTATGAAGAAGGCTGTATTCTAGTTAGGTTGACCCATTAATTACTTCTAGGCTCTATGATTCAGTGGTGAACAAGTCTCTGCCCTCATGGAACTTACATCCCAATAAAGGAGAAGACGTGGGACATAATAATTTTGGAGTTAAATATAAGAAATCATTAGAGGACATTAGGCTCAGCAGTGATAAGATCTCATTTATATGTTAAGAGATTTACTCTCACTACTCTGTGTGTGGGAGAGGACTTGAGAGAGGTAGGAGCAGACAGTGAGTGGGTAGTCAGTTAGGTGACATTAAAGTAGATCAAAAGAGAAAAGATGGTAGTTGGGACAGATAGAGTGAAGAGAGAGAGAAATGGGTGTATTCAATATGTATTTGGAAGGTAAATTTGACAGGACTAGTTATTGCAATGGATTTGGGTGACAGAAGGCAAGGATGATGATTCACCCTGGAAAACCTCGGGAATCAGTGAAATCCCAGGGCTCTACTGGCTTTTTACTGGTTCTATAATTCAGTGAGGCCAGAGGGACCTGAATATTAGTGTTATAACCAGTCAGCCTCAATCCATCAAATTTTTCAGTGTAATTGCCCTAATGTAAGTAAGAGAGATCTCACATCTGTGTCATTTGGCAGTACTTAGACTAGACATTTGTCCAAAGAAGTGAACATAGAGTGCCCAGATTTAAGACCATATGTTGGGTGGGATACAGCTCACTCAGAAGCAGATCTTCTAGAGGTAGCAGTGGCCTGCTACCAAACACAGATCAGACAATTATAAATCAAAGAAAGTAGTCAGTGTTTTCCTGAAAGAGATGATTTTTGAGGAAAGCTCATGGCAATTCCTACTCCTTGAATTGTTTCTTCCAATGATTTAAAAACAGAAGTAAACAATTATAGGAAACCACTTGGAATGGCAGCATGAATGCCATCTGTCTTCGTCTATGAAAGTATTTTGGCAGCCTGGTTGACTTACTTACCTGCCGAGGCTATTACTTCCAGGCCATCATTCTGCTGAGAGATCATTACCAAATTTACAGATGTCAGTGTTGGCCTCCATACTGGGTCTTCATCCTCTGGGCTCTGACAGGGCTACAGAAAATTCCCTGTGTGCATGGGGATAGGGATACTGCATGGTGTCATGAAGACACCAAATATTTAACAGCTAAGCGAAGTTCTCTTTCAATCCACTTGACCTACGTTGTCAAAACTGTACATGCTTTCTTGTCTCCTTGAAATTTCCAAAGAATACACAGGAGATTTGAGAATATTTACTCTCCTCCATTTCTAGGGCCTCATTACATAAATAGTCTGCTTCTTTTTGAAATTATTTTGATAGTACTCAAGAAAGATCAGGCAGAGAAGCAGTGATAAAAATACTAGGGTAGAGCAGAGGTGAGAGAGGTTACTTTCAGGCTCAAGAATTAAAGGATAACTCCAATATTCATTGTAACTTTATTTACGGTGGCCAAGACATGGAAACCAAAGTGTCCTTTGATAGATGATTGGATAAAGAAGTTTTGGTTTATATACACCATGGAATACTATTCTGCCATAAGGAAAGATGAAATAGTACCATTTGTGACAACATGGATGGATCTTGAGATTATGCTGAGCGAAATAAGTCAGACAGGAAAAAGCAGAGAACCATATGATTTCACTGTTATGTGGTATATAAAACTGAAAACAACAAAAGAACAAGACAAACAAGTGAAGAAACAAAAACTCATACAATAGTTTAGTAGTTACCAGAGGGTAAGAGGGGAGGGGGGTGATAAATGAGAATAAAGGGGATCCAATATATAGTGATGGAAGGAAAACTGACTCTGGGTGGTGAACACACAATGTGATATATAGATGATGTATTACAGAATTGTACACCTGAAACCTATGTAACTTTACTAACTATTTCACCCCAATAAACTTTAATAAAAAAATTAGAGGATAAAAATAATACTTCATTAATAGAATTTCAGTTGTGTACTAGGTTCTGCTAGATACTTTTACATCTGCTTTTCTATTTAAACTTCACAGCTGCCCTATAAAATACAAATTGATTTTCATATTTTACAAAAGAGAATATAAGACTCAATCACCCTATGGATCTGAGGATTAAAGAAAGACATTCTGGTTGAGTAAAATGAATGAGAAGTGTATATATGAAAATTGCAATCTGCAATAAATATTGGGGCTAGACATTGATTGTTCTTTTGAATCCCCAGGTAACTCCAAAGTATTGTCTGAATGAAAGCTGACTTCCTGAGATTTCATGCATTTCTCAGGAAACTCTGCCACTGAGGTTTCCATCACACAGATAGTTGAGATAATATGAACAAAACACCTTGGATTATTTTATTCTCTCCATGTAGTTGCTTAATGTATAGCAATTTGATAAACATATTTCTCCTCTCTCTCCAGCACATAAAAACGATAGCATTCTCTGTAGTTTTTGTTATCATGTCTTACTAGATTAAAGGTATTTTTCGTTCTGGATTTAGCCAAATAAAAACCATTGTTAAAGTCCTACCTGGAAAAGGTTAACAAACAAAACCAGAAAAGATACAATGGGAAGTTTTAAACATCTTGTTTCAAATTAGTTTTTATAAATGAAAGATAAAGGGAAAGAAGCAAGGGGTAGTCTATGCTGGGAAATGGGATCTGGGGTGGGTGGAAGAGCAGGTTGTCCAGAATTTAGTGTGAAGGTGGGGTGGCCTGGGTGGGGAGAGAGAGAGAGAGAGAGAGAGAGAGAGAGAGAGAGAGAGAGAGAGAGAGAGAAGAGAGAGAGAGAAGGGAGGAAAGGAAAGGAAGGAAAATAGAGAACAGGAGAGGAAAGGAGAGGAGAGGAGAGGAGAGGAGAAAATTGGAGAGGAGGGGAAGAGAAGGAAAAGGAGAGAAGAGGAAAGAAGGAAAGAACAGGAGGTGAGGAGACAGAGTAAGAGCATTGGGTATAAGATGTGCCACCTAGTAAGTTTCATGTAAGCAGCCCAGTGTACAAACACACTGAGACTTGAACTCATTTGTGTTTAGATTCTATTCTCTTTTTAAGGACTGGTTACATGACCACAATGTTTTCTAAAGGGCATATTACTTTATAAATAATTATCTCTGAAGATATACTGCAATGGAGACTTATGGGGCTGTAGGTTAAATATATCTTTGTTCTATTGCAACTTCATTAGTCATTCTTGAAAATGAATGCTGTCTTTGAAGGGTAATCAGCAGGGGAGCCATTGCAGGTTTGCTCACCAGGAAAAGAAAAGGAGAAAGAAGCATCATTAGGTGCCCAGATTTATTTTATGCTGGGCGATCCACTTTCCCGGGATCATGAATATAACTTTTTCCTCCAATGACCTATGACATCAGAAGGTAATAGTCATAGGAGAGGTGATCCTACTCTAGTAACATTTCCTGTCTTGTGCTTTTTGCATTCAGCTGAGGGAAATCTAATATTTTCTGAAGACTTAGAGACCTACTTGTGCTGTCGTGGATTTCCAGGCTCGCTGAAACGTGGCGTATTGTTTTTCCCTCTCTGTTGAAGCAGGACCAAGAGTTTCCTTCAATAAATATTTATCAACTCTCTTTAAATACCAAGTAGAAGACTCAGTGCTGAGAATAAAATAATCCATAAAGCATAGTCCCTGTCTTTGAAGAACTCAGTTAATTGTATCTGATACTTAAGTTTTCTTTATGTCCAAGAATTGTGAAACTTTTGTTGTCAATTTATATTTCCAGTGTTGCAGTAGCAACTTAGGTATATCAATTATTTTCCCTTGGGTACTTCACATGCAGTTGACCCATGGCCAATGGACTGGTGGAGGTACCATAGCTATTTTGGACTGAGTGAAAAAAATCTCGCCTGCTATTCACCAGTGCCAGCCCTCATCAGTGGCCCTGAATCCAGTCTCTTCTGGCCTGTATATGTCTGGATTAGTATCTATTATATACCATTGTAAGCCACCAGTGTTCAGGAGCAGGAACTTGGTCATTTGTGTCCATCACACTGTATCAATCAAGATATAGATAGACTATAACTATGCTTTATTGATAAAATATTGAAATGAAAAGCTCTGCTTTATAAATTCTTTGATTTTCATATCTAATTATTCAAGGTGTCATTTTTTAATGAGATTTATAATAAAACAAATGAGTGATACAAGAAAAAAATTGAGTGAAACAAGGAAAAATATATAACTCTGCATTCAAAACGGAAAATTTTAATAAATTTATCTCATTAACTAACAGACAAAGAAGATAAAAAAAGTCACCCAAACTATCAAACACTTGAATACCATATTTACAAAGTTAACTTAACTACAACACTGTATACAACACTGTACTATATACAACCATATAGTCATACTATATACGTATATAGCTGTACTATATACAACTATATACTATATATATAGTATATAGTCGTACTATGTATATACTATATATACTATATACTATATATAATATACTATATATATACTATACTATATATATACTATACATACTACATATAGTATAGTACTAGATAGTACTATGTAGTATATATTATATAGTACTATAGTATATATAGTATATAATATATATAGTATATAGTATATATACTATATATAGTATATAGTGTGGTATATATAGCATTTATATAGTATATAGTATATATACTATATATAGTATATATAGTATATAGTATAGTACTATATAGTATATATATATACTATATATAGTATACAGTCATACTATATATGACTATATACAACACTGTACATAAAGCTCTAGAACACTCATTGTGTTTTTAAATGCATATGGAACATTTACTGAATTGACGATATGAAAGGTCATAAAGCAAGTCTCAACAGATTTAGTAGGATTCAAATCATGCCAGGTATATTCTCTGACCACAGTGGAATAAAATGATGTAAGAAATTATGTATGAAAAAAGATAACTAGGAAATTCTCTTATATTTGGAAATTAAAAAATATACCTTTAAACAACTCAGGGTTCAATGAAGAAATCACAATGAAGATTAGAAAATATTTTGAACTGAGTCATAATGAAAAAACACATCTGAAAATGCATAATATATAGCTAAGTCCATGCCTACAGAGAAACTTACAGATTTAAATGTGTGTATTATAAATTACAATCAATTATCTAAGCATCCATATCAAGAACTTAGGAAAAGAACATAAAATTAACCCAAAGAAAATAGAAGAAAAAGAAAGAAAGAAAGAAATATATGAATTATAAATAAAGTAGAAAACTTTATGGCTATCCATGAATGGAATAGACAAAATCCTAGAAAAACACAACTTACTAAATTTGTCCCCCAAAGAAAGAGAAAAACAGCTTAGTCTTATAACTATGAAATAAATTGTATTTGTTATTCAAAACCTTCCTGAAAATAAATCGTCATGTCCAAGTATTTTCTACCAAATGTTTAGTGATCTCTAACAGTGAAAGAAATTATTTCAATCTTACAAAAATTTTTCTAGAGAGTGAATAGGAATTAAATACTTACCAAGACATTTTATGAGATCCATGCAATCATAATATCAAAACTAACAAGTACATTACAAAATGGAAAATATAATAGAATCAATATGATGTCTTTCAAAATCCCAGGCGTGTGTGTGTGTGTGTGTGTGTGTGTGTGTATAAATTGGCAAGCTTTTTTCTAAAGAAAAAAATACATATATATATATATTCCAAGTTCAACAATAACTATAACAATCTTGATGAAGATGAGCACATATGAAAGACACACTATGTTATATATCAACACTTACTATGAACTGCATTAATTAAGCCATATGCCATTTGTGTAAGGATAGACAAATAGACTTATGATTTAGAATAGAGATTTTAGAAACAGGTCCATACATATATGGACATTTGAATTATAAAAAAGTAAATACTTTAAGGTTATAGGGAAAGATTATCTATTTTAAAAATAATACTAGGATAATTGTCTATGGTGGAGGTGTGTGAGGAAATCTGATTTCTAGCTCATACTTAAAGATAAATTCCAGATAAAATTAGATCTAAACATAGATAGTAAAACATAAAATATAATTTTATACTTTATTTTTAAGTTTGACACAAAAAGCATTAATTTGACTATATTAAAATTGAAATATTACTATTAATAAAAATTCCATTAAGAGAGTGAAAAGGAAAATTTACAAATTAGAACATATTCTAAATACTTATATACTTATATCTGATTAAGAGCTCATTCCCAAAATACATAAAAAACTTTTATAAATCAACAGAAAAACATAGTCAAATCAGTTGAAAACTTGGGAAAAACAAAAACAAATAAAAAACCAGTCTTGGAGAGGAACTTCAAAAACAAGCACATTCAATGACCATTGAAAAGATGCTTACTCATGTTTCTCACCAGCGAAACACAAATTAGAACCATAATAAGAATCCACTACGCACTATGTCAACTATTTATAAGAATGTGGAGTAACTCTATGTCAACTATTTATAAGAATGTGGAGTAACTCAGTTTTCATACATTGCTGATGGGAATATAAATTGCTACAGTACTCTGGAAAACTCTTTAGCAATATTTGCTAAAGTTGAACATACACATATTTTTCCACTCACATATTTCAGTCTTAGATATATCCAACAGAAATGCATGTAATAAATGGGCAGTTGTAATAGTCCCAAACAGAATAAATTCAAATGTCTATGAACAGTAGATGGAAAAAGAAATTGTAGTTCATTATAAGTTACATTATATAGTAATAAAAATGAATAAACTCTAGTTTAATGAAACAATATGGATAGTTCTCAATAGCATAACATTGAACAAAGGACGCCAGGCATAAAATAATATACAGTGAATGAATTCATTTATAAAATATTTAGAAATATTTTATTCCATACTAATCCATGGAGTTGCATGAATTAATCTATGGAGTTATAAGAATTAAGGGGGCAATTGCAACATCTTATCCAGGAAAACTATAAAGGTCTTTTTTAGCATGATAATAGCTGGAAAAGAAAGAGGGCTGGTATTTAAAAACAAAAACAAAACCCTCATGAAAATTAAACAATTTTTAGGTTTGCTTGAATTTTTGTTTTGGCAGTGCATTTTTTATTGGTCTCAACCAATATACTCATCAGTCATGTTTGATAATGTGCCAATAAACCATCTATTTTTAAAAAAGACCCTAACTTGTACTGATTTCCTTAGTGTCAATACTCCCACCATGGCCAATTTCAAGCTATTCAATAGGATGTTGCTGAGCTCAGAGCTGGGAAGAGATACACACAATCAGCTCTCCTGGGCCTGTAGGAACTAGTTCCAGTGTACCACTGCATGGGACTTATTTAAAACCTCATAAGTGGTACCCTTTAATTTTGAATTATAGTGTTTTCAGCACAACCAGGTTAAATGCCATTTTGTGCTGTTTGTAACAAAAGGGTTTTTTGAAAAAATTCAGTTAAACAATATTAAAGGGATATGGTGGTAGCATGGTGCAGTGGAAAAAGCAAATACTGGGAACCAAAGCCCTTCAGCAAGTGTTATTTGTGATGGTAACATTCACTATGCTTGCAGTATTCCTGGGAACACACCTGAAAGTTTTGGCCATGCATTGGTAGATAATTTTGCCAGCATGACAATTTATAATAACTATGTGTTCTCTTAATAACTATTTCCTTTTTTGGTTTTAATTCCTTTTATAAAATGTTTGAGCTATCCTTTATTATTAGAATATTGTTCTTAACAGCAGAGAAGAGAGAAGTAAAATAAGCATTGAGTCACTCTGCTTACTCTGTCATTTGTTAAAATGTACCTTTATCCAAGCAATGGTTTGAGCCTCTGTTCAAAACTCATTGATCTGAATGTAGCTGTGAGAATGTGTGTGTGTGTTGTGTTCACATTTTTACATGTCAGCTTATTTTAGTGCCTGGTGCAGAGGTCCACACTTAAGATCCATTCAATATAACAAAATATTTGTCAGAATAAGTACATGAGAAAAAATAAAGAATAAAAAGATAAATGGTTTTGGGGTGTTAGTGTTCATACTATATTCTTACAAGTTTCTGTCACTTTCCTGTACTTTTTCTTAGCCAACTCTAATCCATTGGCTATAAGTAGTCTATTGAAATTTGAGCACGTTGGCTGCTCATTACTCAGCAAGCAAGGATTCTTTCATTTATTTCTCCTTCACAGAAAGATTATTACTATGCAACTGTTTATATAAATATTTATTTGAGAAAACCTTCATCCTACTGAGATACTTTCTATATTTGAATCTTTGTCTGTGAGAGTCCATAGAATCTAATATCTTAATTGTTTTGAAAATCTGCTTATCTAAAATGCAGATAAGTGGTATAGTAAATTAGCATCAAAGGTAAATCACTGTGTCACTAAAGACTCTCTTACATCAGTAGTTGCAAGCCATAGCATTTTATTAAAATCACCTATTAAAACTAATAGCAGTTCTTGGATCTCACCTTCAGAGAGTTGCTTTCAGTAAATCTTGCCTGGGATGTGGCAGCTGCATTTTTTAAAGGTAATTGAAATGTACATCCTTGGGCACAGCTTCTCAAATATTAAGTTCATTTGCCTTGTTAACGGTGCAAGTTCTGATTTAGGATGTCTAGGGTGGGCCCCAAATTCTAAATTTCTAACAAACTCCTGGGTGATAAAGCTACTGTTTTCACACTTTGAGAGCAAGGGTCTACATTAAATATATGTCATCTTGTTGGTTATAACACTTATTATAAGTGAACTGGTAGGATATGACTGTATATGTTATGACTACAGAGTGAACTGCTATTTAAATTTTACATATAAGAGTACGTGGGACTCTAAGAACATACAGTAACATCTGAAAGCAGGATATTTAAGCAAGTATTTTTCTGTTTTCTTTTTAAAAAATTTCTCTCAAGAAATATACATTTTGTTTAGTTTATTTCTGAAGCTTTGTACTGTTGTTTCATTAGGGATATGTTCCCTTGTCTCCCCATTTTGGCTGCCTCCTTGTGTTTGTTTCTATAAATTAGGTAGGACTGCTATATCTCCTGGTCTTAACAGAGTGGCCTAATGCAGTAAGTGTCCTGTGGGACCCAGTGGTTCAGTCTCCTTGTTCACCTGAGCCAGGTGCTACAAGTGTATCCCCTGTGCGGGTTGTGTGTGACTTCCTATTGCAGTGGAGCCTTGGTTGCTGTTTGCAAGTCAATGAGAAGGGTTGACCCTCAGACTGGTTGATTGTAAGGACTGGCTGTGACTATAGTGGAGAAGCTGTGGTGCAGGGATTGACCCTACAGAACAGGATTTCCTTTAGCAAGACTCTGGTGCCTGTCTAGTCTGTCCTTTGGATGTGTCATCCATGGAAGCAGCCAGGTGGTAATCTGGTGTGGTTCAAAGTCAGCCACCCAGAATGCTGGTTCCAGAGCCTCCTAGGAGGGTCCCTGCTGCAGGTGAAGTTCAGCCACAGCCTGTGCCCTGCCCAGGATCACCTGGCATAAGCCATAAAACAATCTGCAGATGGCAGGCAGGGCTTGGAGGTTCTTGGGAGAGGCCAAGGCATGAACTGAGGCTGGCTGCCACTAGTGCCAGGCTAGGAGCTATTCAGCAAGTGGTACAGGACATGCCAATGCCAGATGTTGCTTGTTTGTGTTTTGTAAACCTTTGAGAGATTTTAGGAAAGTTCACATCATGAGCCAAGACAGCCTGCTGTATGGCAAAGCCACTGGAAATGGCTTGGGTATGCCAGAAAATTGGGTGGGGTGGGTCTCAGCAAATCACTATGGCGAGGTGAACAGTGTTAATCAGACTCATGGAGTCTCAGATATGGCAGTCTCCCGCATATGCACGCCAGGAGGTGGGAGGGCTCAACAAAGAAATAATGGATTCTGACAGCACTTCTGTCTGGGAGAAAGATGCCCCACTAGCCCTTCCCCTAAAGCCAGATAATTCAATTTCTCCCCTTATGTCCCTGGCATCTTTTGTGCTGCTTCCCCAGAGCTAGAGCTCAGAGAAAATGAATCTATCAGTAAGTCTGTGCATGAGCCCTTTAAAAGGAACACCTGAAACTCCAGCAGCCCTCCATTTAACTCAGCCTCTGGTCTTCACAGTCAGAATTTGTGGGTACTATTCTTCCTAACACTGAAACCATGGGCTGGGGAGCCTGGTGTGTGTCTGGGACTCCTTGCTCTTTGGGGGAACCTCTGCAATCAAGATATCCCTCCTGATTTTTAACTGCCACATGCAGATGTTGGACCAGCTCTTTCCACATTTCTGCCCCTCCTACCAGTCTCACAGTGACTTCTTCTGTATGTGCTTAGTTGTAGGACTTCTGTTCAGCTAGACTGCAGGAGATAGTCAATTATGGTTGTTCTGTAGTTTAGTCATAATTTTGATGTGGTTATGAGAGGATGCAAGCACAACATTTACCTATTCCTCCATCTTGACTGAAAGCCCCCAATGGAGACATGCAATCTATGAGACACAGAGTTCAAAGCATTTGTTTTAAGGATGCTCAATAAACTTAGGGAAAGAGTAGATGAACTCAGTGAGAATTTTAACAAAGAGATATGGAAACATAAAAATGGAGATAGAAAACCTAAAAATGAACCATTCAGAAATGAAGACTACAATAACTGAAATTAAGAATACATCAGAAGGAATCAATAATAAATTCGATGAAGCAGAGGATCGAATCAGTGATTTAGAAGACAGGGTAGCAGGAAACACCGAATCAGAACAGCAAAAAGAAAAAAGAATCAAAAAAATGAGGATAGTTTAAGGGGTCTCTGGGACAACATCAAGTGTACCAACATTCGCATCATAAAAATATGAGGAGAAGAGAGAGAACAAGGAACTAAAAACCTATTTAAAGAAATAATGATGAAAAACTTCCCTAATCTGATGAAGGAAATAGACATAAAAGTCCAGGAAGTGCAGAGAGTCCCAAACGAGATGAACCCAAAGAGGCCCACAGCAAGACACACCATAATTAAAATGCCAAAGATTAAAGACAAAGATAGAATCTTAAAAGCAGCAAGAGAAAAACAATTCGTTACCTACAAGGAAACTCCCATAAGACTGTTAGCTGGTTTCTCAACAGAAACTTTCCAGACCAGAAGGGATTGGGACAAAATTTTCAACATGATGAAAAGCAAGGACATACAACCAAGATTAGCCTACTCAGCAAAGCTATCATTTAGAATTGAAGGGCACATAAATAGCTTTCCAGACAAGAAATAACTAAAATAGTTCGTCACCACCAAACCAGTATTACAAGGAATGTTAGAGGGACTTCTTGAAGAAGAAGAAGCAGGAGGAGGAGGAGGAGGAGAAGGAAGAGGAGGAAAGAAGAAAAATATATAAATAATAAAATGGCAACTACTACATATTTATCAACAATTACTTTCAATGTAATTGGATTAAATGCTCCAAAAAATAGGGTGGCTGAATAGATAAGAAAACAAGACCCTTACATATACTATCTACAAGAGACTCACTTCAGACTGAAAGACACACATAGACAGAAAGGTAAAGAAATGGAAAAAGTTATTTCATGGAAATGGAAACAAACAAACCAAAAATCTGGAGTAGCAATACTTATACCAGACAAAAGAGACTTTGAAACAAAAGCTATAATAAGAGACAAGGAAGAACCCAGTAATCCCACTTCTGGGTATTTATCTGAAGAAACCCAAAAAGCTACTTTGAGGGGACCTCTGCATCCATATATTCACTGCAGCATTGACAATGGCCATGATGTGGAGGCAGCCTGGGAGTCCATCAATGGATGAATGGATAAAGAAGAGGTGCTACACGCATGCAATGGACTATTACTTTGACAGATAAAATAACAAAATCTTGCCATCTGCAACAACAAGGATAGACCTAGAGGTTATTGTGCTGAGTGTAGTAAGTCAGACAGAGAAAGACAAATGCCATATGATTTCATTACATGTGGAATCCAAAGAACAAAATAAGCAAACTCATAGACACAGAGAACATTTTGATAGTAAGTTTTCAGCTAAGAGAGGGGCTTGGGGGTGTGGGTGGAAAAGAGCAAAGCAATAAGAAGTACAAATTAGTAGTGGCAAAATAGTCATGAAGATGTTAAGTATAGCATAACGAATACAGCCAATAATGTTGTAATAACTATGTATGGTGTCAGATGTGTACTAGATTTTTTGAAGGATCACTTCATAAGTTATATGGATGTCTAATCACTATGTGGTACACCTGAAAGTAACATAATATTGTTATGTCAACTGTAATTGAAAAATAAAACAATTGTTAAAAAAAGAAATATAACAACAGATGTATGGCTGAATAGTTAGCTATAACTGTGTCAAACTAAGGCATTCAATTATTATGAATATAAACAAGTATTTATGAAATGTTTCAGTGTCCTTTCTTCACTCAGATATAACCCTGTGGTCTCAGTGGTTTCATTAAGGTAGTTTGGCTTTTATTTTAGAAAATTAGTCTTGTTTATTGCATGCAATTCATTAATATGCAATGACTATTAAGCAAGCTTTTGAGAGCACTAAATTTTTTCTTTAGGGGAGGAAAAGAGAAATTATTATAAGCTGCCAAAATTAACACAGCATTTCAGAATTTAAATAGCACCAAAATTATTAGAAAAGGAATTTGTAATTATTTACTAATTATCTCAGTTGGAGGCATAATTAGAAGTCATTACTAGAAGTACAGTAGTCCCCACTTAGCTGTACAAGTTCCAAGACCCCCAGTGGATGCCTGAAACCTTGGATAGTGCTGAACCCCAAATATACTATGTTTTTGCCTATACATACATACCCTGTTTCCCCGAAAATAAGACCTAGCCGGACCATCAGCTCCAATGTATCTTTTGGAGAACAAAAGTAATATAAGACCGAAACTTATAGTATATAGTATATTATAGTATATAAGACCAGGTTTTATATTAATTTTTGCTCCAAAATATGCATTCGGGCTGATCATCTAACTAGGTCTTATTTTTGAGGAAACGCAGTATCTGTGATAAAGTTCTATTTATAAATTAGCACAGTAAGAGATTAATAATAATTATTTAATAAATATTAATAAGTAATAAAATAGAATAATTATAACTATTCTATAATAAAAATGATATTGAAAATGGCCTCTCTCAAAATATCTTATTGTATGGTAATCATCTTATCAATAAGCACAAGCACTGTGATACTGTGACTGTCAATCTGATAACCAACAGGGCTAATGGCAGGTAGCGTATGCAGCATGGATCAGCTGAACAAGTGATTCATTTCTTATGTGGGCAGGACAGAGCAGGACAGCATGAGATTTCATCACGTGACGCAGATGGTGTGCAACTTAAAACTTACGAATTGCTTATTTCTGGAATTTTCCAAATAACATTATCAGACTGTGGTTGACTGTGGGTTTCTGAAACTGTGGATTAGGGGGGACTACTATAATAGTACAATAGAGAGTGCTGAAAAAGCTTCCCTGTTAGCACCCAGCAACTTGTAGACAATGAATTATAACAGGACATAGTGTTGTACTATAATTTGAAAATAAAAGATGGAAATAATTCACACCTGGGAGTTCCTATTGCAGAAAAATGTGGAGGAGAGGTGGGGAAGTAAGACTCTATCTTTTATTCTTGGCATTTGGAACAAGGATTTATATACACTGGATTTGTCACGATCCTACAAAATCTGACCAGCAATTAATAATCAGACTTATCTAGCTTTAGTTTGTCTATCATATCCATGAATTAAATAAGGCATGGGCTGGGTTTGTATACTTAGTTACAACATATTCCTTGTTTAACAGGCAGAAGAACAAGAATAAAAAAATGCAAAAACAGCTAACAATTATTGAGAGCTCTCTGTATACCAGGCTCTGCATGAATGCTTTACTTTCATTATAATTTTCAATACTTAAAACATCCCTAATAAGATAGTGGGAGTACAGAGTATGAGAGTCTCCCTGTATAAAAGGAACCACAGAAAGGGGGTCTACTGTGGAGAAAGCTGGAGACAGAGACATTTATTTTTTCAGGAAAAACCTTAATTCTGTTGTCTTCTCCCAGATAAGGATGTTGCTTTGTTGATACTTATTGTGGCTCAGAAACCAAGAAGGTTGTGAATACCTGTAATATTTCCATTTAAAATATTTTTATTTCAAATGACTTTTTTTACCTGTGACATCTCCTAAATAATGATAATTTTGAACTTCACTTGAGTCCCTTTAATACTGGAAAACAGCAATCGTTCAAGGAATAACCCTATCCCTTGTGTTCCAGGAAATGTAGGAAAAAACAGCCAGGATTCCTACATAATTAGATAAGACTCCTGAATAATTAGTCTCCTTGTTTACCTTAGGACAGACCAGACACAGACCCTCCAAATTCCTCCAAACTTTTGCCTCATCAGTAATTAGCTAAGTTATTTGTCCTCATTGGTCAAGTGGAACAAAGTATTTGTTAATTTGACTTGACCAAACTTTAGTTAAGCTTCTCCCTATCCCATGAACTCTGAACTTTGACCTGAAAGTGATCCAGCAGTGCTGTTCCTCAGGACTCCTCCCATGCAGCATCTGAAGATAGGGGCCTGGGGACAATGCTCTGCTCTGCTTGCCCTGATTTTGGTTCTTTCTAGCTTTGCTATTATGTAAGAAAAACCCTTTCCTATCTGAGCCTTGAGATACTTGTAGATCTTACAGTCAAGAGTGTTCTCCCTATTATAGTAGTCTTTTAAATAGTCTCTCCTTATTTAACTTTGGGTCTGTTTATACTGCACAGTAGCCTCCCTGTCTCCAGGAACACTTCTCCAATCCATCTCTCATGCTTCCACAAGCAGGACTGCCTTGTAGCACAATTTCAGGGGTACCACTTACATGGCAGTAGAGGTTAATGGCACCCCTTGAAACTGTACAGGCATAATGTCTGTGGTCATACATGACAGCACTGGCCAAAGGAGTGGAGTCTTCAAACCTCAAACTCACTGCCTTACTCTTCTGGTTAAAAATATGTTAATGATTTTCAAGTGTGAGTGGGAAAACCTACAAACTCCTTGATTTGACACACAGGGACTTTTACCATTTGGGTCTCACTTATTTCCCTAGTTTCATCTCCTGTCACCTTCCCTGTGTGTCTTTTAAGAATTCATCATTCCCAATCAACGCTTTCTGTCATTGGACAGACTGTTCCCTCTGCCTAAAATATCTGTTCTCTTATTTCTAACTGGTGCACTCTTGCTCATCTCTCAAGTGTGAGTGTTACCACCACCACTGTGAAGCCTTTCTGTAATACTGTTTGATTTACAGTCAGACCTGGATACTCTATAATGTAACTAACTGTATATTAAGACAACAAAAAATAATCTACAGATATATTATTAAAATTAATCATTGATTTTAGCAAGGTTGCTGGATATCAGGTTAATATTTAAAGATCAATTGTATTTCTATATACTAGCAAAAAACAAATAGAATGAAAAAATTTAAAAGATGCAGTTTATAGTAACATTTAACAACATCAAATATTTAAGAATAAATAAATTTTGTGCAAGACCTCTATCTAGAAAACTTCAAAACAGGTTGAGAGAAAGTAAGAATGAAGAAAGAGGACTACCTTTCCAGCTCTGTAGATTAACTGATTTGCTCTATTGCTGTAAATAGTTAGAAAAGTGGAAACAATATATGTGGAATAATAAAAAAAAAGGCTGATTTCATTGAAATAGAGAATAGAATGGTTGTTGCCAGGTGCTGGGGTCAGGAGAAATGGGGAGATGTAGGTCAAGGGTACAAACTTTAGTTATAAGAAGAATAAGTTCTTAACATCTCATACATAGCATAGAGGCTATAGTTATACTACAGTATTATATACTTCAAAGTTCTGAGAGTAGATCACTAGCATTCTCAAGACACACACAAAAAAGGGGTTAACTCTGTCATGTGATGGATGTGTTCATTATCTTGATTTTGTTAATCAGTCATATATAAATATATAAAGCTTTTAATATATAATTACAAAAATTATATATATATAATTATCAAATTGTACACTTTAAATATATACAGTTATGTTTGTCAATTAATCCTCAGTAATGTTGGAAAAAAGATAAATTGGAAACAATATACAAAACAAATATTGGGCAATATGAAATACAGGATTATGATCCCCAAGAGAAATAAAACTTATAGACAGAGACAACAGTTTAGTGGTTCCCAGAGGGTAAGGGGGGAGAGGGTAGATGAGGGTAAATGTGATCAAACATATGGTGATGGAAAGAGAACTGACTCTGGGTGGTGAACACACAATGTGATATATAGACGATGTATTATAGAATTGTACACATAAAACCTATGTACCTTTACCAACAATTGTGACCCCAATAAACTTTAATTTAAAAAAGGAAAGAAAACTAGTAAGAGAATTTGTTATGGTGTATAGTTCCAAAATAAATTATGCACATATCAGCAGCTTACTTACATTTTTGCAATAGCCAGATAGTAAAATTCTTTGTTTTCTATAATCAAAAACACTGTTTATTATAAGTAGTAAAATGGGAACACTGGTAGTATCTTCAAAAGTTAAACACATGCGTATGTGTAACCCATAAGATAGCAATTCCACTCTTTGATATATAGTGAACAGAATTGTTGTGTAGGCATATTCACCAAAAGATGCACTGGAAAGAATGTTAATAGCAGTACAACTCCAACTGGAAAGACATAACTGCCCGCTAGGAGGATGAATCAATGAATTGTTAAGTACTCTATGGCAATGAGAATACACAGGCCACAAATGCATTCAAAATGTGGACGCATCTCATACATATAATGTTGAACAAAAGAGATTGGACAACAAACTGGTGAATATGATTTGATTGCACTTACATAAAGTGAAAAAAACAGGCAAAAGTAATCAGGAGGAAGTCTGAATAGAGGTTATTCTTGACAATGGGTAGTGAGTAGAAGAGAACACAAAAGAGATTCCTTAATGCTTGAAATATTTTGCTTTGGATCTGGACAATGTTCACATTGTTGTATTCAATTTGTAAAAATTGATTGTGCTGTACCGTTATATGCACCATTTCCTGGACTTAAATTTTACTTCAATAATATTAAACACACACACACACACACACACACACACACACTCACACACACACACACACATTAGAAATTCTCCACACCGCTGGCTACAATTTGCTGTAGTGAATTTAATGACAATTTAAATCACTGAACTTTAAAAACTCTCAAACTTTTCAAAAGCATAAAATTAATTACTATCTGCCTCACATTCCAAAGGCTGACAAGGACTTTCTGTCAGTGCCTACTGAAGAACAAGAGAAATAATTTAGTACATGTCATCAATTCATTAAAATTTTCTACCTTTTTATCCTTTTGTCACTCAGTTGAATGTTTAACCTAGAGAAGTCTGGATTGGAATGAGCTCGTTCCACCTTTTTTCTTTTTCTCTTTCTTTCTTTCTTTCTTTCTTTCTTTCTTTCTTTCTTTCTTTCTTTCTTTCTTTCTTTCTTTCTTTCTTTCTTTCTTTCTTTCTTTCTTTCTTTCTTTCTCTCTCTCTCTCTCTCTCTCTCTCTCTCTCTCTCTCTCTCTCTCTCTCTCTCTCTCTCTCTCTCTCTCTCTCTTTCTTTTTACAAATTCAGTGTATAGTATATAGTGGTATTTCCCCTGGTTTGTGTGTGTATTTGGTGCTTTTGTCCCATAGCATAAATTTCTTCTTCCAAAAACAATATCTCTGATCTTTCAGGGAGCTAATCTTTCCCCTCCACCAGAATGGCCAAAGAGAAAAAGACTGACAGTACAAAGTGTTAGTGAGGATGCTATTAATTGCAATTCTCATACATTGGGGTCTAAATGGGAAGCTGAGGGGTGTAAATTCCCTGGGAGGAGTCAAGGAAAATTTCAGACAGGATACATTTGAGTCATCTTGGAGTTTACGGTTTAGAAAGAGATAGATAATAAACAAAATAAGAAAAATATATAGAAAATGTCAGATGGTAATAAATGCTAAATTAAACTTTCATGGAAGAATTATAACAAGTGTACCATTCTGAGGGATTTTATAACGGAGGAGACTATATCCAAGTGGGCGTAGGGGGTTGATGGGAAATCTCTGTACCTTCTCAATTTTGCAATGAATCTAAAACTGCTCTAAAAAATAAAGTTTAAGAAAAAAATAGGGAAGGAGGAGGCAGAATGTTAAAGTTAGAGGTGTGTGATTTTAAAATATGAATAAAGTAGGCTTTCCTGAGGTATCGTATAAAAACCAAAGGAAATGAGGAAACAAGCTTGGTAGATATGTTGCAGAAGAGTGTTCTAGTGGAGAGGAGAATAAGGGTAAAGACACTGAGACAGGACAATGTCTAGTGTCTTCCAGGACTCGCAAAGGTCAATGTTGCTGAATAGAATGAATGAAGGGGAGAAGGGGAGGGTTTCCTAAAACAAGGTTTCAGAGGTAAGGAGAGAGATAATGAGAGAGCCAATGTTACAGGGCCTTGTTTGTATTGTGAAGACTTTGGCATTTACTGTAAATGAACTGAGAAACCATTGGAGGATTCTGAGCAAAGAGGTGATATAATCTTCAAGATATATTTAAAAAGTCTCTCTGCTATGCTGAGAATAAACTATGTAGGAGTAAGGGCAGAACTATAGAGACCAATACAGGAGGCTAATACAGAAATCCAGATGAAAGATTGATAAATGATGGTGCCCTGATGTAGTAGGCTAGCGGAGTGACAGCATGTAAGACAGAAAAATAATTGATATTTGGGGGGAAAAATACCTTTTTTCAGAAACATTTACAAATCTAGTAATCTTCATTCTTTTGTGTAGATACAAATTTCTATCTGGTAGAATTGTCCTTCTGTCTGTCTGAATAATTTCCTTTAATCTTTCTTGTAGTTCCAGTTTACTAGAGACTAATTCTTTCAGCTCTTGTTTGTTTTTTAGAAAAAAGGTATTTTTGTGTAGTAGAAAACTCAAGGTCAACTTTACTTTTCTCCTTTGATATTTAAAGATGTATCTCTATTGTCTTCTGGATTGCATGGGTTCTCACATCAAGCAAGTCTACAGTTTTTCTTAACTTTGTTTTTTGACATGTATTCTGTATTATTTTTCTAGCTCCTTTATAATTTTCTTTTTATCATTGGTTTTTCAACACTTTTGATTATGACAATCTTTGATGTGGTTTTCATCATAATGCTAGAGATTTGCTGAAATTCTTGAGTCTTGGATTTATAGCTTTCATTGAACTTAGAAATAATTTTCTAGAAATAATTTTCATAATTTTCTCAATTTTTTTCTGTTCTTCTTGGATTTCAATTACTCATATATTAAACAACACAAGTCAATGCTGTTCTGTTCATTTTTTCCCCCAAAAGTTCTTCTCCTCTCTGTGCCTTATTTTGGATTGTATATTGGTATATCTTCAAGCTCACAGATTATATCTTTTGCAATATCTATTGTAAATTCTTTACCTTCAGACAGTATAATATGACCTAATAAATTTTCTTATTGTAATTTCTATTACTTACAACTAAAATTATCCTAGGTAGTTTATCATCCTAAAATATATCTTCTGCATAGCTGCCAGAATAATCACCTTAAAATTTATGTCTGACCATAAGGCCCTACATACTCTGGACTCACATTCCTTCTCTAACCTTACCTCCTTCTTCTCTCTATTTCACTCAGTCTGCTCTATTCTTACCTTTCTTCTGACTGTCTAGATATTCTTTTGTCTCTGACCATTTGTAGTGGCTGGAGGAAACCCTTTCCTGGAGTGTCCTTCCACCAGGTATTAGCCATGTTTACTCCCTCATCTCTTTCACAACTTTGCTCAAACATCATCTTTTCAGTGAGGCCTACACCAACCACTCTGATAAAACTGCAGCACACTCCCTACTAGCACTCCTAATTCCCCTTACCCTACTTAATTCCTTTTCAACAGTACTTTTACTTCTAGTATTTTATAAACTTGCTTTTTATTATGTTAATTATCAGTCTGTTTCCAATAAAATGTAAATTCCACTAGGTTTTTTGTTTGTTTTTGTTTTTAATATTTTGTTCACCAAAACATTCACATTAAAAAATAATACCTGGAATATAGTATTTGTTCTATGTTCTCAATAAGTATTTGTTGTAGGAATGAAAGAATTAATTCCTCTATAGAAAATTCTTCAGTAGTTCTTTGTGAACAGTAGAACATTGATGTTCAAAATTGTTAGCAGGTCATACAAAATCTTTGAACAAATCCCTGCTGATCTCTCACACTTCACCCTCTACAACCCTTTCCCTGGTCTTTAAAATTATATAATACTACTCATCATTTTCTGCATGTACAATGCTGTCTCATGCCTTCATATCATAGTTGGTGGGGGTACTTACATGTTTCTCTGTTGACTTATGCTCAGTTATTCTTTAATACTCAACCCATCCTCAAAGTTCTGTAAAACTGGATCTCAATCATCATTTTACTCATTAAAATTGTGATGTAGTACTAAACTCTCTGGTTATTTTTATTTCTCTTATTTTTTTCATTGATAACAACAAATATTTATCAAATATAAACTGCACAAGTCTCTCACCCAAATGCTACTAATACAGGGATAAATAAACCAACTATTATAGTTCAAGGAACTGCTTTAAAGCATTCGTAGGTTCCCAAAAGCATTTAGAATAAGATCCATCCAAATCCTCAGCCCAACATATAAAGCACTTCATGGTCTCACCCTGGCCTCCTCCCTCTTTAGATTCCATAGTGTAGAACAGGTGCCCACTCTGCTCCAGCGATTCTAAGAAATTTGTCCCTTATTGTCTCAGAGTTCTGTTTTTTACTAGTGTTGGTCCAGTTCAAATCTATTTTTATAAAAAGAAATCTAATAAAATTTTAGCTCCAGTTAAATGTCTGTAGAGGTCAGACAATTAAATTCACGAACTCATCCTAGAAGAAGTGCTACATACTTTACTGCTGAATATCACTATAGTCACCTTCGAAGTACTCCCCTTGGGAAGCTATGCACCGATGCCAGTGCGTAGTCTATTTTTCAAAGCAGTTTTGGAACTCTTTTTCTGGAATGGCCATCTGAGATGTCGTTGTATTACCTTTGATGTCCTGAATGTCATCCAAATGTCTTCCTTTCAATATTTTCTTTATCTTCGGGTAAGAAAAGAAGTCATTGGGGGTCAGATCAGGTGAGTAGGAGGGTGTTCCAATACAGTTATTTGTTTACTGGCTAAAAACTCTCTCACAGACAGTGCCGTGTGAGCTGGTGCATTGTCGTGATGCAAGAGCCATGAATTGTTGGTGAAAAATTCAGGCTGTCTAACTTTTTCACACAGCCTTTTCAGCACTTCCAAATAGTAAACTTGGTTAACTGTTTATCCAATTGATACAAATTCATAATGAATAATCCCTCTGATACTAAAAAAGGTTAGCAACATTGTAGTAACAAGTTCACAAACTTAATTGTCTGACCTGGTATACATGGTGGACGCTGGGGAGAAAGGTACTAGTGTAAGATGTTGAGAAGAAGTACAGCTACACTTAATGGGAAACAAAAAGCTTTCTTCAAAACATATAGCTGCCACTGTCTCAGTGTCTTTTGTTCTCCAGAAGCTTTTTGTCTGTTTCGCTTTCTTCTTCCTCTGACAGTTTTCTTTGCTTTCTCATGGTTCCGATCCTACAGTATGTTGACTCACATCTGACATTGGCTCACTTCCTTCTCTTCAGTCCACTTCAACCTCAGCATAAAGTGACCAGTGGAGCAACATACCATCAGGCATGTACACCATCACGAGTATAGTCTTTTTGTTCACATTCTTGAGAGATAACCTCACTGACTCAGTTCTGCCTGTTGATAGGGTCACTGTGGGTCAATTCAGCTACAGCTGGCAGGAGAAAGGGGATCAGATGTTTCAGGAGCTATGGGCAAGGCAGGTTAAATGAGAAAGAAAAGTCTGGCATACTTGGCAAAAGGTGAGTACATTGTATCCTCAGTGTGCAAACCTGCCCCCTCTTTCCAGCTTATTGGAAAAAATACGAATACTGTGTAAGGAATCTATGTACACCGAGATCTCAGTTCTGCTACTTATGTCCATGGGAACCTTGACCAATATATCTGAGTTTCTGTTTTCTCGTGTATAAAATGTGGATAACGTACTATGCAGGGTTACTGTGAGGATTAAAAAGAAAAAGATAATTAAGTGACTTGTAGAGGGATTGGTTCATGATGGATACCCCTAAAATATTAAATTCCTTTTTCTTTGTATCCATAAATTTCAGCTCTATTGTCATTTCATCTTGTAAATCTGCTGGGACTCCTTCTCAATGCCAGACAGAATTATAAGTTGTTCCTTTCTGTGTGCTACTATAATACTTTTTATTATTTATCTTAATGTATTAAATTATTAAAGTAATTTATCAAATAATAATTTATTACATTATTATAATTTATGTGGTTTTCTCCTTTACCATAGTGAATGCAACTTGAGGTCAGAGACCTTTCCTTATTTATTCTTGTATCCCCACTGCTAACACATTGCTTAGCATATAGTAGAAATTCAATAAATGTTTTTTAAATAAATGGATGAATGGGTGCTGAATGGAGGATAATGAATGAATAAACGAGTGACAGTGGGCTGGAGCCAGTCACTCTATAAAGTAATGAGGTTAACAATCCTAGTATTCCACCTTCTTAAATGAAGCAGCTCAAAGGACCAGGCCAGAGTCCTAGCCTGGTTCAAAACAGAACCATTTCTGTGTGCCAGTGGCATCACATCCTGCTTGAAAATATTTTTTCTTCCAAATGGAAGCCGAGGAGGAAAGAGTCTGAGTGAAAAGCTCCTTAGGCTATGAAGGAAAAAAAATGGAAACTTGGAGTCATGAACTAAGCCCCACTTCAACTTTAGATAAAACACCTAGTTAGACTTTCTATACCCATGAGGAAGGAAATTTTAAAAACCTGGAGGCTCTGAAAGTGTGAACATTATATTTTATATTTTAAAACTCTTTTAATCCTCCAGAGGTTTGTGTGTGTGTGTGTGTGTGTGTGTTTGTGTGTGTGTCTTAAATAGATGTATTCCTATTCTATTTAAATCTGCTAGTATCCTACTTCAGACTGAAGAGATATAAATCACTACATCTTCATGGCTGAAAATCTTAAAGTGAACAACACTCACCACCCTAAACCAGGATTTCTCAACCAATACTATAGACAGTACTATAGACATTTTGGGCTGGATAATTCTTTGTTGTGGGGTTTGCCCTGTGCATTTCAGGAGCTTTAGTAGCACCACTAGAAGAAGACTAGGGGCTGGCCTGGTGGCTCAGGTGTTTAGAGCTCCGTGCTCCTAACTACAAAAGCTGCTGGTTTGATTCCCACATGGGCCAGTGGGCTCTCAACCACAAGGTTGCTAGTTCAACTCCTCGAGTCCCGCAAGAGATGGTGGGCTCCGCCCCCTGCAACTAAGATTGAACATGGCACCTTGAGCTGAGCTGCCTTCGGGATGGCTCAGTTGGTTGGAGTGTGGGCTCTTAACCACAAAGTTGCCAGTTCTGTTCCTTGAGTCCCACAAGGGATGGTGGGCAGCACCCCCTGCAACTAAGATTGAACCTTGAGCTGAGCTGCCCCCTGGATGGCTCAGTTGATTGGAGCACATCTTCTCAACCACAAAGTTGCCAGTTCAACTCCCGCAAGGGATGGTGGGCTGCGCCCCCTGCAACTAGCAATGGCAACTGGACCTGGAGCTGAGCTGCACCCTCCACAACTAAGACTGAAAGGACAACAACTCGAAGCTGAACGGCATCCTCCACACCTAAGATTGACACATTGTTCCCCTTCCCCAATAAAACATTAAAAGGAAAAAAAAAAAAAAAGACCAATGGAGAAGTGATCCTCAGAGGAAAGGCAGGTTTAAGTCAGAGAAAGAAAATGAAGATGTTGGGTACACCGGAACTTTAGTAATGACTGATCCTGAGACCCAAGGAGTACGATGAAAGGGATTCGGAAGGTAGGTACATGTGGAAGATGGTGTCAGGAAAAGGAATGTGCAGAGTCATATGGGAATTATAGTCTGGAGTATGGTG
This sequence comes from Rhinolophus hipposideros, assembly GCF_964194185.1. Classification (NCBI taxonomy): domain Eukaryota; kingdom Metazoa; phylum Chordata; class Mammalia; order Chiroptera; family Rhinolophidae; genus Rhinolophus; species Rhinolophus hipposideros. The sequence goes on along the minus strand of NC_138056.1, from coordinate 74,510,207 downwards.
GATGACTAAGAAATCTTGGGCTTCTTGTGGTGACATTTGTAAACAGGAAGAAAAGGCATGTTAATTGCTGATGGTCACATGACAGATAGATATAAGAACGTGGCCAGGAACACACTAAGTTCTGGGGATCCCTTTTAACTACAGCTGATAGAAGAAGTATGGAGACTAGGGAAGAGGCAGCTTACGGGATCTCTACTGATATCTCCTACATCATCCTCATTAATTTCAGTCCCTTGACCATTTCTCTTCCAATAATATTGCCCTCCACCCCACCTAAGGCACTCCCTCCCATGTATACATCCTATTACTATAAAATTACCAGTAATTGAAACATCTTTATAGACTCAATTTCAAGCACTACACTCTTTAATCCCACTTCCTAGTTAGCTTACTCTCTCCAATTTTCCAAATTTGAACATTCTTCAACATAAGGAAGCTAAAATCCACTTATCCTACCACTTTTCACTGTCTCTTCCACATTCACTCCCTCTTTTCCTTCCATACCTTGCCAAAATGCCATGGTTGGTCTATATAATCACTCCTTGTTTACATCCCCTGCTCCTTTTCCCTTTATTGTTCTTTTTTGCATCCATTTTTGTAAACCAACAGTTGAATTCAAATAACCACTTATTTGATTGCTGTCTACTATATTTGTCTAGTTCATTTGTCCTTCCATTCTTATTACATAGATGACTATTTCATACCTTCTTTTCTCTCAAATTCCAACATCTCTTTCCCACTTCCATGCTTAGCTAATGAACTTCTTCTTTTTTAAATTTTTTATTAAACTCATTGTGGTGACATTGGTTAGTAAAATTATATAGATTTCAAATGCACATTTCTATAATAGATCATTTATATGTTGCATTGTGTGTTCACCACCCAGAGTCAATTCTCCTTCCATCACCCACTTTCCCCCTTCTATCACCCACCTCCTCCCTTACTCTCTGGTAACCACTATACTATTGTCTGTGTCTGAGTTTTTGTTTGTTTATTTGTCTTGTTCATTTGCTGCTTTCAATTTTATATCCCACATATGAATGAAGTCATATGGTTCTCAACTCTTTGAGTGACTTATTTCTCTTAGCATGATAATCTCAAGATCCATCCACATTGTTGCAAATGGCAGTATGTCATCTTTTCTTATGGCTTCCTTTCAATTTTACTGTGAAAAATAGTACAAATGATCAAGAGAAATTTCAATATGTTCCCACCAGCACATTTCTTCCCCTGCCTATATCTGTGTCCGTGGAATCTGCTTCCCCTTCTGTCTGTATGAATATAGTATCAGTGACCCTAATAAAGACCACACCCTACACTAGATCACACCTCTTTCCTCTATACAAGGATATGCCACAGCAATTCTTCTTTTTTATGTGTCATTAGTTTTTTCCATCTCTATTGGATCTTTCTTAGCCAATGAACATGCTCTTATTACTTGCATCATTTTTTAAAAAAATTCATTTTTGACTTCATTTCCCTTTCAGAGATTGCTCCATTTCTTCCCTTCTCTCTACTGCAAAAATCCTTGGAAAAGTTTTCTACACTTGCGTTTCCAATTTTCTTACTTTTATTCTATTTTAAATCCATTCTAATCTGGCTTTCTCTTATAAGACTCCAATAAAAACTTCCTTTATCAAAGTCACCAAGACCTCTATACTGTGAAATCCAAGAGTAAATTCTCATTACTCATTGTACTTGACCTAACTGTAGCATTTGACATGGTCAATTATTTCCCGCTTCCTATTTCTAAAACATTTGCTTCACTGGTCTGCCAGAACCTTCTGTTGGTTTTCATTCTACCCCTTTAGCTATTCTGTCTAATTCACCAATGTGTTAATGTTAGCATGTGCCAGGCTTTAATACTTGGACTTCCCCTCTTTTCAACTTATTCCCATTTCCTTGGTGACCTCATTCAGAATCATGGCTTTAAATACAACCTATATGCTGATGATTTTCAAATTTACATTTCCAGTCTGTATTACTTCCCTCAACTCCAGACTCATGTATCCATCTGTCTACTTAACATAAACCACTAGATGTATCAAACCTAACATAACCAAAATTGATTTATTGATTTGTTTTTCTGTTTTAGCAAATGACAACTGAGTTTTTCCAGTCACTCAGGAGTCACTCTTGAATCTTCCCTTTCTCTCATGCATATATCAAATGCATCAGCATATCTAGAATCCTACCAATTTCTCACCACCACTAACATTTTAGTCCAGATCATCATAATCTGTTACTAAATATTTCAATAGCACCCTAACTTGTCTCCTTAATTCTATTCTTAACCATCTATAGTTTATTCTCAATACACAAGGTACGATCAAACAATACGGTAAATGTTTAAATTTAAAAAAAATTACAGTAAAAGATACATTGCCATTAATGCCCATCAAAATACTCCCCCTTGCTTCAAACACACTTATCCCAACATTCTGGCCACTTTCTGAAGCAGTTCTGGAAGTCCTCTTTCACAAGTGTCTTTAGTTGAGTTGTGTGGCTGCCTCAATGTCCTGAGTTGATTCAAAATGTTTACTTTTCATGGTCATTTTGACTTTGGGGAAGAGCCAGAATTTCATGGTGCCAGATCTGGTGAATAAGCTGGATGAGGACACACCGTAATGTTTTTATTTGACAGAAATTGCTGTAGCAGAAGTCATGTGTGACATGGAGCCTTTCGCATTGTGATCACAAAATATGGTGAATGCTGCGGCCCAGTGCCATCCAGCGAAAATGCAGGGATCTTCAAAATGAGAAGCAGCATGCCAAACTTTAGTAACAGTGTGTGACAAGTTTCAACTTGTTCAATATAGTCAGTTGGGTGTGAGTTAGGGTTGAGAGACGGTGTGTTTTAAAGTGTGCTGTAAATCACCCTCCATCATGACAATGCTCCGTGTCACACATCGCTTCTGGTATATGGCAATTTCTGCCAAATAAAAATATTGCGGTGTGTTCTCATTCACCTTATTCACTGGATCTGGCACCATGCGACTTCTGGCTCTTCCCCAAAGTCAAAATGATTCAGGACATTGAGGCAGCCGTGGCAGCACCACTAAAGACACTCATGATTCTTTGTTTGTCTTGTTCCTTTGTTGCTACCAGTTTTATATCCTACATATCAGTGAAATCATATGGTTCTCAATTTTTTCTGTCTGACTTATTTTGCTTAGCATAATAATCTCAAGATCCATCCACGTTGTCGCAAATGTCACTATTTCGTCTTTTCTTATGGCAGAATAGTATTCCATTGTGTATATGTACCACATCTTTATCCAATATTCTATCAAAGACACTTTGGTTGTTTCCATGTCTTGGCCACCATAAATAAAGTTGCAATGAACATGACAGCACATATGTCTTTAAGGATAACTGTTTTCAGATTTTTTGGGTAGATACCCAGGAGAGGGATTGCTGGGTCATATGGTAATTCTATTCGTAATTTTTTAAGGAACGTCCACACCATCTTTCATAACGGCTGCACCGATCCGCATTCCCACCAACAGTGTATGAGGGTTCCTTTTTCTCCACAGCCTCTCTAACACTTGTTATTATTTGTCTTGTTGATGATGGTCATCCTTACCGGTGTGAGTTGATATGTCATTGTGGTTTTTATTTGCATTTCTCTGATGATTGGTGATGTTGAGCATCTTTTCATATGTCTGTTGGCTGTTGGTATGTCCTCTTTGGAGAAATGTCCAAACAAAGAAACAAAAACTCATAGACATAGATGAGATAGTTTAATGGTTACCAGAGGGTAATGGGGGAGGGAGGTGGTAGATGATGGTAAATGGGATCAATATGGTGATGGAAGGAGAACTGACTTTGGATGGTAAACACACAATATGACATATAGATGACGTATTACAGAATTGTACACTTAAAACCTATGTAGTTTTACTAACTATTGTCACCCAATAAACTTTAATTTAAAAAGACACTCATGAAAGAGGACTTCCAGAACTGCTTCAGATAGTGGCAAGAATGATGGGATAAGTGTGTTTGAAGCAAGGGACTATATTTTGAGGGAGATTAATGGCAATGTATCTTTTACTGTACTAATTTTTTTATTTAAACATTCACCATATTTTCTAATCACACCTTGTAACATGCAATGTTTTTTTTCAAACTAGTCTTAGTCAGTTCAGGCTGCTATAACAAAAATACCACAGCAACAGTCACTTCTCACAGTTCTGGAGACTGAGAAGTCAAAAGTCCAGTGTCTGCTGAGAGCCCACTGTCTAGTTTATGGATGGCTACCTCCTAGTTGCATCCCTAGAAGTCTAAGAGCAGAAAGCGAGGAAGCAAGCACTCATGTCTCTTCTTATAAAGGCACTAATCCCATCAGGAGGTCTCTACCCTTATGATTTAATTACTTCCCAAGTCTCCACCTCCAAATAACCGTAAAAATTTCAACATACAAATTTTGGGGGAACACAAATATTCAGTCCATAGCAGAATCTATATCAGATCATGCCACTTCTCTACTGAATACACCTCCCCCACCCCCAGAATAGATTTTAAACTGACTATGAGAAAAAGCTTAATTCTTACTTAAGGCCTGAAAGACTTACAATCTCCTCCCTCTCTTAACCCATTTATCTCTCAGTTCTCGTCTCCTATTATTCACTAAGGTATTCATCTGCTAGTACACAGGCTCCCTGCTGTCCTTCAAACATGCCAAGCAAGTATCTCTGGACTTACTGTTCCCACTTCTGTTCTTCTTTTCCCCAGATATCTCTAAGACTGAATTCTTTTACCTTCTTTAGGCTATTTATATTACCTAAGACCATCTCTGATCACGCTAACTCAAATTACCCTCTCCTAAAAACAATCCCTGTGTTTTTTTCCCTGCATTAATTTTTTTCTTCATTGCTTTTCATAATGTAACATTCTTTAAATTCATTTATTTGACTAGTTTTATTATTTGTTTTCCATTCTAGAAATTTAAATGAATAATACCAGACTCTAATGCACAATTTATTTAGGTTTAGTTTGGGTTAATATTTTCCTCAATAACAGAAAATGGCCTAAAAGGGAAGCTATCATTGTTGGAAAAACTAGGAAAAAGAAGCACCCGCTCATGTTACTAAGGTTGTAAATTTGTTGCCAGCGATCAGAGTTACACGTTCTACCTAAAAATACCATTGTACATGTCATCATTTGTAGAAGGCTTATTTCATAAGTTATTTATCCTGCCGTTTTCCTAACAGTATGGAAATTTTCAATGCAGGAAGAAATCATGAAGAGAGAAATTTGGAAATGTAGGCTAATAAAAAAGATAAATTATTCAGCTAAAGTTTTAAATAAAGCAAAGTAGAAATAGAAACAAAAGAAGGTAAAATATGCTTTATGTGAACTTTGTAAAAATAAAACCAGTTGTAGATTTTAAAAAGCTATAGAGATGGTAGGACCTGGAAGAAATTTGGTCTGGTTTAAATCATTGCCTTAATTACTTAGATGTGAATAGTTAGAAAATAACTGATAGCTGGGCACAAACATCTAATGGGAAGAATAAAAGCTGAGCAATAGACCCTCTTAGTGTACATAAATATATAAAATATATACATATAATCCTATAAATATAAAGGAAAGCTAAATAATGTGATATTTTAGTATTTTAAATGTATCTTCCTCTGCTTTATAAAATATACTATACATATTATAAAATAGATAATAGAAGATATCAGATAAAGATATCAGATATTTTTATTATAATAATTATAAATGAGATTAAGAAAATGAGGGTAGAAAGAGTAGTAATCCAAAACACCAAGCCTTCTGAGCCTTGAGGTTGAGACTAAGAGGCTGGGAAATGAGAAGAAACTAGTAATATTACTGAAAAAGATCACCCAGAATGATAAGAATATTGTAGAGTTGTATTTTAGCAAGCAAAGAAGAATTTTTTTTTGTTTGATTTTTCTTGAAGAGATTAGTGAGTGACTGTGAGAAATATTGTTGCTAGTTCATGGAAGATGAAAACTGAGAACTTATATTTGGATTTAGCAAAATGGAGATATTTTTGTGACTTTGATTTTGGTAGAGCTGTAGAAGTTGAAAGATTAGAGGGGACACAGAGAGTATCAAGGAGAGATATTGGAGAAAGTAAGAAGTTTGAATATGTAAAAGAGAGAAATGGAGTTGCAGGTGAAGCGGAGTTATTGTCAAAAGGTTGTGGGTTTTTTTTCTGTATTTGTTCTATTTTTTTGAATTAAACTTACTGGGGTAACATTGTTTAGTAAAGTTATATAGGTTTCAAGTGTACAATTCTATAGTATATCATCTATATATTGCCTTGTGTGTTTGCCACCTAAAGTCAATTCTCCTTCCATCACCGTATATTTGAACCCCTTTTCCTTCTTCTACCACTACCCTTCCCATCCTATCCTCTGGCAACCACTAAACTGTTGTCTGTGTCTACTAGTTTTTATTTGTTTACCTTGTTTGTTTGTTGCTTTCAGATTTATATCCCACATATCAGTGAAGTCACACGGTTCTCGACTTTTTCTGTTTGACTTATTTTGCTTACCATGATAATCTCAAGATCCATCCATGTTATCACAAATGGCAGTATTTCATCTTTTCTTTTGGCTGAACAGTATTCCATTGTGTATATATACCATATCTTCTTTGTCCAATCATCTATAGAAGGACACTGTAGTTGTTTCCATGTCTTGGACATTGTGAATAATGCTGCAATGAACACAAGGGTACATATATCTTTACAGAAAAATGTTTTCAGATTTTTGGGGTAGATACCCAGAAGAGGGATAGCTGGGTCATATGGTAATTCTATTCTTATTTTTTTAGGAATCTACATGCTGGTTCCATAGTGGCTGTATCAATTTACATTCCCACCAGCAGTATATGAGGGTTCCTTTTTCTCCACATTTGTCTTGATGATAGCCTTTCTAACAGGTGTGAGGTGGTATCTCATTAAAGTTTTGATTTTCATTTCCCTAATAGCTAGTGAGGTTGAGCACTTTTTCATATATCTGTTGGCCATTTGTATGTCTTCTTGTGAGAATTGTCTGTTCAGATCCTCTGTCCATTTTTTTTTATATATTTGGTTGAGATGTATGAGTTCTTTATATATTTTGGATGTTAGCCCTTTATTGGAGCTGTTGTTCGCTAATACGTTTTACCATTAGGTTAGTTATCGCTTTATTTTGTTTGTGGTTATTTTTGCTGTGCAGAAGCTTTTTAGTTTGATACAGTCCCATTCATTTACTATTGCTTTTGGTTCCCTTGCCTTTGAGGTCAAATTCATAAAATTCTCTCTGAACTCAAGGTCCATAAGTTTAGTACCTATGCTTTCTTCTATGCAATTTATTGTTTCAGGTCTTATGTTTAGGTCTTTGATCCATTTTGAGTTAATTTTGGTATATGGCGACAGATAGCAGTCCAGTTTCATTCTTTTGCATGTGGCTTTCCGATTCTCCCAGTACCATTTATTGAAGAGGCTGTCTTTCCTCCACTGTATGTTTTTAGCTTCTTTGTCAAAAATTATCTGTCCATATTTATGTGGTTTTATTTCTGGGTTCTCAATTCTATTCCATAGGTCTATGTGTCTGTTTTTCTGCCAATACCATGCTGTTTTGATTATTGTTGCCCTGTAGTACAAGCTAAAGTCAGGGAGTGTGATACTTCCAGCATTGTTCTTTTTTCTTAAGATTGCCTTGGCTATTCGGGATCGTGTTCGGGTCCAAACAAATCTGATGATTCTTTGTTCTATTTCTTTAAAAAATCCCATTGGGATTTTGATGGGGATTGCATTAAACCTGTATATTGCTTTGGGTAATATGGCCATTTTAACTATGTTGATTCTCCCAATCCATGAGCACAGAATGTCTTTCCATTTCTTTGTGTCTTCTTCAATTTCTTTTAAAAATGTCTTATAGTTTTCAGCATACAAGTTTTTCACGTCCCAGGGTAAGTTTATTCCTAGGTATTTTTTTTTTTTTTTTGCTGCAACTACAAAAGCAATTGTTTTTTTATTTCTTTTTTGGATTTCATTGTTAGTATATAGGAATGCAATGGATTTTTGTACATTGATTTTGTAGCCGACAACTTTACTGTATTTGTTGATTGTTTCTAACAGCTTTTTGGTGGAGTCTTTAGGGTTTTCTATATATAGCATCATGTCATCTGCAAAGAGTGACAATTTAACTTCTTCATTGCCAATTTGGATGCCTTTTATTTTATTTCTTTTTCCTGATTGCTCTGGCGAGGATTTCCAACACCATGTTGAAAAGCAGAAGTGATAGTGGACAGCCCTATCTTGTTCCTGAATGTAGAGCAAAGGGCTTCAATTTTTCACTGTTAATTATGAGATTAGCTGAGGGTTATGTGGTCTTTATTATGTTGAGGTATTTTCCTCCTATACCTATTTTATTAAGTGTTTTAATTATAAATGGATGTTGTATCTTGTCAAATGTTTTTTCTGCATCTATTGATATAATCATATGATTTTTGTCCTTTATTTTGTTTATATGATGTATCACATTGATGGATTTGCGGATGTTGAACCATCCTTGTGCCCCAGGGATGAAGGATGAACCCCACTTAGTCGTGATTAATAATCTTTTTAATGCATTGTTGCATTCAATTTGCTAGAATTTTGTTTAGGATTTTTGCAGCTGTATTCATCAGAGATATTGGTCTGTAATTTTCTTTTTCTGTGTTGTCCTTACCAGGTTTTGGTATCAGGTAATGTTGGCCTCATAAAATGAGTTAGGGAGTACTGACTCTTCTTCAATTTCTTGGAAGAGTTTGAGCAGGATTGGTGTTAGATCCTCTTTGAAGGTTTGGTAGAATTCACTAGTGAAGCCATCTGGTCCCGGACTTTTGCTTTTGAGAAGGTTTTGGATGACTGATTCAATTTTGTTACCAATGATAACAAAATGTTTAGATTTTAGGTCTGTTTAGATTTTCCAGTTCTTCATGGTTCAGCCTAGGAAGTTTCTAAGAACTTGTCCATTTCTTCTCGGTTATTGAATTTGGTGGCATATAGCCCTTTATAGTATTCTTGGATGATCCTTTGTATTTCAGTGGCATCTGTTACAACTTCCCTTTTTTCATTTCTGATTTTGTTTATTAGTTTTTTATTGTTTATTGTTTATTATCTCTCTTTTTAGCTTAGTGAGTCTAGCCAGAGGTTTGTCAATTTTGTTAATCTTTAAGAACAAGCTCTTTGTCACATTAATTTTTTTCTATTGTCTTTTTGTTCTCTATTTCATTTAGTTCTGCTCTTATTTTTGTTATTTCCTTTCTTCTGCTGACCTTGGGTTTCACTTGTTCTTTTTCTAGTTCTTTAAGGTGTAACATGAGGTTATTTATTTGGGATTTTTCTTGTTTCTTGAGATAGGTCTGTAATGTTGTAAATTTCCCTCTTAAAACTGCTTTCGCGGCATCCCCAAAATTTTGGTAGGATGTATTTTCTTTGTCATTTGTTTCTATGTATCTTTTGGTCTCTCCTCTAATTTTTTCTTTGACCCAGTCGTTCTTTAAAAGTATGTTGTTTAATCTCCATGTATTTGTGTTTTTTCCTGCTTTCTTTTCACAGTTGATATCCAATTTCAAAGCCTTGTGATCAGAGAATATGCTTGGTATGGTTTCAATCTTCTTAAATTTGCTAAGGGTTGTTTTATGTCCCCATATATGGTCTATCCTTGAGAACGTTCCATGTACACTAGAAAAAATGTATAATCTGATGTTCTAGGATGAAGTGCTCTATACATGTCAATTATGTCCATTTCATCTAATGTGTCATTTTTGGCTGCCATTTCGTTATTTAGTTTCTGTTTGGATGATCTATCCATAGCTGTCAATGATGTATTTAGGTCCCCTGGTATAATTGTGTTTTGGTCAATTTCTCCCTTTAGTTCTGTTAGTAGTTGCTTGGTATATTTGGGTGCTCCCTGATTGGGGGCATAAATATTGATGACTGTTATGTCTTCTTGTTGTATAGTCCCCTTTATCATTATGAAATGTCGATCTTCGTCTCTTGTTATTTTTTTCACCCTGAAGTCTGATATCAGTCTGATACTGATATCTGATACTGATACTGATATCACTATGGCTACACCTGATTTTTTCAAGTGTACAAATCTGTAACACATCATCTATATATTGCATTGTGTGTTTGCTATCCAAAGTCAGTTCTCCTTCCATCACCATATATTTGACCCCATTTACCCTCTTCTAGAATCCTTCTCCCCCCTTACCCTCTGGTAACCACTGAACTATTGTCCATGTCTATGAGTTTTTCTTTCTTTCTTTCTTTGTCTTGTTCCCTTGTTGCTTTCAGATTTATATCCCACATACCAGTGAAGTCATATGGTTCTCGACTTTCTGTCTGACTTATTTCACTTAGCATAATAATCTCAAGATGCATCCATGTTGTTGCAAATGGCACTATTTCATCTTTTCTTATGGCAGAATAGTGTTCATTGTGTATATACACTACAACTTCTTTATCATCTATTGAAGACTATCATCTTCATCTGTCATCTATTGATGACTTCTTCAATCATCTATTGAAGGCCACATTGCTTATTTCCATGTCTTAGCCACCATAAATAAAGCTGCAATGAACATCAGCGCACATATGTCTTTATAGATAAATGTTTTCAGGTTTTTTGGCTATATACGAGGAAAGGGATTGCTGGGTCATATGATAATTCTATTCCTAATTTTCTGAGGAATCTCCACACTGCCTTCCATAGCAGCTGCACCAGTCTTCATTCCCACCAACAGTGCATGAGTGTTCCTTTTCCTCCACAGCCTCTCCAACACTTGTTATTATTAGTCTTATTTATGATAGCCATTCTAAATGGTGTGAGGTGATATCTCATTGTAGTTGTAATTTGCATTTCTGTGTTGATTTGTGATATTGAGCAACATAACATACAGGGTAAAGAAAAAAAATTTTAAGAGAAGAGGAAAAAGACAACTTGCTACTGAAATACAGAAATCAACTCACAGCATAAATTGGTATAATTTGTGATAACAAAAACATAGAAAGGTAGAGAGTAAAGGTCTGAACTGGCAAAGGAGAAAGGATATAAGAAGCATGCTGAAGAAAAAGGACTATGGTAAATATGAAACTCCTTTTTTTGTTATTTTTTGTTTGTTTGTTTTATGAAAGTATTACAAGTAGTGGTCAAAAAATAAAATAGGAATGAAAAATTCTTGATGCAGGAAATTAAAAGGAAAATTTCTGGGGCAATGTCCATGAATAGAAAATATGAGATCCAGTGCACAAATAGGAGAGTTTGAAATTTGTTTATGTTACTGAAAGATCATTAATAGTAGCCGAAGAGAAGGCAGAGAATCTGGGTACAGAAAAAGATGCAGTGGTGGAAATGTGTGGAAGTTTCTTTAATGGTTTCCTTGATTTTCCTCCAAGAAGATATGACTTGTCCTGTCTTAAGAAACCCATTAGTATGACTTCCATAACTTTATAATGATGCATCCTGTCATATTTATGGATCTTTATATGTGATTTTGTATTTTCCATATTAACATGGAAGTACCTTGTGAATGGGAAGCATTTTTGATCAATCTTTTCTCTCTCTCTCTCTTTAGTTACTAGGATCACAGAACTTAAAACATAGAATGTGAGCTTTTGAAATACACTGAATGTGTCATTCCATTGCAGAATATAATATTCACATCCTTCTAAATCTCTGATATGTAATAAATGAAGACCCTATATTTGGTGTGGTGGTGTCAAACATTGCTCTCTGAAAGACTATCATTTAAGGAAGATGACAGAGGAGACAAAATACACTGCTCAGATAGCTAACCTAAAACAGGGCTAAATCTTAGGGGGTAAATTAATCAAATTTCAAAAACAGTGACTTTGCTTCTGGCCAAGAAAGAGTAACCAGACTGGACTTACGTTTCCATGTGAAACAACTAAATTAACTAAATAAGCTATGTAAAACAACGACTTTCAACATATTGGATGTGAGGCAAAAAAGGTAATTATCATCTAGACAGGAGAAAGAAATGAGATGAACCCTACAATTGCCCCAGCTTAGTGTCCTGAGAGAGGTTTTAGGCCTGACTACAGGGGTCCTGGGAGGAGGACCAACGTAATTCTGGGCAAACTGACAGAGTTGACATGACAGAGCAGGAAGTATAAAGAAAGCAAAGCAGCTAGTTCACAGGACACAGTACTGGAAATGAGGAAGGTGCACAGAGAGATCACTCCAGAGATAGACACAGGGTCCTCCCAGTAAGCTTAGCTGAGAATTTACATGACAAACCTTGTGAGGAAAATTTGTAAGGCCAGGAAAAGAACTATGTGATGAAATTAATAGAAAATGACATATAAATGTTCCATATGTTCAAGAAGCTAGAGGCAAGACTGAGTATGTTAAATAAAGACAGAAAATATATTTTAAAATAATGCAAATCAAACTTTTAGAGACAAAAATAATAATGTCCAAGATAAAAAAAATACCCTGGAGGACATTAATGGAAGATTGGATATTGCAGAAGAATCAAGTAATGGACTTGAAGAAATAGTAATAGAATACATTTAAAGTGAAACACAGAGGGCAAAAAGACTGAAGAGAAATGAAAAGAGAATTAGTGAGTTGTGGAGCAACTTCAAAAAGCCTAATATATATATATATATATATATATATATATATATATATATATATGTAAATTCAAATACATATATATGCAAATTTATGTATAAAATTTACATTATATTTATATATGTAAATTTATATATGTGTAAATTCAAATTCTCAAATGGGGAACGGAGAAACATAAAATTATTCTAAGTATTTAAATAAAGCTGAAAAATTTCCAAATTTGAAGTTAATTTGAAACCCACAGACCCATGAAGCACAACAAGCCTCAAGTTCAAGAAACATAAAGAAAAGTACATCAAGACACTTCATAATTAAACTGCTCAAAACCAGAGATAAAGAGAAAATCTTAAAAGCTACCCAAGAAGACATACATAGAGGGAAAAAGATAAGGATGACAGCAGACATCTTATAAGAAACAATGCAAACTAGAAGGCAGTGGACACATTTTTTTAGGTAAAGAAAAATTTAAACTATCAATTTAGAATTTTCTACTCCTTAAAAATTTCTTTCAAAAATAAAGGTGATGTAATTTTTTTCTAGCAAAAAAGCTAAATAAACTCACCACCAGCAGGTTTCTACTACACAAAATGTTAAAGGAATCCTTGAAGAAGAAAAGTAATACTAAATAAAAGGTGGATCTACATAAAGTAATGAAAAGGCACGTGCATGGGATCATAGGAACTTATAAGAGGGACATTTAATCAAAGCTAGAAGAGGAGGGAAGAGGTTAGGAAAAGCATTCCCAGAATTTTAGCTATCTGAACTGAGTTTAAAAGAAATATAATAGCAAGATTTAGACAGGTAAAGATGGAGGAAGGGCGGGAGGCAGAGGAAGCGGTCTGAGCAAAGGAAGAAAAAAATAAGTATGGCACATTTGGGGCTTTGAAAATAGTGGTGGGAGAAAGGGTCTTCATTAGTGGTGTTATTATTATTATTATTATTATTATTATTACTATCAATTTTAGTTTTTAATGGCTGGGGCAAGGGCTGGGCTTCATGAGCATGCAATCTGTGCACTCACAGGAATCCCATGTTTAGAAATACCCTATGCTTTATTTAATGCTCTGCTGTCCTCATCTTAAAATTCTTAATAATATTTGAACAAGGCACCTGTATTTTCATTTTGCATCAGGCCCTACAAATGATAAGTTGGAACATAAGTTAAGAATGAGTGAGAAGGATTGTAAGAGGCTATCTCATAACACAGTCTCAAGGACATGGCTTAGAGTTTGAGTTTTCCTTGAACAGTAATTGTAGCCACTAAAAAGAATTAAAGCTGGGTGTGGACACAATCAGTTGTGCATTTTGTAACACTAACATTGATTGAAATATTAGAGAATGAATTGAATGGGATCAAGGCTGGAGGTGGGGAAATAATAAGGAAGCTACTGTAGTAATTCAGAAAAGAATTAGTACCATATAAAATCTAGAAATGAGAAGAGATAAAAATTTCCAGAAATACGTAGGAGGAATAACTAAAGGACTTGGTGACCGATAATATGAATGAGAGAGAAGAGTTAGGAATCATTCTAGACTAAGCCATTTGCCAAAATAAAATATGCAGGAAGAGGCAGGCTTTGGGGGAAAGAGAACGTCCTGTATTTTGCTGTATTCCAGCTGCACATCCAGTACAAGAGTTACACAGTCCTGCCTATATAATGTGATCTCAGAGGCTCTACATATTCCTCCTCCTCCCATCTACCTTTGAGGAGGTGGGTGATTTCAGGTGCCACTATTCATCACTATCACTTGGGTTAAAGCATTGGGAAAAGAAGGACTCTGGCAAGTTGCACATACGTTATCTGATAGTGATGATCAACCTCCAATTACTTGGAGAGGGGAGTCTGGATAGGGGTGGAGTGGCAAGCGTAATTGTGCTGTCTGATGGTATGGGCTGTTGGAGTTGAAGAACGAATCCAAAAGAAAAGCAAATCAAAGACTATTTTTAACTTCCCTATTTGTGAAACAAAGTAGCCCTTCATAGAATGGCATTTTGGAGAATATAACGCAAGGGACCATTTAAATTTTCTGAATAAATTATTCAGTAGACAAGGCATTTTAAATAATATGCAGTACAACCAAGAACTTCAACAGCTTTAGCTTTCCTTTTGAAAGCCTCTATCTTGGTTTTGATTCTAACATAAAAACCTTAAGTATTTGACCACTCTGAGCAGTACAGTATGATGAAGCACCCATTAACAAACGTTTACTGAATTATGAATATTGAATTGAAGATTTAGAGAACTTAGAGGCATTCTGTTGGAAAATATGAACAATTTATGCATTATGAATCTCAGACACACAAACACACACATTTTCATCACAAATCCTTTCCTTTGAGGGAATATCATGGAGAAATCACCAAGAAAGTAGGACAATAACACAAAGATAAGACAGAAAAGAAGAAAAAATCTAGAAAAATATAAGATGACTACTACAGATTCCAAAACTGAAAATGGGAATTTCAAAATGATAGAATTGAGTATTTAAAGGGAGTATATTATCAAAATAATAAATAAAAAGAAATTTCTGGAACTGAAGGGCAAAAGTTTTGGGGCTGAAAGTGCCCAAGTGTCTGGCAAAGCGGATAAAAAAAGACACACAGCAATATACATCAACATGAAATTTGAGAACACCATAAACAAAGAGATGATCCTAAAATCTGAAACATACAAATATACATGAGAGTGAAAGAAGGAGGAAGAGAAGAGATTATGTTCAAAATATCTAGAATTAGAATGTCATCAAATTTATAATGGCAAAGGTGGAAGCTAAAATAATATGGTGCAAAACTTTAACACTTCTGAGGAAATATAATTTTCAGCACAGATTCTATAAATAGCCCAAATAATCAGAGATGAGGGTATAATAAAGATATTTCCTATCATAAATCTTATATTTTACCATCCGTGTTTTTAGCTACTGGAATAAACCAAGAGAAAGGAAGATACTGGATCTACTACTCGAGGAAGGGAAAAAGAATCTTCAAGGTGGTAAAGAGATGTCCAAGGATAACAGAGTTGCCACCGTTCTAGGAAACAGCCTATCCAGATTGTACTAGGAGGAAGGAAGGCTCTAGAAGGAATGTGTCAAAGAAAAAGATGAAATGGATACATTATTCAACACGTTGAAGCATATCAGGGAGATTTATATTTATGGTAGAGAAATTGTGGATAAGTTAATAAATACATAGAAAATAAAGCAACCAAGAATAAATCAATTATTAACTCCAGGGAAAACAAAAGATTATATAAGCAAGTAAATGCATACTATGTGGTTTAATTGTAAATAATATTTACATTGTCATAATAATGTACACTCTGAAGAGTTATGAAATCAAAACTTATAAACTTATAAACTATCTTGGAAGCATATAGAAGAGAGACAAAGTATACATGGATATTGAGGAAGCTCCCATAGTGCAATATAATAAGCACAACGGAAGCATACATATGTTATTTGGCAACCTGTATGTAAATATCAAAAGAAGCAGCCACAAAGGCTAAAAGCAGTTGCCTCTGGGAAGCATAACTAAGATTAAGGAGAGGTAAGGGATGACTTACTTTTTAGATTACACTTTTAAATTAACTGATAGAAATTTAAAATTTTAAATGAGGTGTTGATGAGACAGTTATGGATGTGGTTTCCTTGCAGAGGGGACAGTATGAGCTAAGGTAAAAAAGTGTGATGGCAAATGGCATCATTAGTCACTACCATGTCACACAGTGACCCAAATAAAAATAAGTGGTAAACCATGAGGCTGAAAATAAAGGTTGAGAGCAGGTCAGTGAGACATTTGAATACAATATGAAAGGATGTGGACCTTAAGTTTTGCCTGTGGTGGCTACTTACTGTGTGTTTTGCATAACCCTTCTCTGAGAACTGCCCTGCTCCCTCAAAAAGACTCCAAGAAGCCGTGTTTTTGACAACTGACCCTACAGACATACATAAGTAACTCTTGAAGGGTGGACAGCTGACCCATTTTTATTCAACTGATTTCCACCTTAGGAATTCAGAGCTTTAAGTTCAGAAACACAGGGGTAGGAGTTATTAGCAACTGAATAATGTTACTGGCAGTGCTCAGAGGAAAGATCTACAAATTGCCACTCTATATTCCCAGGGATGCTGTGATACCTGTTTTTCTGAAGCTTGCTCTGGATTTTGTGAGATACATAAATACTCTGTCAATACATTTCACTTTCTGCTTTAGCTCACTCTGTTTTTGTTATTTATATCTTAACTAGTACATACAGGCAATTGAGAGCACTTATGAAATGTCCTAATAATTAAACATAAATACTTAACACAAGGGAAGATGCTATTACATTGAGAGCTAGTAGCTCCTTTCTAGATGGCTAGTAGCCCCTTCAAATAAGCTCCCTACCACTGGAGGTATCCAGGTTGAAATGAAATAAACACTTGTCAGGAATACTGGAGAGGAGTTATTCAGAAGGAAGTTTCTTCAAAGCATCCTCAGGCATCATTCAGGGTCTGAAAGAAGAAACTATTATGACTGACAACCAGAGCCTCACCAGCACCCCTAAAATCATACACCACAATGACCACTTGTTCCAATTTTTCCTAAGATTGACCCTGATGTAAGAATCTCGTCTTCCTGTGGTGCATACAAAGGCCAGTCCTTTCACTCTCTTCTCATAGGTACACTTCTCAGGGACTGTGGCGCATCTCTACTTAAAGGTTTCAGGGCTTTCCATGTCTACTTCCCCTTCAAAGAGAAATAGCTCCACCTAGGGCACTGCTGAAGGAACAGTGACCATATTTTGTACTAAGATATCCTGGCCCCTTAGTCAGAGGTCATCAGACAAAGGTTGGAAACTCGACACAAGTACAATCAGTCAATTGAAAAACAAATTACTGCATGACCTATAATTTTAAATTCGTGGCCTGGGGTGCAAAGATCTTCTGAAGCAACCAATTTCCTCTCCAGGAATTCTTGGATTGAGACTATTAGAGAAGGCAACATTCGCACAGAGGGATCCCATGAGGAGGAGTCCAGGCAAAGCTGAAATTTGGAACCATTAGAATTTTTGAAAGTACAACAATCCCTAACGGATAATAGCGAGGTGCCATATTTAGCGAGAGCGTATTTACAGAGAAAATCAGGAAGATAAAGGAGGCTACCCTGTGATAACTGAGAGAGAAAATGAGGAGCCAATCCCAAGGGCTGCCTTAGTTTCTGTTAATGTTTAGTTTCCAGTTCATTGGTATTTGTAGAATAAACTATCCTTTCTTTGACTTAGTGTGAGATGTTTGTCCATTGCAAACAAATGAGCCATCAACTTTAAGCAACCAAAGAGCCTATTAGGACTTAATGTAACCTAGTTCCTTTGCTGGTATCCATGGGAGGAGTCAGGGATGATGAATGACGCTTTGCTTGTTCGGAGTTAAGGGGGCATTTGATGGAAAAGTTAACAAAGTTTTGCATGATAGTAAATTGTTAAAAGCAATTAGCTAAAACAGTCAGGGACCATATTCTTAAATCAGCCCATTTGAGGAAAAAGCAGTCAATGAAGCAAACTCCTGAACCAATGAACAAAACAAACAAGAAAACTTGATTCCACTGGATAGAGTAAAAAAATAAAATAAAAATAACAACAAGGGACTTTAGATATGGATAAAAAAGGGTGCAGTCAATAAATAAAATTAATCAATATCTTAGTTTGTGAATGGAAAAGTTACATTAACATCATAAGTCCTAATTCTGAGTTTGTGTAAATAAAACAAATGTATTAAAAACTGTAGTCTTGAAATCTTCACGTCAGTCATATTAGGAATGGGAGTCTTTTGGAAATTTTATAAATGATTTGTTTGTTTCTGAAACATCGAGAAGCAAATGGTTGGGCAAGGTCTAGCTAAAGGATTACTAGTTTATGGGGGCAGGGGAGGGGAGAATAAGAAACCCCTGAGAACAAAGTCCTACACTGTTCAACAACAGGGTTGACTCACTATTTTGCAGTGAGCTACTGCGTTATGCGGTTTAACGTGTAACTAAGACAGGACTGGATCTGAACATTTGGGAAGCATTATGTAAGGGAACCCAAAAAGATATCACCAGCCTATCTTGCCATTGTCATTTCCCATTAATTCTCTACTCCAGGGGAGTTTGTTTGTGAACTGTCAAATACCATTGGCTATTTAGTAAAACACTAATGGTATTTCACATATTCTCACTATCCAGAATGCTCTCTCTTTCTCTATTAAATTCTACCACTTTTGCTTCAAAACCCAGCTCAAATCCCAGCTCTTCTATAATGCCTTTCTGGTCCCCTGGGATTAATAGAATTTATCCACTTCTCTTATAGAGCTCACTGTTCTTACCTGTGTGTTGAAAATTGTATTAATTCTCAAGGCATTGCTTATTTTGTCAGTTTTAAAATTAGCTATGTATTGACTTTTCATATTTGACTTTTTCGTATGATTTCATATGATAGGCTTGTTTTATGTAAACATATGTTCAGTTCCCTTCATTCATGTCACTAGGTTTTAAACATAGGACCTAGCCCAATGCCTATTATCAGGTTACTAGAGTTGGTTCAGAAGCCACTGCTGCAAAGAAGGTGACACACCAGGTATTAAATGCCATTCTAACTTCACAACTTCTTTTACTGTGATCCCCAGGCCACTAAGAAAAGTTCTTAGGTTACAGAAAATGTGCCTAAATCTGTGATCCTGTGGGACGTGGTTCAGTGTCAGCTTTCGTTTCTCATGTAGGCAGTCGTTAGCAAACGGCTTGGATTTGTTTCCATGGCTTCCAGTGTTTCTACTGAAATAGAATCAACACTCTCCAGAGAGTCTGCCCCATTCCCTAAAGTAACTGTAATAGTATTTGTCCTTATGTTGGTAATTTTGGTGTTACTTTCCCTGGAATAACTCAAATCTCAAACTTTACATGAAAGCATGACTTTCAGAGATTTCAGTTTAATTTAACTTGACTGAAATTGATGTAACTGAAAGACTGAAACCCATCTCCTCACCTCTACACCAGACTATGGGAAAGGACAGCATCTGGTCTGAGGACATAATTGAGTCTTTACAAATGACAATGTTAAACCCATGACAAGAACTATTTATAGCTAAGGGATATGTCATTAAAGGGTATGTGGCTCAAGGATGAGCCTTTTTATTATTTCTAGTATTTCTAACAATACATATTTTGGACCAAGATGCTGTGAAGAGAAGGAACTACCACCATTTTGCATAATAATATAAAGGACCAATTTACAAAGTGTAGAAGCTGAGCTGTGGCTATGAAGCAGACATATTTCTTTTCCTCAGTAAGCTACGAAATGCTGGAGTATTAACAACAATCCTTTGGAAGAGATAGGTGTGTGTGTGTGTGTGTGTGTGTGTGTGTGTGTGTGTGTGTGTGTGTGTACCTATGTCTGTGGGTAAGATCCATCCATTTTACTCAGACTCAGAGAAATGTACTACTATAAAGGTACACTTTACCATCAACTTCCAAAAAGATTGGTGTTTTACAAAAATAGATGTTAGAATAAAAGTAGAGAGGCATTATATCCTGTCCATTAGTTTGTCCTCCCTTCAACTGTTCAATAAGTTCAACATAACTTATTTTGGGTGGTAATAGCTCAGGAAAGTGATGAGCGCATCAACAGGAGATTCAAAGATTTCCTATATTTACTGCTGGTCCACATCCCACAGCACAGGGACCATGGTGGCCCACGGTGCAGTGCACAGGATTGGAAACACAGAGAAACATTGTTGAGAGTACATCCAACCTTTACTCACTTGCCTGTCTTCAACAATAATCATTATTTTGCCAAAGCTGTTTCACCTACCCCCGTCCTTTTTGGCTGGGGTAGTTTAAAACAATTTCCAAAGATTATTCTTTCACTCCTAAATAACTCATCACATTTTTTAAAAAAATGACAAGAGGGATTTCTCATACCATCACAATGTCATTGTCTAACATTTCCACTTATCAACAATTCTTTAATATCATCTAATACCCAATTTATATTAAATTTTATCCAACTATTCCCCCAAATACCTTTTCAATTAATTTATTTAAATTACATTTTTTTAAAAAAGTCTCTTTTACACTTGCTTTCATCATTTTTTAAACACTATTGCATTGTTGAAGGAAGTGTAGCAGGTCCCATTTATCCAAATTTGGATAAACACTTTCTATGGTTTCCTTTGTCTTGTTTTCCATCCCTTCTATTGTCTGCTGACTAGAGATAAGATTTGAAGTCTAGAATATGTATATATAGAAACAATAATTGATAGACAGTGCTGAATTCTTCACATTCTCTGAAATCAAGAGACCCATCATGGTTACCTTACTTTTAGTCTGCTAAAATTGACCAGGAAGTCAGTGACAGACTGTTCTGTCCTTCACAAGTTCCCCAGCATAGACTAATCCGACACTTTTGCCTGGAATTGCACCAGTTTATGCCTGAGCTCCTGCCAAAGTATTAACAGTGTACCTTTCACAAAATGTCTCTGTTTAGACAATGAATTACCCATGAACTTCACATTTAATAATTTTATCATCTACTGATGACAGTTACTAAGTCAGTTATTTCATTAGGGGCTGCATAATGACTTCCTAATTCTATCATTCTTTTTGCATGTATTAACTGAAATACTTCTATATGAAACTCTTTCCTACATGCACAGAACTTATGGGATCCCCTGAAATAAAATTTATTGCAGAAAAACAAGGCAAATGTTTAACTCTTTTTCTTTAGTTGCCAATTTTCAGAATATTGAACTGGTGCCCAGGCAATTTCTAATGGATGTCCAATGTCCAATGAGTTTTGATTTGTTTCTCTCTTTAAAATATCATTATGAATGCATGGATTTTTGTATATTATACGTGTTTTAATCAATCATTATTCTTTTTGATGTTCAAATTGTCCCCTATTTGAACAGTGAAAGTCCATTCAAGTTGGTTCATGTGTCATTTTGACAATACCTCATTTCCCTTTCACGGTTTTCTTATTTTTTGGTGCACAATATTCCAGGTTTACCTTCTATATTTCTTCTCTTAGATCTGAAATCAAGCATTCCACAGGAGCAGTTATTAAGTGGTAAGTTAGAGGAGAGTTTCAGGCAAACTCTCCCCTACTTTTTCCAAAATATTAGTACAAAATAGACCTTAAGAAGAAAACAGCTGACCCCTGGATTTTATCAGGACTTGACAGTGACTACATAGAAAGCTAGTTAGTGACAACAGAGCTACAATCAGAAGAGATATGGTCTATGTCTTCAAGAATTTTATAGGTTACAAGGGAAATCAGACTTTTTTCAGTAATTGTAGGTGAATTTAGTATGTTATCAGCCCTCTAGCATTGCAAACTTAGAAAATGTCTGCTTAATTCAATTGCATATAAATAGCACACACCAATGTTTTGATTCTCTACTAATTGACTTGATAATCATTTTCCCCTAAATATGGTTTTGTGGTTTCCCTGGCTGAGTAACTTAGTAGAGGATTTACAGTCTTTGCTTTAATCAGAAGAGAAAATGTATATATTTATTTCCCTTTCTTATGATTTTTGTAATGTATATAAATATTTAAAAAGAAGCTATTATTTCACATAGATGTCAGAGATTTCAGTCTACTTAGAAAAGTAAACAACTGTCTTTCATTATCTCAAAAACATTACAATGACAGGAATTTTACCCACCACACTTTTCCCTCAGAGAGTGAGTTCAAAAACGCAGATGAAACATCTCAAAAATGATTGCTTTTTAACACTTAGAAAAACAAGGAAATAGTTTCTTCTCTAGTGAATTTTCAGTTTAATGACCTAGAACTTGTCAGATTGCAGAGCCTTTGCATTGTGGTGGGAAAAATTTATTAAGTAACAAGGAATGGCTTCCGCTTGTTAAGAATTAAAACATGCTCTGTTGTTTGCCACCTAATATCAGACTCTGAGCCGTGGACTCCCCAGTTGACAAGAGAAGTCTTCACTAACAGGTATTTAGCTGGCTGTAGGAACTGGCCTGGGAGGACTTGAATCATTGGCAGAGATTATTTACAGACTTAAGTTCCAAATTGTTTTATATTCATCCTTTTCTGTTCTTCATACCATTTCTCCAGCAACATGGACAAGATAACTAACCCAAGTCATATAGAAAATAAAAGCTAGAGTTAATAATGGAAAATATGATTGACTTCATGAATGAGTATATTCAGTGACCCATCCCAAATAAGATAGAATTTTGCTCATTCAAGTTTTTTCTCTCCCACTCACTCAGATATCTTGTATCCACCTCAAAAATATTTATAACTTTAGTAACACCAGGTTGTATAGTTGTCATTCAGAATAGAAAACTTTATAATACATGATTCCTATCCTTGAAGTACTCATAGACATGTGTGAACACAAGCTTATACGTAATTATAGCATAATTCAAATAGCATCAATATTACAAAGTATCATGGTAGTTAGTGCTATGCTTAGAAAGCTTTGTAGAGGTCGCGTTGCGTGAGCTGGGTGTAAAGAATGAATAGAAACCATCAGATAAAAAGGTGCTGAGCATTTAAGCAGCAGGAATAGCAAGTATTGAGCTATTTATGTAGCAGGCCACTCAGTATGGTTTAATGTTCCCCCAGAAAACTTTAATTTCAAGTATTTGAAACTGTGATCCGACATGTCTCAATTATATGTCCTGATTTAATTTGAAAAAATAGAATTACTTAATGGTTAAATGAATAATAGAAATAAGCAAGTTTTCCTCCTGTTTTTTTTTTAACCACCGAGAGATATATCTTCATTAAAATAAGCTAACTTAGAATCATTAAAGAACATTTTCTTATAGAAATAATGAACTTAGCCAATTTCATACTTCTTCTGCTAAGTATTTGTTTTAAATTACAATTCTTGTTTTGCTTTTTTTGGTAGACAATGAAGGGATTATTTGTTACTGAAATCTGAGTTCTTCTTTCCCACTAATCATTCTTGAAGATTCTCTCAACTGCATCGAGAGAAAAAAAAAAAGAAATTTTTTTTAAATTAAAGAAAAAGAGAGAGAGAGAGAGATAGAGAGAGAGAGAGAGAGAGAGAGAGAGAGAGAGAGAGAGAAACTCCATGATTTCCCCGCTAGCTGTAGTTCACAAGCTACCTTGTCATTTTTGCAAAGAGAACTGAGCTATAACTCCATTTTCTCTTATCTTTTTAAAGTTTAAAATTTGCATGGGTTTTGCATTAGTCCAGGATTAAATTTCTGACTGCTTGCTAGCTTTAAGATCTTAAAATAGGTATATAAACTCTCTTAGG